>NC_048600.1:47799129-48399129 GCF_003668045.3 Cricetulus griseus | reverse complement strand
TAAATAAGCCATAAAGGGTACCTGCAACATCCATCTTAATGTAATTTGCCCAACAAAAGGAGTTGAAACCAAGTCAAATTCAGTTGAGAGAATTTGTCAGGAAGGAAGCAAAGTTGTAGAACACAAAATGGGGGAAATGGCTGATGGGTGAGGGACAGAAGCAGGTGTGAGGTGAGGCTTGGAGCTCCCAGACAAGACCGAAGCATATGCTTGCCCAAAGGGACCGCCCCACCTCTCCCATCCCACACAGCCTGCCATCTGCACTCAGTCGCAGCTGCAACACCCCCCAGCACCTACCAGCCCTTAGGGAAAGGAATACCCTAGTTCCCTTCCCTCCTGCCCTGTGGCCCCGTGCTACTGCCAACTTCCTTCCAGGATTAGCCCATTTAAGGCTATGGTCTGAAACTGACCAAGCATCGGGGGTCCTAGGAGTCCTTCATCTGCTCCAACAGTTCTCAACCTGGGTGTCGTGACACCTTTGGCAAACCTCTATCTCCACAAGTTATTTACATTATGATTCATAATAGTAGCAAAATTACAGTTATGAAGTAGGAATGGAAGTAATTTTAGGGTTGGAGTCACTACACCATGAACACTAAAGGGTCACAGCATTAGGAAGGTGGGGAATCACTGATCTACTCCCCTACTCAGCCACAAATGAGCCAATGAATGAGACCAAGTCTCTGTCCTCACGGGCTGTTTCGGCAGGTCAGATGCAGCAGAGTCCAATGAGGACCAGAAACTGGGATAGAGGAGGTCCGGGGCCAAGGGTGCTTCGGAGGATGAGAGAGGTGGAGGTGGCATGTGTTGAACAATCACCTGATTTCCTTGAAGCATCAAGCCCCGTGGTGAGGCCTCATGTACATCCACCACCTAGGGCCCCTTTTCCTTCTTCCTGCTGGCAGCCTGAGCCTTTTCAGATCCCCCAGGAACTTTCTTTCCAGAGTCCTTACCACTGTGGGAAACTAGGATAAGGACTCAAATTTCACTGTTCCTACTACTAGATAAAGTAAGTATGAGGGGTTGGATATCTAGGAAATTTGAGTATATGCTCAGTAAATATGTGTTGGCTAACTTGGGGCAGTTGTCATTTTCCATCCTGAAAACTAGAAGACCCCTAAAGCTCCCACACAGGATGTGTAGTAAGCATGTCAGCAACCTGTAACATGCTGTGTATGCCAAAGCTTGTGCTTATGCCATTTATGGAAGTAAACCATATTTCCCTCGATCTTTCAAATAGGATAAATGGCACAAATATACTTAAAGGCATTGATTCAATCCCTACTCCATTTTAAAGACAGGAAAATTGAATCCCAAATCATACAGGAAGTCAGTAGCTAAAGAATCTAAGCTTCTTGCATTCAGACTCATGAACCACTTGGAAATTCCAGTATCCTGCCACTCATTCCTCAAGCTCCCCCCCCCCCATCCTATAGGACTGCCAGCAAGACCACCCTTTCTCTCAGCTTCACTCCTTCATGAAGCCTGGAAGTCTCTAGATTCCCCAAGAATCCTGATCCCAGCTCCCTCGATCTTAGAATCTGCATTTTTCTAACCTCTCTTCAGTGTATGTGCCCTCTCCCCTACTTTGTTGTTGACCTAAAAACAGGTACAAAGGAGCAGCAACTTCAATGTTTCAGGAACACCAAATACATATCAAAACATGCTCAGCCAAACCACCCTTGAAGGAGACTTCATTGCCTTGAGTGTGCTTATTTAAAGGGAGGGTGGGAATCTTGACAAAAAAAAAAAAAAAAAAAAAAAAAAAAAAAAAAAAAAAAAAAAAAACTTTAAGAACAACAAAGAAGAAATGAATTTATAAAAAGTAAAAACAAGACAAAACATTCATGGAAAAGATGGCTCAAAGAAACAAACAGATAACAAGGGGTGGGCATGCAGCTCAATGTAGAAAACACCTTGCTAGCATCACAAAGCCCTGGGTTCAATTCCCAAACCCACATAAAGAAATTAGAGGTTCAAGTTCAAAGTCTTTCTCAGCTACATTGCAGATTGAGACTGGCATGTCTCGAAAACAAACACACAAAACCAGGATAATGAGCCTGGCATAGCAGAACATTACTACAATCCTAGCAGGGTTAATGAGAGTTTGAGAGCCAGCCTGGGCTCAAAATAAAAGAGAATAATGAAATGAAGCTCCCCACCGCCCACCCCCAATCCTAGAGACTGAGCCCAGGGCCTTCCTCTGTGCTAAGTAAGGGCTCTACCACTTAGCTATATCTCATCAAAGGTGTTTTTCAAGACCAATAGAACAGACTTTGGCAAGTGTGATCCATAAACAAGTGCAATGTAAGAGAAGGTAAGCAGGAGCTGTCAGTCCCAACAGTCAATTCACATATTTTATTTCCTAAGACTTCTGAAAGCTAAAAGAGATGGACAGGACTGGTTTCCAAACTTGAGAGGCACTGGACTCAGTAGGTGGCTTGTTAGCAGACTGTGAATCCCACCCAGAGTTCCTGACACAGACAGCCTCCCCAGGATTCGAGAATGCCATTTCTAACAAACTGCCAATGCTGCTGACTCTGCTGTCTTAGAACCACGGGCCATGATGCCCCTCCCCGATTTACTCTCTTTCCTGGGCCGCCTAAATGTCCTCCTTTGTCCAAGGAAGAATGGAGGGGGGTTGTGATCCACAGCTCATTGCTCAGGGTGACTGAGGACCTGGAGCTCCTGAGGGGCGAGGCTGAGCTCTCATCCCTGCTGGGTCCCTGGCTAATGCTTTCCTCTGGACTATCCCTTAAGCTTGGTACTGTTTTGCTGCTACAGGGGCACAAAGAGGTCCAAAGCTTCTGAGTGAGTAAACGGAGATGTTCCTACACGTGCCTGGGAAGCAGTGCTGGTGGTACCACCCACATCCTGGTCATCTTGTATCAAGGATCTTTGTGCATTTTCTCAGCTCCTACAAGTGGCAAGGCCTGGAGCTCAAGGCTCTGGGCAGGCAGAAAAGTAATGTAGTGAAATACCGACATCAGCCCTCAGATCTGAGGGTCTTCTTCCCTGTCCTCACAGGGTGAGTGGGTAACTATTGCCACCCTACCACAAGGAGTTCTCAAGGACAAGAGAGTCTGCTCTGTCCTTAAAGGTACTGTTATATAATCTGGAGTGTGGACTGTCGGGAGTGGAATTTCTTAGTCTCTTCCACTGCTGTTATCTCATTTTGTTCTCATGGCTACCCTGGGGGTAGCTACTACCCTCTCTGTTTTACAAATAAAGCAAATGAGGCTGGAGAAGGGCAGCGGTGAGCCCAAAAGCCCTCAGATCTCCAGCAGCTGAGCCTGCATTAGAAGTGAGGGCCCCCCAGAGCCAGCACAATGGTACCTCTCCTATCTAGAGGTCCTTGTCTTGGGGCCCAGAGCATCCTGTACTCCTCAACTCTCACAGTGGCTCTGTCAGGGCTGGCAAAGCCGCCCAATGTCACTCAGCTAGCAGGTGACATAACTGCCCACCAGGGCCTAGAGGAACTTCATAGCCTGAATCATCTAGACTGTTGAGAGCAATGAGACTGAGGGTTTAAAAAACCCACTGCCTCCTCCCCATACTCTGACCCCAGAGGTGAAGAAACACACCTATCCAAGATACCTATGCAAACTAAAAACTACCAAGAAAATAAACATAGCAGAATATAATACACCACCCACCACACTGAGCGTGTGGCTGGGTAGGGAACTGACCGATTGTGCTGTCCTACTAAGTGCAGAGCTCTGTGCTCCTAGCATTCTCAATATCTCTTTCACAGTGCACGAATGCTCCGCATGCTTTACCCCATTTTACAAATGAAAACCCAAAGTCTAAAACGATGGAGTCACTAGCTCAAGCTTACTCAGCTAGGAAGTGGCCCGCCCAAATCTACACACAACTTCTGACCAACAGCACAGAGAATCGCATGGGGTCTTAACATTCTGGGAACCAGAGAAAGAGCCCTGCCCGGGAGTTGCGCGCTCAGAATTTATAGCCAACGACTTTACGATCCCCGGCTAGGAAACGTCTCTGGGTCTCACCTAGGCAGGGAAAAAGTGGACCGCGCCCCAAGTGGTGCTGGCCACGGTGCTGCCGGGATGATGTGGACATTCCCGGAGGCGACCGCAGAACTTGGGGTGGTCAGTACCTGGACAGAACTGGAGCCCGCAGGAGCTTGCTGCTGGAAATTCCTAAGGAAATGTCTCCATTTGCTCTAAATGGGAACCGCCCCCTCCTGTGCCGCTAGCGAACTGAGTCCCCAAACCGGCTGACCCTCGGAGGGATCGCCAATCTCGAGACCACAGCCCCGTCTATCCAACAACGAATTTCGAGGGGTCAGATCCCAGATCCCCACCAATTGACCTTGGGTCCCTAGTCCATCCGGGCCCGGTACGCGTGGGCACCTGCGAGTCACCGCTCAGTCCTCCTGGCCCTAGCCAGGGAGCGTCTCCAAAGTGGCCACGACGCCTCGTTGAAAGCCGGGGCGGGGGCGAATTCTCCCCACGCGGGTGTCCTCGGTCGCGTGGAGAACGCTCCGGTACTCTCCTTGATCCACACGCGTGGACAGCTCTGAGCTTGCACCCCCACGATGTGACGCTTTCGTTGCTCCGGCGGAGGGCGAGAGGCTTCGGAAGATTTCGTAGGACCGTTCTAGGGTTGCATCTCCTTTGTAACTGAAGATTCATTTTGTTTTGGGTTTGCTCTGATGAAAAAATTTAGAAGACAACGAAAAACCCCACGGCAAAAGGCCATTTCCCTAGCAGCGCGCCTGCCGGCGGGTGCGGCGGCGGGAAGCAGCCGGGCCCGGAGCGGGGAGCGTCTGCTAATTGCAGCTTCGTTAGATTTCGGGTTTGAGAGGCTGCGGTTCGGGCGCTAATATCCGCCGCCCATTATCCCGGCTAATAAATTTGACCTATTGTTCGTTTGTTAAAATGATGTCACCTTGGAACAGTCCCTAAGCTCCTATTTCCATGAATTAGGCCTTTATTGAAAGCCGGGAGCCAATGAGAGGAGAGAGGCTTGTTGATCGCAGCCAATGGCTGCGGCGGGAGAGGAATTAGCAGCGGAAACTCCAGGTTCGGTTCAAGAAAGATGACACAGAGCCTGTCGGGCCCGCGCACTCTTGGCAAAGTTTCAGTGCGACTGGAGGCGCCGGGCGCTCCATGGCCGCGCCGTAACGGGGACCCAGCCGCCTCCCCGCCCAGCCCAGCCCAGCCCTTCCGCCCGCCCAGGATGGAGGCGCCCGCCAGCGCACAGACCCCACACCCGCACGAGCCCATCAGCTTCGGCATCGACCAAATCCTCAACAGCCCGGACCAGGACAGCGCGCCCACCCCACGGGGCCCCGACGGCGCCAGCTACCTGGGAGGGCCCCCGGGGGGCCGTCCGGGAGCCGCGTACCCGTCTCTGCCCGCCTCCTTTGCGGGCCTCGGCGCGCCCTTCGAGGACGCGGGATCTTACAGTGTCAACCTAAGCCTGGCCCCCGCTGGCGTGATCCGGGTGCCAGCACACAGGCCGCTACCCGGGGCCGTGCCGCCACCTCTGCCCAGCGCACTGCCCGCCATGCCCTCCGTGCCCACGGTCTCCAGCCTAGGCGGCCTCAATTTCCCCTGGATGGAGAGCAGCCGCCGCTTTGTGAAGGACCGCTTCACAGGTGAGCAGAGCGGGCCACCAGGAGCCAGGCCTCGGCCCTCCGGGGGCCAGGAGCGCCGCGCCCTGTGCACTCCACTCCTAGGAACGATTCCAGAGGCCCAGGCCTGCCGGAGGCCTGGGTGCCTAGGGCCCGGGGCGGCCGTGGAGGGGAGGGTAAATCGGAGAGTTGGCGGGGGGAAAAAAAACCAGCGTCCCAGGGAAGAGGGGGGGTGCGTCCCTGCCTGGCTTGGCGCCGCCAGGGACGCGCGGGACCAGCGAAATAGCGGAGCACTGTGTCCCCCGGGGCTCCACGTGCGGCCTGAACCGTGGTGGGGCTGGGCTTCAAGGGGCCTCATGTGTCTCTGCAGCGGCGGCCGCGCTCACGCCCTTCACCGTGACCCGGCGCATTGGCCACCCCTACCAGAACCGGACGCCGCCCAAGCGTAAGAAGCCGCGCACGTCCTTTTCCCGGGTGCAGATCTGTGAGCTGGAAAAGCGCTTCCATCGCCAAAAGTACCTGGCCTCGGCCGAGAGGGCGGCGCTCGCAAAGTCCCTCAAAATGACGGACGCGCAGGTCAAGACCTGGTTCCAAAATCGGAGGACCAAGTGGCGGTGAGAGAGGCCCGACCCTGCCCTTCACCTGCCCCGCCCTGAGCCGCAGCCTAGCATCCTGCCCTCTCCTGTGCCACCCCCTGCCCGCGCTCCCTGGACCACGCATCTCCCCTTTTCCAGATTTGTCGTCCTTCCTCCCCATGGACCTGTCTGTAGTCCTCTCTCCATCTCTCCCATGCCTCGGCGTCTCCATTTCCAGCCCCTTCTCGCCAGTGTTTTGTTTCGCCTCTTTAGCTCGTTTGGGTTCCTCCCACCTGCCCCCCACCACACACATCCCGGGCCTCCCACACTCTCCTCCCTCTCCCGTTCCAGCCCACCCACTCGGATTTCGGATTGATGGCCAGGGCTGTAGGGGCCTCACTCCAACTCGTGTTTTTTTATACGATCCTTGCTTCCATCCAACCCGTAAACGACGAAGCGATGTATCCTAGAGAGGGCTTCAAAACAGGGAGAATCTTATCAGACTGACCCCATCCGGGGCCGCCCAGCTGGTGGTACACAGCCAGCCAGTCTACCCCTGGGCCCAAGTGACCCCAGTGGCCTCAGGGCCGAGTCAGTTATACATTGCCCTGCCGTTTTACCCCGCAGGGGTAACAAAACACACACAAAAAACAAGATTTATTGTTGGCGAAGCCACAAAATCCGGGTGTGCAGGTGGACGGCGGGCAGAGTGCCCTCCCAGCGCCCCCGGGGTGCACAAACAAAACCCAGCGGTCCCACCCGCCCTCACGCCCCGAGGGCCTTGGGGAAAGTGTATGCGGGCGGCGGGTGGCTCGGCGCCTCGTGGGGCTAGGCTGCCCCGTTCCCGGGAGGGTTAGAGCCGGCTAGTGGCCTAGCAATGCCCCAGTGCGTGACAGTGCTGTCCCTCTCCCTCCCTGGGTGCAGGCGGCAGACGGCAGAGGAGCGGGAGGCGGAGCGGCAGCAGGCGAGCCGGCTCATGCTGCAGCTGCAACACGACGCCTTCCAGAAGAGTCTCAACGACTCCATCCAGCCCGACCCGCTCTGTCTGCACAACTCTTCGCTCTTTGCTCTACAGAATCTGCAGCCCTGGGAGGAGGACAGTTCCAAGGTCCCCGCTGTCACCTCGCTGGTGTGAGCGGCCAGCGCGCACCGTAGCTACGGATCGCCGCCCCCACCAGGCGGGGCGCCCGGGTCCCCCAGCCGGGCTGGGGAGGGAAGCTGGGCCGAGAGGGGCAGGGCGGCCCGGCTTGCGTGGGCCCTGGGGCGCGCCGCACAGTGCTGGCCGCGGAGGGGGGCTGGGCCCGGGTCCGCGCGGCTGCACAATCCGAGCCCCCGCCCTGCGCCCTGTCCCGCCCCAGGCCCGGGCCTGACAAAGAAGCGCCTTACGTTACTCCGCCCCGCGCCCGCACCCCCGGGCTGGGCGCCTGTATTATACTTTGTACTTTTGCCCAAACGTGTAAATAATAAAAGTTTTGGCTTTTTTCTTTAGAAACCGGCCACCTGCTTCCCCTGCGGGGCCGCTGGAGGAGGGGCAGCCGACCCGGCGACTGGGGGAAGCGCCCGGGGCCGGGGTCACCCTGCGTTTAGGCTGGGTGTATGCCTCTCCTTTTCCGTTCCTTTTATTTAAGTCGTTTTATTTAATAAAAAGTTAGCTATTTCACTTAATGCCGCTTTTATTTCGTTTTCGTTCCTCGAACGCTCGGCGACCCCGGCCCTTGCGCCCCACCCCTATGGCGATCGCAGCCGGTGTACGCGGGCACGTCCAGGTCTGCGAACTACACTGGCTTTGCCCCAGCCTGAACCCCAGCCCGGGGAGCCCCGCGGAGGATGCGCCAGGCAGGTCAGTTCCAGTCAGCCGCCCGAAGCCGGTTGCCGCGGGATGGGGTGTGGATCTGGGAGTCAGCCCCGCGCCGCTGGGAAGGGAAAGTTCCTGCCTGAGCGGGTTCTGAATCCCTCCCAGGTCAAATTCACCTGGTGGGTGGGAGAACGAGTTAAAGGGAACTTTTTGCAGCTGGAGAGGAAACGCTGGATTCTCTCATACTCAGCTTTGGCTCTTTCCTGGTCCGACGCCACTCGTGGACCCAGCTCTAAGGGATCTGGGTACAGTTCGGACTTCTAATGCCTGGGGTTTTCGAAAGATCCCGGGTGGAGCATGACGTTTTATACGACGTCACATCTATCTTCACTGCATCATTTGACCGGAGGGACCCGGGGTGCCCCAACTCCCAGAACCCTAAGCCTGGGTGTAGCAGCAGCGTGGCCTTGTCCTCTCAGATATCCAACGGCTGAACTTTGGAAGTTTCTAGACTGCGAGATCCAGAGCAAAGGGCCCTTCCAGCCACGATAAACATGCACCCTTGTCTCTTGATTTTACCCCCTTCATAATTCTTGTGGTATTTTTTAAGACCTTTTAAAAGTATTTTCCAGTCTCTCCATTCTTTCTCTACCATATTGTCTGTCCTCTCCGTTTGTTCCTCATGCCCTCCGTATGCTGTTCTGTGTGTGCCGTTGTTGTGATTTCTTTCCTTTACGGTTTCACGCTTCTCTTTACAATTTGTCCTCTGTTACATTTAATTTCTCCGAGCCCACTTTTTTTTCGTCGCCATTCATCCTCCCGATCTTACTCTGCCCCTTTTCCTCCTCTCTCTCTTTCTTCTTGTTGTTGTTCCCTCCCTCCGTTCTCAGAATCTCTTCGCCTCCATTTCCGTCTTTGTCTCTTTCTTCTGTTCTTTCTTCCCTTCCTGCCTCCTCCAGATTCCGCTCCCGGTAGCTCCCAACAGCTAAACACTTTTAGGGGAGTGTCCTCCCCCTATCCCAGCAACCCCACCCCATCCCACTGTCTCTCTCAGCCGAGCACCAACCTGCAGGCTGTGGCACAAGGGAGTCTTCGTTATAAGCGGGCTGAGAAGTTGACAGCCCTTGCGAGGCTGGAGGAGGGAAAGCTGGACTAAGAGGACTCCCCAATCCTAGCTCCTGCCCTCGCTTGCACCTTCTAGCCCGTTTAACCCTAAATCTGCGCCTCTAGGGACTTAACAGACACGAGGGAGGGAGCTATGGTGACTCGGATTTCAGGTCTCCGAAAATGCGTTCTAGAAATGCTCGGATTTACTCCGCTGAAAAGCTTGAAGAGTGAGGTCAGGTGGAAAAGTGGGCCCTTCGGCTGGGGAGGAAGCCCTTTGCCAGGCCATCAGCTCATCCCTCAGGGCTGGCGTCGCTGTCTGGTTCCTCCAAGATTCCCTCTATTACACTATAATAAGGCTTACCGTTTTTGTTTTTTCTAAATTATGTGTATTGTTTTGACAGGGTCAACCTCGATTCTTAAACCTCTGGGGGCACACACGTCGTCTGTTTCTTCCTTGCAGGCTCTTCATCTTGCACAAAGGGCTCTGGTTAAGAAGCCCCAGGGTTAGATGGGTGTCTGGGGTTCCCTCACTCGCTGCCTTAGCCAGTTCACGGCCTCTGGGCCATTTGACTCAGCCTAGCCTTGCTGAACTAGATGTGGGTTACCAGTCTGATTGAGTTAGTAGACTAAGCCAGATCCCACGCCTGTGGGCCAGGGCGGCGACCATCTCTTGCTCAGCTCACCGAGATCAGGGATCAGGGTGGGCGCCCCCAGCGGGTGGGAGCTGTTGCTGAGCCGCAAGGGTGTGTTGCGCCTTCCACTCATGACCTGCCAAGTCCCTAAACCTTCCTTTCTGCTATTGTGCCGGGTGAGACGAGAGGTGGAATGAAAGGCGGAGGGTGCGCCATTAAAAGACACTGCTCTGGATCTCCCCACTCGGAGGATCCTGAATCAGGGTCGGCCACCACCAGGGTCAGGCAAGCTTAGAGGCTGAGCTGAAAGAACAAGGGCTCCTTTTTAGCGATGCTCCCTCAGCCTTAGGCCCAGGCGAGGCTCGGGATGTCAGAGGATGAGTGTGACACTTGAGGTACAGGCTGAGAAGCTACACAGCGGGAAGCGGCCAACGGCTGCACAGCTTGAGGCTTCTTGACCCCTCTCAGTGGCCTTCCTTGTTGTACCCATTTTACAGATCTAAGACTGCCTCGCTGGCTGAACCACTGGGTAGCGCAGGGGGTTTCGAGGCAGCACCTACTGCCTATTTGGGGAAGGCTGCAACCAAGGCATCCAGGGCCGGGGGACAAGGCTTCCAGAATGCAGGCAGGACCTAGGTTTCGCAGCTAGCGCAGTGTGGGATTGAGGGACCCGCCACATCAGAGACCTGAAAAAGAAGCAAGGAAAACTCCGGGTCAGCCACCTCCTTCTGCAAAAGAAAAGGCGGCATGGCCGGCGGAACTTGGTCAGGATGGGCTTTACCAGGACGTTTCACGCCCTTAATGTGTGGGTATCTTCCCCAGTTTGCTGATGGAAACACAGAGGCCCAGAGAAGTTCCAAGGTTAGCTCTGACTGATGTAACCGCGACGCCTGGATGTTCTTGCCTGGCAGCAATCTCTCTGCCCAGTGTTTGGCATATGGGGGCTGGAAGCCCTCACAGTTCTTAACTTGAAGAGTGAGAAGGCGGTCTAAGGTAGCCACACTGACGACGGGTCCCCCCAGATCTCAATGAGGCTAAAGGGCCTTCCCACTCAACGCTTGAGCGGTGGACAGGGTCTGGGAGTTGAAAGGGATCCCAGTGTCTTCAGCCTCCCAGCTGTGCCTGCCAGACAATTTTAGCCTTGCATACACAGGTGAGGAAGCCACCCCAGGGTGATAGATCCAGCCACTATCCCAGAGTGTGAGGCAGGCCACGCACAGACCGGTCCTAGCGCCAAGTGCCCCCTTCACCCCCGGGGGGTGGGGAGGACGACCGCACCTCACTCAGGGACAGCCCTCACTCAGGGAAGGCGGAACCTGGAGCTCCAGTTGAGAAGCCAAAGAGTGTGACCTCCCAATTACCCCCTCCATCCCCCACGCGCCGCTGGAGAGACCAGCAGGCAGAGCAGGGCCTAAATTATAGCCATGTCACACGGAAGGTGCCTGGGAACCTTCGCCCAAATCCTGGTCTCAGACTAGGCACAGCTAAAGCCGAGCCCGGAGAAAATGAGCCGTTTGAAGTATGCGCCTGCATTCTGCAATTGTGAGGGTTTCTGAAGTTCGCGGCCGTTTTCCTGATGCGAAATCCAATCCACGCACCCCCGCTTTTTCTAGCAGTGCTCGATGACCAAGGTCTCAGCCCGGCCGGGCTGCGCTGTCTGGGTTCAGAGTCTAACAGAATCCTAATAGAATCCATCCCTGTTCGTACCTTCTATTGAAACACACCCAGGCAAGGGGAGACAGGGTTCTACTGTCCCGTTTTGGGTGGCCTTGCGTGAGTGACGTCTACTCTTAGCGCCTTGTTTACTGACTCGGTTAAAAATAGTCGGCGAAGACTACTGGAGAAAAAAAAAACAAAACACAACCATGGCTTATGGTGTAGCCGTTTATAAATTTATCACAAAAATAAAGGCATTTAAAAATACTTTCCGTACCAAAAAAAAAAAATCTAGTTGAACATCTACTAACGGCTTAGGGGTTTAATGCTTGTGGAGGAAAGGGCAAACTCCCGGAACAGCGTCCTCCCTGGCTGGCGACACCGGTGGGCACCTCAGACCTGGAGCAGGCTTGTCAGTATCCTGACATTACCTATTACCTTGCCTCGTGACTGTACCTGCCCCTCACTTCAGCTGAAATGGATGTTCTCTTGTCAGACAGGCTGCCGGGTAGGGAAGTAGTTATTAAACCCCTTTAGTACGCTCCCAGTCTCTATGGGGTGGAAGTAGGAAGTGAAAATAAAAATTACGTAGCTGAACAGAATATTTGAGCTTTTTTTTTTCTTCCCACCACCCACCCTCCCATCTCTAGAGCAGTCTTGTGTTCCAGTTCTGCCTTTGGGGATCTGACAGATAGAGAAGGCAGAGGCCATGAACCTCACTCTGACCCCTTAACTGTCTGGGCTACAGTGAGCGTTGTGTGCCCCCTCGGCCCCACCACCACCTCTGCTGGCTGTAGAGTCTGAACCAATGCTGTGTCCCTCCCTATCCAACAGAAATCGTAGCTGGAAAAGCTCCTCAGCCGTGGGTTCCGGGTTCGCTAGAGAGGTTTGTGCTTATCCACTCCCTTGATTTTGAGAAGTCATATCTTCACGTGAAGTCAAAGTCTCTGGTTGGCTCTAACAGCTTGCAGAGCAGGCCCAGCCCCAGATGAGCATGACCTGTTAATGGTGTCCTTCAAATGCGCAGAAATTCTTGAATGCCTGCTACCTGGGTGGACAGCGGCACACTCTGCCACCTTCGTCGTCCATTCAGGATAAACCCCTTCCTTGCTTCTGCCAGTAAAAGCCGCAGCAAAAAAGAACGCTGGGGCTCATGGGAAAGACAGTAGGAAGGTGGCCGGCGTGGCTCCCTGCTGGCTGGGTTCCCTCCTGGGGCAGGAGAAAGGGGTGCTGGATTCAGACTGCCTGAGTGAATATGCTAAGCAGCCGCATGTTCGCATCTGCTGTTTGGGCACCACAGCTGGGGCACTTTTGTTCCTAGGACAGAGTGAAGCTAAGGAAGATGGGGGTGGGGAAAGCAAAAAGGAAACCCAACCCCGGTAGGACCAGTGAGAGCCCCCTCCCGCAGGGGTGGACTTTATTAACGCCTCCAGTTTCAGTTCGTTTGGGGAGGGGGAGTAAAGGGGGGCTTCGAGCAAGGATGGCATAACGCCAGTCCTCAGCTCTGAGAGCCCCTTCAGAATTGCAGCCACCTGTACCCTGGCATAGTAGATCTGGAGGTAGGCTGTGGATGGCCAGCAGTAGTTGCATTGAGGGCTGGGCGCCTGCGCGATCTCACTGGCCCTCAGATAACCTAAAGGGTAGGTATATACATATAACCCCCTTTTCTCAGATGAGAAACTGGGGGGCACCACAGCATCTTAGGGCCCCGCTGGTGCCAGGACATTAATGGAAGCCAAATAACCCCAGTTCACCAGCTTTATGCTGGAGGGGCCTCAGACCTCCTTGTTATTAAAACCGAAGTCTTTGTGTGCCTGCCAAAGGGAATTCTGGCCGCCTTGAATATCATTATCTTTAAGCAGCACGGGATATAAACCAAAAATGTGTATCTGTTTATAAACATCATCCTGAGCTATCTTTGCTCAGGCCTCCCTATCTGTTCTTAGAGCCTCTTGATTGAGGTTGAAAGTGCTCATTCTTACCATTTGAAGGAGCTAAGGCACCTTTACTCCCTGGTCCACTCCTCCTACACCAGCTAAAATCAGGCTCTAGTGGACCCTTGAGGGTGTGGATGCCACAGGTAGAGGCCTCAGCCCCAGACCTTTCCTTCCAGATCTAAGAAAGGGTGATTGTGCAGTCGGGCACTGGACCACCTACAACACAAACAGGGCTCTTTACTGGCCTGATTTGAAAGGTCAGTTTTGCTGTTCAAGAGAACAAGTTGTCTTGTTCTGAACAAAAGCCTCTTCCTCTGCAGGCAGGGCAACTTTACTGTGACTGTTGTTAACCACACCGGAGACTTTCTTTTTGCTCAGAGAAGGAAGCAAAACTAGGGACTCAAGGCCAGATGAGTTAGACCTATGTATGCCCAAGGCCAGCACCCTCACTTGCTTCAGGCTCCCTGTATAGCATTCCCTGGAAGAGGATCTTTCCAGAAAGGATTGTTGACTGACAATTGAAAGTCCAGTTTATTCTAAGGAAGAGTAGCTAGGTCCTGGCGCCTCCTGTGGCTTGTTCCTTTTCGTTGCTGATGTGTGGCACACTGTAGGAGGTTAGTATATGCGTAATAAGCAGTAATAGTAATAGTAAATATCATTTATAGATTACCCACTATGGGCCAGGCAATGGACTAAGCATTTTACCCAAGTATCTTACACATTTAACCTTTAGAACTAGCAGACATCAATATCCTGTTTTGAAGAACAGAATTGTGAGGTTTAGGGGTATTAAAATCTTCCTGATGTTGAATAAAGTAGGATGTGGGTTGGAATCCAGATGCTTTGACACCAGAGAAGAAAACTAATTTGTGCTAAGCACCTACTGTGTGCTGAGCTCTGGGCTCAAGATCTCACTGGGTCCTTAAATAATCTCACAAAGGTCTAAAGCTCAGTTTTCAGCTTTACTGTGTGTTTGCCCAGGGTCTGAGGCCTGCCTCCAGCAGCAACCCATCTACATCCTGCTGCTGAAGCTCCAATCCGTTTCTAAGCCAGCTTTGAAGTCAGGCACTCTAGGAAGGAGCAGCTGCGGTGATGGGGTGGGTCTCTACCAGACAAAGCACAGTCCCTCTACAAAGCATTTCCTAGGCTCTGTCTGGGGAAGGGGAATAGGAAGTGTCTGGAGATCAGGATTGGGACGGTCAGGGGGCTGCCTAAGACTGTACTGCTGGGGTCCTTGCTGCTGCCTCTTTTCCTTTTCCTCATCATTTCCTTTTCTTCACTCTCCTCTTCCTCATCTCCTCCTCTGTGCTTCCCTTTTTTCCTCCTTTCCTCTTCCTCGTCATTTTCTCTCCTCCTCTTCCCTCTCTCCTCCTTTCATCCCCTCACTGCACTTTCTGGAATCTCCCCCACCCACCTCCACCAGGGGCTTCTTTGATGAGGTCTCCAGGCCTTTTATACAAGTCATGTCCAAAGCAGAGGAAGTTGGCATCTGTGCTGCCCTGATACATCTGAGATTTTGAGATCAAGTAAGATGGATTGCTTTGTGGGTCCTTAAATTCATCAGGTGGAAGAGCCAAAGGCCTTGAACCTGGAGTTATTAAATCCTGGGGGGTGGGGGTGGGGGCTGGGCTGGTGTCTTGGATTTCTTTCTTCCACAAAAAAAAAAAAAAAAAAAAAAAAAAAACAGTTTCTGCCAACCTGGCTGTGCACTATTCCCACCTATTATGGAGACTCTGTGATGTTCAGCCAAGTGCTGTGCACTTAGTGGGTGGCTCTTGGAGTCTCGGTGACATGCCACCCAGAGTGGGAGATCCACCCCATGAACTGGCCGCCTGCACTTGGTGAGTTGGGGTCATGGTCTATGGCTACCCTGCAAGAAGGCGTGTGCATTTCCTGGAGAAGAAGTTAAACCAGCACTGCACATAGTTTAAAAGCAATTTGTCAGTGGCGACAATTTACAGAAATATATTCCTGTTGCAGCATCTCCCGATTGCTGGGATTTATGGCTTCATCTCTCAGCTTTGAAAGCACACTCGCATGCTCCAGCAAATGGAAAAATGTATGAACAATTTGTTGGCTTCTTTTTTTTATCAAGTTTCCCCAAATATGTAAACTCTGAGAGCGCCTTATTCTTTCTAAATGATCATTCATTTGTCTACAGACTCTATCTTTTGGCACAATTTATTATTCTCTATTTCAAAAAACTTAAATGCATTTTGCATATTAGCACGTAACTCTTGCTCCTGTCTCCTCAGTTGTGGAAAGGGCTGGATTGCTTTTATAAAGAAAAAAATGGCTAATAAAATTGGCCTCAGCACCATTGCTCTGCAATTCTTATGAACAGTAAAGTGGTACTTACCGTCATTGATGTTAAAAGCTATTTCTAAATTATGGTGCCATTTATTATCTCTAGTGTCCAAAGTAAGTTTAAATGATGCTTATAATTCATGTTTTACCAAATTTCCTTTTCCCCCCGAGGATACCTCTGATTAACTTATGCACATTAAAGCGCTTTTTAAATTCTTCTTTTATTGCCATTATGCTCTGAAAATCTCAGCGATTCTCAAAAATGGGTAATAAACTTGAGATAAAATGCTGCAGTTTTAGATCAATGCTGACATATCACTGTGGTGATTTCTTCAGAGCTAAAGTGATAATGCCTCATATTTACGGGATATATACTAGGTTATTACTACAGTATTACCATTTTGTTCTAAGATGAAATGAGTAATTTGCCAATTTATTAAACAGTTACATTTAAGTATTGCTTAGGACATTACCACCCCAATCTGTTTACTTAGCTTGAAGAGTCACCATTAAGATACCCTGTTTATTTAGGTAAAATTTGTAATCATCATGCCTTCCATTAACCAACTTATTTTTCTGCAAGGCTAATTGTCTGGAAATGAGTTTCTTCTTATTTACTGTGCTACATTCTGCTTAGCTGGCTAAAAATGTCACCCCAGCAAGAAGTGCTAGGGAAATTAATAATACATACAGAGAACAGTTTTAATTAGTATAATACCAAATGTTAATAAAAGATTTATGACGCCTTAAGAAAGTTCTAACAGAACAGATCTTATCAGCTTCAGGCTCGGTTTGTCCAGAGGGTTCTGCTGTGGCTATGCCCTCTATGGGAGATAGATTTGGGTGATTCCCCCATTATGCGGGGGTGCTCCCAGGAGCACAGGCTAGAGATAGGGAGCTCCCTTTGAAAGGATGTTTAGAGGCAGCTAGATAAGGAGCATTGCCAGGAGAGGAGGCACCTGGAAGTGAGGTGCCAATGGTAGCTAGTCCTCTGATAGGACTGATGAATGGCCTTCTGGGCATTTCCTGGGGCACCAGTGATCTTTGTTCCAAATTGGGACCAGAATTTTGAGATATAAGCCAGGCTGATGTTAGTTCAAAGACCATAGATAGCTGGGCAGATAGGCACATGGGCAAAGAAAGGCCGAGTAATGGCTCTTGAGCTGTTGTCTGCTCACAAACACAATAGGTGCACGCGCACAAGCGCGCGCGCGCGCGCGCGCACACACACACACACACACACACACACACACACACACACATACCTGTTTTCATCCCAAGGCATGGACAGCGTGTGTCCTCATCTGGCAGCAGGAGACAGAGCCTGAAGGGTCAGTCCCAGAGCTAAGGTTGTAAACAGGGTAGAGGCTTGCCACCTGGCTGGCTTCCTGCAAGCTTTCCACTTCACTCTGCCAAATGCGAATTCAGATGGGGACACTGAGTCAAGAAGTTGGCTCTTCCTATTGGGTGGGCTGATGGTTCCTTAGCAGTGTCATTTCTTCTTGTCCTCACTTCCCTTGCTGTGGGAAGTACGGAGGCTGTTTCTTGCCTTCAATAGATCAGTGTCCAGCACATAGTAGGCAGTTTCAGCTGGGCATTGGTGGCACACGCCTTTAGTCCCAGCACTCAGGAGGCAGAGGCAGATGGATCTCTGTGAGTTCGACACCAGCCTGGTCTACAGAGCTAGTTTTCCAGGACAGGCTCCAAAACAATACAGAGAAACCCTGTCTCAAAAAAAAAAAAAAAAAAAAAAAAAAAAAAAAAAAAAAACCATAGTAGGCAGTTTTAGAAGGCTTTAAGGAACCAAAGGAAAATGGAAAGAAAAAGGGTACAGCTTTGCAGTGTGAACAGGGAAAACCCCAACCCCAGCAGTTGCAGGAACCTGGGGCCAGCACAGCACAACAGCACATACCCCACTGGGTGGGGTATAAGAGTTTATTACTGTTTTGGCCAAAGGCCAGCCCCCAAAGGCCAGGTCTCAGGAGCAGTGGGAAACCTTTGTACAGCAAGCTGCTTCAGTTTTACTACACATAATAAAAAGTGACCAATCCACCTACTTTCCTAAAATTCTCTCCAATTCAAACAACTCCATCTCAGGAAGCACTTGAGGGCACCTCTTTTATCTTACTCTTGATGAAAAAGAAACAATAAAAGTTCTTGGAAATAAGTCTTCCAGGTTATGTCACAAAACAGCTTGGGGCACTTCTAGAAAAAGAAACAGGATGTCTAAGACCTAAGCCACCCTGAGGAGGACACAGGAGGTTCCCCTGTAGCACCCTGCTTTTCAGGCTTGAAAAACCAAACTGTGGCCTATTCATGCAATGGAGTATTACTCAGCAATGAAAAGGAACATAGTACTGAGATAAGCCACAGCATGAAAGGACCTTGAAATCAAGGTGCCTGTGAAAGAAGGCACACATATGGCACGATGCCACTTGTGTGACATGCACAGAAGAGGTATATCCATTGATGCAGATGGGAAGTAGCATCAGAGAGAAAGGAGATGGGGAAATAGGAAATAATTATCTAATGGGGAAAGGTGCTTTCTAGGTGATGATGGCTGTGAAACTTGATAGCTGTGATGGCTGCACAGTGTTATAGAGGCACTAAGCCATGAACTGAAACTTGTGTTGATTTATTAGTCAAGGTTGGAACTCATAACTGTCCTTCCTCAGCTGCCCAAGTGCTGGGATTGCAGGCATGCACCTGGCCTGATGAGTCATGAATTTCGCCTACTTTTAAAAAACAAAACAAAACACTTTTTAGGAACACCAGTGTCCAAAATTACAAATTCTTACAGGTTCATCTTAGCAGTGGCTGCAAGAGTAGGAAACCAGAAGTGAGCACACACCCATCAGTTTGAGGTGAGTCATTCAAGATCTATCATTCCATGGCAGCTATTAAAACACGGGGAAAATGGACAGATGCATCAGACAGTGGAATGGTTTAGCTACAAAGCAGCTTGCATGTTATGTGTCATTAAAACACACACACACACACACACACACACACACACACACACATACCATGAGGCCAGGCTGGTTTACAAAGTGAGTCCCCAGCCAGGGCTGCCTTGAAAACACACACATAAACACACACACACACACACACACACACACACACACACACACACACACACACACCATGAGGCCATGCTGGTTTACAAAGTGAGTCCCCAGCTAGGGCTGCCTTGAAAACACACACATAAACACACACACACACACACACACACACAGAGGTTGGAATGATGGCTCAGCAGTTAAGAGCACTGATTGATCTTCCAGAGGACCCAGGTTCAATTCCCACATGGCAGCTCACAACTGTCTATAACTCCATGATCCAACATCCTCACACAGACATACATGCAGACAAAACACCAATGTACATATAGAGGTGCTCTGTGGGGAAAACGAAGAGGACACACAGGACAAACATCTGCAAGGACAGACACCAAACTGATGTCCCAACAGGTCACAGCTGAGGAGAGAATGCTGGTATAGAAGACAACTCGCAATGTGAACTGTGAAAAAGTTGAAGACTTTTTGAAGCACATGAATATATGTTTGGAGTAAATTTTTAAAGAATGCTTTTTAAAATATTTTTGATTATATTTATGTGTGTGCCTGTGCCTCTGTGTGAATATATAAACATGAGTGCTGGTCCCCTGTGTCAGATCCCCCTGGGGCTGATGTTAAAGGTGATTGTGAATCACTCCATGTGGATGCTGAGAACTGAACCTGGGACCCACCTCTGCCATTTCTCCTGCCCGGTGTGAATATGTTCTCATTAAGTCATGAGTCACAATAATGTGCAAGATGCAGATGGATAATAAGGACAAAAGAAAACAGCCACTATCCTGCCACTGAATGCCACAGTTTGTGTAATCCCAGATTTGTTATTGTTGCTTTTGCTGCAGAGACAAGGGTTAGGCATGTACTCACCACTGAGCTTCATCCTAGCCATGTTGGACTTTTTTGGACACCAACGTTAGGAGTTTTGTTTTGTTTTGTTTTTTGTTTTGTTTTGCTTTTGGGTGGGTTGGGTTTTGTTTTTTGTTTTGTTTGTTGGGTTTTTTTTTTTTTTTGCTTTTTTATTATTATTAATTTTAAAAAGGAAAGAAACAACTACAGATAGAGCCAGGTCTTCCTGTATGACCTGCTATGTCTTGTTTTGGTTCAAGGCTTGAGATCAGCAGCTCAGACCCCAGCCTCGGAGTTTTTAAATGAACTATATTTGCCTGCAATTTTCAGTACCCAGAACAGAGACTCAGAACATGAAATACTCATGAGTGAATTTCTGTGCCACTGATCACAGTATGAGGGAAGATGCCTAGTGAAGCACTTTGTCGCCTCACCTTTCGGGTGGACAGTGTTTTTGCCCTGAGTAAGTGGCAGGATTTTCTGTCTTCATCTTGTCTTGCCTAGGTCTGCAGAGTGTCCCAAGTTCAGGAAAAGGACCAACTACTTTAACTAAATGTTCTTCCAGGCACCCAACACCAACTCCTGTGATTTTTTTTTTTTTTGGTTTGTTTTCCTACAGCTTGTTCTCAGTCAGCATTTTCATCTCTGTCATTCTTTAAATGACAGAATTCTTAGATACTAGAGAAACAGAATCAATGGGCCATGTGGGCTTCAGTGTTTGTATGTTTCAGGTATGTGTACTGTCCATATCTGTGTGCATATACCATGATGTCCTGGTGTCAAAATACTCAAGGCAGAAGAGAGCCAGTTTTTCCTTTCCTGTTTTCAATGTATTGTTTTCTCTTGGATCTAAATAATTAATAAGGAAGCCCTTTGCCATAATTAAAATGGATGTCCCTCCATGTCAACACCAATAGCTTTTCCGGTAATGAACACATTCAGATCCCCATTAAGTATGGCTGCTCCTCAGCCTTGGTGGCCACACTGCAGAGGGTGCTGGGGGATTGCAGTGGGTGAGAGAAGCCAGATGAGCTCAGTGGAGAGAAGACCAGAAGCCCGAGAGCTGACTCCAGCTTGGACCAGATGGTGAGCCAAGCACAAAAAGGCCTTGAGGGACAGGCAGCTTGAGCATTTATGATCTCTGGGCTATGTCTGCCTCCCAGGTCCTCTTTCTCTGCCAGAATCTTCAGTGATACCTCTCACTGGAAGGGGATGGGACAGCATCTGCAACCTTCTAGGTAGAGTTAACCAGTTACAAATACCAAAGCCAGCTGGGCGGTGGTGGCACAGGTCTTTCATACCAGCACTCAGAGGCAGAGGCAGGCAGATCTCTGTGAGTTCGAGGCCAGCCTGGTCTACAGAGTGAGTTCCAGGACAGCCAGGAGTGTTACACAGAGAAATCCTGTCTCAAAAAACCAGTAAATATCAAAGGCTCAGAGTCAAAACACACTTCTAATCTGTGACCATAAAAAACAGCCCTTCTTGAGGCCAGGGCTTTAGCTCAGTGGTTAAGAGCTTACCTCCAATGCATAAGAGCCTGGTTCCATCCCTAGCCCCACAGGTAAAGGGTGAAGAGAACTCCTTGTTCTCACTGTTGCACACTTCCCAGGAAGCAACCTAAATATTCATGAATGGAGGCATAATGGAGAAAATGTTAGAGACAGATACCATGGAATTCTGTTGAGCCTTGAAAAGAAGGCAATCCTGCCATCTGTGACGGCATGAGTGCACCTGAAGGGTGTTGTGTTAAGTGACTAAGCCAGACACAGGGAGACAGATGCTGGGTGACATCCAGCTGAACTCATGGAAACAAAGTGCACTGGTGGGTACCACAGCTGGTGATGGGGAATGGGTGCATCCCGTTAGTAAGACAATCTGGATACCTGAGTGCTAAACTCACAGCAGGATGGCTGCTATTGAGTTACTATGTTTACATTTCAAAATTGTGAAGGAGGAAATTTCAGATTTTTTGGTAGCTGATATGATAGGCATGTCAATTCATTTGTTTATCATGCATGCATATATTAAAATGGCAATTGTACCCCATAAATACACATAATCATTGTATTTCAGTTATAAAGATGAGGAGTGGAATTATTATGATAGAATGTATGCCTAGCACCCATAAAACCTTAGGTTCAGGGGCAGGAGTGGGACATGGTGGGGCTGGAGAGATGGCTCAGCAGTAAATAGCACTTGCTTCTCTTGCAGAGGACCCAGGTTCAGTTCCCAGCACCCACATAGCAGCTCACAGCCATCTGTAACTCAAGTTCTAGGGGATCCCATTTCCCTCTTATGATCTTTGCAGGTACCAGGCATACACATGGTACATACATATGCATACAGGCAGGTGAAACACTAATACACTTTTTAGTAGTCAGAATGGGAGTGGTCCCCCATGTGCTTATATATTAGAATGCTTGGTCCCCAGTAAGTAGAATTGTTAAGGAAGGATTAGGAGGCACGGCCTTGTTGGAGGACGCATGTCACTAAGGGTGAACTTTGAGATTCAAAAACCCATGCTATTCTAAGTAGCTCCCTCTCTCTGTCTTGGGCTTGTGAATCGGATGTAAGCTCTCAGCTATTGCTCCAGTGCCATGCTGCCTGTGCCTTGCTCCAGCCATGATGCTTATGGACTCACCCTCTGAAACTATAAGCCCTATAAACTGTTTCTTCTATGATTTGCCTTGGTCATGGTGTCTTTTAGTAGTGATAGAAAAATAACTACGACAGACATAAATTAAAAAAGTAAATCCTTAAGAAGGAAAAAAATGTACACACATAGACACCCATACACACACACACACACACACACACACACACACACACACACACACACACACATCTCTTCCCTAGAGAACTTTCAGTAGGTTCCAGCAGACAGATGTTGATCAACAGAACAGAATGTCCAGGGCCTGGGCTCAAGAGAAATGACCGGCCAACAATGCTGGTGCGTGCCCTGGAATGGAAAGTGAGACAGGAATGACAGGGGCAAAGAAACTAGGTGAGAGTGCCATGGTCAGTGGTGACTCTGCCCTCAGCGAGTCTAGGAGCGAGGAAGGCTTCTTGTGTGTAATACTGGTGACTGGTGGATTTTAAGCCTGGAGAGTGGAGAGATTTGAAATTCTCTAGGCAAGAGCCAGGTGTGGGGTTCACACCTTTAATCTGCTCTTGGGAGGCAAAAACAGGTGGTCTCTGTGAGTTCAAAGCTAGCCTGGTCTACATAGTGAGTTCCAGAGCAATCAGGGCTACATAGTGAGAGCCTGTCTGGCGGGGGGGGGGGGGGGAAGGAGAAAGGAAGGAAGAAGGGAGAGAGATGAAGGAAGGAAGGAAGGAAGGAAGGAAGGAAGGAAGGAAGGAAGGAAGGAAGGAAGAAAGCAGGCAGGCAAGTGTCTCGAGGCAAGTGTCTCTTATGGCCACAAGGAACAGGCCTGGAAGCAGGACCACAGGGCCCAGGCTGTACAGCAAGGGTCCCTGACAGGCTTCAGAAGCCATTCTAGGGACCTGAATGAAAGGAAGTAGCAGGTCTAAGAGTCAGACAAAGGAACTGAAATAGTGATGCCTACCCCAGACTTCATGACATTCAAGTTACCCCTAACAGGGAGTCAGAAGAGAGACTGACGCCCAGTTCTGCCACCTGGTAATGTCATGACCTTGAGCTGGTCACTTGCCGTCTGTGGAGCATAGCCTTCACTTGTGTAATATGACAACACGTGAGTTATATGTTCTGTCAGCACTTGCTCCGTGTAGTTGGTAGTGGTGATAATCATGATCTGAGAGCATAAGCCAAAGAGCCACAATGCACCTGTAGAGGGACATGCAGAGGGAGCCCTGCCTGGAGCCCTGAGCATGGGAAGCGAATCCCAGATACCCTATTGAAGGAGAAGGCTTTGAGTATGGGAAAGGGGGAATCAGGAACTCCTGTCTAGGTACATGTCTATCAGGCTCTTGTTGAAAAAAAGAAAAGGAGCCAGGCAGTGGTGGTGCACACCTTTAATCTCAGCACTTGGGAGGCAGAGACAGGCAAATCTCTGTGAGTTCCAGGCCAGCCTGGTCTACAGAGCGTGCCAGGATAGGCTCCAAAGCAATACAGAGAAACCCTATCTCGAAAAACAAAACAAAACAAAAAAAAAGGAAGTCACGGTACAGGGTGTGCTGGAAGAAGTCCCAGTGTCCCACCTGCTCACCTGCCCACTGTCCTCACTGTCTATCTCCCTCCATCCTCCTTCAGGTGTTTTGGCTTTGAACTTGTCTCCTGACTCCAGAGGAGGCAGAATGACTGGAGTAGATGAACCTCCAGCCAGGAAGATAGCATCTTGGAAGAGGACTCGCTCTGCCATGCTGTCCTTATCTAGCTTCTAAGAACAAACGGGCCTGGTGCTGATGCAAACTGTTTAAAGTGTTTTAGAAGCAGACATGCTGGGACACTAGAGATGCACGTATGCCTCATTTCTTCCACACATTCAATGTTCCATGATTCCCAGGAACTTTTTCTTTTCATTTTACAATTTGTGGTTTTGTCTGCCTGTATATGTCTGCACCACATGCATGCGGTGTCCTTGAAGGCCAGAAGAGAATCCCATAGGACTGGAGTTACAGATGGTTGTGGGCTGCCATGTGGGTGCTGAGAACCAAACCCAGTCCTCTGGAAGAACAGCCAGTGCTGTTAACTGTTGAGCCACCTCTCCAGCCCCTTGGGAACATTGCTTTTGTTTTCTTTTGGTTTGGTTTGGTTTTGGATTTTCAAGACAGGGCTTCTTTATGTAGCCCTGGCAGTCCCTGGAATTTGTTCTGTAGACCAGGCTGGCCTCGAACTCCAAGATCCACCTACCTCTGCCTCCCGAGTGTAAGGATTAAAGGAGTGCACCACCACTGTTGCCTGGCTGGAACCTTTTTTTTTTTTTTTTTTAATCATTTATGGGGCAAGATAGATGACTCAGTGGTTAAGAGGCCTTGCTGCTCTTCCAGAGGATGTGAGTTAGTTAGTTCCCAGCACATCAGGTGACTTACAAGCATCTGTAACTCCGTCTCCACAGGACCCAATACCCTCCTTTGGTCTCCTTTGGCACCCAGACACAGGTACTCATACCCACATACAAACACACTAGCACAATTAAATATAAAAAGCAAATCTTTCAAATATTTACATTTGTCTTTAATCCCAGTACCCAGGAAGCAGAGGTGTGTGTGTGGGGGGGGGTCAGGGGTCTCTATGAGTTCAAGGCCAGGGCTACACAGAGAAACCCTGTTTCAAAAAACCAGACACAGAGAGACATGCACAATTACATTTATTACTAGTGTCTAATGCTTTCTTCGAGGAAAAAGCCCAAAGATGACTTACTCCCACAAAAGGGAAGAGGGTGGGAGATGGGGTGGGGGTGGGGAAAGGGATAGGGGTGGGTGGGGTGGGGAATGGTAGGTCCTAGCTGCAAAGGGCTTTTCTGGTGGAGCCTAGTGGAGCTGTGGCAGAGTTGGAGATCTAGATGAGAGTAGCTTGCTGTCCTGGCCAATGCTTTTGCTTTGCTTGGATTTTGGTTTCAGCACAGAGTTTCATTTTGCAGCCAGGTTGGTCTAGAACTTGTGGTCGACGGTCATCTTGTCTCCAACCTCCTGAGTGCTAGGATTACAGACTTATACTACTATGCTTGGCTCAAAAAGAAGGGGGGGGGGGAGAAGAAAGAAAGAAAGAGGAAAGAAAGGAAGGAGAGCTTTGAGTCAGCAGGAGGCTACAAGTGTTTTTGCCTCAAAAGAGAAACTGTAATTAAGGGGGAAATCCCAGGGGCTGTACCTCCAAAGTTGTGTGTAATATATGGCCTATTTGCAAAATATTGCAAAAGAAATCTGGCAGATTGCTGGATGCCCAAGCCCTGGAGCTACCCCACCACCACCACCACACACACATACAAGCTGGGTCTCAGTAGGGCTCTTCCCCTCTAAAGTGCACATTGTGAAGTATTGTGAAGGCTGAAACCTAATCCACCGTGGGTGGCTTTTAGAATGAGGATCTGGGAGGCAATTAGGGCTACGTAAGGCCAGGAAGGGAGACCCATTGATGCCTGCAGTCCTTTTGTAAGGGAGACCAGTGCCACTAGGGACTCTGCCAGCAAGAAGGCCAAGACCAGATCCCGCCTCCCCCGCTCCTGCCCCACGCACGCACAGCACCTTGAACCAGACCTGTGAGCCGGCCTTCTAAGTCTGCAAGTCAGGTCAGGTCAGATCGGTGGTAAGGCCCAGGCCCGCCCCCTGTGGCGTCCTCCCTGGGCCTGCCTGGGCCCCACTAGGCAGCCCTGAGAGCTGACTCAACCTCCAACGTAGCCCAAGTGAGATGTTTACTTGCAAGACCTAGGACACAAGCCTGTACCCTGAGGGAATCAGTTGGGCGCCAACCCTCTCAGTCACTGTCCTGTGAGTGCAGGGTGTTACACAGCCTGTCATGCCTCCTCCTCCCCCGACCCAGACTGTCATGCCCCGCTTGGGTTCCCCCAATTCTCTAGAATCTGCTCCACCTCCTTTGCCCAAACACAGCTGGCTGGGAGCTCCAGGGCTCTGCGCGGCGGCTGTTCCTTGCCCTCTACGAAGCTGGGCGGAGAGCTGGAGGATTAAACCCCACTGCCTGGCCCCGGTGACAGGCTGTCTAGAAGCCCGCAGGAGGTTCGCAACTCAGCCGCCCCTCCGGAAGGCGCTTGCACAGGTGCCTGGCTCCCGCTTAGCCTGCAGCGTAGGCCTAACACAGAGCTTGCCACCCGGAGTCCTCTGACCCATCAAACCCGGCTTAACCACACCTAGCCAAGAGCCCGCCATCGCCTCGTGGTCCCGCTAAAAATTCTGCGTGCACAAGCTCGGTGTACCGCGCTGCCCAAACATCACATCTGCTCCCCATGTTGTGAAGCGACAAGCTGTGAGCAAGAACGTCTTGACAGTCCTCCTTTCCGCATGTTCCTCTCGTGACAGAAGTCTCAGGCTTGTCATTTTTAATGACTCCCTGGCATTCCCTTGCTGGATCCACCCTGTGTGCAAGGCCGGCTCTGTGGCTGCCCCCAGTGCTCAGAGACCTGTTATCATCTTGAAATTCCTAATGGAGCGAAGGATTTCACTCTTTCATATTGCAGTGGGTTCTCCCTGGTACCAAGTCTAGAGGACCCTGGCTTTAAACATTATAAATGGAGCAGTGACAACAATCGAGAAAGGGATAAACAAAGATAACACAGCAATAACAAAAGATTATATACTGTGTGGCAAGAGGGACCAAACAGACACCCTCAAATACTGTTGACAGGACAGTTAATTGTTCAGTCTTCTGTAGTGCAATTCAACAGTGTTTTTCCTGATTAAAAACATTCATTCTCTTTAAATGATACCACACTCAAGTTTTTAGTAAATAGATGCACTTCTCTGCTTATTCAAAGAAGTATGTACAAGGTAACTCATTACCAGCATCGTTTTTAAAAAGCAATTGATTGTAAATGGCCTAAATGAATCTCAATAGGGACTCGTTTAATAACATAGATTACCTATGTCATGAAATCCTTTGTTAACCATTTAAGAAAGGGGCTGACAGGAATTATCTCCAGATCTGTGGCTAATGGAAAGCCAGGTACAGAATAGAATGGCACATTTACATAAAAATGTGGGAGGGTCTCTATACATAGATAACACAGACCAACTTTGCAAGCCTGGACACAGCTGGTACCCTGTCTGTTCTACAGAGGATAGTTGGGATTTTTCACTGTGGTAACTATTGGGTGTTTTTGTTGTTGCTGTTGATTTTTTGGGTTTTGTTTTGTTTTGTTTTGCTGTGAGCTTATGATTTAATGGCTGAACTACCTGATAGCTACCTAAAAAAAAAAATAAAATAAAAAATAAAATAAAATAAAATAAAAAATGGTGGTACAAGCCTTTAATCCCAGCACATGGGAAGCAGAGACAAATGGATCTCTGTGAGTTCAAGGCTATCCTGGTCTATGTAGTAAGTTCCAGGACAGCCATGGCTAGATAGAGAGATCCTGTCTCAAGAAAAACAAAAAGATTTATTATTTATTTACGTGCATCCAGGGAGTCCTGAAAGGGTGTCAGATCCTCGAGAGTTACAAGACATTGTGAACTATCTGACCTGGGTGTTAGAAACTGAACTGCCCGCCACCCACCCGCAGCATAGCAAGGACTGTTAACCACTGAGTCATCTTTCCAGTCTAGTAGCCTAGTAGCCACCCTTTTCCCATAGTTTTACTTCCCAGTGTTTTAGTTACTTATAACTGCCCATGGTTCAAAATTATTAAATTGGGGGGGCAGGCTGGAGAAATGACTCAGTGGTTAAGAGCACTGGCTGCTCTTCCAAAGGACCTGGGTTCAATTCTCAGCACCCATATGATAGCCCACACATGTCTGTAACTATAGTTCCAGGTGTTCTGACACATGCAGGCAACACACCAATGAACAGTGAAAATAAATAAATAAATAAATAAATAAATAAATAATAAACTATTTAAAAAAAAAAAAAGCTGAGTGGTGGTGACACATGCCCTTAATCCCAGAACTCAGGAGGCAGAGGCAGGTGGATTTCTTTCTTTCTTTCTTTCTTTCTTTCTTTCTTTCTTTCTTTCTTTTTTTCTTTTTTCTTTTCTTTTTTTTTTTTTTTTTTTTTTGTCTTTCTGAGACAGGGTTTCTCTGTATTGCTTTGAAACCTTCTCCTGGAACTTGCTCTGTAGACCAGTCTGGCTTTGAACTCACAGAGATCTGCCTGCCTCTGCCCCCCAAGTGCTGGGATTAAAGACATGAACTACCAACACCTGGTGGCAGGTGGATTTCTGTGAGTTTCATGCCAGCTTGGTCTACAAAGTGAGTTCCAGGACAGCAAGAACTACATACAGAGAAGCCCTGTCTTGAAAAACCAAGCCACACACAGAGAAGTCCTGTCTTGAAAAACCAATATATATTATATTAATATATTATTAAATGGAAAATTCTAGGAAAAAAATTTCCGTTTTTTTTTGTTTGTTTGTTCTGGACAGGAGTTTCTTTGTGTGGCTTTGGCTGTCCTAGAACTCACTCTGTAGATCAGGCTGGCCTCAAACTCATAGATATCCACCTGCTTCTGCCTCCCAAATGCTGGGATTAAAAGCATGCATCACCACTGTCAGTTACATTTCATCACTTTAAACTGTACACCTTTTTTGAGCATGCCGTCCCGTTGCCTCCCACTTAAAATGTAATCTTTTCTTGCAGCATTATCCTTGTTGCACATGCTACGTGGTGGCCAT
The DNA here is from genome assembly GCF_003668045.3 of Cricetulus griseus. Classification (NCBI taxonomy): domain Eukaryota; kingdom Metazoa; phylum Chordata; class Mammalia; order Rodentia; family Cricetidae; genus Cricetulus; species Cricetulus griseus. The sequence continues at coordinate 48,370,338 of NC_048600.1, read as the reverse complement.
CTTGGTTATTGAATATGAGTAAAGCCTATTTGATTTAGTGATGGCCTCAAAGTGCAAGGGTAGTGATGCCAAGGTGGCTCCCCGTACATGAAGCAGGAAAAGACAGAGCACTGTGTGAAGATACAGCAGATCTAGGAAAAAACTTAAGTTTGAGAGTTCAGTACTGTCTAAGGTTTGGGACACCCACTGGTGGGGGCTCAGCTCAATTCTGGAATATGTATCACCAGACAGTAGAGACTTCTGTACCTATACCCCTCCTACACATTCAGACCCCCTTTTTTTTCCCTGTGTGTGCTTTTCATCAACTCCAAGCATTTAATACTTAAAGATGTAAGAAAAACTGTGCAAGCAGATTATCAGGGAAAGCAAGGCTTCTAAACAGCACTACTGGGAGCTGGGGCTTCAAGTGTGGAGTGACCAAGACTCAAAAGCCACTTAAGATGAGTTTTGGATTGCCATGATGACAAGTTGACATTTCCCTCTGGGGTTGCCATGTTGAATTCAGAGGTAAAGAAAAACCTCTTATTGAGTCCATGTGTTCTCTGTGTTTTGAAAACAAGAGCATAAAGTGACTATCCCAACTTCCCCTGCCAGCAGGCAGAAAACTCAAAGACAAATCCAAGCATAATTACTGGTTAGCCATGTCTACTATATGGTGTAGGATTTTCTATTCCCTGGACTTGGTTTTCCATTTCTAGTACATGTTCTTTGATCTGGCTTCCCTGTTTTTATTTTACATTAGATTGATTTTATTGTGCGTGGGCTAAAATAAAATTTAGGAATTTCAATGGATTTAGTTTCTTCCTTACATTTCCTTGTTTCTACCCCGCTACCCCCTTACCCCACACTCTTGCAGTCATCAAGACCAGGAGTCCTTGCCTCAGGGAAGGGGTGTCACTAAAGAAGGATGAGAAAAATCTCATGCATTTCAAAGCCCAAGCCTCAGGGATGAGGGGCTGGAGCAGCAGCTTTGAAAGAAGGGGTTCAGTCAGGCTGGAGGAGAAGGGAAGAAAGTTAGTTGGAAGCTAAGAAAGAACAGAAACCTAAAGTCCATGGAACATAGCAGGCCCAGGACAGAAATAGCTGTGTGGTTAGTCCAAAGCACCTGAGACCAACTGTCAGAGCTCCCTGCACCATATATGACACAGGAACTACCTGAGATGACTGCCATGAGCCAAGGTAGAGTGTCAGAAATTGCTCAGAGGCTTGTGGTTGAGAATGAGGACCAGCCGGCAGTTTGTGGTCATCACCTGATGCCAGCCATCCTAGACAGCGGTAAGAACAAGTGTCTCAGGCTTAGAACTTATATCAACCCTAGGAATCCAGAGGTCCATTGAGAGAGTTACCATGCTAATCAGAGGAACTGAGTTGCCCTGTAGAGAAATACAGATTTCAAAAACCTGAGTGTTTCTACAACAAAACCCTCGGTGGAATGGAATGGACCAGAGTGTAGAAGAAGATCAAAAAGCCTTATCCTGAAAGGGATTGCTTCTGGAACCTTCTGCAAAAGGATGTCCCAAGACAGATTGTCCCCCTGGGAGGCAGGCACATCAGTGGGCTCTCTGCTGAGGATAGAATCTCCTCCATACTGGAGACACAGATAGGACAAATGTTTTCTGCATCAGCTAGTGGGGTCTGGTCCTGCGTAGGGTGAGGCTTCATGCTGCTGAAGAGAGACAACACCAGAAGGGGGCTCTTTGGACTTCCTGCCAGTGCCATCCTTAAGTGTTTGAAGTAACAGGTGACTGATGCTCTAGCTGGAAGCTTCTGCTAGCTGGGCTCCTGAGCTTTCTGTCACTGAAAGAGACTGCTTTTGTCATCTGCCCCGGGTTGTCCTATCAGTCTGACCGTTTCTTTACCTGTCTTTCAAATGAGCTTAAGAATAATTTCTTCGTGGGGGACTGGCGCTGAACAGATGTTCGCAAAGCCCCCTTAGGATCGCCATGACAGGTCCCTCAGCAGGAATGAGATCGTGGTTATGTAATAATTTCTCCTTCTAGTTTTGATTAAAAAATGATACATGCGCATCTATGTGCACAAATGTGTCAGTGCTAATGGGGACATGCGCACTGGAACCGGCTGCATACATATGGAGAAGAAGGACGGTGTCCCCAGAGCAATATCTCAGAAAATCACATCTCACCAGGAAAACGGTAGGGAGGAATCGCCATTTTAAGAAGTTGAGATGTTTGCGACCTATGGGAACCACACTCTGGTGACAGAGACCTGTGGCCAGGACAATCAGAGGTCGCTGAGCCTCACGGAACCCTTGAGCATGGCCATGCAGCAGTCTCTAGTGCCCTCTGCCGTAATTCGGAAAACAAACGCTTCTTTAGGGAGCGGTAAACATTGCTGCAGGGGAGGAAAGCGAATGGTTCTCTCCCTCACAAGTTTCTACCTGGCTTGTTTCACTTACCATAATATCTTCCTCTACAGCACAGCGGGGCGACTACAGTTTACAACTTATATATTTTGTGAAGAACAAGAGGGAGGGATTTGACAGCTCCCAGTAGTGCAAAGAGGGTATGGAAATGCCAGAGAGCATCTCTACACATTGTATGCGGGCATTGGATTATTCGTTGAATTGTGTATCATTTGTCAATTTAAAAATGTCTCCATATGGACTTGCTCTTATCTTACTATTACTTTCAGTTATGTGGGTCTGGGGCTGCATTTCTTGTCATCACAAAGATGGAGCCAAATAGCAAACAGATCAAATACTAGTTAGCATCAAAAAGGCTGGAGTCTACTGGCAGCACCTAAGAAGGGAATTGGGGTCATTTTACATAATCCCACGCCAATGTGTTCTAGGGTTTCCTTCTAAAATTTCATTTCATTTTTTTTTCTCATCATGCAACAGAATGCTTGCATTTGGTCCTACATGGAGCATCCTTAGCTGGCTTTGTCCCTCTGCCTGTGACTTTCTGTCACACCTGGGTATGGCTCAAAGATGGAGTGTTCATTTAGTCTGTAAGTGAAAAGGATATTTGCCCATTAATTTCAAGTCTGGCACTCCAAGGCCCATATAAGGCGCAGTTAATATAATCTCACTTCAGATGACACTCGAAGGAGCAGGAAGACAATTTGTGGGGGGAAAGGAATAAGAGGCAGCGCACATTTACCAGGAATGTTAATATTTACTCCTGCACGCTTGGTATCTGGGAGACGGCATAGTCACTAAGTGGGGATTACATCTTCAATTAAGTAGTGGTGGCTGGGGACCCAGTGATGTTTCACAGAGGGAAACTGCCAGAATCATACTTTAAGGAGAATAATTTTTTTAAAAGCTACAAAAAAATTGAAAGAGAAGCCCTAGGGAAAAAAATAGAGGGAACATTTCTGTTTAGGGAATCCTAATATTTTGGCTGAACACATTATGTAAAATTAAATACTATTTTAAACCAAGGAGATATGATATCTAATTAAGTTTTTGTGGTTGATGAGCTTAGAGAGCGTTGTGAATGTTGCATCCATTGAACTGCAAGAAGTAGAAAAATTAAATAACACAGTACTATAGTGACTTCAGCCAGACATGCAGGCAGACTTCTGAGTTCTGCCTCCCAGTCAGCCCCTCCTTACAGCTCACTGAAGACAAGGAAGATGAGGACGAGAATGTGTAGAGTGAGCTTCTGAAATCTCAGGACAGCCCAAGGAGCTTGCAGCCAGGTTGTCAGCCTCATTTCCGAGCTGTCATCCCAGGCCATGTCGGAGGAAGAGGATAAAAAGATCGAAACCTCAGGCTCCCGGAGTTATGCTGCTCCTGCCCGGGGTGTTGTTTTCAGGAGGGCACTATGGGAAACCAAGGCTGCTTCTGTGATGAACAGTCTAGTGGGAACTGTACACTTTTAATGGGAGGTGTACAAACTCCAGGAGTGTAAGATTAGGTTAAAAGGGATGATGGCTTTAAAAAAATTTTTTTTGAGATGTTGAGCATTTTTTGTTGTTGTCATTGTTTGTTGGTTTTTTGTTTGTTTGGTTTTGGTTTTTTGAGACAGGGTTTTTCTGTGTAACCCTAGCTGCCCTAAAACTCACTTTGTTGACCAGTTTGGCCTCAAACTCACAGACATCCACCTGCCTCTGCCTCCTGAATGCTGGGATTAAAGGCATGTATCACCACTACCTGGCTCAAGATGTTGAGTTTTAAAATGAATGACTACATAGAATGCATGCTCAGTCACTTTATACAATAACTTTTAAAGAGTTGGAATCAAGAAACTACCAGGTGGGGCTGAAACATCTTTTGCTTAGATGTTAAGAACGTTACTGGTCTTGCAGAGGACCCAGATTCAGTTCCCAGGCACCCAATATGGTGGTTCATAATCATCCATAATTCCAGTTCCAGACAATCCAACCCTCTTGTGACCTCCTTGGGCACCAGGCCCATACATGTACATATACATACATGCAGGCTCACACACATTTAAAGAAATCTAAATAAAACAAAAAAATCTTTAAAGAAAGAAACTGCCAGCTGGGAGATGGTAGCATGTGCCTTAAACCCAGCACTGGAGAGGCAGAAGCAGGTGTATCTCTGTGAGTTCCAGGCCAGCCCAGGGCTCTATAGAGAGATTCTGTCAAAACAGAACGACCAGAACAAAAAGACCAGAAAACAAGGAAGAGAAGGAGACTGGGAAAGTGAGAGAGAGGAGGAAGATGGTGCACTGGCTGGTTTTGTGGCAACTTGACATAAGCTTAGATCATCAGAGAGAAAGGAGACTCAGTTAAGGAAATGCCTCCGTGAAAACCTGCTGTACAGTATTTTTTCAATTAGTGATCCATGGGGGAGGACCTGGCCCATTGTGGGTGGTGCTATACCTGGGCTGATGGTCTTGCGTTCTATAAGAAAGCAGGCTGTGCAAGCCATGGGAAGCAAGCCAGTAAGCAGTACCCCTCTCTTCATGGCCTCTGTATCAGCTCCTGCCACCAGGTTCCAGCCCCGCTTGAGTTCCTATCCTGACTTCCTTCAGTGGTGAACAGCAATATTGAAGTGGAAGCCAAAAGAATCCTTTCCTCCCAACTTGTTTTTGGCCATGGTGTTTCACCACAGCAATAGTAACCCTAAGACAGAAGGGAAGACGGGAGATTACCACATGATTTTCAGTAATTTTTACCTTGAACAGTGAACTGAGTAAAACTGAAATACCAATATGCCAAAGGCCACAGAGATGAGATAGTACTCCATGGGCAAACAGTAAGTATTTTCATGATATTTCATTGACTTTTCCCTTTATATCAACTGTACTGGGAGTATAACAGAAGAACCAACTCACTTTTTAAAAGTTAACTTGGAGGTTGGAGAGATGGTTAAGCACATTGGCTACCTTTCCAGAGGTCCTGAGTTCAATCCCTAGCAACCTCATGGTGGCTCACAACCATTTATAATTTGATCTGGTGCCCTCTTCTGGAGTGCAGGTATACATGCAGGCAGATTACTGCATATATAGTAAATTAATAAATAAATTTTTTAAAAAGTTAACTTGGGGCCTGGAGAGATGGCTCAGCCATTAAGAGCACTGGCTGCTCTTGCAGAGGACGTAGGTTTGATTCCCAGAACCAAACTGGCAGCTCACAATCATCTGTAACTTCAGTTCCAAGGAATCTGATCCCCTCTTCTGACCTCCACAGGCACCAAACACACATGTGGTGCAATATACACATTCAGGCAAAATACCCATACATATAAAATGAAAACAGTTATTTAAAAAAATAAGTTTTAGCTATAGTATTATCTATTTGCTCCCTAACTCCTGACATTAAAAAGGCAGGGCTATATTTAATATTTGAGGGAAAGGAGGAAAAGAAGAATTCTCAGGACATTATTCACGTGGACTTGACAGAAATTTGGCCAGGGGATTATCCAAAATTAGGATATTCAAATTATATCTTGACAATGGGGAAGTTGTTTGAGCAATTACAAGTGAAGAGTGAACACCCAGAAGCTGCTCTTTCCTGGTCCATTTTGTTCCAAAGTTTGCTGTGAGTCAGAGGGGTGTAAAAATAGATGGTCAGGGCAGGCAAGTGTCTCTGACAGGGACTTGGGCACTCACAAGTAGGACTCTAGAAATGCCATTCATTTAACAAATTGCACCATTAAAAGTCATAATAGGTCTAAAAGCCATTCTTGAAAGAACTTACAAAGTAATTTGACCTACATAATCGCCTTGTTAAATTCATTTGATATCATGAGACAGTTAGTGAAATATGCATAGTGCATTATATTAAAGAGAAAAGTACCCTCAATTGGTATCTGATGTGCACTTTGCAAACGTAGCTATTAGTTGCCTATAAAACTCCTAGACATGATTTGATTTGATGTGATTACCGTTAGATCATTTTACTTTGTAACGTATAGGGGGAGGGACGTTACAGGTCTGCCCCTGCATACTAGGAAATATTTAACGAAGAATGTTTTATTTATTAGCATAAAGAGACACTGTGGGTTACTGGGTGATTAAAGTGATGATACAGCTGCCACACTCGTCAAAAATACAGCTGTAATTCAATAGCGAGGCGACAGTCAGTCTCTGCCTTGATCTATGTTCCAGGGAACTGGCTCTGAAAGCAGGACATTGCCTTCTTAAAATGATCTTCACAGATTTCTATAATTGCACATTATCAAAAACAAACAGCAACAGCACTAAACCCACAGAGCAATTTCTCAATTATGAATTTGCTTTCTATCTGCGGGAGTCCCAGTATTTTATCTTTGTATTTCCAGCATTCCAAATCAATAACCAAGAATGATATTTAATGTCTCTAATCTTTGTGGGTAACACAATTTTTTTAAGAGACTCCATCAATATACATGAGAAGAACAACAGATCAGTGAGATGAAGAGCAGGGGTTCAGTAGCCTTAGTCTATCCCTGATATGAGCTTAGGTTTAAGTGAGGGACGAACAAGGGCAAGAGGATTGCATAATTAAGTGGTTGATCAAGCAGGGAAATAGTGTTAATCTAAGAAGCAAAACTGACTGGAGGGGCTGAGGCAAGAGGACTGGGCATTTGAGGCCACACAGGACAACATTGCATGACCTTGTCTCAAAAAACGAAAACAGAACAAAAATTTAGAAGAAAATTCAATAAAGGGACAGCACACACCAACTCACTAAGTGCTGTGTTCTGTAAACATCACTGTCTGTTTAATACAAAAGTTGACAAGAAAGAAAAGAAAAGAAAAGAAAAGAAAAGAAAAGAAGAGAAAAGAGGGGCTGGAGAGATGGCTCAGAGGTTAAGAGCACTGGCTCCTCTTCTAGAGGTCCTGATTTCAAATCCCATGGTTTGCAACCATCTATAATGAGATTTGGTACCCTCTTCTAGCATGTAAGCATACTTGCCAGAACACTGTATGGTCTTTAAAAAAAAAAAAAAAGCTTATTTTTTAAAATGCTGAATTGAGCATATTGAGCATGATTATTGTTTTTGCTTCCTGTTCCTTTGGTTTGTGTCATTGTAACCTGCATTGTCAGAACTGCTTAATGTAAACATGACATTTGCTGTTCTCACTTGTTATGAAAGCATTTAGTGCAATTCCACTGTCTACATCTTAATCTATTTTTAAAAATTTTATCACTGTCTTAGAAGAGAATATTTGATGAGAATTTCACCTTGTTTACACTTAGATATGAAATATCCATCCCATAAAACACCATGTTATTGCTGGATCTTTTTTTTTTAATCCTTTTTTATAACGGGTTTATAATCACGAGCCACAAAGAAAATAGTCAATTTGTTCCTTATTCTTCCATACTGTGTTCTTTGTGGTTCAGGATAAAGTTGGTGACATTTCAAGGTAAAACACTACAGATTCTGCATTACCAGGTTATATCATACACAGACCCCTCCATAAAGTTGTAAACGATACTGCCGGTTAGCTCCACAGCGCCCTCTGCTGTGACTCCCGGGTTTTGCTTCTAATGATGCGGCCGGCGAAGGAGACAAGCTGGTCTTTCAACAAAAGGGTCACTGCAGGCCAGGGGCAGGCTGTCAGCTTTTAGGATACAGAACCCGACGCTGACAGTGAGCCAACTTGGTTGTTCCCTGACTGAACCCCAGGACTTTCTACCCTCCCTCTGGTTGCTTGTGCCTGTGTACGGGCCTTTTACATCCAAGGCTTCCAGATCTGACCTGCCCATTTCCCCATTCCCTGCCCACTCAGGATTTACCTCCTGTTTGTCTTGTCTCCGTGAAGGGATGACCCCTCACTCAATTGTTCAGCCCACACTCAGAAGCTGTGATTTCTTTCATATGGCATGGAGGAGACAGTTCTTAAATAGGTATGGAGGACTAAAGAAGCGAGTATAGAAGGCAGAATGTATTTACTACAGAAAATGAGAAACGCTGATGAAAAACAGAACTGGATACCCTCTCCAGTGAGTAGCTCTGTATACGGAAATGGACTAGGACCAGTTTGTACTGTTCCTGACTCTCTTTATGGGGGGGGGGGGGATAGATCGTCTTTTGATCCCCTCAACCTCTATCAGGCAGGGCAAAGAACAGAGGATCCTGTTTTAAATTTCTCAGACACCTGGCTCTGATTAAAATATAAATGACATACATTTGGACAAACTGGGGTGTGCTCAGGATAAAGATCTTCTGCCCTCCATGGGCACTGTACACACGTATACAGATAGACCTGCAGGCAAGACACCCATGCACACAAAAGAAATAATTACAATTTATTTTAATTATGTGCATATGTGCTTGTGTTCTCTCTCTCTCTCTCTCTCTCTCTCTCTCTCTCTCTCTCTCTCTCTCTCTCTCTGTGTGTGTGTGTGTGTGTGTGTGTGTGTGATATTTTGGCAAAGATTATGGCTGGTTTTTGACCTTGTCCTGAAAATCTGCCTGAGGCTGATCATGGGCTAAATCTCTGAAACTGTAAGCAAGGCCCCAGCTCCACGATTTCTTTTATAAGAGTAGCCTTGGTCATAGTGTTTCTTCACAGCAGTATAACAGTGGCTAAGACAGTGTGTGTGTGTGTGTGTGTGTGTGTGTGTGTGTGTGTGTGTGTGCGCGCGCGCGCGTTGTTGCAGATGGCTGTGGGCTCCCCAACCTGGGTGCTAGGGGTGAGGGTGTGGGGATCCTCCTACTCTGCCTCTAGAGTGCTGGGATTAAAGCTAAATGCTGCCACACCCCTGGCTGCCTTTGAACAGCTTTGAATTCCTGAACCTCTGGCCTCCACCCCCCACCCCCAATGCAGCAAGTGCTGGAATTATAGGTGTACACCACCATGCCCAGCAGCAGTTTTATTTTTAACTTCTGAGGAACTTCCACAGTTTTCTATGATGGCTCTTCTAATTTACATTCCCACCAGCAGCATGCAAGACTTCATTCTCACATTTGAACTAGCGCTTGCTACATTTTGTGTTTTTGGATGCCCCAGACAGGAGCTCTTTGCTATTTTCTATTTGTGTTTCATTGATAAGTTGCTGAACATCTTCTCAGATGTTTTCAGGTTTTAGAAAGTCTCTGAGAAATATCCATCCAGGTCCTTTGCACATCTTTGAGTAGGATATGTGAACATGTATGTATGTATGTATGTATGTATTGTTGAGTTTGTAATTGTTGGAGTTTCTTATGTATCTTTCACATTAACTCTAAAAATTGAAATTTATGAGTTGTATCTTTACCAAAGTTAAGTTTTCCTTTGCTGTGCAGAATGTTTTTAATGTGATGCAGTCCTATTTGTTTATCTTTGTAATCTGTTTCTGGAGTAATACTCACCCTCTCCCCCCATAAGGTTACTGAGACCTTCCCATCCCCTTTTCCGGAAATAAGGGTGGGAATTCAAGATAACATAGTTCCAGTTTAACCGGTTTAGAAAGTAACAGATCCACCTGTGAGATGGCCCAGCGGTTAAGAGGACTGGCTTCTCTTCTAGAGGACCAGGGTTCAATTCCAGCACCCACATGGCAGTTCACAATTGCCTGGAATTCCAGTTCCAAGAGAGCCAGCATCCTCACACAGACGTGCATGCAGGAAAAAAAAGTGCACATAAAATAAAAATAAATTAATTAAAAAATATATAAGGACTTGAGCTGGCCAAGAGGGCTCACATTGTAATAAGCTGGGGCAGAAGGATTCTGAGTTCAAGGTTGTCTGGGTTACAAAACAACAAAAAACGGAGTCCCATTTTTTAGGGTTACTCCTAGCTCAGTCATGTCCTCTTTTGAGAGCCTGCAACCCTTCGAGTTGTGGTTTCTTGTTAAGCTTTAACACAGGACATGGAAGAAGGAAGGTACAGTCGCATAGAATGGCTGCCTACAAGACAGAGTCCTTCTTACATCTGCCAGCACCCCAGTCGTCTGCTGATCAGCACCCCAGTTGTCTGCTGACCACCACACCATCATGGAAACTCCCATTGTTCTGAGAAAAGCACAGGAGGAAGTTGACAGCTACCACATCAGTATGCAACCAGGATTCATGAACACCGAAGAATGCAAATAGGAACAGTGAAAGTAAGAAAACCACTTTATACTTCCTGTTGTCTCATGTACTGCTGCTGTGATTCTCAGTGAAACTACTCCTGCCATGGGATCCAAGTGCTGAGGACCAGTAAGGTCCAACATTCAGAATGTGAGAATCCTGGTTGTGTAGTGGTCATTGCTCTGGAGGGCAAACATTCATCTAGGATGGCATCACCTAGCTGGAAATGTAAATGAATCTTTATAAGAAGGCCATTGCAAGGTCTATGAGGGCAGATGCTTTTTTTGTTTGCTTGTTTTTCTTTCTTTCTTTCTTTTTTCTTTTTTGTTTTTCGAGACAGGATTTCTCTTGTATGGCTGTGGGGCCTGTCCTGGAACTCACTCTGTAGACTAGGCTGGCCTCGAACTCACAGAGATCCACCTGCCTCTGCCTCCCAAGTGCTAGGATTAAAGGTGTGGGCCACCACTGTCCAGTGAAGCAGATGCTTTAACTGGTGAATTTTGTGGGAAAGAACCCATCTGCTATAAAGTCAGAAGCTGATAGTGAAACCCACAGAGGGAGAGTTTTGGCAGAAATATAGTAGGTAAGAAAGGCAACTCTAGTCACAAAGTGTCTTTTGCAATCAGGAGAGGATACCATCCCTTCTGATATGGAAATGACCCACTGAAAGCAGTCCCCTTTAGGCTGTTTGGTGCCCTGAGGAATGGGCTGCATGGAGCCCTATAGTTGATCTTTGTGTTGGCCTATTGGCTAAGCTTTTGGAAATTTTCCATTTCTGCCACTGTGCTCTTTTTTTTTCCCCAAGAGTTTTGAAGGCAAGGTTGGAAGTCATTGGGGAACGAGGTGGACTGAAGATGTCAGAGCAGGTCATCTCACCCACATGATGACTATGGTTCTTATCTGTAGATACAAATCTGGCAAGCAGTTACACCGCCCAAGGGCCTTTCATAGTCTTCATCTTTTCAGAGGGGTTTGTCACAGACTCATTGCCCAGAGTTCCTTAGCACCTATTTTTCTAGTCATGTGTGTGCCAGGTCCCTGCCCATTGGTCAGTTAGTTACTACCCATGAATCACTGTAGATCTGTGCCTCCAGTTGTTGTAATTTTAAAAACATCCAGAAGAGAAGTCACACCATACAACAGGACCCACATAGGAGGTTTATTGGAAGAGAAGAGAGTAAGGACAGAAAAGGGGGCAGAGAGGGAAGCAGAGACAGGTCCCTGGAGACAAGAGTGGTGGAAGAGAAAGATGAAAAGTGGGCAGGGTCCTTTTAAAAGGGAACACAGTGAATCTGCACAGGTGGTGCTCTTAGTGGCTGCAGCTGAGGCCATATCCTGTCAGAATCCCTAGGACAGGCCAGTACAGATGCCTGAATACTAACATCAGTCATCACTTTTTGTAGGTAGAATGAATATCCGTCACAATGCTCTGAGTTCTGTCATAGGGGCTTGTCCCTTCGAATGGTCCCTTGGGATGGTAGACAGAGGTAACAGTTATCTATTGGTAACTAGCCACTCTAAAATTAGTAGCTCAAAATAGCAATGGTTGTTTTGCCTGTGAGTTTGCTACTGGCTCAAGGTTTGGCAGAAACAGTTCATCTCTGTTCTGTGTGGTAGCAGCTGGGAAACTTGATCAGGCTCTGAGCGATGGACTTTCAGACGGTCTCAATTATTTGTCTCTTGATTTGAGGGTAGAACCCTTCATGATAGGAACAGCATGTTGAAGGAGAGGCTCCTGGCTGGACCACAGAAGGGAGGCTGCTTGCTCATGCCTCTAATAGACCAGGAAGCAAAGTTGGAACACGTGAGGTTGGGGAAAGAAGCCTCAGCATCACCTCTGCAGCTCACACAGGACTGGCAGTAGTTGACAATCCCACCGGCAGAATGGGTGCACCTCATACCACCGAGTTCGAGAGCTCAGAAGGATTCAACAGTAGGGGATGGAATCATCTCTAGATTATTGGATGCTTTAAAACAACCCTGAAAGCATGACTCATGGTAAGTCAGACTCACTCCAAGCAGCTTATTTATGTGTTAGAACAAAACGTAATAGCAAGAGATGGAGAGATGGCCTAGCTCTTGCCGAGGACCAGGGTTCAGTTCCCAGCATCCACATGGCTGCTCACAATATTCTGTAACTCCAAGCCCGGGGAATCTGATGCCTTCTTCTGGTCTTTACAGGAACTGCATGCACCTGGTGTACAGCCTGCAAAACATGCCTACCCATAAAATACAAATACATATTTAAAATAATAAAAAAAAACATTGCCGGGCAATGGTGGTGCACACCTTTAATCCCAGCACTAGGGAGGGAGCAGAGGTCAGCACATCTCTGTGAGTTCAAGGCCAGCCTGGTCCACGGAACAAGTTCTAGGATAGCCAAATGCTTTTACACAGAGAAACCATGTCTCAAAAAATCAAAAACCAAAACAAATGAACAAAAAAGGCCTTACTAGCAGTTTTGAAACACGTGATTATTAAGAACTAATAATCTGGCACCCAACAATCAATCACTCACTTTCCCTTTCTTTGTGGTACAGAGGATTGAACTCAGGGTTTTACACATGCTAAGTAAATGCTTTTCCTCTGAGCTACAACCCTAGCTCAAGACCCCGCCCCTTCTCTTTTTGAGACAGGGCTCCTTTTGTGTAGCACTTGTTATCCCGAAACTCATGGACCAGATTGGCCTCGAACTCAGAGATTAAAGGCATGTGCCACCATGCCCAGCTCTGACCCTATCTCTTAAAAAAGAAAGTAGGGGAGACCGGACGGTGGCTGTGCATACCTTTAGTCCCAGCACTCTGGAGGCAGAGATGAGTGGATCTCTGTGAGTTTGAGACCAGCCTGGTCTACAAGAGCTAGTTCCAGGACAGCCTCCAAAGCCACAGAGAAACCCTGTCTCGAAAAACAAAACAAAAAAAAAAAAGGGGGGGGATCTCTTATGAGAGAAGACAAAAGAGAGGATAGAAACATATTTCAGATAACAATATAGCTAAGTTTTTCTGAAATTGATGAGACTGAATATCCAAACTCCAGGAAACTCCGTGAACCCTGAGACAAAAGACACATGAGGGAAAGTGTACCAAAGTACACTGGAATCCACATGCTTAAAGTCAAGGGTAAAGAGATTATTTTCCTCCCTCCATCTCTCCCTCCCTCTCCTCTCCTCCCAGCGCCCACCTCTTTGGATAAGGTCTCATGTAACCCAGGCTGATCCTGAACTCTGATCCTTCTGGCCCTCTTCTCAAGTACTGAGATTATGGCTATAGACACATCAACCACACTAGTCTAAGGGGAAAGTATTACATGCAGCCAGCTACCCCATGCCTGATCCCAGCAGCAAGAGGCTGAAGCAGGGGGATTGTGAGTTCAAGGCTTGTGTTGTGTAAGGACACCTGTCTCAACAGTCATGGGGGAGGGCAGGAAGGACACACTGTGAAGAGAAGAACAAAGGCACAACTACAGGCTGGGGATGAGGGTCATTGGTGGGGCATGTGCTTGACTGACATGCAGGACCCTGGGGTCAATACCCAGTACAGGAAAAAAAAAAAAAAATCAAAACCAGACCAAACCACAGACAAAACTTCCAAACCTACAAATCAAAGCAAACTTCCTGCTTGGTGAAAAAAAAAATACCCGGGGATAAAAGAAAAAAAGTTTAAAAGAGAGAGAGGGAATTTTTTGTTTGTGTTTTTTGGCTAAGCAAAGATATGTCACATTAAAGCATGGTCCATATAGGAAAAAAAAGGAAGTCAAATAGGACTTCATCCAAATTAAAAGCTTCCAAGACTAGGCATAATGACACAATCTGTAGTCTCAATACTGGGGAGGCAGAGGTAGGAGGCCCCAGGCTAGCCCAAGCCCAGGCCTAGTCTACACAGAGAATTCCAGGTCAGTCAGAGCTACATACCCTGTCTCAGAGAAGACAAAAGAAATCTCAAAATAAAAGCTTCCATCACTCAAAAGTTTTTATTTTGTCATTTTTTTTTTTTTTTAAATAAAGGATCTCTTTACATAGCTCTGGCTGACCAGGCTGGCTGGTCTCAAACATACAGAAAACACTGTCTCTGCCACCTGAGTGCTGGGATTAAAGGTGTGCCATCATGCTTGAATAAAAACAAGGACAACAAAAGAGAATGAAATGGCAAGTTACAGGCTGGGGGACAGAGTACTTACAAAGGAAAGGAATGAAAAAAGACTGTGTCCACAATGGGAAACTTCTCCCCCTTGAGTCAGTGTAAGATGAAAAATGTAACTCAGGACTGTGGGGAGTCAGACAGAGAACACCTAGTCAATATTTTATTTTTAAATGACAAGAGAAGGGCAAAGGACTTGAACAGACTTCAGCAGATATATGGGAGGCTGGGAAGATGGCAGGCTGTGTAAGCATGAGGACCTGTGTTTGAATCCCCAGTGTCTACATAAAAATTCTCCCATGCACCTGTTACCCTAGCACTGTGGGGGCAGCTCCAGGTTAGTGAGAGACTCTGTCAAGAGAATAAGGAAGAGGATTAAGGAGTAGGACACTTGGGCTGGAGAGAGGGCTCAGAGGTTAAGAGCACTGGCTGTTCTTCCAGCGGTCCTGAATTTAATCCCCAGCAACCACATGGTGGCTCACAACCATCCCTTATGAGATCTGATACCCTCTTCTGGTGTGCAGATATACATGGAAGCAGAATGTTGTATACATAATAAATAAATAAAATCTTTTAAAAAAGGGAGGACATTGAAAGTCTTCTCTCTCTCTCTCTCTCTCTCTCTCTCTCTCTCTCTCTCTCTCTCTCAATTTAAAGACAATCTTATTTTACATACCAATCCCCGGTCCCTCTCCCTCCAGTCCTGCCAAGCCCCTCACCAATCCCCCCATCCCACTCCCCAGGGAGGGTCAGGCCTCCCACGGGGGCTCATCAAAGTCTGTGACATCATTGGGGCAGGCCCTCCCCAATGTATCTAGTATCCCTCCATAGGGAATGGACTCTCAAAGTCCGTGCACTAGGAATAAACACTGGTTCCACACGCCAGAGGCTCCAAAGACTGCCCTGGTCTCCCAACTGATACCCACCTTCAGGGGGCCTGGTTCATTCCTATGCTGGTTACCCAGCTGTCAGTCTGGGGTCCGTGCACTCCACTCCCACTTGCTCAAGTCAAATGTTTCTGTGGGTTTCCCCAGCATGGCCTTGACCCCTCTGAAAGTCCTTCTTTGGTCATATCTGCACACGCGCGCGCGCACACACACACACACACACACACTTTTTAGAAGAATATAATACACATACAGGAAAAAGCACTGGAAAAGATGCTCACCAGAATCAGGGACCAGGGAAATGGGAATTAAAAACCTAAGATGCACACAAGCCCTCTGGCCTTTCTAGGATGAGACTGTTGGCACGGATGTGCAGGCACTGTTCTCAGATGCTGCTGGGGCTGGGGCAAAGGAGACAACTTTTGAAAATAGTTTGGCAGTTTCTTGAATTTTTTTTTCTTTTCTTTTTTGAAACAGGGTTTCTCTGTGTAGCCCTAGCTATCCTGGAACTCAATAGACCAGGCTGGCCTTGAACTCATAGAGATCCACGTGCCTCTGTCTCCTGAGTGCTGAGATTAAAGTGCCACCACTGCCTGGTCCTTGAAACATTAAGTGTAGATTTTCCCAAATGACTTAGCCTTTCTGTTCCTACGCGCTTATCTAAGAGAAACTGTGTGCCTACATGACCACTGTCTACTGATATGCTCAGAAGGTTTGGGGAGAAAACATTTCTCTTTTCACTTTATTTTTAATTGAGTTCCAGGCTGGCCTCGAACTCACAGAGATCCACTTGCCTCTGCCTCCCGAGTGCTAGGATTAAAGGTGTGTGCCTCGACCGCCCGGTGAATCTGGGCATTTCTTTTCATATTTCTGTAGTCATGTGCTATACAGTTATACAGTTGTCCCTTGGTGCCCACAAGAGATCAACTAGTTCCAGAACTATCCTCCTGCCAATACTCAAATCTGCAGGTGGAAAGATGTATATTAAATAGCATGCCATATGTATATGAAAACTGTTGAAAAAGAGAGTTGGTCATAGGATTCAATTTTTATGCTTTAAAATGTGCTCAAAACTAATAATAAAAACCTGGAATCATAAAAAAGATAGTACATATTCTGTCCTACTCATTGTACCTCAGTATGTTGTATCATACAGAGA
This sequence comes from Cricetulus griseus, assembly GCF_003668045.3. Lineage (NCBI taxonomy): Eukaryota > Metazoa > Chordata > Mammalia > Rodentia > Cricetidae > Cricetulus > Cricetulus griseus. The sequence goes on along the minus strand of NC_048600.1, from coordinate 48,353,733 downwards.
CATTCAACGTGCAGGCAGGTGGCAGGAGGGCAAGGAGAGCTCAAGTAAAACATGGCTTTCCTTTTGCAAAAAGTAAGAGGTTGTACTTCATGAACATATACTTGCAGGTTTCTGCCCTTTTACTATGAAAGTCCATTTATATCTGTTTGCTTTTCAGGTCTCTGGGCTCAGAGTCCAAAGCAGGACCTCAGGAAGCATTAAAAACCAATTTAAAACAAAACAAAAAAACTAGGGCTGGAGAGGTGGCTCAGTGGTTAAGAGCACTGCGGCTCTTCCAAAGGTCCTGAGTTCAATTCCCAGCAACCACATGGTGGCTCACAACCACCTGTAATGAGATCTGGTGCCTTCAGGCCTGCAGGCATACACGCAGACAGAACCTGTATACATAATAAATAAATCTTAAAAAAAATATACCTAGGCACTAGTCTTTAATCTCACCTTTAACCCCAGTACTTAGCAAGAGGCAGAAGCAGGCAGATCTCTGTGAGTTTGAGGCCAGCCTGCTCTACAAAGCCAGTTCCAGGACAGGCTCCAAAGCTACACAGAGAAACCTTGTCTTGAAAAAACCAAACCAAATCAATCAATCAAACAAACAAACAAACAAACAAACAAACAAACAAAAAAACCAAAACGCCTTCTCTTTCCCCAACACTTCCCACAGCTTCATATGATGTTGTTATCTAATCCCATTTTCTTAGTCACTGTGAATAACAACTCAACAAACATAGGCACACAGGTATCTGTATTGTATGCTGATTCAAACATATACCCGAAAGGGATGCAACCAAATCACTGTAAATTCAATTTTGAGGAACCTTCAGATTTCTTTAGTGTTTCTACTAATTCATGTTCCCACAAAATATATGTACATGTTCATTTTGCCAACATCTAAACCTGTAGTAAGTTTTCTTTTCTACAGTAGATATTCTAACTGGGGTTAAGAGGCCCCCATTGTGATTAGATTTGTATACCCTCAATGAATAATGATATTGAGCATTTTCATATATTTATGATTAATATTTTTCTTTTGAGAAATATCTATTTCTCATTTTGACTAACTTATCATTATTAAGGTCTTTAGTTATATTTTAGAGATTTGTTGTTTGTCTGAGGAATAGCTGGCAAGCATTTTCTTTCATTCTGTGATGTGTTTCTCCGCTCTGGTAATTGTGTGGCCTTTGCTGTGCAGAAAATATTTATTTTGCTGTCAGTTCTGTACAAGTCCATTTTTGAGATTATTATCATATTAAGCTGTGTTAGGGTATTCATAAGGATATGTGTACAAAGATACTAAGGTACAATTTGACTATATTCTTTTTTGGGGGGGCAGGTTTTGAGGCAGGGTTTCTCTGTGACTTTGGAGGCTGTCTTGGAACTAGCTCTTGTAGACCAGGCTGGTCTTGAACTCACAGAGGTCTGCCTGCCTCTGCCTCCTGAGTGCTGGGATTATTTTTATTTTACTATTATTATTTTTGTTTTTTGAGACATTATATTATATATGTTTCAATTTGCATAGGCCTATATAATTGCAATGAAAAAGACAATAAACATTCTTTTATGGCTACCTTAAAAACACAGGTTTTGCTTATTTTTTTGAGACAAGGTTTCTCTGTGTAGCCCTGGCTGTCCTGGAACTCTGTAGGCCAGGTGGCCCAAAACTCAAGAGATCTACTTGCCTCTGCCTCCCAAGTGCTGGGATTAAAAGCATGCACCACCATTTTAAGGCTGGCTTAAAAATACATTTTTAACAAATGTAACACAAAACATAAAAGACCCAGAGACTGATATTGGGGTTCAAACTTCAAGCTGAAAAACAGAAAAGCAAAGTAGTGGGCCACTACCTCAGGCTGAATGGGCTGATCCTGCTGCCTCTCCTCAGCATGGCTTGAGAATCCTCAATATGGATGGAGAATGAATGCTCCTATTTTCAGTGTGACTGGAGAATGAATGTTTAATACTGAGACCTTGATCCTGTGTTTTATATACCTCACTAATGTTGGGATTAAAGGCGTGTGATCCCAGGTGCTGAGATCATCTTTGTGTGAGCTGTTTATCTTGTGTAGATCTGGGTGGCCTTGGACTCACAGAGATCTGTCTACCTCTTAATCCTAAAATTAAAGGTGTGTACCACCACCTCCTAGTTTCTGGCTGCTGGGAATAAAGGTGTGTGCCTGGCTTCTGTGGCTCATGGCTAACTTTGCTTTCTGAATCCTCAGGCATGCGTTAATAAATCATAAATATTACTACAAATAAACACTTAAAAAAACAAAACAAATCCATGATTCTGATACAGTGTAGGGGTCTTGATTAGGTTTATTTTCTCTGACAGTTAAAGAATTAAAGGCAGGAAAAATCTGAAGTACAACATGTAGCAGCAGAGAACTCTGCAGACAGGATCAGGAAGGTGTTTATTGGTGGTGAGGAAGCCTATGTATGCAGAGACACACAGAGAAAAGACCCTCTGTGAAGCTGGAAAATCCAGCCCCCTGTCCAGGGCTGGGATTTTAAGTCTCTGAAGAGTTTTCCTCCCCTAATTTATGGTTTGTCAGTTTGAAGAAAGTTAGGGCATTTGATTGTTCCAGAACTGTTGTGTGATGTCCTGAGCAGGCCTTGAACTTGTTGAGCCTGTCTGTCAGGAGGAGGCCTGCTGGTGGGAGACAATAGCCTACAAGGCCTTTTGTCTCAAGGTAGGTGGTTAAGGAAAAAGCTGGCCATCTTGGAGATGGCTTTATTATCTCGCCTTAGCCCCTCTCCCTATCGGTCTGCCCAACAGGGAGTCTGTGTAACTCCTAATCCTTCAATCCCATGAGTTTATATTTAGACAAGGTGCCTGAAATGTTGCAACAAGTGTGTTTTCATTAGTGATAGCTCCCAAATAGTTTAGTGTCTGCATTAGATGTGTTTCTTTTGTTTGTTTTTGGAGACAGGGTTTCTCTGTGTAGCTCTGGTTGTCCTAGAACCCGCTCTGTAGACCAGTCTGGCCTTGAACATTTGAGATCTCCCTGCTTCTGCCTCCTGAGTACTGGGATTAAAGGCTTTTCTCTCTCCCCAACCCCCTGCATGTGCTGTGTTTAAATGATCCAGAATCTAGGAAACAATGAAGTAGTTTTTTGACCCGCCCTGGCTCTAAGAACATTCTCCCTCCTAGACTAGAAGCCTTCGAATTTTGAATGGCCAGACTGCTCACTTGTGGTTTTCCCTTTTCCCGTTTATCTCAGTTGCTTACATAGACAGTACTTCCAAGTTTCAGGATTTACTCTAGTAGTTGTAAAGTGGAAATTCACTGGGCCCCATTCACATCTTGAGGCTGATTTTTTCCCCCCCAAATTTAGGATTTGGTTAATAATCTGCTCATACGTTTTATACTCAACTGGTCTTCCCAATTGGACCATCTCTGGAGTAAAGAGTCTGGGGGCATGAATACCATTACTCACATTCCTCCCAGTAACCTTTTCATTTGCTAGCTATGTTGAGATAAAAAGATTAGGGCTGCTCTCAGTACGCACCCAATGTTGAGGGATGTTTGTCGGGACGCAGTTTAAAATGCTATTTCCCAGCCAAAGATTCTAATCAAGGCTCCTGTATTTCTTAGAAGTCATATGCCTTCATTTGGAATGATAAGGATGACCTGCGTGTTCTCAATTCTGCACACACCTCTAAACTTTTAGAAAGGTGCTCTTTGGCCCTCGAATGACGTAAAGCTGAGAACTTAAGACTTTGGAGATGCTGCCTCAGAAAAGAGGTATAAAAAGTATGGCTGATGCCGGGCGGTGGTGACGAATGCCTTTAATCGCAACACTCGGGAGGCAGAGACAGGCGGATCCCTGGGAGTTTGAACCCAGCCTGTGAGTTCCAGGACAACCAGGGCTGTTACAGAGAAACCCTGTGTGGAAAAACCACAAAAAAAAAAAAAAAAAAAAAAAAAAAGGCTGACAAAGTGGCAAGCAGAGAATCATTCTACTAATGATCCGTCTGTCCTGCCTTTGGCTCCTGAAGCTCTATGGGAAAAGGATAAAATAAGACCAAGCCTTCGAGGAGGTCAAATCCTGAGATTATGCCTGTTGCAGGTCTACCGAGAACCGGAGGGCGAAGAACAGCGAAGGGAGTCGCCCGCTGGTTCCCGGCCGGCAGTCGCCATCTTTTAGGGTGGGCTGCGCAGCCTCTCCGCGCAGGGCCCGCGTGGAGAAGCCGAAACGTGGTAGCTTCGGAGGGCTGGAGCGCGTTACAAAGGGAAAGTGCGCCTGCGCTCGGGCAACCGCGCTGGAGGGGCGGGGCCAGAGGGAGGACGCGCGTGCGTAGTGCGAGCCCGCCAAGCACCTGGAAGAGGTGGGGAGGGGAGGTAGAGAGGCGTGGGATAGGACAGCGCTTGCGCAAGAGCGAGACAGTGCGGGAAGTGGGGGATCCGGAGCACGCTCGCGGAGGCGGGACTAGGGCAGATCTCGCGAGATTTGCTGCGGCCATATATACGTGCGGCGAGCCCGCGTCCTTTCCCTGGCGTGATTCCGTCCTGCTTGTCTGTTCTGAGGAGCAGTAGGCAGTTTCCTCCGTCCGATATCTCGCATACCGAAGTGCGCGTCTCCACCTCATGGAAGACTCGATGGACATGGACATGAGCCCTCTTAGGCCACAGAACTACCTTTTCGGTAACTGCCTGGCGGGGAGGGCCTGGGCAGGGCCTGGTGGTTGGGGGGGCGGCGGGAGTCCAGTTGAGGCCTGGCGTGTGCCAAGCGCGGCGTGGGTGGAGGCCTTTGCACGGCTGGGAGGAACCGCCTGGGCCGCGGGAGCCGAAGAAAGCCGAGGCCCGGGCGCTGAGCGGGACCGTAGCTTGGGGCGGCAGCGGCCCAGCCTCGAGCCTCTGGCGTTGAGAGGGCGGTCGGCCGAGGGTGCCAACTTGGCTTGGGGCGCGAGCAGGGGCTGTGACGACACTTTCTCTTCATACGTGAAGAAGGCCTCAGGACCTGGCAACAGGCAGCTGAAATTCAGCGCTGGGCCCCAGGCGCGTCCCGGGATAATGGTGCCTCTGGAGCGCGGCCTGCGCCGCCTCGTTGGGACGGTATAAGTGCAGTCCGCTGGGCTTTACAGGGGCTTCGGCCCCTCCTCCCCGTGCATCCGAGAGGTTCCGCCGCTGACAGGGACTCGGCCGGCCAAGCTCCCTGCGGCTGAGGGGGCCGCAACCCCTGGGAACACGTGGTTGCCACGTGGTTGGGGGTAGGGAGGGGGTGTGGGCTCTACATCCGGGCTCTCCTCACTTCTTAACCCTGGTCCTTCGGGTCCTGTGGTTTAATTAGGAGTGCTAGGCGGGAAACGCGTAAAGTGGCGCGTGGCGTCCGTGTCTTTGTTAAGATCTTGTAGCATCCACGGTGATGGTAGTGACTTTTTTTTAGAGACCCTTTAGTGCCTCTGCAAGAGGTGGAGTCAGCCCCACGCTGCCGATGACGATATTGATGGTCGAAGGGTCTTGATGTTAAGAGAGGGCCACGAAATCTTAAGTCGAAACTATCCTTTTCCCTACAACTGGTCTTTTTTTTTTGATTGGGCCGGGGAAGAGAGAGAAGTGCCTCCCGCGTTTAGCAGATTAAGGGATCACTTTGGTAACTCGGCTTCTGGGGACCCCACTGTCACTGCACATTCAGCTTATCGGTTTTACAGTCTATTAGTTTGGTTTTCAGTGACTCGAGTCAATTTTTTCAAAATTCCGAGTGTTTAAAGCACTTTCCCCTACGTGAATGAGTAGTACATGTTTAATGTACTCTAAGCATGAAGGGTTTAAGCTGTCCCTACTGGTCATGTGTAACCACTGTTGATTTGTAGTAATTTCCTTTAGAACGTAGGTAAGTTGGGTTTTTTAAAAATAGTGCTAGATAATGGTATGGTGCCACTATGCAAAAATCCAGTTTTAGGTCATTGGGTTTTCTGTGAAAAAATGGTAACGGTGCCTCATTAATTGGTCGTGAGTTACTATGAAAAAGTAGAACTTTTATTGGCTTTCTTATACAGTAGATTCCACGGAGAGAACATTTTTAAGTTAAAAGAGTAGAAGTTAATGGTCGTTTGGGACTGTGATGTTCATCTTGCTAGATTTATTTTATTTTTTCTTTACAGGTTGTGAACTAAAAGCTGACAAAGATTATCACTTTAAGGTGGATAATGATGAGAATGAACACCAGTTGTCACTAAGAACGGTACTTAAACTTTGAAATTAATTAGCCATTAGATTTCAGCCACTTGGATCTAAGTGAGGGGATTTATGTCAGTTTGTGCTTCCTTAACTGATGGAAAAATAGTATTTTTATAACTTTAAAATAGTTCACATATGTACTGGTAACAAAGAACTGGGTGTCTTTTCCACAGTCACTGTTATAATTAGTTGTCTAGTAAGGCTCTGCAGGATGTGATCTTTTTAAGTCTGTTGGCTATATTTTATTGGTTGTTTGGCTTTCTTAGGAACATACAGTGTTTTGTGTCTATGCATCTCGTAATTATATGAGAGGACTAGTTATCAGTAGTGAGAAGAGGCTAATTAAAAAATTTAAGGGGTGTTTATAAAACAACTGGGTACTGAAGGATCTTTCTTTTTGTTCACAGGTTAGTTTAGGGGCAGGGGCAAAAGATGAATTACACATCGTAGAGGCAGAAGCAATGAACTATGAAGGCAGTCCAATTAAAGTAACGCTGGCAACATTGAAAATGTCCGTACAACCAACAGTAAGTACATTTGTAAACATTGTTTTTAAAGTTGGTCTCTAAGACTGATTTAGGATAAGCAAAGATGTTTCAAATAAGTTATATCTAGTGTGAGATTATCTCTGTGGCTTCTAGATAGGTTTATTGATTATATAACTCTGTTGGTGATGCTTGGTGCAAAACATTCTTAAAACAATGTTTAATGATTGAAATTTGCTCATTTTTAGGTTTCCCTTGGTGGCTTTGAAATTACACCACCTGTGGTGTTACGGTTGAGGTGTGGTTCAGGGCCTGTGCACATTAGTGGACAGCATCTAGTAGGTATGTTTTTGGGTTTTTAAATCTGGTATTTCTATTAGGAACTGGCTTTTTTTAATATTTGTGTTTTGGCCAGGTTAGAGAAGACGTCTGTTGCCACTACTTGGGTCCTTGGGATTGAATACTGAGGTTTAGCCACAAAGATCTTGTAATTAGATTGGCTATCATCCTAGATCTCCAATATGGACTTTGTAAAAGTTCTTAGTTGTCTTATGCTGAAATAGGAATCTGGTAATGTATAAAAAGATAACACCTGAGTATCTTATTTCAGCTGTAGAGGAAGATGCAGAGTCAGAGGATGAAGATGAGGAGGATGTGAAACTCTTAAGTATGTCTGGCAAGCGATCTGCTCCTGGAGGTGGTAGCAAAGTTCCACAGGTAATTTTTTTTTTTAGGAAATGTTTTTGGTTTCAATATGTTAAATACTAAGGAATGACTCTTTCTCACAAATACATTTTTCTTTTAAGAAAAAAGTAAAAATCGATGAAGATGAGGATGATGATGATGAAGATGATGAAGACGATGAAGAGTAAGTATAAGTTTGTATGGTCTTAGAAACTTGACACACTGCACTGTGAAGGGTTTTAGGAAAATTGATTTGCCCCAATAGTTTCTAAAAGTGACAAAAAGGATTGATGGTTGAAAGTGAAGACACTTGTGCCTGTTAGGTTGTGATTCTTTCAGTGGGACATTGATTTTTTTTTTTGAGTTTAAAATAGGTTAAAATAAGATTTCATGTGTTGTGCCTGTAACAGATGTGAAATGTCTTGACATGAGTTATCTTTGAATATCTTGTTAGAAGTTGTGGAATTGGTCATGTTTTATTTATTGAAAGCATTATGTATGAAGTAAGAACTGTTGAGGAAAGCAAATTTGGGAGTGGGTATTAATATATAGATTAACTAGCAAACTGAATAATGCATGAAAAATGATACATCTATGGTTCCTTTTAGGTAATGTTACACATTACCTAAATACCTTGTATGATAATATCCGGTTATGGATATCTGAAAAGATAACTCATTTTATATATAAATTGGAAGTTTCTGGTTAAGAGAAAGCCTCTTGGGTTCTAAAGCCAGTTTTTGTTTTTTGTTTTATTTTTCTTCGTTTGGCTTTTGCCATAGCAGTTTTATTAATTTTGCTTCTATTGATACAATCACATATTTTATATGTAAGACTGAGGAACATTTTGTCACATAACTGCTTCCTAACTTGTCATAATTTCAGCCTTCCCCTCCTTTATATGGGGGTTTTTATTTTTGATCATGGTACAATTGATCAGATGTATGGTGTGCCTCTTTATTGTAAGTTAATATTTTATTTTATTAGTTCAAATTAGGAACAAGCTTCACATGTCAATCCCTTCTCCCTCTCCTCCCCAACATCCCACCTGCCCCTAGCCATCCCCTCTCCACTCCCCAGGCAGGGTAAGGTCCTCAAAAGGGGCTCCCCATAGTCTACCACATCCTGGGCCAGGCCTAGGCCCTTCCCCCTGTGTCCAGGCCAAGAGAGCATCCCTTCACATGGGATGGGCTCTCAATCCCTTTTTTTTTTTAAGACCTTACATATTTAATACAGTGCGTTACCTCTGTACAAATGGAAAAAAAGTTAAACATTTCTAGACCAATATGGCTGCTAATTTTGTACAATGCCAACTCAGCGCAGTAAACTGGGATACTTTTCCAAAGTTGACAGCACAGCTAAAGTTCCCCAAAATTCAAATTATATATGTATATATATTTATATTTATATAAAAAGACCAATAATGGCAGTATGTTAAAAGCCAGCATTAAAAACTACCAAAAGCGCTGGGCGTTGGGGGCGACCCTTTAATCCCAGCACTCAGGAGGCAAAGGCAGGCGGATCTCTGTGAGTTCGAGGCCAGCCTGGTCTCCAGAGCGAGTGCCAGGATAGGCTCCAAAGCTACACAGAGAAACCCTGTCTTGAAACCCCCCCCCAAAAAAAAACTACCAAAGCATTGGATTTACATGTGGCTTTTGACATCATGGTATAATAATGAGATGATTTCCCACACTACTGAAAAGGTCATTAATATGTGAAGTTCGTGCTTTTCAATTTAATGAGACTAGTGTGGAAATCTGTGGCCAATGTTGGTAGAACTTATAGATTGAATGCAGATATAGTTAAAACTTTGAATTTATGTTTTAGAATTTATTATGCAGTGTTCTGCCTGCAGGCCAGAAGGGGGCACCAGATATCAAGAGAAGGCTTTGGGCCATCATGTGGTTGCTTGGAAGGACCTCTGGAAGAGTAGCCAGTGCTCTTAACCGCTGAGCCATCTCTCCAGCCCCAACTTATACATGTGTACTCAAATATATATACTTAAAGATACTTTAAGTGATTTTACCCTGTAATGTGATTCACTCCCTTTTAAAAGACTTACTGTGTCTGAAGACCATTTTGTACTTACACACTTTAAGCAAATGTCATGTGGATCCAGATCATCTCAGATCTATCTAGATTGTGAAAGTGAGAAGCAGCTCCTTTTTTGAGGTAATAACACTCAAGTAGTTGGAGGTGGATTCTGCTAATTGCAATCTGGCAGCTTAATTCTCATGGCACATAATAAATGTTTAGGGAGAGCCAATAAAGTAAGCCTTGCCAAACACTGCATACACTAGAATGAAAAAAGCAGAAGAGCTTTGATTGTCTCAAGGAAAGGAGAAGCATTAAGACAACAGCTATAGATTCAGAACAGATTAAAAATTTTACTGCAGGTTTGTATTCTGTGCATTTCCTCCCAACAGGCCTTGGCTGTCTTGGGTCTCATTCTGTAGACCATGCCACCATGAACTCAAGAGGCCTCTGCCTCCCAAGGGCTGGGATTAAAAGTGTGCACCTCCCTAGCCAAACTCTTATCTAGTATTCCTTAAGCTGTAGTTAGCTACTTGTGAATTTTGTAGATTGGCCTTTTCAAGGAATTAAGTCATAGAATCCTATTCATTTGTGTGTGACTTAACTGATTTTTGACAGTGATTACATTTTTATGGGCTGAGAATTTCTTGTGGATATGCTGTTGCTGTGGTCATTGTCAGCAGTATATGGAAGTTCTTCAAGTTACCTCTTTAAAGGGTAACATGGGCAAAGCGGTATCATGTTCAGTTTATATTCCCTAGAGGACTAAAATCTTCTCATGTTAAGCTTTTTGGTGGTTGTGAGACAGGATTTCTCAGACTATTGAGGAGGCTGTCCTGGATATCCTGGAACTAGGTCTTGTAGACGAACGAACTCAGATCCACCTGCTTCTACCTCCCAAGTGCTGGGATTAAAGGAGTGTGCTACCACTGCCTTGCTTGTACAATTAACATCTTTGCTCTTATTAAGGGGGTAGCTTAATTTTAAGGAAGCCTGGGTTTTTTTTTTTTGATGCAAAACTTAGGAACTAACTCATCAAATCTGTTAATGAAAATTTGCTTCCAAGTTTTGTAGCTTATTCCTGAGACCAAGTGTGAGACTCTTGGGTTTTTACTTGTGAATATAATTATTTTCTACCTTAGGTTCCTTGAACAACTGAATCCTAATTATCAATAACTACAAATTGTATGTTGGAGTATTGCCGATTTAGCATTATTAACTCCTGATTTATTGAGATACTATTTCCAAAAAACTACATTTCATAACCCTTAGTAACAATAGTATTATGAGTAAGACACTATCCCTTTGAGTAGCTGACTTTTGTTTGCTTTTTTCTTTTCATAATTTTTATTTCATGTGTTCTCACATTTTGCTTATATAAATGTGAAGGTGTCAGATTCCCTGAAACTTAACAAGTTGCCATGTGGGTTCTGGGTGTTTGGACCCAGTTCCTCTGGAAGAGAAAGTAAGCCAGTACTTTTACTAGTGAACCATCTCTTCAGCACCTTGATTTTTCTTTTTAAATGGCTGAGTAACATTTGTTAGATACTTAATTAGGCCTTTTTGTTTTTCCAGGCAGGGCTTAAAGAGCCCTGGCCACTCTGGAACTCAACTTAGTCTGGCCTCAACTCAGATTCACCTGCCTCTGCCTTCAAGTGCCTTGATTAAAGGTGTGCACCACTACCATCTAAATACTTTTTGATCCATTCAAATACTGGTGCTGTTTGTTTGACTTGTCTATTAAATATTGTGATAGAACGGCTGAAGGTAGCTTCTTTCAAATTGAGCAAATAATTAAGTTGGTTTATTTCCTTTATAGTGATGATGATGATGATTTTGATGATGAAGAAACTGAAGAAAAAGTTCCAGTGAAGAAAGTGAGTATATAACATGCCATGGGTGTCAAGATAGTTAATAAGAGATAAGAATTTCTTAGTGTTGATAGTGAAAACTGGCTCATTTAATTTCCTATTAAAATTGGTTTTGAACTAAATAGACTAAACTTTGTAGGTAAGAAATTTTATGTTTATTACAATGGTTTAGGACACTTGTCTACTCTGGAGGGGGTATACTCTTAATTGCATTCTCTTAATTGCAGTCTGTACGAGATACCCCAGCCAAAAATGCACAAAAATCAAACCAAAATGGAAAAGACTTAAAACCATCAACACCAAGATCAAAAGTAAGTACCAAGGTAACAAAACAGATAAACAGACCTAGTTAAGAAAAGTGAATTCTGTGTTAACCTAGCCTGGGGCTGGAGAGATGGCTCAGAGGTTAAGAGCACTGGCTGCTCTACCAGAGGTCCTGAGTTCAATTCCCAGCAACCACATGGTGGTTCACAACCATCTGTTATGAGTTCTGGTGCCCTCTTCTGGTGTGCAGATATACATGGAAGAAGTATGTTGTATACATAATAAAATTTAAAAAAAAAAACCTAGCCTGCCTAAACTTTGGTATTTAAAGAACTTAACCCTGGCTACATAATACATTGTAGTGCAGTACTTTCATCTGAAGAGTGTCATGTTCTGGGGTGGGCTCTAGTATGAGTTCTTGCTTCGTTTGGAGACCTATTGAATTCTGAGTTTTGTTTATAATTTCATAATGGGATTTTTTATGGCTTGTGTGCTTACAAAGGCCAATTAATCTTTGTAGAATTCAGGACAACACAGTTGGAAGATGCCTGTCAGGGTTCCCCCATCCCAAGCATTGATGAAGAAGCTGAAAAGTGTTCCAGGGCAGCCAGGGCTATTAAAAAAAGATGTTTATGGGGCTGGAGAGATGGCTCAGTGGTTAAGAGCACTGCTTGTTCTTCCAAAGGTCCTGAGTTCAATTCCCAGCAACCACATGATGGCTCACAACCATCTGTAATGACATCTGGTGCCCTCCTCTGGCCTGCAAGCAATATGCAGGCAGAACACTGTACATGTAATAAATAAATATTTTTTAAAAAAAGATGCTTATCAGGTTTGGCATCAGGTGCGTTTACGTTAACCTTGAGGTATCTTTCCTGACAATCATTGTTTTAAAAGAATGATCATTTTGGTTGTCTGAGAGTCAGCTAGCTGAGACTGGCTTTCTGACTAGCTACAATCCTCCCTCAGCCTTTGAAAGGCTGAGATTAAAGGCTAGGAACAATCTTAAAATCAGAAAAATGTATAAAGTTACATGTAAAGCAGTGTCTCCATACTTTATCTAGAAGAGATTGTAAAAATAATTGGGAAGTCATAATTATAATTATGAACTGTACTCTAATTGCCTTAATTAACTTATTCCAGGGTCAAGAGTCCTTCAAAAAACAGGAAAAAACTCCTAAAACCCCAAAAGGACCTAGTTCTGTAGAAGACATTAAGGCAAAAATGCAAGCAAGTATAGAAAAAGTGAGTAAAATTACCAATAATGGATTGCTCTTTTCCCTACTATGTATGGAGGGTGGGTAAAAAATAGATTATAGAAATAGGTATATTCATAATCTTGTGCATAGATGGATGATTTTGCTACAATAAAGTGCAAGGATGTATTCTGATTTTAAAGCTTAACATAAGTGAATATTGCCTTTTCTGGGGTTATGCTATAGAACCAGCAGAGGGCGTTTGGACTTTAGTAAAATTAAACTGCTAGAAAAGAAGTCTTTGGCTGCATGAGATTATACCTTTAAAGGATCATTTTTTTTAAGCATTTCCCAGCAATTGAATTATTTCTGTGCCCTCTATACCAAAGTATCCCCAGTCCATGACCTGGAATTTATATACGGACCTGGGGTGTGGAAAATGGAATAGTCAATCCAGTGGTTTTTTTTCCCTTGAAGATTCTCTAAATTGTGATTCTAACATTTGGAACAAATGTGGAATTATAGGAAAAATTGTTCTTTTCAAGTTTTTTCCTGTCCTATAGGCCTCAAATGGTTTCAGGTTTTCTTCCTTTGTGAAGCCACCAATGGATTGGAAATTAGCACTGTAGTGCCAGCACATATTTACACTGTAAACTTTTTAGCTTTCCTGGTGTTGTCACTCACTGATTTATTTTTATCCCTTGCATACACTGCTAAAATGGTGCCCCTCCCCCCCATTTTAATGTGGTCCTATCTCCTTGATTTAATTGCAGGCGCATTGAACAGTCCTGGGCACTACTGGTAAATTAAGCCCAAAGATGGGGAAAGAGGAAAAGGAGAAACAAATATAGCCCATACTGAGTACCATCAACAATCCAGACTGAAGTCTTCTATTTTAATCTCAATCCCCTTTCCTGATTGGCCATCCATTCCCCCCCCCCTTGCACGTTGGAAGCAATCTTTTGTTTTCCTAAAGCATTTTTCTTTTCACTCTTGTGATGCAGAGAACTTTACTGCTTTCTACACTTGTGCATATGCCTCATCTCTGACCATGTTTTTAATACCTTTGTATCCTTAGTTGCTCAATAAATTTTTGAATGAACCAAATAAGGATGTATGTGACAATATTTTAAAATTACTATAGTGACTTATTTTCTAGGTGATGGAGGCAATTGAGTCTCATATTTGGAAGCCTTATTCTTGCTAAATGCATAAAACAGGGTGCAAAACTAAAATTTTAAGTGGTATTACATGAGGGATGATAATTTGTAGTGATAATCTAATTTTTATGCTGATTTAAATTAAGGTAGCTAGGCAATAACTAGTTACCTTATGAATTTGATGACAAATTATTAGGTATTACTGATTGTGAATCATTGCCTACATTCATAATTGGAACAAAATGTCCAATTTGTGCTGTTAGTAAGGGGTTACTATTAACTTCAGTTGGTTTCTAGGTAAATGGTATGGTACCTTAGGTTCTTGGAAAACACTAAGTTTATTATAAGCAGGTATTGAATTTAGTTTTGGGTGATAGAGGGTACTAAAACTATTTGCAGGATATGGGTACTAAAACTATTTGCAGGATATGGGTAGGCACCCCAGTTGGCTGTATTTGCATGCCTGTAGAATTACCTGTAGTTTAAGTTTGCTGTTTTGGGGAGTTGGACATTTAGCAACTGAAAGACTGGTCATAATGTGCTGCCTATTAGGTCTTTCTGGGCTCCAGTGATGACATTGGTATTTTAAAGTAGAGAAGTTGAAGGGACAAGGAATAAATTGTTCATTTAACGGTATATAAATCTTCAGAAATTTTCTAATGGTATTTCAAACAATTTCAATGCTTGTCCTTAATTCTCTTTTCCTCAATAGGGTGGTTCTCTTCCCAAAGTGGAAGCCAAGTTCATTAATTATGTGAAGAATTGCTTCCGGATGACTGACCAGGAGGTAACTGAATTTTCTGTGGCATTAACCAGGATCAAAATTTTCATTGTCATTTAATCTGATTTTTTTCTTAGTTTTATTCTCTTAGGTTGTTGGATCCTTGTAAAAGGTTCCCTAACCACAGACAGTTCTTAAATACATGGAAAGAATTTAATTGGCAGACTAAGCAGATAATTTTTTAGTACACATTTTTTTCCCAGCTTTTAAATAGTTGTTAAATTATCTCTTGGTTACTGAACCTAGTTTTACTCTTGGTGTAGTATGTTGCTAAGAAAATAGGCTGTGGTTTTTGTTCGCTCCATTTGGCTGCTTAACACAGTCTGAAACTTGGCTCTCTTGGGAGGGATAGTATCTTCTCTAGATACTATGGGTTGAATTTGGAGGTAAGAATATTAAATCTCTTATTGTAAACACCAGAAAAGATGTTTATTTTTATGGTGTTAGAATTCACGTGGACAATGCAAGAGCAAAACACTGCCAGTGACGTGTCTTCCCAGTGCCATAAATATTAATTTTTTTTTCTTTTTGGTCACGGTTGTAAGTGGGAAAGACAATCAGTTAAAAGGGATGTTTGGTTTTTCAAGACAGGGTTTCTCTGTAGCTTTGAAGCCTATCTGTAGGCTAGGCTGGCCTCGAACTCAGATCTGCCTGCCTCCTGAGTGCTGGGATTAAAGGCATGTGCCACCAATGCCTGGCAATGTTGCATATTTTGTATGCACAGATAGCAGGCTTTAATACTTATCTCTTTTCATTAAGTTAGAAAAATTGGGGCAGTTAACCTGTTTGTATTGAACCTTCTTTCTTGAGCCTAAATAAAATGTGGTTGAGCCACAGGCTGAGGCAACATTGTCCAGATAGTTGGCTATCTGTTTTCATGCTTAAGCCATTCAGTTAAGGAATCTTATGTTCTGAGTTGAAATATTGAACTTTTTGCTTTGGTAGAATGAAAAGAATAATGAACTGAAGAAATGGATTGTATTGACTTGCATAGTTACATTTCTTTACCATTTTCCCCTCTTTACAGGCTATTCAAGATCTCTGGCAGTGGAGGAAGTCTCTTTAAGAAAATGATTTAACAGTTTGAAATACTCCGTCTTACTTAATTTCTGTAACAGTTGATATATCTGGCTGTCCTTTTTATAATGCAAAGTGAAAACTTTCCCTACTTTGTTTGATAAATGTTGTCCAGGTTCTATTGCCAAGAATGTGTTGTCTAAAATGCCTGTTTAGTTTTCAGGGATGGAACTCCACCCTTTACTTGGTTTTAAGTATGTATGGAATGTTATGATAGAACATAGTAATAGTGGTGGTCAGATGTGGAAATGGTAGGGAGACAAAAAGATACATGTGAAATAAACTCAGTATTTTAATAAAGTAGCACTGTTTCTATTTGCTTATTTAACTTCCATTCTTTGTCTGAAGTTAATGTCAGTGCCCTCATCTCAGTTCATTCCTCCCCAGCTACCAGTTGTTTGTACATTCTGATCCATGTAAAGTCTTTTATAGTAATGGACATTTAGGGACTAACACCTTTCCTCTATTTAGGCTCATTCACCTGGTTGGATATAACCATTGTGATTTATGCATCCCGGTTTGCTGTGGTGTATTAATACATACTGTCACAATACATGGGGAGTCTTCATACACTTCAAAACAAAACTCAGTGCTGTCTCGGGATTTTTTGATGTACCCCATGTTTAGTATTTTACTGCTTGTGATTTCTGTTAGGCTCTTTCTCTGCAACTGTATGGATATTTTTACTTTGTTAATTTATAACTTGGCGAAAGGTTGTTTTGAGTATCTCAGTCTGGTTGGGAATTGGAGATACTAAAGTTAACTTAGTCTAGGGCTGCTTGCTTTGTTCCTCATAAGGATTTACTGGGGAAATTTTATACATACAGGTACACAACAGGCATATAATCATGACTTTAAGTTATTCGGTAAATACACAATTAAAGTAAGTTTTTCCTATTAAAATGGAAGTTTGATTATTGCATAAAGACCACTTGGCTGAATGTAAATTGTAGGGTGATAATCGGTGTCAGATACCTTTATGAATACAAAGAGGATTTTCAGAAGTGGAGTTAGCATTTGCCTTTTGAAGTATTAGTGGGAGGAGATGTCTAATTTTTAATTTGATGCCACTTTGGTCTAATATACTGGGTGAGAGGAACACTTCCATCTTGTTCAGTTCCTGATTGGGCTCAGTAGTTAAGAGCACTGACTGCTTTTCTAGAGGACCCTGGTTCAATTCCCAGCCACCCACATAATTGCTCACAACTGTTAAGTTTCTGGGGGCCCTGAAACCCATGGCAAAACAAATGCACATAAAATTTAAAAAATAGTTTCATTTCTCCGTTTGCTGACTTCTATAAATGGGTTTCTATTACACTAATAGGGAAGTGTACATAGAATGTAAAAACATTTAAAATGTTTATGAGAATACAAAGATTCCTGTGGACATGGATGGCTGGGTCTGCACTGTTCAGTGTAAGCTGTTGTAAACTGCCTGTTCTAGTAAAGCAGTCTTAGCTGTAGTACTCTTGAGTGACACCTGCTTAGATGCACATGTCTACATAATGCTATTGCTGGTGCAGGTATATGTGCTTGGGAGAATTGTAATTAAGCATGTATCACATACTGTTCCCAGTGCTTGAGTTCTTGGGCATAAGTGAAGCAGGGCTTAACATTTAATTGTGTATGCAGTTGACATTCTCTACCACAGAGGTGTGCAAATATACTGGAGAGCTTAACGGACTCTTGTGCTGTTTTATTTTTTTATGGTACTGAACATCCAACCTAGTGCCTCGTATACTACTATTTGCTTCAGCCCCAGTCCCCCAAATTACTGGTTTTTGGCCTTGAGTTTCACAGCTTGGTCTGTCCAAATGTGGCAGCAGATAATTAAAAAACAGTATGTTGGAGGTGATGTTTGTACATGGCTGGGTTTGTCAACTGGTGCATTAAACTCGATATAAACTCTTTAAAAGATTGGCTACTTGGTTCCTTTCAAATGCCTCCTGCCTATAAAGTACTGGGCCTGCTCTTCACTGCTGTCTGGTCACCCAAAAACTTATACACTGTACCTTCACACATAGAGTGTTCTTTAGTATGGCTGGCTGCATCCTACCTTTGGTGTCAGTCTACATGTTACCAAGGTCTTTGGACTGCCATTCTGCATTTTTTAATTCATTTTCCCCCCTTCAGGATACTGCTTTAAAACAAGACAAAAAACCCCCAAAACTCTCTTGATTATTGCTCAGCTTCCCTGGGAAAAGTGGGGTTTATTACTTTTGTTTGGGGTGTGTGTGCATGCATGAATATTAGACCCTACATGTGGAAGTCAGAAGACAAGGTCTGTTGCCTTTACATGGGTTTCAGGGAGTTCTATGGAGTCATCTCATTGCCACACACCTCTCCTCCCTTTTTTTTTTAGCTAGGTACCTTGTCTCAATCAGGATTGACAAAGTAGGATCTCAAACAGCAATGGAGTAAGTTATAAAATTAGTGCATCAAGCTGGGTGTTGGTGGCACATGCCTTTAATCCCAGCACTCAGGAGGCAGAGGCAGAGGCAGGCGGATCTCTGAGTTCGAGGCCAGCCTGGTCTCCAGATCGAGTGCCAGGATAGGCTCCAAAGCTACACAGAGAAACCCTGTCTCGAAAAACCAAAAACCAAAACAAACAGAACAAAAACCCACATTATGTTGGTAACATAACGGTGAAGGACTTCAGGGTGTGAGTAACTGAGAAGGAATGATCTAGGTGGCTATGTTTGAAGTCAACATTTTGATGCCTCAACTGTAAGGAATGATCTTGTCTCTGAAAAAGTTGAGAGACATGAAAAGACTGGTTATTGACAGCTAAAATGTTAGGTTGTCTTCAGAATGTGCCAGATCTCACTGTATACTCAGCAGCTGTATTTTGTAGGTAAGAAAGAATATTCAAGTCTGGGACTTTATTTTTAGAAGCTACCACACTTGTGCAAAATACTCAAGCACTTACTGCTTGAGCCACCCCCCACCCCCTTTTGTTGAGACTAAGATACCCAATGGCAGAGCTTGAACATAAGCCCGAACTGACCTTCAGCTTCTATGGAACCCTGGAGTGGTGGGGATTATTGTTGGCCTGTATGCTTTTACCCCACTTTAAAGGGGTGGTGGGAATTGAGCTATGGGTCTCTCCACTGAGCTACATCCCCAGCACCAGGATTTGTGATTCTTGAATTTATGTTCAGCATGGACACTGGATTTGGGAGTTTGAGACTGTTTTATGAGATGAATGAGGTCGTCCAAAGCATTGTAGGTGGGATAATAGTTACCCATTGCACAAGTAATGAAAAAAAAAAATGGTAGTAGATTGCAGATAAGAAAGAATGCTTAGCCAGAAGATAAGTAAAACCCCTATACCACCTCCCAGGGTGTACAGTTTGTAAAGCAAGGCCATAGGCATTTGAGTTCATTACTACTTGTGGTAGTTCATTAGTCTCCAGATTTAGGAAGTTGCTAATAACTTTGCAAGACTAGTTCTGGCAGTCCAGACAATCTACATAAAATGAACTTAACCTCAGGCAAGAACTATCTCAAAGCACATGATTTTGCAAAGGTTTTCAGGAATTGTGTCTAGTGGTGTGTCATCGGTGTGCCCTCCCTAGGGTTTCTGTCTATAGCCTTGGCTATCCTATCCTGGAACTTAAACTTTTAGAGCTCTGCCTGCCTCGGCCTCCTGGGAGTGCTGGGATTAAAGGCTTGTGCCACCACTGTGAGGCTCAAGATTTGTTTTTAATAGTCTCATTAGCCTCTGCTTTGAAAAGGAACTGAAAGTAGCTGACAGGGAGGTCTGATACTTGGAACAAATACTAGTATGTTTCTGTAACTTCAGGAATAACACTACTGAGCAGCACCCTCTTTACTGTATGCTCCAGCGAACAGGCAATTAGCAACCACAGTTACTGACACAAGGCTTTAAACCAAATAATCTGAATTCCTGAGTTTTGCATTTTGAGCTTGTTCTCTTGCCCACTGTGACCTGTTTGCCTTAGCATCAGTCCAAAGCAGAGTTTGGCTGACCCAGGCTCTAGACAGATTGAGGCAGTCCTATGACAATATCTACATTTTGGGGTTAATGGAAGGACAGAAAAAGTTCATGGTTGGTGATCAAGGTCAGGAAAACAAGCTGCTTAGTATGGGAACCAAAGAGGGCCTGCAGTGAGAGCTGACCAGAGTCCTGGCTACGCATGTAGCCCGTCAGGGCTGGGGTTACAGCGGCACTTTCAAACCGCTAGGTGGTAGCCGTGTGCTTCCAAAAACCGGGTCACCTACTAGAAAACGCAGCTGGAATCCCTAGAACCGACCCTTAGAGTCCCAGAGCGGGGGAAGGGAGAAAGACGCTCCTGAGCCCTTTCCATCTCCCATGGCAGGAACGGGAAGAGAAGGCTTCACTTAGCGTAGTCATCCCATTATGGGGAGGCTGTGGCGGGGCTATCTTGCGTGGCCTCAGGGCAAGGCCCCAGGGCGACTCTTTAGTTGAGTCACCCCGTCCTCTCCCTGCTTCCGAACACTATTGAGTGTGAACAGCAAATGTGAGGAAGGCAGGACGCCCTGCACCTAATTGCATTCTTTGGGAACCGCGCCTGATCCATTCGACCAATATTAGCGTCGTGGCGCAGAGCTCCGACGGCTCCCAGAGCTCATCAGCTCCAGCCTTGTGGGTTCTGCCCTGCTGAACGGCCAGTCCCATCGCAGACAGTCTCAGTGCCTCTTCTTCAGCCCTAAGCCGCCAGAAGAAGGAGGAGGCAGTGGAGAGGCTGCGGCAGGCAGGCAAGCAGGCAGGGCCGGCTTTGATGTGGGCGCGGCGCACCCAGCGGCGCTGAGCGCCCGTCCGGCCGCGCCCCGAGGGGGGAGCCCCCGGGCCCCGCATCCTCATTGTGCCGGCGCGGGCCCGGGCCCGCCCCCGGCCCCCCGCCCCCTCGCCACCGCGCGTAGAAAACGCCCCGCCGCCGCCAGCGGTGGGAGCGGCGATGCGCACGGCCGGAGAGACACGGAGGAGGAGACATGAGCCGGCGGGCGCCAGACGGAGCGGCCGTGACGCGTTCGCACTGCAGCCGCGCGCCCCAGCCTCGGAGCGCTGACCCCGGCCCCACCGGCCCCTCCAGCCTCGCGCCTCGGCCGCGGGGCCCCAGCCTCAGCTCCAGCCGTGCATGCTGCCCCTGGACTGAGCCGGCAGCCCGCGTCGTGCGAACCCCCAGACGGCCCTCTCGCCAGCCTCGGACCAGCTTCCCCGCACCGGCCGGGCGCCTCCCGCACCGCGGTCGCCCCGCAGCCCCCGCGCCGGCTCGGAGGGCGCAGCGCTCGGGAGGAGCCGCGCGGGGCGCTGATGCCGCAGGGCGCGCCGCGGAGCGCCCCGGAGCAGCAGAGTCTGCAGCAGCAGCCGGCGAGGAGAGAGCAGCAGCAGCGGCGGCGGCGACGGCGGCGGCGGCGGAGGCGCCCGGTCCCGGCCGCGCGGAGCGGACATGTGCAGGCTGGGCTAGGAGCCGCCGCCTCCCTCCCGCCCAGCGATGTATTCAGCGCCCTCCGCCTGCACTTGCCTGTAAGCGCCCGCCTGGGGCTGCCCACCCTGTCTGGATGCCTGTCCCTGTGCGTGTGGCTCGCTCTGTCTTCCCGTCTGCTCGTATTACTTTTTGCCTGCGTGCCTGTCTGTTCATCCGCGGCCCCTCTCCCGGGTCTCACTGACCACCTTTCCCTCTTTCTCTCGCAGGTGTTTACACTTTCTACTGCTGTGCTTCCAGGTTCAGGTACGTGGGCTCCAGACTGAGAGGTTTCTCCCCCCTCCCCCGCACGCACTCTTCCTAGAGGTTCGGGGCCGACCCCCCTTCCCGGGACCGCGCCCCCTCTCGGTGCCCCACCCCTCCTGGGCAACAAGCCCAGTGCACCTGTTCCCAGGGCGCGGAAGGGCGGCTTCGCGCGCGTCCTGCGCTGGCTGGCAGTGTTGGGCCAAGGGCTAGGAGCTGCTACGAGGCTCGAGCCAGTACCGGCTGTCGCGGCCGCGGTCGGTAGATTTCTCAGAGCCCAAGGATGTGCGGGACTCCAACCCCCGACCGCAGCTGGCGAGGGGTAGGGACCTAGGGGTTTTTCTGCCAAGTGTCCCTTTACAGCCTGCATGTGCTTGCAGACAAAAAGGTTGTTTTCAGCTGAGTGGATTTTGAGTCCAGAGAGAGCTTTAGTTGTAAATTACTCTGTGGGTGGGAGGAGAGAGAGAGAGGGAGGAGAGGAGAGGAGAGGAGAGAGAGAGAGAGAGAGAGAGAGAGAGAGAGAGAGAGAGAGAGAGAGAGAGAGAGAGAGAGAGAGAGAGAGAGAGAGACTGCTCCCCATCCTCCTGTGCTCCGCTCCACATGTCCTTGCCCAAGGTGGTGCAGCCCAGGGCTTGTTCCCTGCCTGGTCCCCGTTCGCTCTCTGTGAATCAGAAGAAGGCTTGGCGCTCAGCCTGGAAAGCACTTGCTAAAATCTGATCTGTTACTTCAGCAGCTTTCAGACTCGGGAAGGTCTTGGCACACAGACAGTTGGAATGCTCTGGCTTCCAAAGCCGTGGAAATGAAGGAAAAGGGGGGGGGGTAGGGAGTCGACTTCAGCCCCGATTAGAACCAGACCAGGGCTGCCTCAGCATGGTGTGTGTGTGGGGTGGGGTGGGGGGGCAAAGGGAATAGGAAACACCAGCTGCCCAATACCTCCACCTACCTACAGCTACAAGGGAGGGGACTCAGGATAAACTGGACACAGGCCAAAAGAGGATTATCTGTCCCCTCCCCCTCTCCGTGAAAGGCAGGTGTCCTTGCTGGGCTAATGGGAAGATGTTTGGTCAGAATCGTCTGAGTTCTGGAGATATCTGGAGACAGCCCTGTGCATGGGCCAGAGATGGGTCTCTCAGTTTTCTGGTACAGGAAGTGTGTATATAACTGCTGCTTGATCAGTGTTTGCTATTGGGTCTCCTGCCTCTCTTTCCACTCTTTAGAGAAGACTGCTCCTTGGGACAGGCATGAAGCTCAGGGCAACCAGTTGAGACCCGGGACTGGAAGGCTAGATGGATGGACAGACTGATGGCCTCTTTCCTTCTGTTGGCCAGGCTGGGGTCCCCAGTGACTCCTTGAATCAATACAACTGGAGTCAGTAACTTAACGCTGGCTGTTTGCCAAAGCAGATGTGACCCTGTGTGGTGAAGAGGGTGGGGGAACAGTCGATGTTAGAGAAAAAGGCCAGTGCCAGGCATGGGCTGCTAGTCTGTCTGCAGCTGAGTCCCCAAGCTGAGCGCAGGTTCCAGGGTCACTCCAGGGGGTCTGCTTGTCTGGCTAGGCTGAGCCTGGGCAGGAGCTAAGGAAATGGGTGTGGAGGCAGAAAGGAACCTTTGGATCTAGCTGCCCAAACCTGCGCATGTTTGCTGTTCTTCATTCTTCTTTAAGTAGGGCCCAGGAGGGGCTGCTGGGTGGTCTTTGTGTTCTCTGATGGGAATGTGAGGGAGGGAGTCTGGACTCTGCTTCCCACCTCCACCTCCGGGCCAGAACTAGAGCCAGCATCTCTAAGTAGGAGCTGGGTGGTCTGCTTGGGTTAGGCCAAGAGGCAGGATCCATGCAGGTGAGGGAGCCTACCCTCCCTCTCTTCCATTTCCCTTTCTTTGCCCCTTTGTCCCCTGCAGCCTCTCCACTTCTGAATTGCATAGGGCTGGTGTTTTTAACCCCCTGGTCTGTATCTTTGGTACTGGCTGGGGGTGTCCTTGAAGGTCACTTGGAAAATAGTGTGCAAATTTGGTGTGTCTGGAAGAAGGTTCACATATATATGGAATGATTAGCAGGCTCATAGTAACTTCATAGTTCAGAGACATGGATGGAGTGGTCCTTAGTGGTAGAGATGAAGATGACTTCAGATGTGTGGTTTGCCATGAGTCTGAAGTCCGAACCTTGCAGATGCATTTTTGTCTGATACTGTGAAAGCGTGTGTAGGCCTGGTGCAGAGGGAATGCCTTTGGTGCAAGTAGAGCAGAAGGCCTTCCTGTGTGAGGGAAGGGCCCAAAGGCTTGGCGATAGGTGATTTCTGCCGGACCCCAGCTTCATTGAGCCCTGTGGAGTTTTAGTTTTATCATTTGTGGAAGGTGGCTCTTAAGTTGAAGTGCTGTGTGATTGGGGCAGAAGAAACATTGCTGATTATTACTCACTCAGGAGGGCATGTTGGTCAACTGAAGCCAGTGTACTTCCGTCTTTACTATTTTAGGGAGTTGGTATAGTTTTAGCAATGGAATTTCTGGGTGCCTCCCCCCTCCCAGCCCTCAGTCACCAGGCCTCAAATGGATTCCCCCCAAGTCAGGTTTCCATGAACACACTCAATACCAGATACTGTCCTCCTCCCAACACCACTGTGGTGAGCCCCGCCTTCACCCACTGGCCACCCTGGGAAGTGGGAAGCTGGGAATTTAATAAAACCCCTTCATCCTTTCTCCACACGACTCAGGACACCGCAGATAGCTCAAATCAGAAGAATTTTAAAAATTTCCGCGGGGAGCAGGCAGCGTGACCAGTAAATTGCTTTTCTGCACTTGGCTGAGCTCTGACAATGACACCGGGCCCTGCTTTTCACGAAGCTCTGCCGGCACCTGCCCGACATTCTTCCTGCCGCCAGGCTCCACTAGGCCCTGGCCTTCCTTAGACAGACTAGCATAAGGCATGCCAGTGTGGGAGGTGTGTGTGTGTGTGGCTTCCTCCAGCCTCTTGTCCCTCCTGCTAGCCCCTTGTTCTTCTCACAGTGTACTTCCTGTCTCACCAGGAGGTGTTGGAGTTTGGAGTTCTAGTCATACTCTGGCTTGGCCTGACCACCCACACCTAGCCTCCCCACTGAGGCTTAGAGCTTTCCGTTAGGCTGGCCAGGTTAGAGAGGCTAAGGACGGTGTCCTTTGGGTCAAGACGAAGATGGAAAGCTAGCCGTCCTGTTGAATGGCTCTTTTTAATAACTTAAAGCAACATCACTCATTGGTCCATTCAGTTGAGTTTCCATTCAACACTCAGCCTGCTTCCCAATAAGCCCTGGGAGTGAGACCTAGACAGTCCCTGTTCTTAAGATTCTTCTAGTCTAGAGGGGGACACTGAAAGATGCTCCAGCATTGTGACATCTCTTCCACTTTTTGGGAAGTGACTTGCCTAGGTGCAAAAGACATTGCTTGTAAGAATGTAAGGCATCTCATGTGAGGAAGTTGTTTTTATCCCCCACCCCCCAGCTTCCTACAAGAAAGCCAGGTAGGATGGAGTCACGTTCCTGCCTCACAGGGGGAGAAAGCTGGCTAGAGAACCAGCTAGGAAGGGATTTGTTCAGGGCCATGGCTACAAGCCAAGAATCTGGATTTAAGATCTTGTATTACCCCTATCTCTTCTAGAAGGAATCCTGCAGTTTACTAGGAGGGGAAAGAGTCCCAGGAGGCAGGCATGCTGGGAGTCCTTAGTGGAAAGTCCTGTGTAGAGTCTCATGAGGGTAGGTGACTCTAGTAGAGGACAGATGCCTCTCTGTCCCTGTCAGGAGGCTCTACTCTCCTGGGAACGTGCTGATCTTTGAGAGCCCTAGAGCTAGATGTGAGTGCCTCCTTCCCAGGGCAGAAAGAAGGGAGGGGTGGGGCACCATGCCAGCATTCCTGCAGCCAGGGAAGGTCACCCACTTGCTTTGAGATAAGGAGGTGGGTTTTTAAAATTTCTTGTGGTTGGCACAGCCAATGTCAGTGGCCTGGGGGCAGCCTGTCAGAATCACTGATGTAGCCTCCCTGCACTGGGACAGCACTGTGGTTCTTTAGGCCCCCAAAAGAAGGCTGAAAGGGAACAGGGAGGGGGCATCTATCCCCAATATAACTTTGTGGTCCTGAAATGGTTCTGTAGCAGCAAAGTTATGGGGGTGCTGGCCCCAAAAGGCTGCTGACAACAGCTCCAGCCCATTGTGTTCACACAGCCCATAGTGTCTGGTATTTTCTTACACTATCCAGGTTATAGCTCACCATCAGCTTGGGGTTTCTTGGGGAATGCTGGAGATGAAGAACAAGACCCTCAGCAGTACACAGTAGTAACCTGACTTGGTCACACAGCAAAAGGGAAACAAAGCTATGGATTTGACTCTGGCTGCCTGACTCTAGGGCCCAGGTTAAAAGGCAATTTGAGGGCTTTACATTCATAGAGCATGGTTCAAACTGTGGCTCTGCCTTCTGTTTTCTGTGTGACCTTGGGGCGAGTTAGTTAACCTCACTGGGGCTTAACTTCTGTATGTGTAAAAGGGCAAAAATACCACTCTCTCCTCCAAACAAACAAAAGTCCCAACAACATAGTGGTTATCTTCTAAGGGGAATAGATGGCAGTTCTAGGCCTGACTGCTGTGTCCCTGGTCGTAGGAGGATTCTTGCCTGCCTCTGTTGCCTGCTGTGTATAGCAAGCACTGCTCCCTCCTGGTGTGTGTGTGTGTGTGTGTGTGTGTGTGTGTGTGTGTGTGTGTTGTGAACAGGGACTGTTCTGATGAATCCATGTGTGTCCTGTGTTCTTGACTTGGGTTGGCATTGCTGCTCACTAACAAGGACCTGTGGCAGATCACTGGAGGAAAGGGCATGCTGACATTTCTCCCCAAAGGCAAGGAAGGAGGAGAGGCACCTGGCTTTAGGATGAGTTTAGGCCTGCTGCCACACAGTGGACCTGAGTGTGGGAATTTGTTCTGAAACATCGATGGGTAAGTGGCCCCTTAGGCTGTGGGCTGGCTGGCTGGTAGTTCTTATGCTCTGACATCTAAGTAACATATAAAATGTTGCCATGCTGATGATGGGGCCAGAGACACTGTGCATTGGTCAGCTGAGGGCCATAGAACAAAGACTCCAAGGTTGCATGATCAGTCTCTGCCTTGGCTCGGTCCACCTTGGACCTTTGCTCTACTTGGTTTATTCAGCTGGGTAGGAGCTGGGCACTGAGATCTTCTGGGGCCCTGTGCATAGGCACTGGCATCAGAGAGGCCTAGATTTTGATTGTGCAGCTCTTCAGTCCATGATCTGTGGCCTTCAACCACCTACTCCTATTTCCCCTATCTCTGTAAAGCAGGTTAATATGAAATACCTCCATAGTGTTAGTGAGAACTAAATGAGCTATTATATAAAGAGCGGCCAACACTCAACAGATAACTGAGTGGTTGTAATTGCCTGGTCAGTTATATACTGTGTCCTAGGTACATCATGTGCTGCCATGTGCTAGAGAAAGCAAGGAAAGAAATGTTCCTTGGATGAGTGACATTGGGTTGGTCTGTTGGTGGCAGGGGTTTGAACTTAGGTCTGCATGTTATTCCACCATTCAGGTTGCAGGGTTTTGGGCAAGACCTTGAACCTATTGGAGTCACTGCTTCCTCGTCATTTATAAACAGAGATTAATTGTATTATTCCCAAAGCTTTACACCTGTAACTCAACACTGGAGAGACTGAGGCAGAATGTTGAGTCAACCTGGGGCATAAGTGAGAACCTGTTTCAAAAAGTCAAAATGACCACAAGCGAATTCTCAAACATACCTCAGGATCATTGGCAGGAATAATGAAGGCCATATCTTGAACCAGGTATGCAGTGGACACTCCTATATGACAATGTATCTGCCTTGGAATCCCATGGTACTTGTCACTTTCTTTGACCAACTGCATTCTTTTCAGGAACAGGAAAGAACCCAGGGTCTGAACTCTGTGCACTGGTCACAGCCTGTCTTGGGCACTCAACCAGCTGTGTGACAGAGAGGATTCACTGGCCCCTCTGTACTCATTGTTAATGGAGCACCAGGATACAGTATTGCCCCTGGGTTGCTGGGAGTGGGGCTGTGGTCCCTGTGGGAGCCCTTGGCATGGAGCCAGACTCTTTTCAGATGTTAAGTGAAACAGAACTGTAGCTCTCAGCCATGGACTTTTTGAAGCCTGCTTGCCCACCAACCAGCTTGTACTTATTCCTAGAAATCCAGGGGAGGGATTCCTAGAAATCCAGGGGATGGTAGGCCCTGCTGCAGGCTCTAAGCTGACTGGACCCTCTCAGTGCAGTGAGCAGAGGGGCTTAGGGGCCTGGACCTGGACTGAGTCCCTGTGCCCCTGTTCCCCTGTGCCCCTGTGCTCCTGTGCCCTTTGCCCTGTGCAAGATGCTGGGCCCCTAGGGGATTCATACCTGTCCCAGTGCAGAAACTGAGGGATGCTGTTGGAGAATAGGGCTTGGACCCTGAAACCAGACCTGAGCCAGAGCAGTTGGCCAGATGAAGAGCCTACTATAAACCTGCAGGAGCATGTGTGTGGGCTTGTGCAAGTGTGTGTAAAGTCACTGAGGTACCTGGGAAAGGCTACCTGGAAGTAGGGAACAGCACTGGGTGTTCAGTATGCTGCAAACCCTTTGTGGTTACTGAGGACCACATACTCAGGAATGGGTTGCTAGAAGAGACCCTCATGGGTACTGAGCATCAGAAAAAAGAGTTAAGCAGGATGACAACCCCTGCCCATGACTTCAGAGAGATGGAGTGATATTGAGATGTTGGCAGGGGGAGGAAGGAGGGAAGAGAGCTCAGTCCACACAAGTCCACTCCCTATCCAGGCTAGCTACAGGATTGACTACCTGCCCCGTATTGACGATCTGTGTGGAGAAGGCTGATGTATGGGGAGAGGGAGGCTGGACCTTGGGCCCAGCCCCCATTCTGCTGTGCCCCACCCATGCTGATGGCTTGGCCCTGCCAATCAATACATTGATAGCCCTGGGAGCTTAATGGACAGGCTGGGGGTGGGGAAAGGACCTTTGCAGCCACTTTCTATCCAGGCTGCAGTGGGTGTGGGGAACATGATGGGGGAAGACCATAAGCTTGGGCTTTTGGGAGGATAGGCCATCAAAGCAGCTGAGAGGGGGCACCTTAGTGTCCTTTTGATGGAGCAGTGCCAGTTGGAGAAAGCTAATGCTTCAGCGCTGAATGTGTTCAGATCCTGGCTCTGCTGTGTCCTGTGCACCTCAGCAAGTCCCTTGTCCTCTCCGTGCCTCCCTGTGTCGCTGGGAATACAGGGGTAGTATAGTTTACACTTGTTCAAGTTCAGTGAGGAGTGAGCTGATGGTCGCTGGTGGTGCTTAGTGTATGCCTGGGAATTCAGAGCCTAGAGTCCAGGCTGCCCTTGGGGAAACATTTGGAGGGTTATCTTTTGGAGTGGAGAAGGAAGCTGACTTTTCTTTAGAAGGCCTGAAATCTTGGCTTTGACTCAGAATTTAGAAGATCTCTAAAAGCCCTAGTCTCCTACTGCTGCCTGAGGGTGTCCTCCTTGGGGCCAGGGAGACCCTTTACTCCTGGGCAGGATGCCTGGAGATGGATGGACACAGATGGAATGAGTCCTCAAGAATCTGAGGATTGTCAGGTGATGGTGGCACACGCCTTTAATCCCAGCACTCTGGAGGCAGAAGCAGGCAGATCTTTGTGAGTTCGAGGTCAGCCTGGTCTACAGAGAAAACTTGTCTTGAAAAACAAAAACTAGTCTTGAAAAAACAAAAACAAAACAAAACAAAACCAAAACAAACAAAAAAAGAATCTGAGAGTAGCTGCTGGGGCAGATCAGTGGGACTCCATTTTCCTCTTTCACAGGGGAATTCAAGTTTCCAGCTCCACCACGGACGGTATTCCTCCTGCCCCCCCAGCCATGCCTGATCCGGCTCCTGTCTCAGGGTGCAGCTGTATCCTTTTACTTGCATGATACATGTTCAGGTCTTCTAGGGATGGCTACCCCATGTACAAGCACTGAGCTGCTGAGTCAGTAAACCTGAGAGCCTAGATGGCTACTAATACCTCACAGGTGGGTAGCAGATGCAGCAAGGATATGACAGACAAAGAATGGTGTGGAATTTTATCATACTACTCATAACAGCACTGAACTAGAAACATCATTGTTCGGTGTCTGGGATTTTCCATTTAATATTTTTTTGGTTGAAACCAAGGATGAGAAAAAGGGGGAATGGTAGTAGGTGTGGATGAAGTGGCTGGCTTGAACTCTAGATGCAGGGGAAATTGTGTTTGAGTCTTGAGTCCTCGCTTCACGAATTCTGTGACTTAGGACAAATGATGTGACCTCTTCCAAGCCTCACTATACCTAACTATACCCCCACTTACCATGGGGATGATAACCATTCCTGCTTATGACATCACTCTGATGATTGTGTGGGATAAGTCACCCATAGCGGGTCTTTAAAAAACATGGCTGCTGAGCTGGAGAGCTGGCTCAGTGAGTAAAGCACTTTCTGTGCAAGTGTGAGGACCTGAGTTCGAATCTTCAGAACACACATAAAGTTGGGCATGGCAGTTCACGCCTATAATCTCAGATCTCCTATGGAGAGACGGAAGGTGATGTCAGGAGGACCTCCAAAGCTCATGGACCAGTTGGCCTGTGTATACAGCAGAAAAAAATAACAGAAAAAGGTCCTGTCTCAAGCTAGGTAAGAGACAAGGACTGACATGTTCTCTTACTTCCACACATTCACCTCAGCATGTACCACCCCCTCCAAATACACACAAACACACAAAGATTGAAAACCCCATGGCTGTTTATAAAGCAAGACTTAAAAAAAGAATGTAATGGCTGTTACAGCTACTAATGTAATTTTTCCCGAGGTAAAAGTTATAAATAATTCTCATTTTGCAGACAAGAAAACTGAGGGTAAAGGGTTCAAGTGAGTCAGCTATTGTGGTTGGAGTAGGTAACCTCCAGAATGAATGGTACTACTTATTATCCTGGTGTCAGGATTTCATGTGGGGACCTGGATCTCGAAGGAGGTCTTCAGGAGATGGTAATACGGTCTGAGAAGAATGGGGATGCTTCCAAACATGCTTCTCAGTGTCAGGGGCCTTCAAGGAAGCATAGGTGCATGGTGTGTGGCAGGTGTCCCTGAGGGACAGGACACCTTGGTTGATCTCCAGAAGCTGGCAGAACTTCCTTTCGTATTGATCAGATTATCACCAGGATGAGGGCAGTAGGCTCAGAGCACAGACAGGGGCTGGGTATTTATTGTGCTTGGGAAGTTGGGGCCTGGAAGGTTTCTGAGAAGGAAGGAGGGAGCACCCTTCCCTGAACCGAGAGCCCTCTAAATGAAGACAGGATGTAAGCTGAGGTGTGTGGACTCTGTCTATTGTTGGCATTCCTAGGCCAAGGCTTTGGGAGAGCCCAGGATTGATCGGAATGAGGTTCTGAGCCTGCAGGGCCCTTGTTGCTCACGTGCAGCACCTGGACTGGGGAGCAAATGTTTGGGGAAGTGGAAGGGCCAGGTTGGGAGTCTTGGAGTGTTAGGCTGCATGGACAATGTCGGTCACCCACTGTGGGGGGGCCCCGTTTTGACCAGGGATCATCTGTGAGTGTGGCACTGAGGGAGGTGGAGCCACATGTATTAGGTATTCTTGTTTTTTGTGTGTGTTGTGACTTTTTGCCCATCCCGAAGTTTTTCAGCTCCTCTGGTCATTGCACCCCTGGAGACATGTCAGTCAGGCAGAAGCACTTTTAGGCACCATGGCTAAGAGAGCTGCTGCTCATTCAGCTACAGAACAGGGGCAGTGAGCTTCCCAAGGCAAGCTTGCGTTGCATGGCTCTGGCAGCAGAGCCCAGAATTTTGTGTACCCATATACAACTCTATGGCTTTTGAGAGGTGGCCTCAACGTCCAACTTGGAAAATGGGTTCTTCCTGGCTCCCTGATAGTCAATAGCTCTGGAGCTGATGGAGCTAGATCAGGGCCATGTCCAGGGGCTTCTTAGCAGGATTCCTGGAGCAAAGCAATGCACAACCCCCATAGCATGGCATCCCTTACCTCCCTCTGCTGGGCACGTTAGTTATATGGATGGGAAGGGTAGGGCTTGCTGTTGGCCTCCAGGTGTTCCTTATTCCTGGCAAGTCATTTGACAAGCACTGCTGATTGCTTCCTGGGGACAAGCTGGTACCCAGGGATGAACCTAGTTATCCAAACTCTGGGGACAATAGCATGTCCAGATCCTGCCTTGGGAGGTAGTGTTGAGGGATCTCTAAAGCAGGCTTCTAGTGGCAGGTAGAAGGGGCTGGTGCCCTGATAGCACCAGCAGTTTTGATAGAACTCTAGGGTACCTAGCCTTTCCAGGAGAGAGGCCCAGTTTTCCGCAGAGGCTGCCTGATACTTCCCTAGGGATTGACCTGGTCAGAGGATGCTTAAGTAGTGGAAGCTAGGCAAGATGGATTGTGCCCCCCACATCCTGGTGCAGGGCCACCCAATAGATCTTGCTGACCCTGGGTCACTCTGCTGTTTCTGTCCAGCGGGCCAGGAAGAAAATCATTAATAGAAGGGCAGCTTCTGGGGTAGGGAAGCACCCCTTGGGATCCAGGGGTGAGGAGACTAGCTGACCTCTAGTCGATAGGGTCTCCTGTGAGAGGAGGGGTGTTTGAGGAAAGGGATACTGTGCCTACTTTCGGGGGAGGGGACAAGACTAACCTGACTCCAGGAATCATTCCAGAAAGGTCAATGGCCCCGAGTGTGGGGTCGTCCCGAAAAATGCCCTGCAGGTGTGGGTGTCAGAGTGGGAGGAGAGGCAGTGCCTGGTACTGTGGGTTGGTCGTCGTGGCTGGTGGAAATGAAGGGAGGCACATCGTGGTTACAGAATGAACATTGGTGAACCTCGACTTGTCAAAAGTTCTGGCGTTTGCTCAAATGTGGAAGTTAACTGCCTTTTGTATTTAGTCTTCATAGCAATCCCCGAGGTGGGTACTGTCTTCATCATTTCATTGTAAAGAAACAGAGTCGCAGAGAGTCTCATAGTTAAGGCTGACCCTATGCTTGGGCTGCCAGGGTCCAGAAGACTCTAGCAATGGTTGGGTGAGCAATACTTTTCTGGAAATAGGGTCTTGTGTGCTAGCATTGTGTCAGTCTTGGGGCAGGGGGTCCACAGAACAAACCCATATTCTAACCATTACCCCAGCACATCTTGCAGGCAGGACAAATTGTCATAATTCTAACCCATGCTTCAGGACTTGTTCTGATTTTTAAATTGTGATGGGCCATGCATCTAACTAGCAGGTAGAGGTGAATAAAACTTAATTCAGTCTTTCGTTTACTTATTTGCTGAATAAGTGCTCGGGTGTCTGTCCTGGGGCTGCAGGGCTAGTAGCACAGAAGAGAGAGAACTCTGGCTTTCATAGTGCCAGCCATGTAGTCAGAGCAGATGGACAAAAGCTAGTAGGTCAATGGTATGTTGAGTCACATGTACTAGAAAGAATCTCATAGCAGAGTGGTGGCATGGAGAATGGCAGGGGTAGGCCAATCAAGGAGGTCTGTTTGAGGTGACATCAGGGCAGACACCTGAGAGAAATGAGTGCAGAGAACTGAGAAAGCCTGAGAGCAGAAGTGAGAGGGTGTGCAAAGGGCCTGAGACCAGTGTGTGCTAAGTATGAGGAAGGTTTCAAAGACTTTAAAGGTGAGGTGGTATGGCTGGCATGGCAGTAACAGGAGGAGAAGAGGAGAGAAAGTATCAGGGGTGGACAGCTGAGGCTAGAAGCCTCAGTAAGGACCTCTGAGTGTGAGGAAGCCCTGAGGAGTGTGGACAGGGAGGATTCTACAGGAGGGCTTTGTTTGGTGGAGGATGGGTCATTAGCAGGACAAAAATGGACTAGCCTGAGAAGGAGATGGGTACATGCTGTTCAGGTGAGGGGCTGTTATTGAAGAGGGCTGGGAGCAGTGAGTGTGGGTGCACCCTAAGGCTTCCTGGAGGGTGTGGCTGATGACAACTAAATGGCAAGAGGTCCATGGAGTTACCATGGGGGATATACATTGGAAGATGCTACAAGTAGGGGCCTGGGATGAGTGCCAGTACCGTCGAGTGAGTGGGAGGGGTCCCTGTGGAGATTGGGGGGTGGCATGTGGACTCTGACCCAGTGTCCAGTACTTGAGATTGCTCATCCTATCCCTTCCCTGCCATGTGTCCCTCCAACTTCTCCCCAAAGCCCTGTGGACGTTAGTTCTCTTCCTAGTTGCTCAGACATTCCTCACAGTTCCAGATGCCATTGGAATAGGGTCCTCTATACTAAAAGGGGATCAGAAGCAGAGTAACCTGCATGCCGAAGTCACAGAAGACACCATGTGTCAGCGGGTGGGAGGATCTATATACCCAGGCCGGATCCTCAGCTTTATTGTTTCCCAGCTGCCTCAGCTCAGTTGTCTTGTCTGTGAAATGGGGCCTGGCCAGAGGTGGCATAGAGGAGAGATATGGCTGGTTCACCAGTTTTCTTCCCTTTGCATAGGTGTTGGCAGCCGAGGAGAACGTGGACTTCCGTATCCATGTGGAGAACCAGACGCGGGCTCGCGATGACGTGAGTCGGAAGCAGCTGCGCTTGTACCAGCTCTACAGCAGGACCAGTGGAAAGCACATTCAAGTCTTGGGCCGTAGGATCAGTGCCCGTGGCGAGGACGGGGACAAGTATGGTATGTTCCAGGCCCTATCCATATCCCTTGCACACACTCTTCCCAGCCTTGGAGAGCCCCCATTCAAATCCCTGCTCTGTATTGTGCTGGGTGCAGGGTCTTGGACCTAGTGCTAGCCCTCCTGGGCCTCAGTTTCTCAGGTATTAGTGAGTCCTTCAGAAGCTCACTGATGTGAATAAAACATGTCCCTTTACATGGTGGCTTGGTGGGGAGTGTCCAATTGTCTGAGGCTGCTCCCTGCACCACAGCTCCCTCCCACCCAGGTTCAGCTGCTTGGAGGGGTGGAAGCCTGTGGTCATGCTCTCTGGATGTTCTAGTAGCCATGGGAGTCATCTTCATGAATGCTTGTGGGAGTGTGTGTCTCTGTGTGTATGCAAATGTGCATGTGTGTATGCAAATGTACATGTGTGTTTAAGCTTGACCCTGTACATCTATAAGACATGGGTACTTACAACAGCTTGGGCTATGGTCCCTGTGACCTTCTCTTGAAACAGTTCCTGGGGGCAGTGGTGCTGAGAGACACAGCCTTCTTCTGCTGCAGAAGTCAGAAGAGGGACACCGAGATTTTTTTTTCCTCCTGAGCCCCCAGTCCACGAATACCCTGGACAGTGAACAGAGCAGACAAAACTCTACCTCCTCAGCACTTTGGAGAGGATTCAGCCAAGACAGATGCTGGGCAAACACTAAACATGCAGATATTTTATTTAAAAATCACTAGACAGGGCCAGGAGGCAATGGTGCATGCCTTTAATCCCAACACTTAGGAGGCAGAGGCAGGTGGATCTCCAAGTTCCAGGCCAGCCTGGTCTACAGAGTGAGTTCCAGGACAGCCAGGGTTACACAGAGAAGCCCTGTCTTGGGGGAGGGGGGAAGAAACAAAACAAAAACAAAAAACCCAAACAGCCTCTTTAAAATTGCCAGACAGGAAAGACCCAGGACTACCAGGAGACCTCCTTGTCCATGCCCATCTCTGAGATGCACCCATCCCCAGCCTTCTGCCTCTTTGGGTCCAGGTTCTAGAGGTAGTGGCTGGGGGCAGGGGCCTGCATGTGTGCAGAGCCTGCCAGCTTCGCCTTTCTGGGATGGTGCCCTATCGGCCCCTGCCCATTGCCATCAGGACATGACAACAAGACGAATAATTTCTTGGACCTTTTATCTTGGACACCATTTATTTTCCCACAGCCCCAGGGTAGGACTGACCTCATGGTAGGGCCCTGAGTGAAGCAGCTGCACCACACTGGGGGCTGGGCCAGGCCGGGCAGCATGGGCTAGGTCCTGGGCCCCAGCACCTCCAGGCCAGCTGCCTCCTCCGCTTCTTGCACAGTTATTCTTTATGTCTCTTCTCCTTTTCTCCCTTCCTGTTTCATGCTCCTTTCCCTCTTTGTTTTGGTCCATTTCTGTTCTTCCCGCCTCCTGGTCTCCGTCCTTCTTTGCTCTGACCACAGCCTCCCTCCTAGCAAGTTTCAGGCCCTCTAGCTCTTATGGGGGGCACCCCCAGATTCTGGGCCATGCATGGCAGACCCAGGTGGTGGGAAGACCCAGGTGGTAGTTTTCCCTGGGATCCTTTGCCCAGTACTGCCAGGGAAGGGGCAGCTGGCTGGCCAGGCGGGAGGAGGTGCCCTCCTGGGGTGCCCCTGGAGCTCACTCTGGCCCCTCCAGGCTGGAGAGTACAAGTGTGGGGGGGTGTCAGACTCTGGTTGAGCCATCTGTCCACACCCTGGGAAGGGAGGCAGAGGCTGGGGAGGGAGAGGAGCCCAAAGTGGCCCACACACTCCGCAGAGGCCGCTGGCCTTCTGACATTCTCTGCCTCAACTGGGCCACTCTGTGACCTCCACCTAGCACTTTGCCTTCTCTGTCCCTGGTTCTTATCTGTACAGTGCCTTTAACATGCTCATGGCTTTCTAAAGGAGGGGTCTAGTCAAGATGTCCTGGCTGATTTGTGGGTCAGGGTGTGGTTTGAGCTGCTGCCACTCTGACCAGCACCCAGGTGGCGTTGATGGAAGCCTGCTTTCATTCTCGAACTGACCTGGCTTGCTGCTCTTCTTGGCCTTCATCCTCTCTCCCAAGAAACATGTTTACATCATCTTCTAACTCCCCCTGCCCCCCAACACCCAGGGCAGCATGGGGCCTGTGGGCTGTCGCTGTTCCATTTGAATGTCCCATTAGAAACGCAGATGAGGCTGGGAGACCCCATCTGTGAGCCCTGGGAGAGGAAGTGAGACAATGGAGCCCACTGAGGCTTCCAATCTAGATGATCAATACAAATATTATTGGGAGGGTGATTTATGTGACCACGAAGGGCAGGAGGATGGGCTGCCTCTCTGCATCAGGAGCTGCCTTGCTGGGGGAGGGGCAGTGGGATGCAGGGCACGTCAGAATCTCCTGTCTTCTCAGGGCTGGGTC
This sequence comes from Cricetulus griseus, assembly GCF_003668045.3. NCBI lineage: Eukaryota > Metazoa > Chordata > Mammalia > Rodentia > Cricetidae > Cricetulus > Cricetulus griseus. The sequence continues at coordinate 48,317,213 of NC_048600.1, read as the reverse complement.
CAGCCACCAGGGTCTGGTGATACCCACTTGGATTCACAGCCTGTGTCATCCACTGTACCAGAATTACAGCAGATGTCAAATGAGCACCTGGAATCCTCAGCTTTGGTTCTGTCGTCCAAGTCCTGGCCTCTGTGCTGGGTGCAGGGCCCCTGGTCTGTGGATCCTCTGATCTCACTGTTTCTCTATCCTAGTACTTTCTGGAAGGCAGTTTGAGGGAAGAGCAAGGTTCTTTTGGACCAGCCATGGCTGAGGCTGCACGGCCTCTGTTCTTATAGCACCTTAGCCTCTGAGTCTGACCCCATGGTCATTTTCTGTTCACCAGTCTAAAATGCCACTCTGTTGCTCAATGCTTCATGTCACTTAGAACCCAGGTCCTTGGATCAGCCAGAGGCCTGGGATGGTTCTGCTCATGAGACACCCCCAGCCCCCACAATCTCAGGCTGTATCATCTTGTGTACTGTGCTATACCAGGCATGGTGCCTTGGTCAGGCCAAGCACATTTCATCTAAAAGCCTACGAGGCTCTCCACCCACACATCCCTGAGACCTGCCCCCTCACTTCTCAGCCCTCTCATTGGGGTCCCATCTCTGTCCTTCTACTAGTATACTTTTCTCTTATAGTCTGGCATCCTGTTATGTACTTCCCCACTCTGTCTCTCAGGAGATGCTGGGCTTCTGGGGCTGTGCCTTGCCTCATCCCCAGGACTCAGAGGCAGCCACAGAGAGGTGATCAGGATTGTGTGAGTTCAGGGACACCTCCAGTGTACACCTGAGACTGGGGACAAGGTAGTCACCCAAGGATATCAGGGCAAAAACTTCTTCCACACTTAGGAGGCACCTGGCCCAGTGTTCAGGCAAGCCTTCCTTCCTCCTGGCTGTTTTTGCCTTGAGAATACAAAAATGGACAGGCCTGACTTCCCCTACAAGCCTTCTCATCTGGCATGGGCTCTTTGCATCTCAGCTTAAACCTCCCATCCTCTGGCCTTGCCTCTGTCCCCAGGGAGCAGTGGCCACCCATGCTTTGTTGAAAGGACTGTGTTAGCACTACAGCCAGGATCCAATATAGTTTCTGATCAATCCTATTGATTTTTTTCTTCCCCTCTACTTTCTGGTGAGTCTATGTGGCTTGCAAACCTCTTCAGGGACTTGCAGAGAAGGGGAACCCTGGGCAGCTGAGCATGCATGTGTAACACCAACAGGGGCATGTCTCCAGTAAATAGCCTTACCCCTCTGCTTCTTTTCACCTAGTTCACCTTCAGAGGAAAGGGAGAGCTGACTAGGGACATCGTGGACATTTTGGTGACAAAGACATTTCTTCATGTGAGGATATTGTCTGGAGAGGCCAACAGCTCTGTGATGTGGGAATGTGTCAGCTGGTCCCCCATGCACCTCTGCACTTGGCTCTCCTCTGCCTCTCCTGTGTGTGTGTGTGTGTGTGTGTGTGTGTGTGTGTGTGTGTGTAGGCATGACTAGGTCCTGGGGGACTTTCCTGGGCACAGGGAGATCTAACCCATCTTGGCGTAGTTCTCAGGATTGTCTCTCACTGAAGCAGTCTCCCCAAGTCTGGCTGACTTCATTGCCTCTGTATTCTCCTGCCATTTCTCACCCTTCAAACCTAGAGTTGAAAAGTGGAGACCCTGAGTTGCTTTGGGGAAGGCCAGCTCGGTGTCACTACAGTGTCAGTTCATCCATCAGGGCCCTTCTTGCTGTTTGAGGTCCACGCTGTTTGCCCAAGCTCTGCCCATGCAGCTCAGGTTCAACCCCTGCCTGTCACAGTGAACTCTGGAGTTGCAGTCTGTCTTCATGTTTGCACCTTACAGTGTGTCTCTGGGCAAGTGATTCAGATGCTCTTGCTGGCTGCAAGGCCTCAGGCTCTGCGTGTATAAACTGCCATCATGGTTCCTGCCTCACAGGGCTGTGAGCCAGTGAGACATTCCATGTTCAGATTCCCAACCCACATGTGGGATATACATTACTGGTATTGACTGTTGTTATCAGTGTCTCTTGTTTTTGAGTTCAGGTATGCCCTGAACTTGTGATCTTCCTGCCTAAGCCCAGTCTGGTGCCATGTTTATTCTTCAGGCATATCAGAGAAGCAGAGGGTAAAAGACAATGGGAAGTTTCATAGAAAGAACATTCTTCAGCCCTTTGCCCTGCCTTCTTGGAGGGTTTCTGGGAGTCCTTTTCCTTTTCTGTCTATGGCCTGAGTCTAGCTCTGAGTGCTCTCATGGGATTCCCCATTTCTCCATGTTGACTTCAGCATCCTCTTCAAGGTGACCCCAGGGACTCCTCCTGGGACTCCTCCCCTTTCAGCGTCATCTGGAAGTGAAGTCTGGGAAGGGTTGAGTCACCCCTGAATTCTGTCCCAGGAAAGCAAGGCCAGAGAGAGGAGCCCAACTGCCCCAGCCAGGTCTCATTCACCTGGGTCAGGGCTGAGTGGGGAAAGCAAAAAGTGGAGTGGGTATGGTAAGACCAAGACTTTGGGGCCCAGCTGCCTGGGTTTGATTTAGCCCCATTGTACAAGCTGTTGGAACCCAGTTTCTACACCTGTGAGATGGCAGTGCTGATGTCATGGGATGGTTGCAAGGATTAAATGAGATAGTGATCACGGCCCAGAACATCAAGAACCGACAGAGTGTGAGTTAACTATCTTTCCTAGAGGGGCTGAAGCCAAGGAGGCACAGAGTCACTTATTTCTGACACATATGCTTCCTTTGTCACACAGCAAGGGATTTTTCTCTGTCATTGTGGCTGGGGATGTGTATGTAGGAGTCTAGAGTTCTAACAAGGCATGGACAGTGTAAGAAGTCACAGCAGGAGGGAGCAGAGTGATAAAGCACATTGAATCAGAGGCTGATTAAACTTGTCATCACCAACTCTATGCTCTGAACATGTCACTTCACCATCCTGAGTCTTCCTTTAGCTCTTGAATCGTGTTAGTCATCACCTACATCACAAGGCTGTACATGCACTTACTATAATTTAGTAAGTGACCACTTACTATGAGCCAGGCCTGAGCTGTGTGCTACAAAAAAGTATGGGGAGTAAGGAGAGCTGTCCTGTCTTCACGGGGCTTACCAGCTGATAAGAAAAGACACAGAATGGGAAAGGTGACAAATTGTGTTAACTTGCTATTATTAGAACAAAATATCTGAGGGGGTCAAGTTAAAAAGAAGTAAGGTTTATTTTGCCTCAGGTTTGGAGGCTCAGTCCATGATTGGCTAGTCCCCTGTTCCTCGGCTTGTGGCAAGTCCCAATGTTATGGCTTAAGTGTATGGAAGAGGAGGCTTACCTCATGATGGCTAGGAAGCAGAAAAAGAGACAGCAGAAAGAGAGGCAGGAAGGGGCATGTTACCTAACGTCCTCGACTGGACCTCACATCTGAAGGGCCTAGTAATGTAAGCAGGCAACTAAGCCTCCCACACATGAGCCTTGGGGGAACATTTAAGATTGAAACAATATCAATAAACAGTTTTAGAGTGCTGGAATAATGGGCTGGAGAGATGGCTCAGCTGTTAAAGAGTACTGATTGCTCTTCCAGAGGACCTGGATTCAGTCCCCAGCACACACAAGGCAGCTTACAGCTGTCTGTTGTTCTAGTTCCAGGGGATCTGACATTCTCACATAGACGCAATAACAATGCACAGAAAAAATAAAAAGAAATAGAGTGTTCAATGTGGCATGGGAATTGGCATGCACTGGGCTGGGGAAAGGTGGTGCTAATATCAGACAGGACAGTCAGGGAAGGTGTCTGTCTGAGTAACTGTTCTTTTTGGTGAAGACCAAATACACCATGACCAAGGCAACTCTTATAAAATAAAACGTTTAACTGGAGGCTTGCTTATAGTTTCAGAGGTTTAGTCCATGATCAGCATGGCAGGCATGGTGCTGGAGAAGTAGTTGAGAGCTATGTCCTGACCTGAAAGTGGGAGTGGGGGAATGAGAGACATAGACAGAGACAGAGAGAGAGACTGGGCCTGGCATGGGCTTTTGAAACCTCAAAATGACACACTTCCTCCAACAAGGCCACACCTACTCTAACAAGGCTACACCTCCCAATCCTTCTAATCCTTTCAGACAGTACCACTTCCTGAAGACTAATCATTCAAATATAGGAGCCTATGGGAGGTGGGGGTATTCTTATTTAAACCACAGCATCTCTAAGGAGGTGATGTTTGGCCACCTGGGGGATGAGATTCAACCATGGGAAGGTTTGGACAAAGCAACCTCCAGGTAGAAGGATAGCAAGCACAAAGGGCCTTCAGCAGGAACTAGGTGTGTCAGAGAGATAGCAAGGGACCCAAAGTGCTTGGGAGACCAGGAAAGGGGAGCAGCAGGGGCAGATGATATGGGTCCGAAGAGCTAGGATTTTCTCTAAGTTGCTTGGGAATCCTGGGACATTTTTCCACAGGAAAGAGACATAATTGTGTGTGTGTATGTGTGTATGTAGACTGAGGTCAATGTCATATATGTCTTCCCCCAATATATGTCATATATGTCTTTAATTTTGAGAAACTGTCCCCACCCTTTTGTTTTTGGCTTTTCAAGACAGGGTTTCTCTATGTAGCCCTAGCTGTCCTGGAACTCATTAGAACCAGGCTGACCTTGAACTCACAGAGATCCATGTGCCTCTGTCTCCGTGCTCCGATTAAAGTCTTGTGCCACCACTGCCCTTCGAGAAACAGTCTCTTACTGAACTTGGGGATCACTGATTGGCTGGACTGACTGGCTGTTGAGCTTTGTGAATCTTCTCTGGGGTTGCAGATGTTCACCACCATGCCCAGCTCTCACGTGGGTTGTTGGGGATCCAAACTCAGGTCCTCACACTTCATGGCGGTTTCTTTACCAACAAGCACCTTCTGAGCCTCATCAGTGTTTTAAAAGGACGCTTCCCAGCTGCTGTGCAGAGGGAAGACTGGTGAGGGCAAGACTGGCAGAGGGAAATGGCTGGTGGGGGAGGGGTGGCAAGATCGTGTCATCCCCCAGGCCAGTTGCAGGCCCTACCAATGGAACTGAGCCAAGATGAGCCAAGAGCTGCATCTTTGGAACTTGGCTCTCAGAAGCCGGTAGAGGAAGACGAGGACCAGGAAGGCTCTGCAGCAAACCTAGCTTGGGTGGAGTGTCTGTTCCTTTTTCTTTCTTGCTGCTGGTGCTGCTGGTCTATCACTCCCCAAAGACTTTACATAATTCTGGCCTGGCTCCCACCTCATTATGTCATTCTCTGAGTGGAGTCTAGGTCACTCAACTGCATGTTGTGGTCAGGGTGGGTAGGAAGAACAGACTGCTAGTGGTTAGACTCATACCCTTCCCTGGGCTGGATGGGGGTGGCCTGGTCTGGGGAGGGTGGAGTTGAACTGCAGCCCTAGCCTCTCTGCCCCAGGCCCTTTGGATGTCCACAACCACCCTGGGGATGTGGTGGGATGGGGGAGATGGCCAGGGTCCCTGCTGCTGAGAGGTGGGGCAATGTTAGGAGTGACTTTGGGAGCCAGCGAGCCCTGCACCTCACTGGCTTACCCTGGGAAATGAGGACAAGGACTCCTTACTCTATGTGGATGTGGGGGGTCGGGGGGAGCTTTAATTGTATCCTATGGAAGCCAATCTTGTCCGTATAGAACATACTTGGGGGCAGTCATGAGGGTGGTGTCCTGGGCCCTTCCCCCAGTGATTCTTCCATTAATGACAGTCTCCCTGCTCCCAGTGGAGTCTGCTCTTCTCCTAGGCTTGACTCCAGGGTTCCAGAAAGAAACAGAATGGGGCTGAACTCCACCCCCTTGCACCAGGGAGGAAACTGAGACTCAGAGAGGGGTGTGGTGATCTGCTCAGGGTTCAATTCATACAGTGTGGAATGGCAACAGACTTGTGGGCATTCTCAGATGCCCTATCTGGTGTGGGATGCCTGCCACGAGAAGGTTGAGCAGGTTCAGAGCAGGAGCAGAGCCTAGGGAAGCAGGCTGCCTTCCACTCTTATGCGAACATGTGAGCTTGGCCCCTCGGTGCACTTTTCTTCCAGGAAAGGTTCAACTTTGTAGCTTTTAGGAAACTTAAAAATGAAGGTTACTGAGTTTCCCCTCTGAAACTTTAGAATGGGGCACTTCCATGCTACAGCCCCCCAGGCCCTACTGAGGGGTCATGTCAATTCTCCCCAGTTCACTGGTGAAGACCCTGTGGCTCAAGGCCACACAGAAGTCAAGTTCATATTTATGCATACCAGACTCTTGCCTTCTCTATATACATGCAGCTCCATTGAAGCTTCTAGAACCTTCTCACTATGGGAGGTGTGAGATTTGCCAGGAGATGGTCAAGCAGTCTGGGAGCTATTGTGACTTTCCCTCTGGGGGCCTGGTGAGTGGAGAAAAGAAGAAGAGGTTTGAATAAGGGCAAGCAGGGTACATCAAGGCCTTCTTCATGTTCCTAACTCAGTGTTTACTGGGGGTGGGGGGAAGAAAGAAGAACGTGCCCCACCTTGCTCCCAGAATTACAAAATTCTTGTTAGGTCTTTAAATTTTATGTAAATTCTTTTTTTAAGGTGGGAATCATACTTTAATTAGAAGTGGTGTCAAAGGAGGGCTAGATTAATTATAGAATCCCAAGTTCCAGGTGGTTTCAATTTTCACAGCAGGGCACCAGGGCCTATATTTGTAAATGCTTTTTATTAAAATCATACCTAGTGTATTTTAGGGGCACCGAGGTACACTCCTTGTGGCTCCATCGATACTGTACTCAGGAATTTGGGATTATGATTATGGAGAAGCAAGTCCCTTGTCACTGAAATGAAACTTTTGTAGCCGAGGGAGGGGCAGGTGCTGGAATTGAAGGGTCACAGCCAAAGAAAACAGCCATGGGGGAGGGGAGTGGCAATGGAGAATGGGTCAGGGCCGTTCAAGACCAGAGAGGAGTGAGACCTCACCTCAAGTCACACTGAATACTACAGCAGGAAATGTGGACTGGCTAGAAGAAAGGTTACTGATGCCTTTGTCTGCCAGAGGTTTAGGGGAGCAGTGTGGACACCTCCATCAAGACTTGGAGGCACCAGATGGGCTCTGGTCCTGTGGGTGGGGAGAATTGGGTCCTGATCAAACCTGAATGTTAGTTACCCATCACTGATGGCCTCAGTCAGGGGGAGGGAGATTCTGAACATAGACTTTTCCCCAGGGGTGTGGCACCTTCACCTTCATGTCTTCCTGTGTCAAGTGGCCAGGTCAAAGGTGCCAAAACTGCTTTAGTAGGGAGGCCAGATGTTTGCCCTTGGGGAAAAGGACATGTGACCTAACTTTTGAAGGAAACAGCAGGAGGTCCCAAAGGCTCTGAGTGTGTGTGTGTGTGTGTGTGTGTGTGTGTGTGTGTGTGTGTGTGTGTGTGTGTCTCATTCCCTTGGTTACTTCTCTGGGTATTCTGTTGGTTCCACTTCAGGAGTGGAGTTGAAGGGCTGGGAGGTGTATGAGAGGGAAGGGCCACAGACAGAGCTCCTCTCAGACTGGATCATGGGGGAAGTGGGTTCAGTTTCCCTGCCTCAACCCAGAGTCAGGGTGTTCTCATGGGACCTACCAGAATCCTGGTCAGTGTTTGACTTTGGGGAAATGAGGGACCATGGATAAGGTCAGGGAGCATGTTGCTGGGTCTTTAGACTATACATACCATTTCCTCTAGTTAAAAAGCTTGTCTTATTCTCCTTCTGCCTTTCGAAGCCCAGCTCCTAGTGGAGACAGATACCTTCGGGAGTCAAGTCCGGATCAAGGGCAAGGAGACAGAGTTTTACCTGTGTATGAACCGAAAAGGCAAGCTCGTGGGGAAGGTGAGTGATGAAATCCTGGGTACTTGGGGGTTGGTTCAGCCAGCTTCTGAGAACTGGCAAAGCACATCCAGGTTCCTGTTAGCCTCACCTGGGACCCAGCTCTGATATATATATATATATATATATATATATATATATATATATATGAGCAGCACCTGATGGCATTTCTTCCTGGAGTCTTGGTTTTTGTTTTAGTGCCTGCAGCAGCCAGGCTGACGTATTTATGGCTTCTGCTTGATGCCACAGAGCCCTGGACTCTGCTGGAGAGGGATATGGAGCTCTGCTTTGTTCTATAGGGAGGAGCCCATGGGGCAGCCAGTTCATGTGCTCCTGGTGTCTGGGAAGAGGGAACCTGCAGCCCATGGATTGTGAATGCAGGGATCACCTAACACTCCTCAGGGGTTGGCAGCAGCAGCAACAGTCCCCAGAGGCAGTCACTCCTCAGAGCTGGGGCCCATGGTTCTATCGTTCAGGAAGATTTTGTTTCTTTGGGACAGGCCAGAGAGCTCCAAGTGTCGAGTTAGTGTATGTGTGTGTGGTGCATATATATATACATATATATATATGTATTTATATATATATGTGTGTGTGTGTGTGTGTGTGTGTGTGTGTATACTCACTTGCTGGATGCTCTCTGAAGGCTGCCCTTCATCTCTCCTCCTTACAGTCTTGTGTGCTTACTTGTGAAGGTCACTAGCTTGTTTCTCCCAAAGGTTCAAGAGGAAGATGTCACCCACAGTAGCTCTATAGTGAAGTCACCTCTCTATCCTCTGCTCTCTTCAGGGACTCTCCCTGCTTCTATACTGTACTGAGGGTGAAGTCTGTCTGGACAGGTGGAATAGAAAATGGGTCCCTTGTTCCTGGGGACATTGGTTCCATTATACTTTGTCAGCATAAGGGGAGAATAGTCACTCTTCTTGAAGCAATATTTGGTTTCTTGAGCCTTTAGCTTTTCCTTCTGCCTCCTTATCCCTGGATCAAGGACCAAGGAATTGACACATGAATAATGACCATTTCCTACTCTCTCCCAGGAATTGGGCAAAACTACTTGCAGATAATTTTGGCAGGTTGGCACCACCGCCATTCCCATTTTACAGGTGGGAAAGCCGAGGGCTGGCCACATCCCTGGGCACTTGTCCCAGGCCCCATACTAGCACTAGGCGGGATTCAAAGCCGGGTTTGGAAGGGAAAGATTCCAGCCACACACCCATACCAACCCAAGCTGCAAAATAATAGTAATCCGAAGAGCGTTGGGATGCCGAGGAGTGGTTTCAATTAGTGATTCACTTTCCGCCGTCACAGGCTGGCCGGCGAGGGGGTCCCCTCAGCCGCTGGGGCGGCGGGCAGGGGCGGGTGCCTGGTCCCCTGGCCCGGCCTCGTAGTCCCGTCTTGGCCAGCAGTTTCCTGCAGCGGCCGCCCAGCCCCGCGTCAGGCGCTTTGTTCTGCTGCCCGCCTGGGCCTCCTCCCAGACCAACCTGCTTTGGGTTTGAGCCTTGGTTTTCCCCTTTACTCCCTCTGTGCCCAGTGCCTGCGCCGCCCGGTGCCGCCTCCCTGCCTACACTCTTCCCGGCATCCTGGCCCCCAGGAGTGCCATCATGGGGTCAGGAGAACGACAGGTCCCCTCAGGCTGCATCCCTGCCGCCGCCCGCCTCCCGCCGGCTGGCCGCTGAGTCACCGCTTCCACAGGAGCCGGCTCCGATTTCCTGCCCCCTTGCCCTCTCTCCGGTCATTAATATTGGTGACGGTTCATCTGGCTCAAGGCACAGCAGCAGTGAAGCAGGCCTGGTCTCCTGTCTCCACCTCTGCGTTCTCCTTCTAGCCCAACTACCTCCACCACCCTTCTGGGCCCAGAGGCTTGGTGGCCCCCCTATCCACCTGTGCTGGGTGGGGTGGGAATCACACTTTTGGTAGGCTGTCATGGCACCCTCCCTGCTCACTCAGGCTGGGTCCTGCGGGGAGAGTACCCTCTTAAATGGCTGGGTGTGTCTCCTCCTTACAGTCTCAGCGCTTTCCAGATATTGCTGCCCCAACCTTTGTTGCCTTGCTTGGGAAGCTTCAGGCCCCAGCTGAACTTCCCCTCCTCCCCTGGACCAGTTTAGGGCTCAGCTGGGCCTCTCCACATTCCTGGAAACCTATGCCCCAGGCTCTCTGGACTGCTCACACCCATTCCCTGGATGTGGATTTAGGGCTCGTGCATGATCCTTCCCAGCCCTTTTCCTGTTTTCTCCCTGGACCTTCAAGGGTCTCTAGATTTCCCTAGCCTCTAGTTAGTTCACTGTCCTCCTACAGCTGTCTATGCTCCCCACCCCCATTCTCCTCCAGACTGGGAGGAGATGACTCAATCTCCTGCAAGAATGCTGGCTACCAGGCCAGGGATCCTGGTGTCCTGGTCCACTAGGTGTGCTGGTCCACTGAACCTTGAAACCTTGTCTGTAAGGTGGGGCTCATGTAGGCATTTAAGCAGGTTCTGCCTGAGTCTCAGTCTCTTCTGCCTTCCCCTTTCAAAGACAGGCTTATTTTACTTTATGTTTTGAGACGTGGTCTCCTTCCTTAAGGGCTGTTCTGAAACTCTGGAATTCCTATGTAACAAGGATGACCATGGACTTCTGATCCTCCTGCCTCTGCCTCCTGAGTGCAGAGATTAGAGGCATGCATAACTACCCCTGATTCAAGGGGAGCTGAGAACATACCCTGAGTTCTGTGCCTGCTGAGCTACACCCCCAGTCTGAAGCCAGGCCTTAGTAGCATCACTACTGCACCCATTGGACCTCTGGCCTCTGCTACATTGAAGTGCCTTATCAGGTTTCGTTCCTTTCTTCTGCCTTGCTCATCTCTGGCCAGAGCAGGGGTCATTCATTGAGCCCTTAAAACAGCTATTTCAGATGCACTAGCCATTGGCTAGAGTCTTTCCCTCTATTTGTCTTGGAGCCCTGCATGCTCTGGTAGCCTGCTCCTGGCTACCTCTCTGAACCTATCCACTTGGCCAGAAGGTAGCACAGTCCAGAAAGAATTGCTGAGCATCTTCTGTCATGCACTAACCACAATTTCCTCATCTGCCCTCCCCCACCCCCACCCCCACTGCTTGTCCTTTTGGGAGTAACAGAGTCTCAAAGTCTTTCAGGGCAGAGGATTAAGGCCACTTTGGTTGTAAGTCACTGAAAAACTCAATGTTTTCAGCAGGAGGAAATCCCCCCCCCCCCCCCCCCCGTAGATCTAAAACCTCTAGGTGTTAGGTGAGGTGTGATTTCATGATGTCATCAGGATTCGGGTCACATAGAAGGGTTGTGATTCTCACTGGAAGTAAGGAGTGAAAGTGGGGTTGGAGGCTCTGAGATGCTAGGTTACTCTTTAAAAGTGGGTGTCCTTGCTTGCCTTAGTGGGCAGGTTCAGAGGTTCTGAGGTGCAGTCCAAGCTTTGATTTAAAAAAAAATTAAATGTCCATGTAGGTGACATGGTCATAGAAGGGGTCAGAAAGAGAGGCAATGATCAAATTCACGTGCAGCTGGCTGTTAGCCTCTTGGCCTTTCTGGCTGAGTCCATGGTGGAGAATCTGTGTTCATCACTGGCTTCTATTACTTCCCAAGAGCCTGTCTGTGCCCTGTGGTGTCCGGACCAGTCCAGAGCCCAGCTTCCCAGCCCTCTGAACATAGTAAACACAGATGTAAATTAAGCCTACATGCCCAATCTGTGCTAGACTATTGCACACCCAACATTTCATTTTGTGCCCACATTTTACTATGTGACCATGGTGGCTCCATGGGAGGTGATGAATTTTGGTGGCCATCACTCACTCTGCCTCTTCTCTTCTCCCCACGGACATCTCCAGAACTGGACATGAGACAAGTGTGCTAGGGGCTATTTTCAAGTGCCATGACCTTGGGCAAGCCCCTTTGCTTCCTTTAGCTGTTTTCTCTAGGCAGAGTCAATCTCAATGACTTAAGATGATGAAATGACATAATGGATGTGGGAATGTCTGGCCTGTGGTCAGCAATCAATAAATACTGAATGAATGAGTAGGGAGACCAAGTGGGCCAGTAGACCTCTCAAGCCCTCAGCTTGTTCTGTCTCCTTGAATAGAGAGTCCTTCAGGAAGCACATCTGAGAGACACTGTAAGGGATTCAGAAAGTAGACTCTCTTTTCTTTCAGGCTCTTTCATGTGTCATCTACTCACAACATCCAGGCTCTTGTTTGTCTGACCACAAACCCCATCTTGGGCTAGGGCCTATGCTCAGCTCCTAGAGTAAGTCAGAAGCAATCCTGGTCTCAAGTTGCTCTTGGACTAAGGAGGAGGCAGGTAGGAGAGAGGTGGGTACCCAGGGACTTCCAAAGATGGGGTGTGTGAACTAGTAGAATTCTAAGTGCAGATGCTTAGTACATGTCTAATTTGCTTCAAAGGACCAGGAAGCTGGGCTCTGGGCTGGTTCCAACATCCCAGGGCACTGAGGAGCTCTTGGGAATCAGTGGTTGGAGCCTATGATGAGCACAGAGCCTCCACTATGGACTTGGCAAGAAAGGCTAAGAGGCCAACAGTAGGCTGCACCTGAGTTAGACCATTGTCTCTAGACATTGCCTATAGACAGTAAAGGAGCAATCAAAGGGTGGCTTCCCAGAGAAGGCAATTACAGTGCTGAGCTTTGAAGGGCAGAAACAGGACGGTGTTGTCTAGCTTTTGTTCTGGTTGCTTTGACTTTGGTGAAAATCATGTAAAGAATTGGACAAGGAGCTTCTAGACCTTTCAGTGAGAGACCTAGAGCCAAGAGATCACTGGCCTCAACCTGCCTTACACACGTTTTTCTGCCTTCCTTTATAATAGTCTTACTATTATTTCTACCCAAGCTGTCCTCTGGGTATCATGTGTGTTTTGAACCTACCTTCTGTCTGTTCTGAAGCCGGCTTGAAAGAACATTTCCCAGAGAGTCTCTTTAGCCAGGCTTTCTGCAGAGTTCAGCACTCTGTCTGCAGAGACTAAGCTTGCCCTCCTCTCAAAGGTGAAATGTCCCTGGAAGCTCCGGCCAGTTTTCCACTTCAAACAAAAGGCTGGAACCCGCACCTCAGTCTCCACACACAGCCAGACCGCTGGGCTTCCAACTTGGCTGGGCAGCAGTCCGGAACGAGGAGTGGGCCCGGCCTAAATTTGGAGATGTTAGCTGGAAACGTGTGCTGCTAAGTCAGCCCGTCCAATTTCATGTTTCCTACTTTCTCCCTTGGAGCTCCAGGAGGAGGCTTCAAGATCTTCTCCCCATCTTTTGTTCAGGGCAGGGCCAGCAGAGCTACCTGCCTTTCAGAAAAACCCAGGAGGGTCCCCCCTGTGTGTCAGGCTCATTTACAAATGCCATTCCTTATGTGTCTCTATGTCGAAGAAGTCATTGTTCTCTTTTGCTTGGTGAGGAATCTGAGTTTTAGAGGAAGGTCTTGGCCCTTCTGAGGTCACAGGATATGTTAGGGTTCATTTGGCTTTTGGCTCCAAAGTCAGTATCTAGTCTTTCAAGACTTAGACATCCGTTCAGGAATCTGAGACCCCAGGGCCCCCTTACACAGCCTGTGGAGTTTGGCCATGGTACATCTTATTTTTGGATGGTTCCTAGCTTGCTTCATACCAAGTAGTAGAGTGTGCCACATCCCACATTGAGTGCAGTTTGTGTTGAACTGTGTCGCAGAAGAGTTGAACCACAGATCTGCCAGGACCCATTTCTCTTACAAATGATAGATTAAAACATCAGCTGAGTTAAAGGAAATGAGACATTGTTGGCCCACATGGTGGTGAGGTAATGTGACCTGCAGATGCAGCTGCATTCAGAGCCCAAGTGCAGTGACCAGGGCTCCGCAGTTTCTTCATTCTCCTGCTTGGCCTTGCTTCCCCGGGGCTGGCATCGCTGCCCAGCAGGGTTCCCTTTCATGTTAGTAAAATGGCTGCCCTCATTTCAGATTTACACATACTTCAAGTTTAAACCCATTTTCTTTTTTGTTTGTTTTGTTTGGGGCACTGGTATATGTAGGATGATTGGAGGGCTTGCATCACATGTCTGGGAGGGGTTACTATTTGATTGGCTAGATCCAGGTCTATTGCTCAAGTAGGGAAGAAATGGAGCCTACATTTATGAGGCAGGAGAGTTAGGATGGAGTGGACTTCTGCAAGACAGTGGTACTCTGCTCCCTGGGTGGAGGACTGAAGAAGATGTGGGGCCTATAACAAAGGACTATTTGCATATAAAGAAACAGAGATTAGGTCCTTTCTGCTGTGCTGTCCCGGCTCCAGTCACATCCCAGGACCCACTCCGGAGCTTTGAGCCTCCAATTTCTTTTCCCTTTATTTTGTGAAATCTAGTTTTAAGCAGAGCTTTCTTGGTATCTGATCACCTACCATGTCCACAAGGCATGTGTGCTCATGCCTGTTTTCAACCCTCTCCTCTGGCGAGTTGCTAGTGTTAAGAGGTTGGGAGTTGAGCGAAGCTTCTCTAGACCTGGGGGGACCTGCGTGTGATGGGCCTCAGTACCCACTACCGTCACTGTGGTTGTGTGTAATGTCTGCTGTAGCACACTTACCAAAGGCATCATTGACTTTTCTTTCTTTGACTCTCCTTCTCTCTCTCCTTCAGCCTGATGGTACTAGCAAGGAGTGTGTGTTCATCGAGAAGGTTCTGGAAAACAACTACACGGCCCTGATGTCAGCCAAGTACTCAGGCTGGTACGTGGGCTTCACCAAAAAGGGGAGGCCTCGCAAGGGTCCCAAGACCCGGGAGAACCAGCAAGATGTGCACTTCATGAAGCGTTACCCCAAGGGACAGACAGAGCTACAGAAGCCCTTCAAGTACACCACCGTCACCAAGCGTTCCCGGCGGATCCGCCCCACTCACCCCGGCTAGGTCCGGCCACACTCACCCCTAGAGAACTACATCAGAGGAATATTTTTACACGAAAAAATAAGGAAGAATCTCTATTTTTGTACATTGTGTTTAAAAGAAGACAAAAACTGAACCTAAAGTCTTGGGAGCGGGGAGGGGTGGTAGGATTCTACCGTTGACCAGAACCCCATGACAAAGGACTCACGAAAAGGGGACTGCTGTCAACTCACAGGTGCTTGCCTCTCTCTAGGGGGTGACAATTCAAAACTCATCCCAGAGGAGGATTTGAATGAGAAAACTGACGCTGCGAGAAACCAAAGTCCTTTCCCCAAAGGTTCTGAAAGCAAACAACAACAACAACAACAAAAAACAAAAAAAAAAACAAAAACAAAAAAACAAACAGAAAAACAAAAAACAGAAAAAAAGTAGTGCCCCTCCCCCACCCCCATCCCTCCTTCCCTCCCACTCCCCCTGCCCTAGACTCCAACAAGAATCGCTCTCTGGTTTGCAGTCATTTATTTATTGTCCACTGCAAGCTGTCCCGCGACACCGCGCAGGGAAGGCGCCCCCTGAGAATTCTCCGCGCCTCGACCTTCTGACGACAGACGCCTCGTCCAATCATGGTGGCCTGCCTTGCCCGCAGTTCTGGAGGATGCTGCTATGGACCTTCCGTGACTCACGTGACCTAGTACACCAATGATAAGGGAATATTTTAAAACCAGCTATATTATATATATTATATATATAAGCTATTTATTTCACCTCTCTGTATATTGCAGTTTCATGAACCAAGTATTACTGCCTCAACAATTAAAAACAACCCACAAATTATTTAAAAAAACTGGTGAGGAGTGTGGTGGCTGGGTGGGAGGGTGGGGGGTTGCGAGGCTCCAGCATGGTAGTCCCTTTGTACTTTATTCCTATTGGTCTTTGTGCTGAGGGCTGGACCGGGAACATTCATTGACCATCATGGCTGTCCTGGGAGCACTGTTCTAGGCACTGAACGGGCAGCCTCAGAGCAGATAGGAATCTGTTTCAGATTCAGAGAAGTCAGTTCTCAGGGTGTCCTTGATGCAGGGATCGACTCAGTCAT
The DNA here is from genome assembly GCF_003668045.3 of Cricetulus griseus. Classification (NCBI taxonomy): domain Eukaryota; kingdom Metazoa; phylum Chordata; class Mammalia; order Rodentia; family Cricetidae; genus Cricetulus; species Cricetulus griseus. The sequence goes on along the minus strand of NC_048600.1, from coordinate 48,301,486 downwards.
TTGTTCATAGGCGTTTGCATGGCTTCCGTTCTAGTCGGGGTCCTGGTGATTTACCCCGACCCACAGGGAACTTCACCATTAGTAATTCAGATTCATTGCTTCATTGGTGAGTTTATCTGCTCACCATTGATCTACCACTTTTGCTAAGCGTTGGGAATCCATCAAAGAACAGTTAGTGAATTCCACAGTGTTTGGTCAAGCTTAGGCTGGATGTTGAGGTCAGTTCCATCCTTGGAGTTTCTCTCCTATGCTGTGAGTTGGGCTTCAGTGACTTGGAGGACTTGCTCTTCCAGGGTGACCCCAGGGCTGGAAGCAGGCTCCAGGGAGCCCTTTTCCTGAGGCTTGGCATGAAGGTGTGTAGCCATGCCCTTTCCCTCCTGCTGCCTTCAGTACAGGACTCATCCTTGGATAACTAGCTCCTGGGGGTGGGAGGATACTGTGAGTCTCCTTGTCACCCTCCTCCTTTGAAACTCCTCCTACAGAGACTGGTTATATAGGGGTCCTTTGCAGGGAGAGGATTTGGGGAGAGAAGTCTTCTGGTCAGGGAGGGCCTTGGGAGGCTTATTTAAAGTTGCCTTGAGCTCTGGGTAAGCAGATCTACATGGTGACCTACCCACCACTGTCACCCCTCTCCCCAGCTCCTGTGGCTTGGTTTGCCCTCCTGCCCAGGCATAGCCTGGGTCCTTGAAATTTTGTGAGACCCTCTAGGTGCCCAGTGGGGTGGGAAGTTCTGTGATTGTCCCATTGGTAGATGATGAATAGAGGCTAAGATACATAAACCTGCTTGGCGGAGATCACTGAATAAGTCAGAGGCAGGACAGGTACCTTCTGAGGCCCACTGCCTGCTCCCACATTTGACACATAGAAACAGCTAGGTACACAATGAAACCATCAACTCGCTCAACGCCTCAGTGAAACCCTAGGTGGGAGCCCTAATGTGTGGGACCTGTGGGGAGGGCTGCACACCAGGAGGAGAGTATGTGGCAGGTCACAACCACTCTCATGGCCACATCATGGCCAGGAAGAAAAAGAGGGAAAGGGGAAGAGACCTGGGCTCCTCTGATCCCTTTCAAGGTTGTGCCACTGGGGCCTTCCACAAGACTCCATCTATTCCCAGTAATGCTGCCCAAGGATCAAACTTAACATACAACTTTTGGGAGACCTTTATTCAAGCCATAATGCCTAACTGCCGGACACCCTTCTGTTCCTGTCCCCTCCCCTCTGCTCTTTTATTCTTCCAAAAAATAACCACAAGAGATGGGTGCCTGGAACCAGAATTCAGCTATCCATTCATTCACCCAGAAAACATAAATGCTGTTCACTCTTACTGGCTGCTGCTGTCCCAAGGGCTGGTGAGAGCAGTGAGTTGAGCAGTCTCTAGGGATGAGGAATTGGCTCATGGGTAAAGAATGGGTCAAGCATGAGCATCTGAGTTCAGATCCCCAGCACTCAAATAAAAGCTGGACATGCAGCATGGGGAGGGGAACACAGACAGACTAACTCTAGGGTCCACAGTCGAGCCAAAACGTGAGAGCCAAGTTCAAGGAAAGACATTGTCTCAAAAAGTAAGGTAGAGGCTGGGAGTTGGTGGTGCATACCTTTAATCCCAGCACTCGGAAGGCAGAGGAAGGCAGATCTTTGTGAGTTTGAGGCCAGCTTGGTCTACAGCATGAGTTCCAGGACAGGCTCCAAAACAAACCCTGTCTCAAAAAAACAAACAAACAAAAGTAAGGTGGAGAATAATAGGGGAAGACACCTGACACTGACTCCTTATGAACACGCCTGGGTGTGCGCACCTGCACACACATGTCTGTGTATCACACACATACAAGTGTGGGCTATGATGTCAGGTAGTGGGGAAACCATAGGGAAATCTGGAGAAGGTGGGTGAAAGGAGCAGGGCTGATGTTTCAGAGTGGGCAGAGGGGACCTCTGGAAGGGATTTGATCAGGCCTGAAGCACAAGAAGTTACATATCCACATTAAGAAGAGGGAGATTTCTGACAGAGGGAACAGAGGTTATGAAGGCAGGAGCCCTGTAATGGAATAAGAAGTTGAGTGGGGCCAGGGAGAATCATGGAATCAGGGCCTGGAGGAAGGTAGACTCCGCCTCAAGCTTCTGTTTGAGCGAGACTGGCAAGGGCCTTTAGCTTTACAGAAGAGATAGCAGACTCCAGCCTAAGGCTGTCTCAGAGTCACCTGGGCTCCCACAGACTCAGTCTGCCCAGAAATAGCATCCCTGAGACAGCTCAGGCCTCTGAGCTTGGCCCCCAGGGTGCACTTTTTCCATTGTCCTGAGGTGGGACGATGTGGCAGATGTGGCCAGCTTCTTTTTGCTCTAGACATCACTTTCTATACATTTCCTGAGTGAGGAGAACTATGTGATGAAAAGCATAACGGGCTGGCAAGAAGACTTCCCTGCCATGGATGATGTCTTCTTGGGAACACACACTCTTTTTTTTTTTTTAACGTAAGGGCAGTTCATTTAATTAGTTAAAACTAAGTTTGGGGTGGGGTTTAGGGTAAGCATCACTTCTAAGAGCCAAGTACTGAGCATGTGGGAGAAGTACACCAGATACTCCCTGGACACATCCCATTGTGCCTTCAAGCCACTGAGCACAGAGTCCTCTGCCCAGCACTAGGTCAACTTCTAGCCAGCATGGGTAGCTCAGAGATCCAATGGAAAGAATCTGCTGCACAGGCACCTCCTGATAAAGAGTCACCTGAGGCTCATGCTGCTCTAGGAGCCCAAGATAGGGGTTCAAAGTGAGTAGGTCTCTTAGAAGAACGATCTGTGAGGCCAGCATCACAGGAAAATGGAGACAAAAGTCGTGAAGCTATACTCAGAAAGGGAGAAGGCTCAGACACTGACAGCCAGGCTCACAGAAGCAGATCATCTGAAGTTCAGGGCTGAGCCAAGGAGGCACCACTAGACTGGAGACCATTCCTGAGCTCCAGCTTCAGGATCAGGTGTTCTCTGGTACCAATCTTGTAAAAGTCCTCTATTGTCCAGGATTTTGAGTCTGTCCCCTTGTATGAAACCTGAGACTGTGTCTGCCACATACCGGGGAGACTCATCACACCTGGGAAGAAGCAGGCAAAAGGTTCATTGCAGCATCTGTCCATCTGCCACAAACTGACAGAGAGTCTCGAGGCATGTTATCAGTTGGTTCGTAGAGAGTAATTTCCAGGCCTGTGACCATCCAGATTCTCTGGATCTCATCCTTGTAGTAACCAGGCAGTCCCCTGGTAAGAGTGACTGGTGGTATCAGGGTAAAAGCAGCCATAGTGAGGAGACCAAGGAGCTGGTGGATTCCTTAAAATGCAATCCTGCAGGGGCTGGTACTAAGGGCTGGGGAGGAGGTCAGAAAGGGCTCCCACAGTCCAGCTGTGAAGGGCACCTCAAGAATCACAGTCACCATGTTCAGAACTCAAGCTGTGCCCAGGATCTACCACAAGCAGCTTCTTTGGTGTCATTGTTAACTACTTTATAGATCTGGGTCAGAGAGGAGGAGTTACTTGCTTGAGGTCACACAACTAGGAAACAGAAGCTAGGATTTGAGTCCAGCCCTGTTCATCTCTAATGCCATAGCTTGACCCTCAAGTCTGGATGCTTGGAGTTGGCTGTATTTGTCAGAGTTCCAGTGTCTCAGAACTCCAGACCCCCTGCTCAGCCATTGTGAGGAGCAGAGAAAACCCTGAGAGTGTGAAGTACTCTAGTGGATGTGTGTTGTTGACATGAAACACTCCTGTCAAGGATCAAAGCCTCAGACCCATGGGAACATGGCAAAGTCTTCCCATTGGGTGAGGCTCAGAGGGATGGCAAAGCCTTCCTTTGTTTGGTATGAGTGTGGATGTTGTTAGTGTGTACAGAAAATGCCCACTGTAGCTTTCTCTCCCAGTTGTTTAGGGCCTGGACACTGCCTCTACAGAGATTGGCTAAACTTGCCTCCGTGTTCAACTGTATATAATAAACATGTTGAGCTTCCAGGGTGCCACAGCTTCTTCATCCAAGAGCCCAGACCACCTGATTGCAGCTTTGTTGGAGTTGTCTGTATTTGTCATCTCCTGCCACCCCAATTAAATCAGTCTCTGGAGCCCTGAAGGCTGCAGTAAGCCTGGTACTCATTTTGTCCCTTCCCATTCGATGGAGCAAGGAGGAGCAGATCCAGTGTCCAGCTTCCCCATGCTTGTTATTGCTTTTTCTACTCCTAGACAGGACCTACAGCCAGTGTGTTTTTTGACTCATCACTCTGCACCACTGTGTGACCTCAGGCAAATCACACTCTTTCTAGGGTAGTTCCTTTCGAATTCCAACCGTTTTTTACCTCATTGGGCTGATGTCTCGTTCTAAAGAGACACCAGGGATCCTTCTGTTGGGCAGGAGCAGGGACACTCTATTTCCTGGTCTCTTTAGAGATGAGACAACCCAGACCTGGAGAGGACCAGGAACTCTCTAGGCCTTCCAGTGGCTTATTACCCAGCCTGCTCGATGATCACAGACTCAGGGGCCTTGACAAAGGATGTGGTGAAAGTTCTTGCAGGGAGTGAGGGGGTCAAGATGATTTCATCATTGGGCAGCCAGGCCCACTAGCGCCCTCCTCAGTCTGTTTCTATGATCTGAACTGGGAGATGGGGGAGGAGCTCCTGGAGGGGACCCTGGCTCTTTGCCCTACACTCACAGTGGGGATGTGTGCCTGGGCATTGGGCAGGGCTACAAAGGGATCTGGGCATAGCATTTCAAGATGATGGCAGGGGTGGTATTGAGAAACACCAAATCTGGTATAGAGTGAGTTTAAGGACAAGGTCCTTTCTACATCCACTCAGGGGTGTTGTCTAGATGGTCTCTCTGCTGGCTCTGCAGCCTGATTCTGACCTGTGGTTCCACCACAGCTCCTGGTATCTCAGCCATTACCATATTGAGCAAGGTGTCACACTGTCTCCTTTGTAGATGGGGAAACAGACCAGAAAAGAATGATATTGTTTCCAGGACCCATGTTAGGAAGTAACCAAGCTGAGATTTGAACCCAGGTCCCTGATCCCATGTCTTACATCCTGTGTTTCTTTCAATCCTCCACTTTTGCTGGGGGTGGAGTGGGGGATAGAGCCAAAGCCTGGGGCAGGAGGCTGGTCTGGTGTTGGGAGCAGCTTAGGGCTTGAGCTGGAAACCAAGGATGCCCTCATGGTGATGGGGCCAGCTGGAGTCTTGCCAGATCAGACCAGAATTCCAGGGGCTTAAAATCCCTGTAAATGGGCATGTCCCTCCCTTGCAGGCAGGAATGGGGCTTCCAGAGAAACGGTAGTGAATTAGGTGCTAAAGATGTCCAGGCAGTGCCCCAACCAGGCAATTAGCTCAGGGTCTGTTGCAGACATTAGGCGGAATTGGGGACCAGATGGTTGCCAGGCTCAGCTTTGCATGCTGTCCTGGGACAGGACTTGCCTGGCCTTCTGGCTGAAGTTTCCAGCTCTGGCCAGGAGGGAAGGTGGCAGGTAGCCTTGGGTGTGGCCCCCTGCTGGGAAAGCCAGTTATTAAGCAGGCATTCCCCTTCTCTGGGCAGTGTGCAGACCTAATTAGCACTTTGAGAATTTCTGTCCGTTGTACTGCAGAGGGGGCTCCCATCCTCGTCTGCAGCTGAAGGCTTGCTTGTTCCACCCTGTATAGGCTGAGGTGTCATCTCTGCGGCAGCATCATCATGCTGCCCTCCACACCTTTTCTCATGTATTTCTCTCCGGTTCTCCAAGCTGCTTTTTTCCCAATAAAGAAAGTGAGGAGTAAATAGGGAAGCTTGCTCACTGGAGGTCATTTGTTTGATTTCCCAAACCCTGCACATGTTTATTAAGCCAGCGAGAGAAGTCTCCTCTCCCTTCCCATCACAACAAATTACTGATTTTCCTGGTTGCCAGAGTCTCACAGTTGTTAAACAAAAAAGCCAGAATTTGAACTTATGTCTATTAGGTTAAAGAGCCTTAACTCTCCCCTTAACCTCCAGTTCTGTCCCTGCAATGTTTGAGATTCTTTGGGCTGTAGGTGCTAGACACACAGGAAACCAAAGCCCTGAGAGAACCTTAGTAATGTATATGGTAGAAAAGTGAGCTGGCAGCTGGCTTCAGCTAAAGGCCGGGTGCATGTGCTCAGTGTCTTTGCACTCCATCCTGCTGGGTTTGCTTAGATTATCGGGAAGAGGTTTCTTGTCCTTCCCACCTTCCGTCCAACCAGATTAATTACTTCATTGTTCTCAGAGGCTCCAGGTAAGATCTGATGACCCTGGTCTGATGAGCCTCTCTCTCACATGGTTTTACACCAGACACTGGGGACACAGAAGCTGATGTAGCCAGGACTAGATCCAGGGTCAGTCCATGGATCTAGGTTGGGACAGGGAAAAACTAGCTCCATTGAACTATAATCTCAGAAAGTGGGACCTATGGATCATAGACACATACCAGGTGAAAAGCCAGTCCCTGCCTGGGGTCCTCACCTCAGAGCACATTGCAAGCCCAGAGACACGTGGTTGCTGGGATCCACCCAACAGGCTCACCTTCAGAAGGTCAGGGGGCTGCGCTCAGATTTATACTGCTGGCAGGTTCCAAGCATCTTCTCCCGTGTTCCAACCCTAATGCATGCTCCTGTGCCATGTGGGGATGTATCCCCATGTCAGGGCTTCAACTTGGGATGCACTTGCCTCAAGGCATGTGATGCCTTCCAAGAGGCTCAGGGACACAGGAATCTCATGGGAACATGCACAGATCTCCAGTCTCCCTCAGCGCTCTGTCCTAGCTTGGCCTCCTGTATGTGTCCCAGGGACCAACAGGATCTTCTTCCCTCCCTTTCCCACAGTGGCCCTTCTCCACTTCGCTGGAGAAGGCAGCAGCTCTAACCACAATGTGATGCTCTTTGAGCCTTGCCCTGGGCTGTGGAAAATTCTAGAGCATGGGGTTCAAGGTAGGGATGTTGAGTCACAGTGCCTTCATCCTGTGGAAGGGACCTCTGCCTTCCCTGCCTGATATCAACCAACTCTAGAAAGAGGAAAAATGGCTTTTATCTTGGCCTAGTTGGGCTGTTCTGAGCTTAGCCATAGCTGGGTGGTAGTAGTGGTAACAGCCTAGTTTGGCTACCCTGTCTTTCTTGTTCTCCAAATCTTGCCCTGCATTACACTCAGCAGTAACAGAGAGAAATATTGATTCTATAGACACAAACGCAGGGCTAAGTACTCAGTCCATTTGCCCATCAACACTTCTACCTTCCCATGCATCTGTGCATGCATCTGTCCATCTACCTGCCATCCATGCATCTGTCCATCCACCCTCCTGTCTATCCATACATTCATGCATTTTTCCATCTGTCTATTCATCAATCCATCCATCCATCCACCCATCCACCCACCCACCATCCATCCACCCATCCACCCACCCACCATCCATCCATCCATCCATCTATCCATCCATCCATCCATCCATCCATCCATCCGTTGGCACACTCACCTACCTGTCTACCTACATACTGTCCAGATCATCTTGGAACTACACCATGTAAGATTTGGAAAAGTCAAATCCCAGTTGGGGAGTCATGTCACTTTCCTGTCCATCCTTGTCATATTTTATGTCTCTGTGAATTCTGTATATCTCTGGGCTTCAAAGCAGGAAATGTCCTAAGCTTACCTAATTTTTAAAATTACATTTATGTACTGTGTGTGTGCATGTGTGTGAGAGCTACGGTACATGTGGAGATCAGATGACAACTTGTGGAACTCAGTTCTCTCCTTCCATCGTGTGGGTCCTAGGGATCAAACTCAGGCTTGGTGGCAGATACCTTTACTTGCTGAGCCATCTTTCCAGTCCCAAACTCAATTTCTACAGATTGTCCCATGTAAAATACCATGTACTGGTGGGAAACTGGTGCTATCATATCCCTGTTGAACACTTGTATTCTTGTTAACTTTCATGCAAAGATTACTAGATTCTATAAATACACTTTTTGTTTTCTTTTCTTTTTTTGAGACAAAGTCTCCCTATGTATCCCAGGTTGGCTTTGACCTTTCCATGTAGCCCAGGCTGCTCTTGAATTCCTGATCCTTCTGCCTCCATCTCCTGGGTTCTGGGTTACAGATATTTATCACCCTGCCCTGACTCTGTCCCCTTCTTTTTTCTTCTCACCTGACAGGCACATCTTTTATTTGCTGTCACCTGTCATGGCCATGTATTTATTCAAGATCTAAATGAACTTGATTGTGATTTTCAAAGTTACTGACAGGGGCTCATGAACAAAGTAGGTTAAATGGATCCTAGCCCAGTTGGTCCACATACACAGATATGCAACCTCATTGTTGAACATTTTTCTGGCCACTGTCTAGAGGACATCATAGGGAAAGCCTGGGCACATACTAGTTTGGGCTTGGGTCTGCTTTCCTGCCTTCCTACTTTCCTCTGCTTGCAATGTTTTCTGAGGGTTTACTCTATACTGGGCTCCTTGGAACCCAAAAGCGAGTGTCACACATGTGGCTGAGAAGCAACGAGGTCAATAGCAACCATAGTGTGGTAAGTGCCACTGAAAGGACTGTACAGATGTAATCAGAGAAGCCTGCCTGGAGGAAACCACACTCAAGCTGAAGAGAGCAAAACTGGGAAGGGAGAAAGGGGTGAGCTTCTCCTAGAAGGACCTTGCATTGGAAACACTGCTGATTGCAGACTCTGTGTGGTCCTCCTTGTGGCTTCCTCTTGCACCCCCACACTCCATCCATTCAGTTCCACCATGTCAATGTGGCAGGCATTTGTTTACCTGGAACCTCCAGATGGGCCAGCTTGGATCCCAGAGCAAATCCAGCCCATGGTGGAATGTACTCACAGGCTAGTGACAAAGTCAAGCTCACAAGCATGTTGCAGGTTGATTATTACATTCTGGAGTGGGGTGTGGCTTAGTGGTAGAGTATTTGCCTAGTATTCAAGAGGCCTCATCTTGAATGGGTTCTAACCCCAGTATTTAAAAAAAGTAATAGAAAACATGTACTTTATATAAGTGTAAAATAACCAATGAGACAACACACACACACACACACACACAGAGAGAGATTGGGCATGGAGGGGCTTTTGTGCATAAGAGGTTAGAAGGGGAAAGAGATGAGATGTCTCCACCATTGTCTCTGAAGCTTCCGTTGGTCCTGGGGCTTTTCCAAGATCCCCGAAGGTAGATTCAGCTGACTTCTCAGAACAGATCAGTCAGTTCTGAGCACACAATGGGGAAGGGGACCCCAGAGAGGTCACCTCCACCTGTATCTGTGTGCAATGAGGCTAGACTTCCCACACTCACCAAGCCAACTTTATTCCCTTTGCCAGCAACTGGCTTAAGCAGTGTCATGTGACCCCACTCTGGTAAATGAGTTATAGAGGCAGGGAATCTTTTCTAGGGAGAGTTCTTAACTCTTAGATAAAAAGGAGAGGCATAGTGGCACATCCCTGTACTCTTAGCACTTGGGAATCAAAGATAGAAGGATTGTGAATTTAAGGTCAACCTGCTCTGTATAGGAAGACCTTCTCTCAAAACAACAACAAGGGTATAATGAAGTCATGACTCTTTTCCGTGAGTTTGGGTTTTTTGTGAGGACTCAATGGCTGGAGCTACTGTAGTCATTTTGCACCCATAAGGAGAGGAAATCACTGTACTGAGGGTGACAGAGCAAGGGAAGGGAAAGAAAGAAGCCATATGGTGTCTTCTCAGCTGAGCTGGTGGAATTTCCTTGGCTCTATTCTCAGTTGGGTTTTATGCTATGTACTGCTGAAAAATCAACTGATGGAGAAGAGCAAGTCTGGAAAAGAAGGGAGGTTGTTTCCGGAAGGGGACAGAACCCGCAATGCTGCTGAGAGCACAGGGTTAATGTGGGAAGGGCAGCCAGTCCCAGCAGGTCTCTGAGGTGAGGTTTCACAGGGCTCAACCAGACAAAGCAGCAGCCCTGAGCCCTGTCCTCCACTGCCCTCGCTGGGCTCCCCTTCCTCAGATCTACCTGGAAGGGACATGCAAGTAGGAGCCACCCAGGCCTGACTGCATAATGTTTTGTGAATCTCACTGTGCAAGCCCTGAACTGGGTTGAAAGGGTAAACTGTGGTTCCCTGCACAGAGCTCCCAGACAGGGAACAACAAACCTGCTGTAAACACACACTCAGCCTTCAGAGGGAGGACTGCAGCTGGCTCCAGGACTAACATTTGCTTTCTATTTTAATGTTGTGAGTTTATTTTGATGATCAATTTCTATATATGGAAGAAACATAAATTTCCCTTTTAAGTCCATATGAGCAAGGGCAGAAAGAGTTAATTTCAGGAACACTAGTTACAGGTGGCATGTGAATGTGCAGAAATGTGTTACAATAAGGATTAACAGGTGTGGGATCTCATGCATATGTGTGCATGCGTGTGTGTGTGTGTGTGTGTGTGTGTGTGTGTGTGTGTGTGTGCATATTTGCAAATGTGTGTATGAGTGTGCATGAATGTGTGTTGCATGGATGTTCATATATGTTGCATGTATATGTGTATGTGTGTGTATACTCATGTATTAGTGTACATACATGTGCATCTCAAGAGTATATGAATATATTGACATATATATATATAGTCACATGTGTGTATACATGTATGTGCATGTGTGTGAGTGAGTGATGTTTATCTGCTCAATCCTTCCAAGCCTGTGACAGCAGGTTCTTTTGGAATGAATGTGTTTGATTTTTTACATGGCTCTCTTGGGAGGTGCCATGTCTATGGACATGGCTATCTGCTCTTCTGTTACTGGCTGGTCCTGAGTTTCTATCTAGAAAGGGCACCCCCACCCCTGGAGGCAGGGCTGGGACATACAGCCCTGCTGGGACATACAGTCTGCTCCCCACAGGGGATTTAAGGCTGTGGTGAGGAAGGCAGGATGGGCAGCTGACAAACAGGATACACAGTTAACAGGGAGCCTTGCTGTATGATGTCACCAGGAACGCAATTCATGATGAGGCATCTGTAAGCTGAGAGTCATCTCTTCATCAACTGAATTGGAAAGTAACTTTACCTTTGGCATGTTCCTTTTATTTATTTTCTATTTTCTAGGTTTTTTTTTTTTTTGGTTGTTTTTTGAGATAGGGTTTCTCTGTACAGTCCTGGATGTCCTGGAACTAGCTCTATAGACCAGGCTGGCCTCAAACTCACAGAGATCCACCTGCCTGTGCGTCCTGATTGCTGGGATTAAAGGTGTGCACTACCACCACCTTGAAGGGGAAATGTTAGCCACGCCCTCTTGGGAGCTGGCACAGGTGACACAGACCATGCACAATTGGGCGTGGTCAGAGTGATGTAGTAAGACTTAAATATGAGGGTCTCGAGCAGGTGGCTCTTTCTCTGTTCCCTGAGCTGCTTTGTGGTACAAGACTGACTCTGTCTCGTGAGTACTTTTTCTAATAAACATCTGCTCATCAAACTTGCTCTGACTCCATAATGATCCTCATTTATTGTGTCTCGCTTTATTTTGGTGTCAGAAGTGGGATTTTTATTCTGAACCCATGGGCGAGTCGTGGCTAACATTTCCCCTACACTACCTGCCTGGCATGTTCCTTTCAAGCACTGTATTTAACACAGTCATTAGCAATGGGCACACAGACATTAGATCTAAAACTCCTGTTGGGATACAACCCACTTAACATGGGTCCTCTCTCCCTAAGGAAAAATCTTGAACTCTGGATCCTTATGTTTGGGACAGTTGTAAACATCAAAATCCCCAACCAAAGGCAAAAGTAAGCAAACTCTGGCCCCAGATGGGTCTCCAAAAGATGCTTTATTTCCAGTGTGAGAGGAGACGGAAGACCAAGGCATGTCTTGTTTGATACTGGCTGGAAACATTTGCATCAGGTGACCTGAACATTTATGTTACTTTGTGTGTTTGTCTATATTTGTCAGGGTCTCTGGAGGAACAGACCCAAAAGAATAAATACGTATTGCAAAGGGAATTTAGATATTCACTTTGTAGTCCACCAATAGCTGCTCAGTCCACAAGGCTGGGTACCTCAGCAGCCCTAACCTGGCTCTGAAGGCCTGGGGCTACCTCAAAAGCTGCTGGTCTTCGGTCCACATTGGAAAGTCCAAGAATCTGGGGCCTAATGTCAGTGGAGGATGGCAGCAGCTGCAACAGCACTAAGATGGATGCACTCATTAGCAAGACACAAAGGTGGGTAGGCAAAAAAGCATGGCTTTTCCCTCAGAGCTCCCTCTGCCTTGGCTACTCGCTCTGGGGAAAGGGCTTCTCTTGTCAATTAAACCTTCCTGGGAATGTCCTCACACACCTACCTAGAAGTTGTGCCTTTACTTGATTCCAGACCCAATCAAGTCACCCATCAATATTAACTGTGACAGTGTCTATGACTACCTGTCAAAAGGCTGTGGATATTGATTTGGACACTGTGAATACATCACAGTAAGTAGACAAATACTCAGTTACAGATTCAATCGATCAACCAACCTATTATCTACTTACCAACCATCTTTGTCATCTACCTATTATCTATTTATCTACATATCTGTCTTCTACCTACCTACCTATCTATCCATCCATCTGTCCCTCAGCTCAGTTGGATATCATCCATTGGTCGCCAGCTCTAGCTGTCTGCCTGCTCTGGTTTGGGTTTTAGCTTCTGTTTGAAACCTCCTATAGGGGCTATTCTAAGACCTATCCCAAGCTCACACCCTTTTTGTTCCCTCCTATGCTGACCAACAGCACCATGATCCCAGTCATTCCGACCTGGTGTATAAAGTACAGAGCAGGTCCTCAGAGAGCTCAAGTTCCTTCCTTAAACAATTACAGGGTTGGCTAGTGGGAAGCAAATGGTACCTGTGGCAGAGAGAAGCAGGAATGAGAAGGAAGGCTAAATGATTAAAGCTAGGGAGATTCCACGTCTCCAGCTTTCTCTTCCACCCTCAGCAGCAGCCATCACTTCTTGCCAGATTCCAGTACAGATGGAAGTCACTGGATTACAGACCGATGGCAAGCTATTTTTGGTGGAGTTGTGTGTGTGTAATGTACGCACTGAGGTTCTTGGCCAGAGCCTCTGTTTGTATCTGCTGTCAGCAAATCAGAGGCGCCATCCACATTTGTCATAATTCATTACACTAATTAGCCACGTTTGAGAACTGGGCATGGGCCAACAGGAGCAGGAGGCCACCGCATTGTTGTGTCTCAGCCTCTTGGGTCAGAGTTTCCACGGTCTGATGGGCTGCCATCTCCTGCACATGTGTCCCCTCACATGAAGACCCTGATGAAATCACCATGCTTACATCTGGGACTATTCTTTGCAGATGATGCCTGTGGCAGGAGGCCAGAGGCAAAGAGCATTCCAGAACTTGGCTCTAGAGGCCCCACACAGTACCCAAAGGAGCTTGGAAATACCCTGACGTCTGATGCCAGGCTGAGCATCCTTCTGTGGTCTGTCCATCCCTGACTGGTCTCCTTGGCCCAGGCTTTGAGGAGGCTAAATGGCACTGGCTGCATCAGACCCACTGAGACCAAGTTAGAATAAGCTATCTTTTCTGGTCCCCCATTTCAGTGGGCACTTCAGTTGTCTGGCTTGGGACCTAGGTGGCTCTCCACTTTTGCCTCCTCCAAGTCCCATATCCTGTTGAGTGCCTTTCTTAGTGTCTCTCAGTCCTCCATCCCTGTGTAGGATTCTGTCATTTTTCACTGGGAGAACAGCAGTATCCTTATCTTAGTCTCCTTTCTCTGTCTCTGCCACCTCCCCCTTCCCCCAGCAGCCAGAGGCTTTTCTTAAATGCAAACAGAAGCAGCAGGCCACTCTCAGGGACATTACAACTGACTGTTGGCCCTCCCTGATCTGGCCCTGCCAACCACTGACTCTAGTTTCCAAGCTTTGTTTGCCAGCCTCCTCATCACTTCTTCCCATGCATTTCTTTGTCTTAAGTTAGTGTGATGGCCAATCTTGATTTTTCACCTTGATTGGATTAATAAATACCTAGGAGATCAGGAAAGCACAATTCTGGGCGTGTCTTCAGAGCTGTTGCTAGAGACGATGGTTTGGCACTCACAGACTCAACACCTGAACAATAGTAAGGAGGGGGTGGGACTTCCTGTTTGGTTGAAGGAAGCGTGCCATTGGGGCTGTGTCCTTGGAGACTGTATCAGAGCCTGCTTAGCTTTTATATTCCCTTTACTTGCTTCCTGTCTGCCATGATGTGGGCTCCTCCATGCTGCTTTCTGTCCATTGTGGATGAAGATTCTTTCCCGTCATCTTCTCCCAATGCCATGATGTCTGTCATAGCCAAGGAGTCAAGAAATCATCGATGGTGCACTCTGAAACTGTTAGACAGAAAAAAAAAAAATCCTTCCTTTGAAGTTGTTTATGTCAGACATTCCATCGGTGACAGGAAGCTGACAGAAAGGATCGGTGTCAGGAGGTGTGTGTGTGTGTGTGTGTGTGTGTGTGTGGTCATTGCTTGCATTCTTTTATTTTTTGAAATTTTAATTTGTGTGTATATGGTTGAACTAGAGTTTGTTGATTTGGCTAGGCTGGCGAACTCCAGGGACTTGTCTCTGCCTCCCCAGTGCTGGAATTACAGACGCACCACTGGATGTAACACTGAGCAGCCTCTATATATACTCCTGCTGCTATGATGTTCTGTTTGGCCTCAGCACAGGTTCAGAGTCAACAAAGCCCAGGACAGTGCACTGGAATGTCTTAGACTGTGGGCTGAAACACAGCTTTAAAATAGACTTATCAGGTATTTCATTATAACAACAATAGCAACATAACTTTTGCTGCATGTAACCAAAATCCAGATTCCTGAATTATCAAAGCTAATATTTGTTCTACATGTCAGGTCAAGGGCAATTTTCTTTATTTGTTTTGACAAAACAAAGCCCTCTGTACTTCCCACATGCTCAGTGAATGGGTTTAGTGTTTAGTCACCTAGTCTTTGCTACTTAGACAGTAGGTGTTTAGGGACATTTAAAGCTACCAGATCAAAATCTACCTGAAGTTAATGCCCAAAGTGTCCCAATGTCTTGAGTCACAGCATTCGCCCTACTACTAAGATGTTTTGAATTAAGTTTTCTGGGGTTTTCAAGTTAAGGGAGCCATTGCATTACAAGCAGTGTTTGGACAAAGGCAACACCTGCCTTCTGCTGGCTGTGAGATGTGGGGTGGACTTGATCTTCGAATCATCTAAAACTCTCAGCCACTTCTTCCCTCCCTTGGTGATAAGAACACCCTCAGCAACTCATTTATAGTTTACAAAGAACTGGTATCTCCTGTCTCGTTTAAACCCACCAACAACCCTGAGATGTGTGTAGATTGTTTCCATTTTCTACAAGAGAGAACAGAGGCTCAGGGAGACCTGCCTGCCAGAGACCACACAGCAAGTGAGTTTGAATCCTATTCTCTAATTTCCTCCCTCCCCTTTGCCTCCCCCCTCTTCTTCCCTCCCCTCCTTTCCTCTTCTTTCCCCTTTCTTTTCCTTCTTGTGTCTGGAGATTTGAACTCAGGTTTTTGTGTATGCTAGGCAAGCACTCTACTACTGAGTCATCTACTCAGCCTTAGGATTTATACTCATTCAGTTATTTAAGAACAGGTAAACTGCCAGGCAGTGTTGGTGCATGCCATTAATCCCAGCATGGGGGGGGGCAGAGGCAGGTGATCTTTATGAGTTTGAGGCCAGCCTATAGACTAAATG
This sequence comes from Cricetulus griseus, assembly GCF_003668045.3. Classification (NCBI taxonomy): domain Eukaryota; kingdom Metazoa; phylum Chordata; class Mammalia; order Rodentia; family Cricetidae; genus Cricetulus; species Cricetulus griseus. The sequence goes on along the minus strand of NC_048600.1, from coordinate 48,285,793 downwards.
ACCTGAAATGACAAAAACTCAACAACTACTTCCCATCTATATGTCTCATTGCTCAAGATTCAAATTCTAGGCTTGAGTGTAGAGGAACAGGTAAGGAAAGACACAATGGAAGGTGTATAATGCAGACTAGACAACACCCCAGCAGGAAGCTGGGACATTATTAGGAAGTGGGATGGTGACAAATGTCTGCTGAGGACTCTGGCTATATAGCTGCATGATAGTAAGCTCTAAAGCTGCTGGGAATTCTAAACTGGCTTTTATCAAGTAGATGTTTGATTTTTGTCCTCTGGCTTATTTAGCCCCATCTTCTGTGTCTGTAAACATTTTAGGGAAAAGATAAAGATGGCAAGAAGAGCCAATCTTCATCACTTTTGGGAACCTACATGCCTGTTGTGGGCTCTCTGCACCGCTAGTGGCAGGTATGACTGGTGGATTCTGGCATTCTTTCCCACTAAGCCCTCATAAAATCTCTGTGCTCTAAGTGGCCTCCAGGCAGTCCCAACCAATGGCTCAGAATTTGCACATGGCCTGACACCTATTGGCCAGTCCTGTTTGGGAGACACAAAGTCTTAGAATCTCAGTTGTCCCCTTTGTTAAATAATGGCCCAATGGATGCACCAGCTGTCTGTGGGTTCTGAGCATCTGGGGCAGGAAGGTCTTTGAGAGACTGGGTGAACGGTCACCTCCATGGAGTCTCCCCTTCTCTTTCTTGGGGTTTCAAGACTGGGTCATGAGTGGTGATCAGACTTGCTGGGGAGTAGCGGGTGTTTTTTCCTCCCTGTCTGTCCAGGCAACTCCTTTAGGGGAAGCGGACTCAAGGATCCACAATGTATGGAGTGCCTAGTGCACGTGTCTGTCCCATCTCTCAGCTACAAGTGATGAGCCTTTTTACTGATGAAGACACTGACCTCGAGGTGGCATACTTACTGAGACACCAAGAAAGAGTAGGGTCTCTGTCACTTCTTGTGATTTGCCTACTGTAGCCCCATTCAAGCCACCCTTTTCATATTTCCCAATGGGGATGTAGATTGGGTCAAATTTTCTAGAAGCATTTCAGTTCCTACAAGGTTAGTTACTTTCTCTACTGCTTCTCAGTTTGACACACACTTACTGGCTACCTATGAAGACTGGCTCTTCAGTTCCCAGTCTCTCTTTCAGGTCAGTGGTGGCAGGGTAGATGTCCCTGACCAGTGGAATATAGGCAAGGGAGGTGTGCACTTTCTGGGCCAGGCCAAAAGTGGCTGTGTAGTACTCTGTGACATCTCACTCTTGCTTGCTGGTTGACATCCGGTAGAAAACTGCTGTAGAAGATTCTAGGGTGGCCTAGATCTCAGAGTGAGTATGCAGATCATAAGCTCCTACTGGAGCACTGGACCATGTGATGTCAAGCCTTTGAGATTCAGGGGCTAGTTGCTAAAGCAGCTTGCAGTAAATAGCCAGATGAACAAATCCACCACATAGCATCACCAAATATTGATTATTTATCTTTTCATCCTACTGTGTTTTCGAGGGGCAGGCTGCTTAGCTCAGCCTGTGGCAGTGCTAGGGTGGGTGCCTTGCTCTCTGTCTCTTGTTGACTGGGTTACTTTGGACAGTTACTTAACCTCTCTGAGATTAGAGACATGACCTGTAAGGCAGTGCAAATAGAAGCCACTAGGTAAGATGGAGCTCGAATTCAGATCTTTTTTTATTTATTTGTATTTTTTTGGTTTTTTGAATTCAGATCTTAAAGCTGCTTTGGTGACTCTCCCTTGGACTTGACCTGTGGCTTTGAGGACTGGCACCTCCTGGAGAGGACTTCAGAACATTTCCAGTGCTGGGGAATAAATAAGGGTCTACCATTGGCCCAGCAAGGCCTGCATCACTGAGCTACAACTTCAGCCTCAAGATGAATGCTCAGGCCTGTGACTTTGCTAGAAATGCTGGGGGTTCCTGAGGAGTGCGACATGGGCAGCATTGGAAGGGTTCCCCAGGCCTGAAGGGAGAGTCCTACCTGTGATCTTACTCCCAAAGGAAGCTTAGAGGGGAAGGTTGGCAGTGAATGCTGGGAAACTCCTGGGAGGCGTGGCCTGGTACTAGGCTGTGACCACACTAAAGAAGGGGTAGTTGTGGGTGATAAAATTAGCCCCTCCTCAAAACACCCATGATTTTGCCTTCCTTTCTCACTACTCCTGCTTGTCACTTTCAGTTACCTTACCCAAACCTATCTATCCCCTCTCTTATGTGGCTTCAGCAATGACCACAAACCTCCTCAGGGTCAATCCTGCATTGACTGGAGGATGCCTGAGAGCAGGGTCCTGGACCGTGTGAGGGAATGAATGACAGAGTTCATGAATGTGCATCAGAATGCAATGAATCTGTCCTTTTAGGAGTCATGGTGGGCTAGGGCTTTGTATGATTCCTGGGGTGGTGGCAGCAGCAGCAGTGGTGGCTGAGGGAGAGATGCAGCAGCTAGAATGGGGGTCTTCCCCTACCTGCCGGTCTTCTACCTCCTGCTCTCTCAGTTTCCTACCCATGCTGTGATCCGAGGACCCTCCTAGCCCTGCCCTTCGGCTTTCTTGGCTGGAGTCCTTCAGAAGCTGTTTCTCTTGGATGAAGTATCCCCTCCCCAAATCCCCATAAAAAGGGTCAAAGTATTTGCTTTGACTCAATAAAGCAAGGAAAGGCCAGAGATGTCTCGAGAGCCGAATTTGCATTTTCCTGGCTTGTTCAGCCTTGAGCCCTGAAGCCTTTAGGCAATCATTCAGGACCTTTTCTGCATTATTGGATCAACAAACACAAGAAGACAAGGGCTATTCTGCTAACCAATGGTAGGCACAGACTTGACCTTGAGTTTCTATGTTCAAATCTTGGGGAAGCCATTCTTTTTTAGGGGGGCTCTCTCTGCTTCACACTGATTCCCCTCGGTGATGGCACAGGGATAGCTTGGGGTGGGTTTTAGGAACCCAGACTCTTTCTGCCCCAAAGCTACTCTGCTGGACAAGGCCATATGCAGGCAGAAAGAGGGCAGAACAGAGAGGAGGGGCTGCCCACTCCTCAGGCAGTTCAGGGATCCCTACTTAGCCTCTACCAGGGACTGTGAGTCTAGGTGGGGGTGCAGAGCCAGCAGATCTATAGAGAGAAGTATGCACCAGCTGAGTGCAGGCTAATGCCAGTAGCTCATTGGACTCTACATGGAACTCAATAGCCTTCTACATGGATGCTGGGTGGGTACCATCATTGCCATCTTATGGATGAGGACACTGAGGCCAGACAAGTGACCAAGGACCTAGACTTACCCCCAACATTTATCAATATCACAAGCATGAGTTGGGATTCCTCCTAGTTTGGAGAAGATTTGAGGTGAGAAATGGTTGACCTAAGTGTGGGGAAGCCTCAGGTTGATAGGCAGCCAGCACCGTGTCAGGCAGGCCAAGAGTTCACCTGGGCTTGTGGCTGTGTGTCTTGAGATGGATAGCAGGTGAGGTCTTTCTGTCCTTGTGGGGGTCTGGATTCTCCTTGGCCAGTCAATTCTTCTGGAAGCCTAACCACTTTCTCAGTCTTCCCTGGACACAGCTGATCTCACCTCACATTCCCCCTGGTGGGTGGGACTGGCTCCTTGGGAAAGGGGGGTTCACTTTCAACAGTCCAGCCCTCCACCCTCTTTTGCACTCATTAGCCTTGGCCAGCCCCCTGGGCCCAGCTTGAGAACAGACGCTTACCCTCCTGCCAAGCACGGAGTGGGAAGGGAAGGGCTGTACAGCCCAGCCAGGAGTCCCAGCCAGGGAAAGATCAGCTGAGATGGCTGTGGCTGTGGAGGGGCCAGGACCAAAGATTGGGGACTTGGGACTGGGAGAGGCAGAGGGTGGCTGGAAGGTCAAGGGGTGAGCAGAGGCTCTCTCAGCCCAGCTCAGCCTGGGTGCAACAGCCCTAGTTTCACAGCTGTAGCTGGAGGGGCACAGGGCAGGAAGTGGCCTCTCCCCTTTTTTCTTAAAGGGGCCAGATGAAAGAGGTAGGTCCTGGGTTAAACAGAGAGGTCTGAACTGAGGGCCTTCCCACTAGTGAGTTACCCTGCCAGGAAGACACGCGTCCAAGCCTCCTGCCTGCTACTATTACAGCATCCAGCAGGCTTCCTCCTAGTCGTGAGAACAATGGAGTTGGGCCCTTCCTTAGCTGCTTTGTCTGCAGTGTCTAGTCTTAAGTCTGTCTCAGAGTGGCGCTTCAGAGGTGGCTTGGATCCCAGGTTCCAAGAAGAGCCCTTTTCAGGCTCTCTTTTTGGTTTGCCAGGCCAGGAATTTGTTCAGTCCCAACAGATCCTAACAGGGATGGGAATGCCCCATTCAGTGTGTTCTGGGACTTTGTCACCTTACTCAAACCCAAGCTCCCATATCAAATGTCATTGGTATGCTATTCACCTGGCATGAGTTAACAGTGCAGTTTAGTTAGCAGGACCATAGAGCAGTCACTAAGGGGGCATGCAAGGGTTCCATGAGAGGGCACAGTCAGAGCAATTAAACATTACCCCATCTTGAAAGTTTCAACCAATGGCAGCAGCCTTTTATTTATTTTTCATAAATGCTTTCTGTAGAGGACACTACCTGTCCCTTCAGGAAACTGGGCAGCTGAGATGCAAATGACACGCTTAAGGTCCTGCAGTAAGTGCACAGCAGAGCTGGAATTTGAGACCGCTTTCTTCCTGTCACTGTTCATTGCTTTACACTGCATTTAGTACACAGTTTGGGGCAGGGCTCTAGGTTGGTGATTGCTGGTGTACAAGACGGCTCTAGCATTTCACCAGAGCCTGGGATCAGAGGGTGGCAGATTTTCTGATTCCAGTTGTCTGGTTCTATGAACCTCCGGGGAGACTCATGAGCAGTTGTGCTGGGTAGACATGGCCCAGAATCTTGAAGCCTCTCCCTTTTCCAGTCTCAGCTTCATCTCCATCTGTATTTGGGGTGATCCCACAAAAGTGTGCTGAGTCTTCCCTGTGAGAAGGCATCTAGGACACATGGCACTGGAGGGGGCCTGTCCAGGGAAAGTGAGCTATCTGTGTGTGCAGTCTCCATCCTGTGGCCTCAGCCCACAGCTGGGCTTGGCCTCCTACTCTGCCGCCCCCTCCCATGGGCCCTTAGGGATTTTTCTGCTCCAAACTGACCCTTCCTTGCCGAGGCGGCTTCTATTCCCTCACTCCCAGGTACACACAGACTGCTAGCATGGGATGCTTTTTTGTGGTGGTGTATATGTGTGCATGGGTAGGGGTGGCGGAGTCTCTGGGATTCCAACAAGACACGATGCTGAGCACATTCTGTGCCCCATGCACGGAGTCCCCGTGAGTCAGCCTGGACCAGCTCAGCTGTTCTTCCCAGAGCCTCACAGTCCTCCTGGCTGCTGCTGCCTGCATATTCCCGGCGAATGGTGCTCCTGAGACCTGCTAGGCCCAGACTGCATCATTCCCATCCTCCCTGAGCCCGAGGACCAGTCTGGCAAGGCTCCAGCCCTAGGAACTCTGCCTGCTGCCTTTTTCCCTTCTTCGAAACTTTACTCTGTTATTCAATGAAACATCTCGGCTTCCTGTCGCCTTCCTGGAGAAGCTGACCTTGAACTGGAGGGCAGAAAGCATGGCGCTGGAGTCCAGGTGGCCGGCAGGTCTAGTCTGACTCCGATGTCCTGGGAGCCCATGGAGTCCTAGGGCTCCTGTGGGCCCCGGCCTGTACAACACAAGCAGAGAATGAGGGTGGAGAGGATGGAGACCGAGTAGAGGAAGGGAGAGTGAGAACTGCCTTTGGACCCCTCATGATTCTCCCTAACTACATGCTTTGTTCCTTCTTGAAGAGTTCTCTGGAGTTCCCAAGCGCCCAGACTGGAACTTCCTACTGTCTCTCTGGAGAACTGTGTAGGCAGATCGCTGCTCCTGACTCAGCTGTTGTGGTTCTGGATTGGAACTCACCTCTTGCTCTAGGAAACCTCAGGAAGAGCTAACCTACTGTGGTCCCTTTTCAGCCCTCCCCAAGGCAGAAGGCTACTGCACCACCACTGGGCGGGGCTCTACCGCTAGAGGGCGCACATCCCCAATGCGACTAAAAAAACAAAACAGCTTACCCCAGGTGAATTCAAGAACAGCCTTTATTGAGTATACTTTGTGTTATGTATTCCTTCGATACCCCTGGGACATCAACAGTGCTGTTATTCCCTCTCAACACTGAGGTGCAGAAAAGCAACAGGACTCACTAAGGTCACCCAGCTTCCATGTAACAGAGATGGGACAGATATCCAGGCTCAGTGGCTCCAGAGCTCTTGTGTTGAGGGGTACTGTGGCTGGAATGCCTGAACTCATAGAATCAGAGGCCACCAAGCAGATGGATGCAGATAAACACCCAGCATTCCCTTTTGTTAATTACAGCAGCAGGGCAAGTCTATGGAGTGCTCACCAAGCACTAGTGTGGTATCATGTGCTCTGTATATATGATGTCACTTTACAGAGTTGTGCCTCTGTCCACGGGGATCACCTTCTGATACCAGTCCCTTATATAAAACAGCACTGTATTTGATAAGATGTGAGCACACCCTTCTGTACTGTCAATCATCTTTCAATGACTCATAATGTCTATTTAGTGTGAATACTATGTCTATAGATGTTATACTGTATTGCTTGGGGATCAGGGACAAGAAAAAAATTGTACATGCTCAGTGTAGGCAGTAATTTTTGTTTTTCATTTCCTGAACATTTTAATCTGCAGTTGGATGACTGTGCAAAAGCAGAGCACTTGGGTACAGGGGTAAGCTGTTTTGCTTTTTTAGTCATATCAACTTGGTTGATGGACTCAGGTTCTAGGGCTAATTGTAGTCTGCAGAAGGGCTCAGAAGCATCGTTAAGCCCCAGCTGACTCACTGGCACCCAGGTCTGTTGTCTCCAGAACACTGGAGTCTTAACAGCAACACTGTGCTGCTCTCTTCTGTAGTTTGCATCTGGAATCTCAGTATTGAAATGGATGCAGGCACAGGTGCATAGGCCACAGGTGGAAAATTCTGGATCACGTACCCACTTCTTTTGGCAGAGGAGAGCAGGGACTTGTCAAGATCCACGGCTAGTCAATGTAGAGCAGAACTGACCCTGGCCCCTGACTGCTGCTGGCTCGCACCATGTGTCATGCTGGCATCTATCTTAAGGCAAGGGCCTTTGTAGACCACACCCGGGGTGCCTGGGTCTGACAGATCTTGGGACACACAGGCAGAGACAGGGAAAGGATGGTTTGGGAAATACATATTTATGTTCCCATAATCCCAATCAACCTCTCCGTCAAGCATCCTACTTAAGATTTCTATTTTTCCTCTGAGCAGTGTGCTATTCCAGAGGCACTTCCAAGTGAGAGAGTGGCCTGTGGCCTGTAGGTAGGATCCATGATCTCATGGTAGTGAGCCCAGCCTGGGAGGATTGAAGGGTCACAAGGCCCCACTCTCCAGGAGGTTCTCCTTTGTACAGGTTCTGCTTAGGGGTCATCCTGTTCCTTCACAGAAGTCCAGTCTCTGGATTTTCTGACTTCTCCTGTGAGCTGGGGATGATTATCTGTAGCTGCAGTGTAGTCCCGATTCCCTGCAGCAGGAGAGTGCCATTGGGTAAGTCCAGTTGATGCTGGACACAAGCACTCAGTGGGATCAATGCTAAGCAAGTTCACACCAGAGCCTTACAAGGATGCCAAGAGGCATGTGCTTTTAAATAGGTGCATAGAGAGGATGAGTGTGTACCCACAGGGGTACAAGTTCCCATAGCTGTTAAGTCGATGCTGGGCTGTACCCTGGTCAAACAGGTGTTATCCTTATGGAGTCAGTGCCTGGATCAGACTGAGACTGGTACCACTACACATTTGGTATTCATGCCCATGTGTAGATCTTACATGGCCCCTTGTTTTGCTTTGTTCCATGGTGCATTAGCAAGCCTGGTGTAATCAGAGGCTTAAAAAGTGTTCCATTGGAATCCTTGGAAGTACAATAAAAAGAGTTCTGATTATCTTGTTAGAGAGGAGGAAGGGAAAAGGAAGGAGAGACCAGCAAGATACATATGAACCAGTCCCCTTTGGGGTTGTCAGTAAGGCTGGGGTAGGATTAGAACTCAGGCTGCTTTTTAGTTCCTTTCTTTGAAAACAAGGAAACCAAGTGTGTGTGAGTTTGGCACAGATTCCTTATTGAGCAGGAAAAAAGGTCAAGAGGGCTTGGTGGAGGGGGAGAGAGAGGTGAAAGGAAAGGAGGAGGGGGGGAGGGGGAGAATAAGTTAGGGGCTTATCCATGTTTGTATTCTGTTCAGCTTAATTCCTCTTCCAATTTTTCTTTCCAATCAAGATGTCATGTGACCAGTTGCCAGGCTGTGAAATGTGGTGCCACCATTTTATTTAAGATAAATTATAGGTGTGAATGTGTTCACTTATCTTCCAAAAATGTTGACCCAGTTTATATTCCCTGAAATATGAGAGAAAAAATGTGTTTGTTCATACCCTTATAGCAATCTTCTAAATGTTTTCAATGAGGTGAGGCATGAAAGGAAATGTCTTCCTGTTTGTTTTTTGAGGCAGGGTTTCTCTGCATAGCCCTGGCTGTCCTGGAACTCTGTAGACCAGGGTGGCTTTGAACTGAGAGCTGCCTGTCTCTGCTTCCTGAGTGCTGGAATTAATGATGTACACTACTACCACCTGGCTATGTCTTCTTGTTTAAATATGGAATTTAAAAACTACACTTTTAAAGTGTGTGTGTGTGTGTGTGTGTGTGTGTGTGTGTGTGTGTGTGTGTGTGTGTGTGCCTGTGTGGAGGCCAGAAGCATTGGCTCCCCTGGAGCTGGAATTACATGTAGGCATGAGTGACCTGGCATAGATTCGGGGAACTGAACCTGGGTCCTCTGCAACAGCAGTACACACTCTTATCGGCCAAGCCATTTCTCCAGCCCCTAGATGTGGAGTTTTATGGTGACCAACAAGGTGGGTCTTCCTAAGTATTCATTATACTTAAATTCCATTTTGGGTCATGGCTACACATAGAAGCATGGCCTTGGAGTTGCCCCTCTGTGTTTTAACACCCCTGAGAGCTCAGCATACAAGTCAGTGATGGAAAGAATGAATGAATGATTGACCTTGCACAGCCACTTCTGCTTTGAGAAATGATAGAGAAATCCCCCCATGTGATTTCATGATTCAAAAGGGAGTATCTTGGGCAGTATTTTAGTTAGGTTTTCTATTGCTGTGACACGACTCTACAACCACAAGCAATTTGGGGAGAAAAGGTTTTATGTCAACTTACAACTCTCAGGTCACATGTCATGACTCAGGGAAGTCAGGGAAGGAACTAAAGCAGAGGCCATGGAGGAGTGCTGCTTACTGGCTTGCTTCACGTGGCTTGCTCAGCCTGCTTTCTTCTTTTCTTATATTCCCTGGACCACCTTACCAGGGGTGGCATCACCTTTGATGAACTGGGCTCTCCTATAGTAAAAACAAAACAAACACCCCCAATTAAAGAACTCCCCCACAGGCTTGATTATGGGGGCATTTTCTCTACTGTGGCTCCCTCTTCTAAGATAACTCTAGTTTGTGTCAAGTTGGAAAGCAAGCAAACAGAAACAAAAACCAACCAGGACAATTAAGCCCCCTTGTCAACTTGACCCATAAATCCATCACTATTAAACCATAACCTTTCCTTTTTTGTTGCCCCCAAGATGTCGTATTAATATGAACATGACAATATAAAGCATGGTGAGTTTTCAAAGTTCCATAGTCTTTAAAAATTAAATCCCTTTAAAAGTTCAGTCTCGCCGGGTGGTGGTGGCGCACACCTTTAATCCCAGCACTCGGGAGGCAGAGACAGGCAGATCTCTGTGAGTTCGAGACCAGCCTGGTCTACAAGAGCTAGTTGCAGGACAGCCTCCAAAGCCACAGAGAAACCCTGTCTCAAAAAAACTAAAAAAAAAAAAAAAAATTCAGTCTCTTTAAAGTATCCAATGTCTCTTTCAAAGTTCAAAGCTTCTCTATAATATCCAATCTCTATAAAATTTCCAAGTCTCTTAATTGTGGGCATCCATGAAATAAAAAATAACTTACATTTTTTATTTTAAGAGGGAGGAACCAGGGCATAGAAACAACCGGAGCAAAGCACAGTGTGAAAAGTTCAGTCTAAGACCCACTCACCATCCTCTGAGCTCTCAGGGGCATAGCCAACGCCACCTCTCTTGCTTTGCGACCGACAGCCCATGCAACTTGTCTTGTGGACTCAGGCCAGTTCCACTTCACAGCTGTTGCTATCCTTGGTCATCATCTATGGATTGACATCTTTAAATTCTGGAGTCTCAACTGCAACTGGACTGTACCTTCAGCCACATCCTCTCTTGGGTTCTCTTCAGGAACTCTGACCCTGCCATATGACCCCTCAATTCTGGGGCTTCTACTGCAAACGAGGCTGCACCTTCACTGATAGCCTCTCCTGGCCTTTCTTTTAGGGACTTTAGCCCTGCCACACAGTTTCAAAGCTCAGGTGCGCCCCATTACTCCTTCATGCCTTCAAAATCAAAACCACGTGAGTGAGCTTACACATTATCAATTATGGGTGCCAGCACACAATGCAGCCTTGGCCCCCTCTGGACCATATTTTCTGTGTGCAGACCCTGAGAAAACACTCCCCAGAAGATTTCAATGATGCTGCTCTCTTCTTAATCATCACTTATTTCTCAGCTCCAGCCGACCATCATCAAGTGCTCCAGCAAAGCAACTTTCCCTTTATGTATGTTGATATTTTGCCTGCTTGCATGTCTGGGTAAAGGTGCCATACCACCTGGAATTGCAGTTACAGACAGTTGTGAGCTCCATGTGGGTTCTGGGAACTGAACCTGGGTCCTCTGGAAGAGCAGCCAGTGCTCTTAACAACTGAGCCATTTCTCCAGCCACCCAAAAGTTTCACTTTAGTAGTCTGTTCTCTTGTTAATCACAGTTGATTATTCAGCGTCAGGTACCCAGAACCATAGATTCTAAATTCAAAATAGCAAATGTTCCTAAGAGAGTCTTTAAGAGATTCTCAGACTTCCCTTGGAAGCCTCACAATACAGGCCTCCATCATCTGCATTACTCCCAAGATTCTTTTCTTCTAAGCTACCACAGAAGAACCCAATGAACTCTGCACACTTGATGGCTTTTCTACTCCATAGTTCAAATGCTACCACAATCCTCTCCAAAACACAGTTAGGTCTGTCATGGCAATTCTCAATTACTGGTACCAACTTCTATCTTAGTTAGGGTTTCTATTGCTTTCATAAAACACCATGACCAAACACAATTTGAGGAGGAAAGGGTTTATTTAAGCTTACAACTCTTAAGCCACATTCTATGATTGAGGGAAGTCAGGGTAGGAACTCAAGGCAGGAACCTTGAAGCAGGAACCAACGCAGAAGCCACGGAGGGATGTTGTTTACTGGCTTGCTCCTCATAGGTTGCTAAATCTGCTTTCTTTTAGTACCCAGTACCACCTACCTAGAGGTGGAATCACCCACAATGGACTGGATCCTCCCACATCAATCATTAATTAAGAAAATTCCTCACTTGCTTATAGGCCAATCTTATGTGAGCATATGTGGTTCCCTCTTTGTCAAATTGACAAAACACTCAACCAGGACAGGTGATATCATTCACCACTGGATAAATGCAAATCAAAGCCACAATGAGATAGCACCTTAGACCCACAGGGTGGCTACTGTTGATAAAACAGACTTTTTAAGAATTTTAAGAATTTTAAGAATTTAAGAATTTTAAATTTAAGAATTTTAAATTTAAGAATTTAAGAATTTAAGAATTTTAAGAATTTTAAGAAAAATTCTAGAAATAGTGTTCATCAGGGTGTGGAGAAAGATGAATGCTTGTGCTTGTGGGTATGTGAGAGGGTGTATCAACACTGTATCTCAAGGCAGAAACAGAATCGTCATTCCAGTCCTGGTGTATTCCTTAAAGAACTGTTAAGTGTGGAGTGAGCAGATGTCTGTGCACCCATGTGCAAGTGTGGAGTGAGCAGATGTCTGTGCACCCATGTGCATAGCAGGGAGGGAGAAGATCTCTGTGTACCCCTATGCAAGCATGGAGTGAGCAGGTGTCTGTGTCATTCATAACAGTCCAAAGTTCAAGTAGCCAAGTGGCCATTGACAGATGGATGAGAAAGCAGGCCTGCTCATACAGGAGAGGAGAGGGCTGTTGTCTCAGAAGTGGAGGAAACTCTGACATATCCATAGGGTGGTCCAGAAGATGTTCTGCAGGATGAAATAAGCCAGTCATCAAAGACCCATGCTGCACATTCCACTTATGAGTTGCACCATAAGGATTCGAGTTCATAGAGACAGTTGGACAAAGTTCCCAGAGTCTGAGCAAGGGGAGGTAGAGGATTGTTTAACAAAGATAAGAATGGGTTGTGATTAGCCAGTCAAGCCTGTGCCCTGAGCCCTCTGCTGCACGTGCTACTAGTCTCCCCTGAACAGTGTTCTCACCATTATAGATCCACTGACTATGAGGCCCTCATGAGAGTCGAGTGGATGTTGGATTAGACTCTGAATCTTCATAATGGTCAGCTAAATAAACCTCATTTCTTTATGACGTACTCAGCCTCAGATATTATGTTATAAAAATACAACACTGAAGAAGACAACTTCATTTTACATAGTCGATGCTAATGTGACAGTAAGAAAACAGAACATGGCTCCCACTGGGAGAGAATACAACAAAGGCAAAAATGTGAATTTTTTTTTTTGATTTTGGAAATTTTTTATTTAAATTAGAAACAATCTTATTTTACATATCAATCCCAGTTCCTTCTCCCCCCCATCCTCTCATGCCTCCAACAATACCCGATCCCACCCACCATCCACTCCCCAGGGAGTGTGAGGCCTTCCATGGGGGATCATCAAAGTCTGTCACATCATTTGGGGGAGGGCCTAGGCCCTCCTCCGTGTGTCTAGGCTGAGAGAGTATCCCTCTATGGAGTATGGGCTCCCAAAGACCATTTGTACACTAGTGATAAATAGACTGCCCAGGCCTCCCAACTGACACCCACGGTCAGGGGGTCTGGTTCGGTCCTATGCTGATTTCCCAGCTGTCAGTCTGGGGACTATGAGTTCTCCCTTATTCAGGTCAGCTGTTTCTGTGGTTTCCCCAGCCTGGTCTTGACCCCTTTGCTCATCACTCCTCCCTCTCCACAACTGGAGTTTGGCTCAGTGCTTAGCTGTGGGTGTCTGCTTCTGCTTCCATCATCTACTGGATGGAGGCTCTAGGATGTCATATAAGGCAGTCATCAATCTCATTATAGAGGAAGGGCATTTAAAGTAGCCTTTCCACTACTGTTTAGATTCTTAGTTGGGGTCATCCTTGTAGATCTCTGGGACATTTCCCTAGTGCTAGATTTCTCTTTAAACCTATAGTGGCTCCCTCTATTAAGGTTTCTCTTTTCTTGCTCTCCTTTATTTTTCCCTCTGACTCAATCTTCCTGTTCCCTTATGTCCTCCTCCCCCCTCCTCTTCTCCCCTCCTCTATCTCCTAACTCTCTCTCCCTTCCTCTGGTGCTCCCAATTTGCTTAGGAGATCTTGTCCCTTTCCCCTTCTCCAGGGGACTTTGTATGTTTCTCTTAGGGTCCTCCTTGTTGCCTAGCTTCTCTGGCAATGTGGATTGTAGGCTGGTATTCCTTTGCTCTATGTCTAATATCCATATATGAGTGAGTACATACCTTGTTTGTCTTTTTGTGACTGGGTTACCTCACTCAGGATGGTTTCTTCTAGTTCCATCCGTTTGCCTGCGAATTTCAAGATTCCAGTGTTGTTTAATTTTCCTCACTGAGTAGTACTTCATTGTGTAAATGTTCCACAAAAAATGTGAATCTTGGTCATTTGTAGAAATCACCCCCACACCCAAAGCAAAGCTCAGGTCATGTGATGACTCTATAGATGTTCATTGAAAGAATGAATAAGTGAGATAATCAGAAACTAAAGGGAAATCCATGGAGGGCCATGGAAGATGACAGGTGATGACACACAGGGCACCTCGCTAACAGTGCCTAGTGCCTGAATGAAAGGACAGAGGACTGGCTCTAATGGTAGTCCTGGGTTGAAAATTCAAGGAGTGGAATGCAGAACAGTGATGCCACCCCATCCATTGTCCAGTCTCATGGTCATCAGAATGTCCAGTTCTTGGGTGGATGGATAGACAGACAGACAGACACACATACACACCACACACCTACACACATACACAGATATGCATGCACATACACTGTGCTTCTTTGAGGGTCTTTTTGAAAATCCTAAAGAAAGAGTCCTTTTCCTACATGCTCTTTTGCAGCTGTTGGTTTGGGCTCTCAGTCCCCAGTCCATGCTGCCTGGATACCCACAGTTGCTCAGCACTGAACCCCAGGGCATGTCCCCAGGGGCCAAGAGGAGGTGTCCCCACTAAGGAAGTGTGGGGACTTAGGTTAAGGGGGGACTATTGGCGACTCCGCTGCACTGTTGGTGGACCTGTTTGGAGAGTGCATTAGAGAAGCTCCAGGGAGCTGGCTTCTGTTCAGACATCTTCCAGGAACACAGCAAACAACCAGCTTCCTAATTTTAGCAGGAAAACACTGTGATTACAGAGAAGTTACGTGAAAACAGAACTGGCTGACTTGCATGCTCTATATCTCTGGCTTAGGTTTCCGAGGCCTAGGTAGTGAATTGGTGACACCAGTAGGCAGCCAGGGTGGGTCTTTGTCCCCATCCTCTCTGTGAGACTGGAGTGACTATAGGACATCTCAGGCAAGCCCCAGCATCTTTGGGCCTCTTCAAGAAAGCATTGAAGAGCCTCCCATCATGCTGTGGGCTTCCCTAGGCCACTGAGCAAGAGTCCTGCCCAAAAGCTGCCAAGTCACTCTTTCACTCTTTCAGCTCAGGATTAAGGTCCTGGAGTCACAACCTTGGTCATTTGGAATGTAACTTGAGTGGGTAGTTTTTCTGACCTCTATCTTGTGGTTGTCCAAGCTCCTGTCAAGGAAGGGGTTGGCACTGCTTTGGGAATGAGAGGGCTGAACCCTGTACCCCATTTTCTGTCTAATGGGGTGCTTATCTGTTTCAGGCCACACAGAGGAAGGAAAGAAGGAAGCACGAAGGAAAGGAGGGAGAGAGGGAAAGGGCAAGAGAAGAAGCCACGGAAGTCAATAGTTGATATAGGAAATTGATGAACGGGCTAGGTGCTTGCCCGACCAGCACTGCCCATGCAGTCTCCCTTCCATTTTACAAGGGCTTTAGAGACAGGGACCCAGTTCTTCCATGTACAGTGTAGGGCTTAGCAGTAGTGCCAGTGCTTCCTGGCCCCTGGCCATTCTCTCTATTTTGCCAGGCACTGTGCTTTTAATGTATCATCTAGCTTAGCCCTCACTCCACAGTCTGGAGTAGACTCTTACTATCTGGTGTTTTGGATGTAGTCTTGGAAGCTCAGAGAAGAGAGTTGCTCCCTCTTAGACAGCTGCTGAGGTCTGTACGCTACAGCAAGCACACGCTTCCAGCCAGAGCCCATAGGCCCCTTGGGGATTTGATTTCTGCTTACAGCCTCAGACCTGTTTGGTAGCCAAGGGTGGAGTGTGGAGTGGGAGCCCTCCCTCTCCTGACCATAGACCCATCAGCTTTTTCTTAGGTCTCCTCAACACAAGGCCAAGGCTTGGCCAGGTCCTCGGGCTCAGCTCAGGACAAGCGTGCCAGTCTGCACTGGGTGCTTTTAGAGTCCCCTTCTTCCAGGACAACAAGTGCTGTGACCACGAAGCATGAGGAGCAGCTGGGCTGTGGTCTGCTGGCCCCTGTGCCCTGGCTAGCCATGCCAGTCTTTGCAGTTCATAGTTCTTATCACCTACTGTTATGCTTGGCCTATGAATCCTTCTGCAGAGCCTGGGGACTGTCTCTAGGATGGGCTTGTGCTTTCCAGTCTTGCCCTGCTGGAGCTGGGAGAGACTAGCCAAGGATGTGGCAGGAGGCAGGAGCCCACCTGGTGTTTGCTTGTATTGCTCAGGCTGTTTTATTTGCTTCCCATAGCAACCCAGGCTGGCGTGTTTCCTTTACAAATTTTCTGAGTAAAACTGGGGCCCAAGGACTAAAACAGCCTGCTGAGGTCATTTGAGAGGGGTTAGGGGTGCAGGTCTGGGGCTTGCCCTCAGAGTGACCGGCTGAGTCTGGCGGTTATGCAGCCTAAGTGCTGAATGGGTAGGGCTTGCTTATGAGGACTTACCACCCTGACCTTCACCTCTTCTAGGCAGCTCCAGGGTAGGAGGGAGCAGGGAGGAGCATGGATATCCTGGAGCAGGGAAGTCCATGCTGTGGGCTCTCCCACCTCTGGGCAGCCCCAGCCTGAGTGACTGCAAAATGCAACCTTGTAATTAAATGCAGGATTCCTCAGGGGCAGCAAGGCTAGATCTTCCTTTTTCAACAAAGTCTGGTATGCAGTCAGGCCTCGCTGAAGCGCCCCCCCCCCAACTCTGGCTAGTCCCTGTTTTCTTTCTTGTTGTGGTAAGGAGTAGCCAAACCAAATCCCAGCACCAGCCTTGATAAGCTGCCTGGGCTTTCAGAAGGAACAACACGAGCAAACGCTGGCTGTGTTTCAGAGGCTTCACAGATGCTTTCTGTCCTCTGATTTGTGCTACTATCATTTTTCCCCTTTGACAGACGAGGGGAATAGCAAGTGGCCATGTCAGAGGCTCCTACAGGTTAGCTTATGTAGGGTCTGTTGATTTCATCCTATGATGATGCATTGAGGAAACAGATGCATAAGCAGTGGGTCACAGATCAAGGTTTGAATGGAGAGATGGAGGTGTGCCTGCACAAAACTCACTAATATGGAAGAAAGTAGGAGCTTCATCACTCTTCATCACCTGTGCTTGCCCCATGGATTGAAGGGGCCTATGCTGGTGTGAGACATGAGGGTCCGGTAAAGACTGGGAAACACTGAGGGCAGAAAAACTTGATGTCCCTG
Source organism: Cricetulus griseus (assembly GCF_003668045.3). NCBI lineage: Eukaryota > Metazoa > Chordata > Mammalia > Rodentia > Cricetidae > Cricetulus > Cricetulus griseus. The sequence continues at coordinate 48,268,828 of NC_048600.1, read as the reverse complement.
GCATAAAGGGAATGTTCCTGTCTAGGCTAGTTGGAGGTGTCCCCCCCAGACCTGAGTAGACAGGGCACTTGAATGTGTTTGGGTCCTGGCACAGAGGGGTATCTGTTATCTCTATCAGTGACCTCAGTTTCATATTACTGTCTGGGCACCTTCACTTTCTCTTTTTCTCTTTCTGTCTCTCTCTGTCCTCTTTCCCTCCATCTGGCCCTCCTCTTACCTCACGGTATCTATGTAAGTATATATGTGTAAATGCTATATAGTCATCCCTTGGTACCCATGGAGGATTGATTGGGTTCAGCATTCCCCTTGAACTCCAAAATCCAAAGATGCTCAAGACCCTTATAGAACGTGACTCAGTATTTACCCATAACCCACATACTCTCCTGTACACCCCCAATCATCTCTGGGCAACTTACAATAGCTGGTACAATGCCAATGCTGTGTGAAGAGAAAAAGTTTGCACATGTTTAGAACAGACATGGAATATTTTCTTTTTTGGTGTGTGGGGGGGTTCCGAGACAGAGTTTCTCTGTGGCTTTGGAGGGTATCCTGGAACTAGCTCTTGTAGACCAGGGTGATCTTCAACTTCCAGAGATCCGCCTGCCTCTGCCTCCCGAGTGCTGGGACTAAAGGACCACCACTGCCCAGCCAGACATGGGATGTTTTCAACATGCAGTTGGTTGAATCAGCAGATGCAGAATTTACAGATAGAAAAGGACTGTGTGTATACTATCTATCTATCTATCTATCTATCTATCTATCTATCTATCTATCTTCCTACCTTCCTAGGCACATTGTATTTCATCAAGTTCTCTGGGGTAATACTTGCTCATCACACCTTCCCTGGCTATCACAGTGTTATGTGATCATTTTAGCATCTTTTAAACATTTTATGAAGGGAGGGTCATATGCTTTTCTTCCCAGAGGTTTCACCCACATGTGTGGGGTCCCATGCTGGGTTTGCACTGCCTTGTTGGCATCTCACTTCATTCCCACAGCCCTGGATATAGGCCCATTGATGATTCCAGTATATAGGTAGGTAATCTGAGGCTCAGAGAGACAGAATGGTGCATGACATTCTAATATGAGAATTTTCTGCTGACACTAAACTATCCCTTTTCTTTTATTTATCTCCAGAGACCTCTTCACAGCAGGGCAGAGAATCTCAAAGATAATATGCTAAGAGAAACTGAACTGGATGGAAGTGGACACCCAGGTGGTGGCTAAAGGCATTGTTGGATTCTGGGAGTCTCTGACTCCCAGGCCAGAGTTGTGCCTCTTGATGTTGGTCTCTGAACAGCTCATGAAGTCTAGAAAGGAATGAGATGGTGGCCTGGGAGGCCAGAGGCCCTGGAGTCAGGAGGTCATCACCCTGCCCTGCCCTGCCCTCAGTTTCTCACACCAACTGAGGGGTCACGGGGGTGTGTATGTGTGTGTGTGTGTGTGTGCTTTATGGCCGAGGGAATTTATGGCCAAGACAACAGTTTGTACTCCGAACTGCCTGGCCTGAGTCACCCAGGGAGCACTTTAACACACACTCCTTCAAGCCCCCAAATGGGGTTTCCATCTGGAGCTCTGGGGCCCAACCTTTGGCCAGAGCCTGAGATGGCCCCATTTCCCATCTGTGCATGAACCTCATGGGGCTGCTTTGCTTCTGGGAACCGCCCCCATGAGCTCCAGAAAAGAGGAATCACTGTGAAAGGAGCCCTTGGAAGGGGACCCAACCCTGAGTAGAAGCCAGACTCCTTGGCACATGAGCAAGAACTGGGGTTCCTCACTGCTCCCTTGAGAAGTCTTTCCATGACCCGAGGCCCCTCAGCTCATGGATTGTTATCTCTTCCTTCCTTCCCAGTCAAGCTTCTAACTTGGCTGTCTAGTCCTTCAACTGCAGCTACCCAGGTGTTCTCCTGTCCTTACTACACCTCTGCAGAGATAGAGTCGCCCACGACTTCTCTCTTCTCCCACTTGCTTTGTTCTCAGAAGTGGGAACTCCCTGGCACCCATCTCTCAAGCCAGAGATGTGCAGGCCTGTTTGACATCACCATCATCTCTCAGTTACCAAGTGGCTAAAACTTTGAAAACACTTCATGAACCCAGAGACCTCTATCAGTGGGGGTCACTTCCCTTTGAAGAGTACACCAGGGTGTGTTGTTCCTCAGTTTGTCCACCTCTGTCTCTTCTCATTGCCTAGGGCTGTGCTTCTCCAGCTGGATTCTTGATAGAGCTAAATGGCAACAAGATTCTAGGCAAACAAGTCGACTCTCCTACGGGGCCAATAGAACTCAAAGTTATCAAGGGGAAAAATCAGCATTTTAAATTGTGTGTGTGTGTGTGTGTGTGTATTCTGTGGGGCCATTTGAAAACTCCCCAGAGTCTTGATAGGAGAGTGGGTGGATTGCTTGGAGAGAGTTGCTTTTCTGTATGTACGCATGCGCATGACCAGGGAGCTCTCTGTATAAACAGGACAATAGGGTTTGGACATAGAAATAGATACAAATGTGTGGACATAGATTCAAAGATTTATTTCAAAGAACGGCCTACATGATTATGAAGTTGGCAAGTATGAAATCTGCAGGCTAGACTGGCAGACTTTGCCCAGGGAAGAGCTAGCTGATGAGACTCTGGAGGCAGATTGGAGAATTCCTTTATTCATTGGGGACCATGGATATTGTCTCCCTCCCAGACTCTCCTCTAAGGCCTTCAACTGATGGATCAGGCTCACCCACATGATGGAGGGTAACTAGTTTCACTTCAAATCTATTTGTCTAAGTATGAATTGTTATCAAAATAAAACCAAAAAGGAAGAAAGAAAGAAAGAAAGAAAGAAAGAAAGAAAGAAAGAAAGAAAGAAAGAAAGAAAGAAAGCCTTCACTGACTTGGGACCAAATATCTCCATATTGTGTCCTGTCCAAATTAACCCATGAAATTAGCCATTCCACTATATGTGTCTTTTTGTATATAGGGAATGTGGTGACTGAATGTATGTGTGGAGGACTGATCTTTTGGGTATGATGGAGCCTGTTGATATGATTGATGATGGAGTGATAGACCCCTGGATACCTTGGTGCATAATACATAGACACGAAGCAGTAGAAGGGTGAGTGAATGAGTGGTTGGGTATGGGACATTGGCATCCTTAGATCTCCTTGAGAAAATGCTAAGTTGGGGAGTCAAGTCAACAAAGATTTCTTTGTGAGAAGGACTGGCAGAATAAAAGGAACGTATCATGTACTGTGTATGTGGTTCATACAACTTCCTCAGTTTCTCTCACTGTGTCTTTACCTGCTCACCTGCTGGAGTGCTGTGAGATCACAATCAATTACACATGCTTGCCTTGATTTCACTAAGTTCTCAAGTATCTGTTTTCTGTGTCCCGCCTTTCTCTTCTGTGTACATCAGCCAAGTCTGGTGTGTGTGTGTGTGTGTGTGTGTGTGTGTGTGTGTGTGTGTGTGTGTATGTGTGTTGTATATGTTGACATGTATTTGTCATGTACATGCCTATGTGTGCATTCACTTACGGTTACTGGAGGTCAGTACTGGGTGTTTTCCTCATCTCCACCATATTTTATTGATTGACTGTATATATTCGTGTGTGTGTGTGTGTGTGTGTGTGTGTGTGTGTGTGTGTGTCAGGGCACATACGTGGAGGATAGGGGACAACTTCAGGAGTCAGTTCTCTCTTTATACTATGGATTCCTGGAATTAAACTCAAGTTATCAGCCTTATACAACTAATACTTTTATCTGCTGAGCCATCTCACAGTCCCCACGTTTTTTCCCCAAGACAGGATCTCTTGCTGAACTTTGAGCTTGCCAATTTGGTTAGACTGGTTAGCCGGCAAGACCCAAGGATCCTCCTGTCTCTGCTTCTCCAGCTATGAGCTTTCAGTGGGTGCTGGGGATCAGAACTCAGGTCCTATGGTGTGTGGCAAGTCTTTACTGACTGAGTCATCTCCCCAGCCCCCTGCTCCAGCTTCTTTTTAATATAAACACATCCCTGGCATTGCTGATACCTCCCTTCCAACCCCAAACTTCTGCAAAGAGTCTCCTTCAATTTCTCTCATCCCTAAAGGGACATCATGGGCTGAATTTCTGGCTCCAGCTGGGATAATTTCTTGGTCCTCAAGGGACCAAAGACAACATCTGGCCTGGCTACTGATTCTCCTTGAATCTTCTCATGACATTCAAACATGATGAAAAACACATTTGGTCTCTTTGGTTGTAACAACACTTTCTCCCTGAGAGATGTAAATATGCGAGACCTATGAGGCCACACACACACACACACACACACACACACACACACATTCACGGACATGTGAACAATGCAGTATTCTAAGGGGCTGCTGGTGGAAAGGAAGTCTATATTATAGTTTATGAGTGTGATGAATTCAAACCCTGGCTCTACTCTTCTGGGACCAAGTGATTCTGGAGATGTCTCCTCTTTCTCTGAGGCTCAGTGCCCTTGTCTGTAAAATGGAAAATAATATCACCCACCTCACAGGCATTTGTGAGAAAGAACTTAATGTGTCTGGCATACAGTAGGCACTAAATAAAGACCAATTCCTAGCCTCACTGAAAAATTATCTGGCTGGGAAAGAAGGATTGATTTCAAGTGTGTTAGTTAGGGTTACACCTTGACTTTGAAGATACCACAGAGGGAGGAGCTTTGGGGAAAGGCAAGTGAGAGCATTGATTGATCTATTCATTTATTCATCCACTAACATCTTTCTTTATTTTATTATTATTTTTTTTGAGACAGTGTTTCTCTGTGTAACAGACCTGGCTGTCCTGGAACTCTCTTTGTAGATCAGGCTGGTCTTGAACTCACAGAGATCTACCTGCCTCTGTTCCCTGAGTGCTGGGATTAAAGGTGTGTACCACCATGCCTAGCTTATTATTATTACTATTATTATTATTGTTGTTGTTATTTTAAAGTCAACAAACTTACTGAGGTACAAATGACATGCCATCAGCTGCTTCCCTGCACAGCGTGGTGAAATTTTTGGCAGATGAATGAAGCTGTGAAACTTTGGATACAATTAAGATTCAGAAATATTTCTACCACCCCAGAGATTCCCAGTGCCCTGTGTAGTCTGCCTCTAAACTTAGTCCTAGAAGACCACTGCTTTGCATTAGTTTATGACTTCTGGAATTTTATAGAAAAGAATTGCATATACTCTTTGTGTTTGGTCTCTTCACTCAGCTTACTCCTTTGAGAGTCATCTATGCCATTGTATAGGTCAGTAATTCATTCATCCATTTATACCACCTTTTACTTATTACTGCTTTTGATTTACAGGGGCGTTTGCCACCATCTATTTATCATTCATGTAGTTTTAGTTTATTGACTAATCATTTCAATATCTATTCAGTGCAGTTGATACCTGAAACTGAATAGTATCAAGTTTTGTATGTGCTGCATTTTTCCTACCTATGACAAATTTAAACTTATAAATTAGAAAAAGAGATAAACACCAGTCACCAATAATAGATGGATTAAAACAATGGATTATAGTAAAATTGCTACCCTTGCTATTCTTGTGCTTTGCAATCATTGATAGGTAAAAGAAGTGTTATTGTGGCACAGATGCTGAGATACTCAGCTGACCTGGATTAAGGTGGCTCTTGGGTGAATCATGAGTGAGCAGCACACACTGTGTGGGTACACTGGACAGAGGGATGAGTCATACCCAAGGCAGCACACTGTGGGATGGCACGTGACTTCACCAGGCTACTCAGGACAACCTGCAACTATAACTTACGAATTGCTAGAGATTTCCATTTTTGGACTTCTCTTGCCTGTAGAGAACTGTGCTCATTAGTTTTTTTGTCACCTTGATAACAAGCTGGAGTCATTGATTAAGAGAGACTCCCAAAAGAGAAGAATGTCTTGTCAGTTCGGCCTGTGGGCAAGTCTGTGGGGATGTTGTCTTGATTAATGGTTGATGTGGGAGGGCCCAGTCCACTGTGGGCAGTGTGAGGCATTCCTTCAGTTCCTGCCTTGAGTTCCTGCCCTGACTACCTTTCACAATGGGCTGCAAATTGTAAGATAAAACAGACTACTTCCTCCCCAAGTTGCTTTTAGTCATGGTCTTTATCAGAGCAACACAACAGCAGACTAAGGCAGTAGCTAAAAACATGCAAATCTTAGCCACAGATAGAGGGAGACTATCGTATTGACTGTGTACCCACCCAATCCCAGACACCGCATGGTACTAGAACAAATGTGTAGAGAGGGAATGTGAGCATTAGGCTTTTCACTGTGGTGATAGATATCTGACAAAACAACTTAGAGGAAGGACTTGCTTTGGTTCATGGCATCATTGGCTTTGTTGCTCCTGGGTCTATGCGTGGTGACAAAGAACACCATGGTGGACAACATGCGGTGGAGCAAAGTGGCTGAGTTCACGGTGGACTGGAGACACAGGGTTTTGCCCGTGACATCAGGACTTCTCCTTTCTCCCTTTAGTCCATCTGGGTCTATTGGATGGAGCTGCTCACATTTAGGGCACATCTTTCCCCTTCCGTGGGTCATGGGAACACACTTGTGGACATAGAAGTATGCTTTCCTAGCTTCCTAGACACCTGTCAGTCAAATAAAACAGACTATATCCTTATTAAAAATGTTGGGGTTGAGTGTGTGGCAATGCCTTTAATCCCAGCACTTGGGAGGCAGAAGCAGGCGACTCTCTGTGGATCCCAAACCAGTCTGGTCTACATGGTGGATCCCAAGCCAGCTGGGGCTACATAATGAGACCCTGACTAGAAAATAAGTAAATAAAGATAGCAAAATGAAATAAAGCGTGTCAAGAATAAAGTGGTAAATAAGGCAGAGAAGTGTTGGCCCTAAAGAAGATCATACTTAATTAGGTATAAGCAAATTCATATATAATGTAATAGTTTATGATAAATGACATGAGAGAAATGGGGCAGATTTGAGGGACAGAGTTTTTGGAAGTGTTGGAAACTGTAAAGAGGAGTATGTCTGAACACATGAGGAGAGCGGTTGGTAAGGAGGAGACCATAGGGAGATTTTAACTAGTGTGGATGGCCTTTCCCTCCTGGATGGCAGAAAGCCAGCACAAGGCACAGAGTGGCTTGAACCCTCCCATCCTGGTTGTGTTGGGCAAAGGGTCAAGTTGCTTCTCTCCTATGCTAAAGGCCAAGGCCAGAGGTAGGGAGTGGGCCAGGCAGGACTGGACAGACCGGCACTGTCCTACAGCCACCATCCTAACTCCTGGGATTGTAGTATGCCTTTCCCTAAACTGCCCTACACCTTTGCAGACTTGGGCAATGGGAGGACCAGCACCAACAATCACGAGGACTCCCCACTCATCCCTCTTCATCAGGTCTCACTTTCTTTCCACTCCTTTTGGGGCTGTTTGGAAGGGTGGGTGTGGAGTTGGGAAGAAGAATGTGTGACTTTGGTTTCCTGACACTCCCAATGGTACCATCTTTGCTATAGAATTCTCCAGATTCAGCTCTGGATGTTTCATGTCCTGGGAAAGTCCCCAGCTGAAGAAAAATTCAACTGGTGAGTCAGCTTTGAAGAAAGTGGCTATGCTTAAGAAAAAATGCACAGCCTTGACTATCTAGTCCCAAGAGAGACAGTGTGGCAAAAGTGGCAGGGCAGGGCACAGGCCTCATCTGCAAAATGGAGATGTGGATCACAGTACTGCCTGGCCTCTGGGAAGGCTCTGTGCATATCTGGCATTTACAGCAGCTGGGTCCCTTAGATGTGAAGTAGATGTTAGCGCTCAGCCATCATTTGCAATCTCACCTTTCAGAATGGGTAACTGGGGACTCAGAATGAGCACCTACTGATTGAATCTGTGTGTGAGTGGATGACTAGTAAACCCGTGTACAAAATGCTGAGGAAACTGCCCATGCCTTGGAAGAGGGAAGGAAGGGAAATGATGCCACTTTAGGGGAATGGGAAGCAACTTTGCAGAGGAGGTGATGCTTGGGTGTCATAGGCTGATTAGGTGTGACCCAGGCACTGAAGGAAGGACCCTACAGAAGGAATGGCTTGTGCAAAGGCAGAGGTGTGAGAGTGAATGGCAGCTGCTTTCACACATAGCTCACTACAGTCATCAAAGAAAGAAGGGCTCTCGGGGGTAGCTGTCCTCATCCTGGTGACTGTCAACACACACTGCCTCTCACCCAATTCTGTATTCACATCCTGGGATCAGTGCCTAGCACACAGGAGATCCTCCAGAAGTGTCTAGTGCTCATCTGCTTCACAGTATGGCTGCCAGTGTTATGTACTTCACACGTGCCTTCTCCTTCACTCGCTATCATTCCCATTTTAAAGCTGAGAAAATCGAGGCATGAAATAAAGACTTGTTGGCATGAGGTTCAAGAAATCATGGGGAAAGAGCTGGCATTCAAAACCAGAACCCAGACCCAGATTCAGCAGCTAACCGCTGCCGTGCATATTTCTTTAGTCTTGGCAGATGGTACCTCTGGCTACAGTTCTAAGCACAGAAGGAGGCTGGTTGAACTCGAGGATTGCTGTCTCTGCCATGGTGGGGAGCAGCGGAGTTCAGCTAGACTCAGTCCTCAGGTCAAGGGTCTCACTGCTCCAGGCAAAGCCTCCTACCATGGGGATTGGGCATGGGGCATGCAGAATTGTCCTGGTTCCAAGCTTCCTGAGCTGGGTTCCTGCAGCTTTCCTTCCCTCCTCTCCAAAGTGGCTCTTATTGCATTGTTGGGAGAATTCAGGGGATGATGTGCAGTGTTCAGCACAGGGCAGGCACACAGTTCGAGGGAGCCACTGTTATGACAACCATCACTTTACCAATACAGCGTTCTGAGCAGCTAGCAGCTAGCAGGAACAGAGTAACCTCCAGACTCCTGGAGGAGCTTGGTAGAGTGACAGTTGGAAAGAGGGGCCAGGCTTAGGCCTCCTTTGGGAGTCCATGGACAATTACATTATCCGAAAGACTCCAGGAACAGGAGTGCAGAGCTTGGAGATCAGTAGATGAAGACCAACCTTTGAGAGCTCACTGTGGACCTGAAACAAGATGATCAATTGCCCCTTAAAATAGGCGAACTGGGATCTTGGTCACCCTGCTTCTAAGGGAGACAGAAGTCATAGCGGGGAGAGGAAGAGCCAGGAGGGCTGGGAGAAGGAGTGTGGTGCCTAAGCAGTCTGGTTATGTTTATGGAATGATGCCTAGGGGACAGGCCACCCTCTGGGATGGGAGGCCTTACTGTGGGTCTTTTTGCCAGCTACTTGGACCTAACAGAAGTCAGCTGAGGCCTGCAAGCATGACCATCAGGAACAAGGAGGTGTGGTAGGCAGTGGTTGTTACAAGGAGGCTGTAGAAGGGCCTTTTGCCACTCCCTATGTGAGAGCCTAAGTCTTAGGAGTGGCCCCCTTGGTCATTCCCAGCTGCATCTTAGAGGGCATCACCTTCCCTCCACCCCATGACCCCTGGGTCAGAGGCCTTCTCCTGGGGGGCTGAGAGTTTGTGTCTGGCTCCTACCAGCTGGTAGGAGGGGAGGAGGCCCCTGCAATAGCCCTTTCACACCCCAAGGAAGAACAAAGCCATCTGCAAACTCAGAGGTGGGAGGTGGGGGCTTGGCAAACGGACTGGGAGGCAGGAGTGTCCTTTCCCTGCTGAGATGGTGTGGGAAGGCTGGGATCCAGCCCCCCCCTCAGCTTTAGCAGGGCTCTCCTCCAGAGCCTGGTGTTTTGCTGGATGGACAGAGAAGCACCTAGAAGGGTAGGAAGCTGTGGGACATTCTGCAGCTGAGTGGAGACTGAGTCAGGAGACCTCAGTCAGTCACTAAGGCTCATAGCACTCCTGAATGCCTGGGGTCCTTTCTCAAGGCCTCAGTTTCCCCAGATATCCAGTTCTAGCGTCCGTGGCCTGGGATGCTCTTTCTGGCTGGTGAGGGTGTTTAGGCTTTCCTAGTATGGGCGGAAGAGCCAGGCTGAGGCTGGGCACCAGGAGCGGCTCGAGTTCCATTCCTGAATATCAATGAGCAGGCCTAGGAATGTCTGCCACACAGCTGGCTGCCTGTCTGAGTGGCGGGTGAGAAGGGAAGGGATGGGAGGAAAGGGCCCAGCAGCTCTCCCAGACTCACCTGCCCAGCAGCAGCAGCAGCAGGCAGAGCTTGCAGGCAGGCCTGGCAACCTCTGCCCATAAAACAGGTAGATGGGGATTTCACCAGGCATTTGGCACCAGGTAGGGAGCCAGGGAGGTAGGTGTGTGTGTGTGTGTGTGTGTGTGTGTGTGTGTGTGTGTGTGTGTGTGCGTGTGCGTGTGTCCATGTATCCAGACCCTCTGGAAGCCACAGTCTGCTTATGTGCATCCAACTCAACTCCAGCACAATGCTCTGCACTAAGTGACTTAGTCACTTTCATCCCTGAGAAGAGGTAGAGCTCAAATTCCATCCCAAGCCTTAGTCCAAGCCTGTGAAAGGGTTTGGGAAGGCTGTAAATGTGGACTGCCTAAAGACATCTGATGAACAGAGAGTGTATTCACTCTGCAAGAAACAGGCAGTGTCCATGTCATCTAGGATGCTGGGGCTCTACCTGTGAACAGACAAGAGAGGTTTAGCCACAAGAGAGGACAGAATGGCCCGAAACGAGACCATGCTCCTTGACCATGGTCAGCCCACACGGGACATCTGAAAAGGTTCCAGTATCAGGGTGCTTGCCAACACTGTCATTCTGATGTCTTCAGGGGACAGAGAGCTGACGTCCATGGTGGCCACAGAGAAGGTGGCTAAAAGAAGAGATTTAACATCTGTGGTTGCCATTTCTGACTCCTGGTCCCTCCATGGATGGCAAGGATGGGGAGACAGACCTTCATGGACTAGTTGCCTACCTTTACTATTGGTTCCTGTAGAAAGTTATGCACCTAGAAGCTAGCAACTGGACATAGGGGTCAAACCTGGCAGGGGAATAGAGGCAAACCTGGGACTTTGGCCATTGCTGTCTAGGGTTATCAAGATTCATATTCTAGACCTGAATCCTTCTATTCATTTATCCATCCATCCATCCTCCATCTACCCATCCATTCTCCATCCCCTACCTACACACTCCTCCATCCATCCATTCATTCTCTACCCACCCGTTCACTCATCCATCTATTCATTCTTCACTTACCCACCCATCTACCTACACCTCCATCCATCCATCCATTCTCCATTCAGTCATCCCTCCATCTATCCAGTCATTCTCCACTTCCCACACCCATTCACTCATTCATCCATTGAGTCTTCACTTACCCACCCACAACTTCTCCCATCCACTCATTCTCCACCTATCCATTGACTAGCTGTGTATCATTGGCACACTCTTGGCCTTCCCAGTTTTCAGAACTGTCAGCCACATAAACTTCTATGCTTTATTAATTTCCCAGTCTATTATGTTCAAGTATAGCAACAGAAAACAGATGAAGACAATGGTGTCTTTGCTGGGGAATGGAACCCATTCCCATTTAGACAACTTCCCTGCTTTCTGTGTGCCAGAGAAGCTGCTTTCCCCTCATCAGACCCAGTGTTCTCATCTGTATGATGGGGTTTAATGATCACCCTCTCATTTTAAGGCTGCTTTTTAAAAAGTCTGGTGATATTATGAATATGAACACCCAGCACAGCACAAGGGGCACCACCCAGCTGTCACCAATATTCATCACAGTAACATGCTCTCACTTCAAGCTATTTCAGCATAGGGAGAAAAAGAGGGCAGGCCGTGTGGCTATACAGAGATTGTCACATTCCAGCTGTGCAGCAAAAGACAGAATCTAAGCACCTGCATTTACAAATCAGTGGATGTAACCTCTGCCTTGCAGGTTTGGGGTGAACATGAGACTGTGGGAAGTGGGGACAGTTTTGGCATGTTGGGTTGGGACATTAACATTAGTGGCCTTCCTTCTTCTCCTTAGGGGTGGGCTGGGGGCATGTTGACCCCCAAGGGCTACTCACAGGAGATCTGTGAGGCACTCACAGGAGCCTGGCTGGTGTAGTCTTCATCCATCCACACTTGTCTGCAAAGTCCTGTGTGGGTGCTTGGATGGATGATGTCTTGTCTCTCATGAGCCCCTAGATGGGAGAATGTCAGTGCATAGAGCATCATGGTGGTGCTCTGTGGAAAAGCCATGGGGCTGCTTGATATGGGGGAAACTGTCCTAAAGAAGGTGGCTTTTGGGCAGAGAGTTGAAAGGAATGAGTTGTGAGCTGTTCAAATGTTGCATGGGCTAGGAGCTGCATACAGCAACTATAATGGCCCTGGGCTTGCAAAGACCTTGGAGACCTCTCAGGAGGCCATACTCTCATGGGTTTCATGTGTGATGGGAATCTTGTAAAGTCAGGTAGGGGTCAGACCAGACAGGCAGGCTATGGTGACAAACCTATTTCCTACTGGCAGAAACCACCTGTAGAGCATCAAGCTGGCTAGAACTAGGGTTCAGGTAGGTCTCTAGGGTCAAGTCCTGTTGGGAGGCAAGGGGCAGAGGACTCAGACGCTCTGAGGTGTCCCCACCCTTGTGAGGTTTTAGTGGGGGATGGCAGGAAGGGCTCGGATGTGGAGAGAGAACATGGTGTCTGAGGGTGAGAGCCAGGCAGCAGCCTAAACACGACAGACCCCGGCCAGCCCTGCTGCCAGCACAACTGCTTGTGTGGCTGCCAACGAGCCAGATGCCGCTTCTGGAAAAAATAGCTTCCTGGCTCGGCCCTCCTGGCTGGCCAGTCGGCCAGCCTGCCATGCAGGGGAGGGGGCTGTTGAGTGTGGGTGCAGCACCCCAGAACATGCTGCTGTGCCTTTGAAGCCAGAGCAGGAAGGGGGGGGAGCAGGGAGGATTCAAGCAAAATATTTTTGCTAAAAATATTCTGATCCAGGAGAAGAGCTCCCCCCCTCACTCTTGCTGGAAAACCAAGTCTTATTAAAACAACACCAGAATATTTCATGTTGATATCAATTAGGCAAAGGAGAAGGAATCTCGAACTTTTCTCCCTGCCAGTTTCACATAAAAGAAATATTCTCTTTGAGGCCAAAGGATGAAGGGTTTTAGTTTTTTTTCCCTTTCTGCACAAAATTCCTGCAGTGTGGATGGAAAGTTTCTCCTGTCTGTGAGTTTCCTGAGAAGTCGGGGCTCTGGACCTTGAGGCCAAGTTCTCTGGGTGGGGCAGGGCAGGTGGCTGATCCCCAGAAAAGGCCCTCCAAACTGGTCAGGGAGGGATAGAGCCAGGCCCACCTGCACCTAGGCCCAGCCAGCCCGACCTGTGCTCTTGGTTAAGGCGTCTGCCAGCTGGACCACTCAGCTGATGGCCTGGAGAACGGCAGATACAGACAGAGCCTTTGGCCTGGGCTGTTGGCTCCCTTCATCAAAGCTGCCGGGCAGCTTCAAAACAGGGGTTACACCAAGGTGCCAGACCTGGCACAGGCTTTTTAAAAACCACAGCAGCACCATCATTGCACACCTACTGTGTGCCAGGCACTTTAAAACTTTGTCAGTATGATCTCCTATTTACTGATGACAGTGGCCTCAAGAGATGGGAATTATACTATACCCCAAGGATATTTGAACTCAGTGTCATGTAGCTAGTTTCAGTGACAAGGTTGAAGCCAAGGCTGATGCCAGAGTCTGGACTTGGTCCCTTGTTTCACTAATCTCTTAGAAAGTCCTCTCAGTCCTCTCTCTGAAACAGAGCTCCCAGTAACTCCTTCAGCACTTTTCTCTCCCACCCCAACTCCTTTTGTTTAAACATTAACTAATTATTTAATTGATTCCTCCATCTAGCCCTCCACTCATCTGATCACCTATCTACCCACCTTCCACTGTACCTATTTAGCTGCTTATCCATCCATCTATCCACCCAAACCACTGTCCATCTAGCTGCCCACCCAACAATCCGTGGACTTTCCACCTATATCTATATGCATCTGTCCATCCAGCTGCCCACTTTCTACCTGGTTTTCAGCTATCCATCTCCTCACTCAGTATCTGCCTGCCCACCTCTCACTTATCCTCCCACTTATTGCTCATCTACCTAACCACCTTTCCTGCATCCATTCATCCATCTACCCGTCCTTCTTTTGTCTCCCCAGGGGACCCTTGTTTACCCAGAAATGGAGAAGTGACTGGAAGGCAGTTCTTGCTCAAGTCCATTCTGAAGCCATCAGACATTGGATGTGGTCTTAGAAAGAGTGCAATCTTTGGGAGACAGTATCTGCCCTTATTTTCTACGAGGAAACCACAGTTCTGGGACATCAGTGAGTGAGACTTCCTGCAAAATTGGGCATTCAAGGATTAAAATCCTTGAAGTCAAACCAGACCTGAGTTCTAATCCTCTCTAAAGGGAATAACTTCCTAGTGACTCCCACTCTGCAAGAAAAGGGAACAACTGTATGTGGGGGTGGTGAGGCCCAAGGCTATTGTGCAGAACTTGGGCATTTATTTTGAGTACAATGGGCATTGTGGCAGGGACTGGAACAAACATGTATACTCCAACTTAAATTTTATTTTATTGTATTTTAGTTTTGGTTCTTTTGAGATAGGGTCTGTCCTTGGAGCTCTGACTGTCCTGGAACTCTCTGTGTAGACCAGACTGTCCTTGAACTCAGAGATCAGCCTGCCTCTGCCTCCTGAGTGCTGGGATTAAAGACGTGCACCACCACTGCCTGGCTCTAATTTAAGTTTTAAAGGGCCACTCCAAGTCTTGTGTACAGAATAGCCTACCAGAAGGATACAAATATGGTGAGTACCAGTTGGAAAACATATCTTAGTAATCTAGGGAAGAAATGATGATAGCTTGGACCAGAGTGGTTGCATTGGAGGTGGCAAGAGCCATGAGTATTTCATCAGTGAGTGGCCAGAAGAGAGACCTCAGGAATGACTTCCTTGGTTAATGCCTGAGTATCCAGTAGGATAATATCATCTCCTGAAAAAGGGAGGATTGTGGGTGGAGCCAGTTCTAGGGGTATTTGGAGCTCATGTTTGAATTGTAGAGGTCTGAGATGCTTGCAAGATGTCTAGTGGCAATGCCATGTACACAGGTCAATGTGGTCTCAGATCAGCTGTGGGTCTGGGCTTGAGGTATATGTGTGGGAGATACTGGCATACTAATGGTGTTCAAAACCTAAGGATGGATGAGATCAGAATGAGCAAGTCTAGACAGTGAAGAGAAGAAGACCAAGGGATAAAGTAGGCCACCTGTTACTAGGATTGTCCTAGTCTGTGCTGAGTAGTTGGGATACACATGATGAAAACATGGTTGCTGCCCTCACAGAACATGCATTTTAAAAAGGCAACAGATGTGAAGAAATCAGCAAATTCAAGCCTGACAGCTTTTTAAGGAACATCCCCAAGTGAGGCTTCTCCCAGTCCAAGCTACTAATAAACCTGGCATGAACTATTATATTTGGTAGAAAGGGAAGGAGAGAGGTGTTTGGGGGGTTCACGTAATTCTCTGTGCAGCCGTCTACAATAGTACTCTTGAGACCTCCATTTCTCAATTGAGGAATTGCCTCCTCAGATTGGCCCGTGGTTATGTCTGCAGAGCATTTTCTTCACTACTCATCGACAGTGGAGGACACTGTGGGCAGTGCTATCCTTAGGCAGGTGGGCTTGGGATGCTTAGGAATAGTTGAAGGTGAGCTTGGGAACAAGCTAGTAAGCAGTGTTCTTTTCTGGGTTTGCTTCAAGCTCCTGCCTCAGCATCCCTTGATGATGGACTTTGACCTGTAAAATGAAATAAACTCTTTCCTTCCCAAGTTGATTTTCGTCATTTTTTTTTCAGTAACAGAGATGCAAATTAGGACACCCATTTAGAGACCAGAAGCTTAGAAAGGAGAAGCCACTGGACCCAGGCCTGACTTAAAGGCCACACACTTACCACTTGAAAGAGAGAGAGAGAGAGATGCAGGGTGCTGGGAAAGGAGACAAGATTCAGTCTCTGTGCTGGCATGTGGGCTTCCTCCATTAGAGGCATTCCCAAGCTGACAGACTATATGCTCATGCCTTCAAAGGACAGGCCTGGGACATCAAGGAGGTGCTAGGATTGGGGGGGGGACTGGGTGGGGAAAGCACAACCTCATGCAAGGGGCAGCTGCTGCTTAGCTTAGCCAATAGTGGCCCTGCGGAAATGTGGGCCAGATCTGGTTTCTAAAGAGAAGCCGGAAACCTGGATTTTTATGTGAAATTTCCCCCTTTTAAAACAGTATTGAGGCCAAATAAAACATGTGTGCATGTTGAGTTGACCTCAGGGCCAGTGGCTCCAGGCTTTACGGACTCTGGACTGATGGTTAAAAGTAAAGGCTTTGAGATCGCAAATACTAGGTTCGAATCCCCCACCCCTCCCCACTGGCTGCGAGGTCTAGGATGAGTGACTTCACCTCCCCGAGTCTCTGCTTCTTATATATCAATCATTTCATGCTTCAGAGCTGTGTGAGGGTTGTGGGAGACAGGGTGTCTACAAAGGATAAACATCTTTGCACACAGTTCCTAGATGGACAGATTGTGTGTGTGTTCATGCATGTGCTGGGATAAGGAGGTGTGAAAGTGGACTGGAGATTTTTGTGGCCTTCACACTTTTATCCTGGCCTTCCCATGGGGTTCAGTGGCTGTGAGAGGAACCTTTGTAGACCTGAGCTCCAGACCAGCCTTTCTGTCCTTAGGCCCCCTTCCCAGCGTTCCCAACGGGCCACTGTGGTGTCCCAGGCAACCATGGCCTCCATCCCTGAATAGTCCTCACCAGTCTGGCTTCCTCCTGCCAGGAGAGCCATGGGGACCATAGATTCCTGTGGGATGTTTTCCACATTTCTGGAAACCCACTGTGGTTTGATTTTCCGTGGTACAGGGCTTGGCAGGGGCTCAGTCCAGTGCAATGGCTGGTAGCTGGGAGGGGTTGGAGTCAAGAACACATTCACCGAGCACCCACCCAATCCAGGTCCCTGGGACTCACAGATGATTAAACAGCCCAGGGCCTCCAATATCTTGTTATGGATACAGACCTGAAATATGAGACATTAAAAACATTTAAAAACCAACATTCTTGTCACTCCAGGCAGTAGATCCCCCTCCCCCTCCCAGCCCACTCTCTTCTTCCTCTCTTTGGATGCTAGGTCATCCTACATAAATCCTCTAAATCTCTGGCACCTACTCATTAATTTCCACTTGTCACCCAAGCCTTGGTGTGGGGCCTGTCTTCCTGCCACTGATGGTGGCAGTCACCCCTGCTTCTAGTCAGCCCTTCTCAGCCCATTCAGTCCAAGTATGTTCATGCCATTCTCCTACCTGGAGTCCTCAGTGACCCTCAAGATCACACTCAAACCTCCTTCTTAGCTCTCATGTCTTTCATATCTTCCCTCTATGTGTGTTTCAACAAGCTGGGCTTTGAGAAGTTAGCAGTGTGCATCTGCTGTTGCTCAGCTCTGGCCTCTGCACAGGCTTTTCTCTCCAAGTGAACTTCTAGTGGCCTTTCTGGTCTGCACGAACACCACTTCTGCAGCACCCTCTCCACTTCCAGGCTGCATTTGTATTCCCAGTGGTTTATTTATTTATTTATTTATTTATTTATTTATTTATTTATTTTTATTTTTATTTTTTTTTGCTTAATGGCAATGCCGATGCTAAGGGCAATAACAATAAATAAACTAATGTGGATTGCAAGCACTTCTGCAGTGCACACATACGCTCAGTGCTATTTTCAATTCTCAGTCCATAGCAGTCTGCTTTAGCTTTTCAATATGCTCCCAGATAGGAGCTATTGTAATCCACACTTCACTGAGAAGACAGGTATAGAGGGGCACCGTGACCACTTCCAGGTCAGGTGGAGAGTAAATGGCAATGCTGTGTTGCAGAAAAACTGCTTTTGGGTTGGACTCCCCTCACCAGACCCTAAGCTCCAGGAAGACTAGGACCCCTGAGGCTTTATCTGTGGTTTGGTCTTCAGCAGTCCCTGGGTGCTCTGTAAATGGCTGATGGTGGAGAAAAGCCATGTTAGGAGATGTGGGATTCCAGACTTGCCTGAGTGCAGACAGTGGGCTCCTCAAATTACCCATTTCATAATTTTTCTACTTAGGATCTAATGTTCAGGGTGCCCTCAGTTTGCCTAAAATAGTGTTTCTCAACCTGTGGGCTGCGACCCCTCTGGGAGTCAAAAGACCCTTTCACAGGGGTTATCTAGGACCATTGGAAAACACAGATATGTACATCATGATTCATAACAGTAGCAAAATCACAGTCATGAAGTAGCAACAAAAGTAATTTTATGGTTGGAGTCACTACAACATGAGGAACTGTATTAAAAGGCCGAAGTATTAGGAAGGTTGAGAACCACTAGTCTAAAGGCAACTCATCAAAGGGAAATGGAGTGGAATTCATAGACTCCTAACATTGTCTTATCATTTAGATACAGATGACACACTTTGCCAAGTATGAACAGAACAGGAGGACCTAATATATGAGCAGTAATGACCCAGGGAGCCTGTGCCCATTTTACAGAGCAGGAGACGGAGCCTTCAGGACTAGGCAGAGACACTTCTGAGGTCACTGGAAAGTCTACAGCCATACCACCCTGAACATACAGTTCACATCAAGGGAAGGATGAGTAGATTTAAATTCTCACAACATTCTCTCTTCAGGGACCATATCCTTTATTGACTTTTCTCTAAATTTACACAGAGCAATTGCATGTGTCAAACTCACGTTTTTTTGGACAGCTTTTCAGGTGACCTTTTCTACTTTACCTACCTTTTAATGTTTCTAGACTCACTGTCTAATGACCAAGCCAGAAAGGATGTGTCTCTCTTGCTTTGTGTGGATGGTGCTTCACAAGGTTAATCAACACGGTGTGTCTTTGCAGTCTCTTTCCTGTTTAAATTGTCAGTCTCTATGCACCATGCAAATTTGCTAAATGTATTGGCTCATGCCATTGCTCTTCCAGCAGAGAGAGATAGCACCATGTTCTGGGGAGGGAGGGCAGGAGGGGACAGATGTCAAATGTGTGCCTGGCTTTAATTATTGTTGTTATTATTATCATCATCATCATTACTATTTATGACATGGATACTGTTTGACATAGACACCCACAACTTTGTTCTTTCTTGTCTATCAAAGCTATAGTCGACTTCCTCTATCCCCTTGAATTACATGGTATCAAAGCTCTTTTGCTTGCTGGGTGGTGGTGGTGCACTCCTTTAATCCCAGAACACAGGAGGCAGAGGCAGGTGGATCTCTGTGAGTTCAAGGCCAGTCTGGTCTATGGAGTGAATTCTAGGATGACCAGGACTGCCACACAGAGAAACCCTGTCTTGAATCCCCACACTCCCTCGCAAAAAAATAAAAAAGGATTCTTGTTGGTGACTAAAAAAGCCCTGGGATTTACAAGATTCCAATTCCACCAGTCAGTCCTCACATTTTGGGGGATCTCTTTCTTGTCTTTTTTCCTGTTTAAGTTTTATTTTTACAGGGTTTGAATTCTGCTACATATATGGTTTCACACCTGATATTTCCCAATAGTCTGTGATTCGCTTATATTATTGATACTTTATACACATCATATGAATTTTTGTGGCATTATTTTAAGTGACTATGTCATCTCTGACTCACCTTTTGAAGGCTTAAGTTGTTCTACTTTTCACTTTTCTTTCCTTCTCCTCCTCTCTCTAAAACAGTCTCCAACTGTATCCCAGGCTAGCTTCAAACTCATGTTTATCCTCCTGCCTCAGTGCCCTTGGTGCTGGGAATACAAGTGTGTGCTACACCTGGGTAGTTATTTTCATTTTAAACTATTATAGGTAGTTGAGTTATCTCTTATTTTTTGAAAAAGTGACTATTTTCCTAACATAGATGCTAAGAAATAAAAACACTTAGTCAAGGATCTTGAACACTCTTAAAACTCTTTGGTGTCATTATTTCCTCAAAGGTGTTCACATTCCCACATCTTCGTGCCAGCTTGTGATGCTCCCCTGTGCCACCTCTTACAGTATAGGTGTTATATTCTTTTAAATCTGAAAGTTGGGTTTATTTGGCAACAGACAACTGACATCTTGTTTTATGTTGCATTTCCTTGATGTCTGTTGAAGTTATTGTTTCTTCTTTTGTAAACAAAGTTAAATAGATTCTTTGCACAGTGTCCCCACATAGCCTCGACCTCTCAGCTTCTGTCATTTTCCTTTTGTCTCTCCTCTTTCCTCTTTCTTTTTTGAGACAGGATTTCTCTGTGGCTTTGGAGCCTGTCCTGGAACTAGCTCTTATAGACAGGGCTGGTCTTGAACACTCAGGGATCCTCCTGCCTCTGCCTCCCAAGTGCTGGGATGAAAAGCCTGCGCCACCACCACCCAGCTCCTCTTTCCTCTTTTTTAATGCATAGGGGTACATAACAGACTACTCTACACTATCAGCCTTTTATTCTTTGATTTTAGCTACCAATGATCAACTACAGAGAAAACATTAAAAGGAAGGTTCTAGATGTAAACAATTCCCAAGTTTAAACACCTTTGGAGCAAAACGGCTTCTTTGGAGGTTAAAAGTGCTTGCTGCTCTTGCAGAGGACCTGTTTTCTGTTTTCAGCACCCAAATGGCAGCTCACAACCATCTGTAACTCTAAGGATCCAACACCCCCTTCTGGACTCATTGGGTACTGCATACACAATGGTGTACATACATGCATGCAAGAACACACATACACATGAAATAAAAACCAATAACTCTTTTAAAAAAACCCTTATTGTAGCATATTATTATAATGGTTTCATCTCATTGTTCACTACTATTCTCTTTATAATAGGTTCTGCACAGGAAAACCACAGTGTATTGTGGGGCTGGCATTCCCTGGGGTTTAGGCATCCACAGAGGGTTATACCCTGCAAAGAAGAAGAGAATGTAGTGTATATTGGCTTTCCTTTCCTTTCCTTTCCTTTCCTTCCTTCCTTCCTTCCTTCCTTCCTTCCCTCCCTCCCTCCTCTCTCTCTCTCTCTCTCTCTCTCTCTCTCTCTCTCTCTTTTTTTTTTTTTTTTTGGTTTTTCAAGACAGGGTTTCTCTGTGGTTTTGGAGGCTGTCCTGGAACTAGCTCTCTGTAGACCAGGCTGGTCTTGAACTCACAGAGATCCGACTGCCTCTGCCTCCTGAGTGCTGGGATTAAAGGCATGCACCATCACCACCTGGCTCTACATTGGCCTTTCTTGTCCTTCCCTCAAATGTGTCCAGGTTTCAGCTTCCTGTGCAAGGGCAGTGGCTGAGGTTGGCATGGTCATACCTTGAGTACCAACACAGGGAGTTTCTAGCCCCCACCATTTTCTGTCACCTTGAGTCAAGGGTTTCATCTGTGACCAAACCTCTTGATAAACTCCTTTGTACACTGAACAGTGAATTTTCCCCACATTGACCATGCCATTCTCTCACAGACATGTGTGAATTACCATTTATTCCAGAAGCATCCCTATGAAATAGTGTAACACCAGGAGGAAAGCACAAAAGCACAAAATCAGTGGCTGTAAGGCCTGGGAAAATGAGTAGCTTTTCTGCCCCTTCTTTTCCCTCCCCCCTTCCCTCTTTCCTTTGGCAAATCTTGACTTAGCCTTGAGGCTTCCCACAGAGGCACAGAGCTGACTGTGGCTCCTGCCATAAACTAGCACCAGAAGGCAGGGGACTTGGATCTCCACAGCCCAGGTGGAATCCCCTCCAGCTGGCCATTATTCAATCAGCCATCCCAGGTGTCACCTGTAGCTCAGCAGTGACCAGGATGCTAGTGTTCCAATATGAGACACAGATGGCTTGAAAACACCTTGCCATCTCATGGCTTTAAAATACCTAGCCCAGCTTCCTCTCCACAGACTGATCCCAAGCATTGGTTCAGCTTCCCTGTGTGGCTGCTCAGCTCAGCATGTGACCTCAGGTGTCTTAGTGTTACATTCTCCTTCAATTCTGATGAAAGGTTGGGAGACCTTTGGGTTTATTTCAGCCAGCTACATGAAATGGAAGATAGTGTCAATATTTCAGACATCTTCTCATTTGTATCAGACCTGATAGGAATGGGGAACTCAGATCTTCTCCCCTTGCAAGGGAGAAGATTCTCATTCATTCATTCATTCATTCATTCATTCATTCATTCATTCATGTGTGTGTGTTTCTGGGTACCTATTTTGTGCCAGATCTTAGCTACTGAAAAAGAAACAAAGATGGGTGAGAATTAGTTCTTTTCTTCCGATGTGCTGGTGATCAGTATGAGGAATGTGGGAGCATCGCAGAGAGGAGAGAGAGGCCCAGGCTTGGGATCCTGCAACAAGCAAACATCAGAGATGGATCTAGAAGGAGGTGTCCTGCTTTCTTAACCAGAATTGTGCACAGGGTTGCCGGGACTTTGACCTTCCTATATCAGTCCTTTGTCAATGCTAGGTTTATGCACACAGCTTCCAGCAGCCCCACACCTGGAAAAAGCATTAAACATTTATATCATCATAGGCCCTAAGATTAAGTCTATAAATGGCTCTGGTTGCAGTTCTCTCGTGTTCACTGGATGTCATAAAAATGGCTCAGTGCAAACAGGGGGGCACTCCCTTTAACAGCTGGGTGTTAATGGCTACATGATGAAGGAAGCTGTGCTGCATCCGAGTAGATTCAAACAGCATCCTGGGAGTCCTGCTCGGATTGGCTGCATCTGTGAGAGGGCCAGCTGGCCACCAAGTGTGGAGGGAGACTCTTCCATATGAGGTGATGATCAGGTAGAGTCCTGTTGGAAGATTCTGGAATGCACATGAAAAGAGTTCAGGGGCTACAACCTCACTTGGGGAAAGTTTCTTCATCTGGAACCTCTCAAAGCTCAGAGCTTTGACCTGAATCCCTGCTTCATTCTTCTGCAGCATGGACAACCTTGGGCATCTCAACCTCTTGGGACTCTGTTTTACCGATTGTAAAATAGGCCTGTGGCCAGGCACACTGGTTGCCCATCAAAAAGTTATTACTCTTCACCAAACACAGCCCTGGGCTCACCCATGTGCTCATGCGCCTTCCTTGGAGTATATCATATTTGAGCTAAGTCAGTGATTAGATCAGGAGCTGATGTGTAAACAGAGTTCCTCATCATGATCCCAAATAATGATAAAAACAACTAACACAGAAAATTGTAAATCCAGCTATATGGGTTTATGGGAGTAATGTGGAAGAATTTGGAATATTTAGATACAAAAGCCCAAGATGCTGTAAGCAGGGCTTAGTGGGTCATGTTGGTGCAAATTTTTAAGACCAGAATTGAAAACACCAGTGCTTCCTTAGTAGACCAAGTTTACCTGATAGGCCAGTGAGAAATGAATCTTTTTTTCATTCATTTATTTAGTTCATAAATAAAGTCATGCACAATTATGATACAGAATACAGTATGTTCACAATGGCATGGCTAAATTAAGCCAATTAACATGTTATATCACACATATTCATCATTTTTGTTTTGAGAACAGTTAAAGTATACTATCTCACAACTTTTAAAATATAGCATATTGTTAACACGCTATTTATCACGCTCTCAGTAGACCTCAAGATTTCACAGAGTCCATGCCTCTTGTCCAACTGCAGTTTTATGTCCTTAAACCAATCATTTCCCCATTGTTAAAAGTCCCACATTGAAGCTTAATAGCCTTAATTCTTCTCTCTGTTCCCGTAAGTTCATCAGAGAAATGAATCTTTGACCAGCACAGATTGGAGGAGCCACAACAAGACTGAGGCTGTAACAAGTTTATTGCAAACAATCAGACTTTTCATACCCTATCAGAAACATAATATAATGGCTATTGCCAGGATCAATACAATGGTAGTTGCCAGGATGTTTGCAAGCCATAGAGGGTACACAAGATTAATGTCTAAGACTAATTGTTCTGACAAGCTCCTATATGCTTCACTGACTACCAAGGAACACAGAGATTCAGAAGTGGCCTGAATGCTTCACTGCCTGAGGGAGTGCCTGGGTTTCTGAGGAACTGAAAGGGGACACAGTGCCCCAGGAGCCACAGGCTCTAATATGAAAAACCTATGATACCCACCTCTTAAGGCAACTAGACCAGGCCAACTCCATGATTCCTTGCACAGAATACCACTAGAAGTGTGAGTAGGAAAAGGCCTGGATCATGAGGTTAAAAAGGTGGAACAGGAACTCTATCAAGACCTAGCAAAGGAGCCATTTGTATTATAATCCAGTACAGAGTCTGGCTGTGGTGTGCATGTGAGCAAGATTGAATTCAAAACCAATAGACTAAACTGTTTGGCAAAGGACCACTCAAGACAGGGTAGCACACAGGGTATGCCATGGTTGTCTGGACCTACTTTTATCCAGTTATCCAGTAAGAGAAAAAAAAAAGTGCTATTTGGTTGGGAAAGGAGGAAGTTTAAACTTGCAAACAAGGCTGGTACTGAGGACACATCTGTAATCATTAAAAAGATTGGCACCATTATGGAAAAGCTCTGTGCTGGGACAGTAGGGAAGGAGCCCTGAGGAAGACCCCACCTGATACTACCCTCTGAAAATGCAAATTCATTTGAAAGGAGAGAGCCTAAACCTAGAGTGCTAGTGCAAAATAAAATAAAACAAACAAACAACAACAACAAAAGCCAACAAAACAAACCACTTAGGGAAATGTTTCTACAGGGTCAATCTGGAAAGCACATGGTAGCCGATGCAACTGTGGTCCAAGGGGCCAGGTTACATCTTGAGCTGGCCACAGACCTTGGTAGCATTGTCCATACACTAGTAGGTTTGTGAATATAAAAAAAATTCAAGATTGAGTGGGTTGGTAAGGAGGCTTGTGCCAAGGTTCCAAAAAGCTATTGAGGCCAAGCAGTGTGAGGAAGGGTGGGGTTCCTTAAAAGGAGGTCCCGAGATGCTACTGTATGACACTGTGAAGATGAAGCTTAACTTGCAAAGGAGGCCACAGGATGTTGGAGATTCTAGGACCTTTGGATGTCCACCAAGGAAAGATTCAGGGATGAAATGGACTGGCCCAAGAGAAAGGCTATGTATGTTATAGGTAGGGGCTATCTAACCCTTTGGAGCCCAGATGATCCCCATCATGAATTCAAGATGCCTGATATGGAGCTGCTGGAGTTGTTGTTTGCCCTGATGGATTTCAGTCTTGCTTTGGTCTGATTTTTCCCTGCTTTGAGTCTAATTGCTCCCTGTTGGAGCAGGAAATGTGGAAATATGGAAGTTAAAAATTTTTGGTGTGTATATGTGTTTATGTGTGTGTGTTAGGGTTACTATTGCTATAATAAAATACCATGACAAAAAAAACTTGAGGAAAGAATTTATTTGGCTTGCGTATCCTGAAGTTAGGAATTCAACTGGGTAGGAACCTAGAGGCAGGAGGCCATGGAGGAATGCTGCTTACTGGCTTGGTCCTCATGGCTTGCTTAGCCTGCTTTTTAAATAGAACCCAAGCTCACCATCACAGGGCTGGTACTACCTTCAATGGTCTGGGTCCTCCCACATCAATTAAGCAAATGCTCTACAGGCTTGCCTCCAGTCAGATCTTGTGGAGACACTTTCTTAATTGAGGTTCCTTCCTCTCAGATATAGCATGTATCAAGTTGACATAAAACTATCCAGCACAGCATGGTTACCTGCTTGTGTGTTTTTGCATGTGTGTGTGTAGGCTGGAGGTTGCTGCCAAGTGTCTTCTTAGTCACTCTTCATCTTATTTTTTTAAGACAGACATTCTCACTGAACCTGGAATCACCGATTCAGGGAGGCTCTCTAGCAAGGGGGCTCCAGGGACCCTCCTGTTCTGATTTCCTCTGCACTTGAATTATGGGTACATGCTGCAGTGCTCAGCTTTTTCCATGGATGTCACAGATCTAAAATCACATCTTTGTGCTTCCCAGGGAAACACTTTAATAACTGAGCCATCTTCTTAAACCCAGTAATTTATTTTTTGATGCTATGGGGCTCGAAGTTAAGAGACTGCCTGAGTCTCAGAAAAGATCCTTACACTTCAAAATTTTGCATTTAGTGTATGTGTTGTGTATGTATGTATGTATGTATGTACATCTGTATGCACCCTCAGCATGTGAATATGCACAGCAAATGCATGGAGGTCAGTGGACAGCTTGAAAGACCCAGTTCTCTCCTTCTTCTCTGTTGTTCTCAGATGTTGAACTCAGGTCATGAGAGTTGGTAGGAAGCGCCCTTACTCACACACTGAGTCATTTCACCAGCCCTTACTTAACTTTTAAATTTATTTTTTCTTTTTTATTCTTCTCTCATACATTACATCCCGACCACAGTTTCCCCTCCCTCCATTCCTCCTTACCCCATCCTCACATTTACTCCACTCCTTTTCTATTTCTCTTCACACAAATAGCAGGCCTCCCAGAGATATCAGCAGAATGTGGCACACTAGTTACAATAAAACTAGGCATAAAACCCCTCACATAAAGGTTAGTTGAGGGAACCCGGTAGGAGGAAAAGGGTCCCAAGTGCAGGCAAATGAGTCAGAGACGCCCCCATTCCTATTGTTGAAAGTCCCAGAAGAACATCAAGCTACACAACCATAGCACATATGAAGAAGGCCTAGTGCCATGCAGGGTCCATATTTGTTGCTTCAGTCTCTGTGAGCCCTTTTGAGCCCTGCTTAGTTGATTCTGTGAGCTGTGTTCTCCTGGTGTCCTCCACTCCTCTGGTTCCTACAATCCTTCCTCCCCATCTTCTGTGGGGTTCTCCTAGCTCCATCTAGTACTTGGCTGTGGCTCTCTGCATCTGCTCCCTTAGTTGCCGAATGACACATCTCTAATGACAATTGGGCTAGGCACTGATCTATGAATATAACAGAATATAATGATTGACTTTTTTTTTTTTTTTTTTTTTTTTGCCAGTTGTGTTTGGTTCTATCCTGGGTTTCTGGGCTGTCCAACTTCTGGTTCCTGGTCCTTCAGGTAATATCAAGCATGGGCTCCCTCTTGTGGCATGGGCCTCAAGATGGACCAGTCATTGGTTGGCCACTCCCTCAAGTTCTGCTCCACCGTTACCCCAGCACATCTTGCAAGTAGAACAGATTGTAGGTAGAAGGTTTTGTGTCTGGTTTGATGTCCCAGTTTCACTGCTGGAAGCCTTGCCTAGTTATAGAAGATGGCCAGTTCAGGCTCCATATCCCCCACTACTAGGAGTCTTCCATGGGGTCACTCTCTTAGATTCCAGGGAGATTACACTGCACTAGGTTTCCACATTGTCCCCCAAAGGCCCCACCCCAATTCCAGCCATCTCTCCCAGTATTCCCTCCTTCCACTCCCCCTCCCACTGCCAGTTCTCCTGTTTCCATCCCCATTTGCCCCAGTCCACCACAAAATCTATTCTATTTCCCCTTCCCAGGGAGATCCACTCACCCCCCTCCCTACACTTGAGCCCTCCTTGTTACTTAGTCTTTCTGGGTCTGTGGATTGTAACATGATTATCCTTTGCTTAACAGCTAATGTCCACTTATAAGTGAGTACATACCAAGTCTGCTTTCTGATCTGGGTTACCTCATTCAGGATGATTTTTTTTTCTAGTTCTATCCATTTGCTGAAAATTTCATGATGTCATTGTTTTTTAGCAGTTGAGTAATACTTCACTGTGTAAATATACAACATTTTCTTTACCCATTCTTTGGTTGAGGGACAGCTAGATTGTTTCCAGTTTCTGGATAATATAAATAAAGCTTCTATGAACATTGTTGAGCAAATGTCCTTGTGGTAGAATGGAGCATCCTTTGGGTATCTGCCCAAGAGTGGTGTAGCTGGGCCTTGAGGTAGATTGAGTCCCAATTTTCTGAGGAACCAAGGATATCTACTCTCTCCATATCTATCCAATATAGTAATTGAAGTTCTATCCGGGGCCATAAGACTGAAGGAGATCAAGGGGATGCAAATTGGAAAGGAAGAATTCAAAGTATCATTATTTGCAGATGATACGATAGTATACATAAGTGACCTCAAAAATTCTACCAGGGAGCTTCTACAGCTGATAAACACCTTTAGTGAAGTGGCCGGATACAAGATTAACTTTAAAAAATCAGTAGCCTTTCCAAGAAAGGAGATGCCTTGATAGAGGGAGACAGTACAGGTTTGGAGAGAGGTCTGGCACAGGGGAAATGTTAGGGGATCCACAGGGATGACCCCAACTAAGAATCTAGGCAGTGGTGGAGAGGCTGCCTTTAATGCCCTTCCCCTATAATGAGATTGATATCTACCTTGGTTACCATTCCTAGAGCCTTCATCCAGTAGCTATTTGAAGCAGAAACAGGCACCCACGGCTAAGCACTGAACCATACTCCTGGAATCCAGTTTCGGAGAGGGAGGAGGGATAAGCAAAGGAGCCAACATGGTGCTGGAGAAACCCCCAGAAACAGTTGACCTGACCTAGTGAGAGCATGGAGACCCTAGTCATAAAGCTGGGGAAACAGCATTGGACCGAATCAAGCCCTCTGAATGTGGGTGCCAGCTAGGAGGCCAAAACAGTCTATGGGACTTCTAACAGTGGAGCCAGTCTTTATCCCTAGAGCACAAATGGACTTTGGGAGCCCATTCCCTATGGAGGGATACTACTGTAGCCCAGATATAGCAAGGAGGGCCTAAGCCCTCCCCCAAATGATATGATGGACTTTGAAGGTCCCCTGTGGAGGGCCTCACTATTCCTGGGGAGGAGGTGGAAATGGGTTGGGGGGAACATGGGAGGATGGAAGGGTGAAGGAATGGGGAGATGGATATGTAAATATGAAGAAAAAAATAATAAAAATAAAAAAGAGAAAAAAATCAGTAGCCTTCCTATACACAGGGGGACACTAACCTTCATAATAACCACAAATAATATAAAAAATCTTGTGTAACTCTAACCAAGTAAGACCAATATGAGAAGAACTTCAAATCTTTGAAGAAAGAAACTGGAGAAGATATCAGAAGATGAAAGGTGTCTCGTGCTCATGGATCAGTAGGATTAACAGTAAAATGTCCATCTTACCAAAAGCAAGCTACATATTCAACACATTTCCCATCAAAATTCCAGCACAATTCTTTACAGAGCCTGAAAGGAAAATACTCAACTCCATATAGAAAAATAAAAAACTCAGGATAGCTGAAACAACCGTGTACAATATACACTGCCCTGTACAAAACTCAAGTCCAAATAGATCAAAGACCTCAATATAAAACCAGTTACACCGAACCTGAGAGAAGAGAAAGTGGGAAATAGCCTTGAATGCATTGACACAGGAGACAACTTCCTGAGCAGAACACCAATAGCACAGACACTAAGAACAACAATTGATAAACGGGACTTCATGAAACTGAAAAGCTTCTGTAAGGCAAAGGACACTGTCAATCTGACAAAAAAGGCAGCCTACAGAATGGGAAAAGATTTTCAACAACTCCAAATCTGACAGAGGGCTAATACCCAAAATATATTAAGAACTCAGGAAATTAGACATCAACAAACCAAATATTCCAATTAAAAATGGGATACAGATCTAAGCAGAGAATTCTCAACAAAGGAATCTTAAATGACTGAGAAATACTTAAAAGAATGTTTAATATCCTTAGCTGTAACAGGACCCAAGACCTTAACATAACTGACTCCATGATGGAAGTACCATTCAGGCTGTAAAACTCACTATGTAGACAGCACTACCTGCCAAAACTAAAACCAAGGCCTAATCATCTAAATCCATATAGTTCTGGGAAAGTCTAGAAATGTACTAACCTTGCTCTTTAGCTTCTGTTAGTTCCACTTCTGGCTAACTTATCTTCTTGCTGAGGAATGTCAGCCCAGAACATGGTTTTTGTGCTTAAAATCTCACCCTGAGAAAGGCTTAGGGCTATATTGGGATCCCCCAAACTCCCGATATAGTCGCCAGCTGGCTAATAAAGACTTTCTATTGGCTTAAATACATGTCCAAGCAGTCTTCTCTGGTGAATACCATACAACATTGTCATCAGGGAAATGCAAATCAAAACTGCTTTGAGATTCCATCTTACACCTGTCAAAATGGCTAAGATCTAAACCACAAGTGACAACTCACATTGGAGAGGATGTGGAACAAGGAAAACACTCCTCCATTGCTGGTGGGAGGGCAAACTTGTACAGCCACTATGGAAATTAATATATTTAGTATGAATGTGGATGTATTACATACACACAAGTATGAATGTGTATGTGTTTGCACGTGTGAATGTGGGAAGCCAGAGAAAGATGTCAGATGTCTTCTGCTGCTATCTCTGTCATGTTACCTTGGGACAGTGTCTCACTGAGCAAGAAGCTCAGTGTTAGAGTAGGTGGCTAGCAAGCTCCCAAAGCCTGAACCTCCAAGGCTGGAGTTACAGATAAGCATAGCCATGCTTGGCTTTTTACGTAGGATCTAGGGATTTTAACTCAAGTCTTCATGCTTGCACAGCAACTGCTTGTACCTACTTAACCATCTCCCCAGCTTTTAGCTAAGTGTTGAAACTGTTAAAGACTTTTGAAGTTGGACTGACTGTATTTTCTATTATGAGATGGGCTATGATCCTACGGGGGCCAGGGGTGGAAGTTGTGGCTAAAAATTATATGTTTGGGTTTCAAGTTGACAGAGGGTAGACCTGTGATGGCTAATATTGATGGCCAACATGACAAGATTGAGAATCACCTAAGACAGACTTCTGGGCATATCTGTAATAGAGTTTCTAGAGTGGGTTAACTGAAATCCAAAGATCTACCCTAAATGTGCATGACATCATTCCGTGGTCTGGGGTCCTGTACTAACTAACTATGAGGGAGGAAGCTTCCTGACTGTGGGTGCAATGTGACCAAGCTCCTGTGCCATTACTTCCTTGCCTTGATGAACTCTGCTCTGGTACTGGAGTAAGAATCCACCCTTCCTTCCTTGGGTTCTTTGCCAGGTATTTGTTACCCCATTAAGAAAAGTGATTAATAATTCTGTGACAGCTGCAAGTTGGTAAAGGAATCACAACATTCTTCAATGAAACTCTACCTACAAGGGGTGATTTGTCTGAAGGAACTGGCTTGTGTGGCTATGAGGGCTCAAAATGGGTAGGGCGGGCTGGAGTTGGAGACCCAGGAGAGAGCTGGTGCTGTGGCTCAAGGTGAGGGCTGCCTGCTGCTGAGTTCACACCTGCTCAGAGGTCAGGCTTTTTGTGCCATTATGGTCTTCTCTGATTGGATGAGGTCCACTCCTTTAAGGAGGAAGCTGCTTTTGCTCACATCCACTAACCCTAACCCTAACTCTAACCCTATAAACACCCCGGAGGATGTCTGACCATCTGTCTGGAGGCCAATGGCTCCTCCAATTTGACACCTAACATTAACCATCACACCTGCCCTACTGAGGACAGAGAACTTGACGAGTACTCAGCTTGGATGCTCTAAGATGCCCTTGACAGAAAGCCAGGATTTAAAATACCCTCCCTATCATCACCGCCCTGGGAAGCTGCCATCCCATCTTACAGATGTGTAAACAGAGGCTTACTGGGGACAAGAGAGTCACCAAACATCCCAGACATCTTGAGGACACTTGGGAGTGGGGGTGCAGGCCTGTTCATTCTGCTGTGCCAAGGTTCAGTAACCACAGTGATGGCAGCTCCTACTCTTACTTGCTGCCTATAGACGGTGGACATTTTGGAACAGAAGGTGCCTTCTGCTTCATTTAACCCAGGCTTAGAAGCAACAAACCACAGAGGAACTATCTTGTCTTAAGGGATGGTATTGACTAAGCTCAGATCCTTACCAGGCTGTGTGCAGGACACTTCAGAGGGAGCAGACTGTGGACCTTTCTTCTTAAGGCCCAGAGCCCAGATCAAGCTGCCTTCTGACCCCAATGGAGTCGCTACTTGGTTCTGATGGTGTGGCAGCCAGGCTGGCTTGACCTAATGTCTTAGGCTCTTGGTCAGGAAGGAAACAGGAGCTGAGGGTTAACTGGCTGGAACACGAGGGAACGGATTCCAGGAGTTTGTGTGAAAGAAGCGAGGCTGAGAGAGGGCGGTGTGTTTAGAAGTGACATGGGTTTAGTGCAGGAAAGAGACAAGCCGAGTCTTAGTCTCTGCAGCGACCTGTTTGTTGGAGCTGCCTGATTTAGCAGAAAATCGCACACGCTGGCCCTGGCATGGGCCTGTGGAAGGTATTTCCTCCCCAGGCCCGGGTCAAGTTTCATTCATAGGTACTGTCTAAAATTAGACCCTCGCCTTTCATTCTAGTCCAAGTTCCTTGCCTAGCGTAATATTTGGGAGAAACAGGCAACTCCATTAAAAGCGCGCCTTCCTCCCTCGGCCCCTGGCCCGCGGACTGCGCCCTGTCCCTGCTGGCGGCCGCCACGGCTCATAAACCCGGGTCTAAATTCAAAGCATCCGCTCCGACTGGTGACCCCAAGCTTCCAGGCAAACCTGGGCAGCCTCCTGTAGCTCACACCACAGGCCCAGCCAGGTCATGGCAAGAGGCCCAGTTCATGCCTGTGGCTTTTGTGAGGGGAGTGTGAGGGCAACTCCCCAGAGGCAAGAGAGTCCTGGCACCTGTGGACAGAGCCCAGGTATGTGTTTGGGCCAGTCCTGGTGTCTTCTCGTCCAGCCTCAGGGAGCCTGACCACCAAGCCGGCCTGGTTTGCCGTTGGTTTTTATTCTCCAAATCAACACAGCCTCAGATTACTCAAGGAGAGGGTGATCTGCCCCATGTTAGGTCCGATGCTCTCATTTAATTAGTATTTCCTGAGCATAGGTATCTGGAGTTGTTTTGGTTATGAGTTACAGAACGAGGACACTAGAAAGTGCTGGCCTCCAGGAGCTGTGGAGAGTGGCCTTTGTCTTCATCTCTTGCCCTAGCTTCTCTCCTGGCAGTGGCACCAGTTCTCTTCTTGTAGTGCTCCTGCTTTGGTGGTCATGGTGGAGCGTGGCGGTTTCTAGTGGTTTCAGGTGAAAGGTTGGCGTGGAGGATGGGCTCTCCCCCCAGGGGTCCAGTTCAGAAGTCTTTAAGAACCAACCCAGGTGATTTAGTTTCTATAGAAGCCTGCCTTTGAGTGCACAACCTCCTAGTATAGTGGCTTGGATGAGGAATTTCCCCTTAAAGGCTCATGTTGAGCACTTGGTCTCCTGTGGTGGCGCTGTTTGGGGCGGTTATGGCGCCTTTAGGAGGTGGAATCGCTGGAGGAGATACGTCACTGGAGAAAAACTTTGAGGATGTACAGTTTTTAGGATTTATAATTTTCGAGGATTTATGCTGCCACTTCGTGTTCTCTCTCTGTTTCTTATTTGTGGGAAGGAAACGTGATCAGCTGGTTTCCCATTGTTATGCAGTTCCCACCAGGATGGAGTCTATGCCTCTGGAACTGTGAGCCAAAACATGCCCTTTCTTGCCTAAGTTGCTTGTGCTGGGATATTTTATCACAGCAGCAGAAAACTTATATGCAGCACCTGAGCTCTGCTGCAACCCTGTGACAGGCATGAAGAAGAGAGAGCCCCAGGACAGAGCTTAAGCGCGTGCCACTGTTACTCAACAAGCAGCCTTTTCAGGCACAGAGAAAACCCTTGACTCAGGCTTGGCAGGCGAGAAGCTTCCTGGAGGAGGTGACTTCCAAGGTCACTGGTAGACTTTATTTAGGACCCAGGAACAAAAAGCAGAGGTTGTTCAAAGACAGACATGCAAAAACCTGGGCCTGTTGGGTAGAAGCCTGGCACTGACACTGAGGCTGTACTGACTGTGGCCAGGCCGTGTCTCTTTGAGCCTCAGTTTCCACACGTGTAGCTGGGAAATCCTGGCACTTACCCACATAGACACTATGTGGCACTGATCTACCAATCCTGGGGGTGGTGTTGCTCAAGGCAGGTGACACCCCATCAACTGGTTTCCTGTCACCTTCTAGTATCAGCTCAGGCATCCAAGGGACAGCCCCAGAAAGGTCCCTCCCTGACCCCTCAAAATGGGTTTCCCTTTAAGCATCTAGCTTATAATTTTGTTTCCTTTCTAGAGTCTTCCAGTTTGCAGCTATTTGATGTATTCTTTTGTTTATAGTCCAATTTAGATCAGGCTGAGTGGTCCCTGACAGTGAGTGGCAGGGTTTGTTCTCTCCTATGTTCCCCTCCTGTAGAACAAGAAATATAAACCCAGAGACAGATACTGGGTTTCAAGCTGAAGATCAGAAAAGCAAAGCAGCCAGCCAGTAGCTCTTACCTCTATCAAGACTGAAATGGAGAGCCTGTCTTTCTTGTGACTGGAAACTGAATCTCACATGAGACCCTTTGCTTCTTCCTTATATACCCCTCTAGTGGCTGGATTATAGGCATGAGCTCTGTTTCTCTTTTAGACTGATTCACTCTTGTGTAGCCCTGGGCGGTCTTGGACTCACAGATATCCCTCTCCCTCTGTCTCCTGAGTCCTGGGATTAAAGATGTCTGCCAACAACACTGCCCAGCTTCTATGGCTAACTAGTGTGGCTGGCTTTGTATTCTGATCTTCAGTGGCTTTATTAGATCATAAACAATATATCAACACACTCTCCTGTGCTCAGAACTCAGTTGGTGTCAGCAGAAGCAATGGACACAGGCCCCTAGAATGCAGAAATGAAGCCTTGGCTGTCTCCTGTGGTAAGGCAGGTTTGTCTAGAGAAGCTCTGACCGAGAGCAGTGTCCAGGCACCCCTACATAGCTCTCTTACAGCCACCTGAAAAGCCCAACCTTACTGTGGTAGAAAGCTGGGGTAAAACCACAGCCATCCCCATTTTCCACCACTTCTCCAGACAGGTTTGGAAGCTAGAGAGGCAATGTGCCTGAATCTGTGACCCGTGCTGTTTGCCCAGCTGCTCTGGGACCTCTAGTTTTTACCCTCTCTTGCATCTTCCTCCTCCTGGGGATAATGCTCCTAACAGAGCTGAGTGAGTATGACATGAAAGAGTGTTGTGGGATATTTGTACAATGTGTGCAGGTGTACTGCTGTGATTGGTACAATAGAAAAGTGAATGGCCCATAGCGAGGCAGGAGGTATAGGTGGGAATTTTGGAGACAGAAAGGACTCTGGGAAGAAGAAAGGTGGAGTTACCAGCCAGACACAGAGAGGAGACAGGAGGTGCAAGATGGAAGAGAGGTAACACCCTCTGAATGTGGGTGACAGTTATGTGACCTGATCTGTTGTGGGGTGGGACCCTGGCAGTGGTACCAGGTGCACGAACTGGCTTTTTGGAGCCCATTCCCTATGGTGGGATACCTTGCTCGGTCTTGATACAGAGGTCAGGGGCTTGGTCCTGCCTCAACTTGGTGTGCCAGACTTATGAGGGGGTGGGAAGGGGAATGTGGGGAGGGGGAGAGGTGGGAGGAGGAACTGGGTCGGTATGCAAAATGAAAAATATTTTTTTTTAAATTACAGATTCATTTAATATGTCTTTGTTGTAGAAACATTCTCTCTCTTGCAATTACAACAGGTAGTGTTGCTGGATATAGCAGTCTGGCTTGGCAGCTTTTGTCTCTCAAAACTTGAAGTTCCAAGGGCTTCTGGCTTTTAAACTTTCTGTTGAGAAATCTGCTGTTATTGCAATGGGTCCACCTTTCTATGCAACTCACTTTTCTCTTCCAGCCTTCAGCTTACTTTCTCTGTTCTCTAGATTTAGTGTTTTAACTGTACTGTGACGGGGGAGGTTCTTTTCTAGTCTCGTCTGTTTCATATTCCAAATTTTTCCTACACCTATATGTTAATCTCTTTCCCTAGATTTGGGACATTTTATTGAAATTGCTTCCTAAGCATTTAGTGTGAAATTCTTCTCCTTCTATGCTCATGATTTACAGATTGTCTTAAAAATAAAATCACTTTATTGTATGAATTCACAAATAAAAACATTACTCACCCAATCCCAAACTTTGTACACCTCAATGAACAGTTAGGATACCATACAATTAGAATACAGTCAGAATGCCATACAGTTAGAATATCACACAGCTAGATATAGTTAGAACACCATACAGTTAGAATACCATACAGTTAGAATACACTTAGAATACCACACACTTGGAATACAATACAGTTAGAATACCACACAGAATACCATACAGTTAGAATATCATACAGTTAGAATACCACAGTTAGAATACCATACAGTTAGAATATAGTTAGAATGGCCATTGTTCTTTTAGAGCTTTATACATTCTCTACCCATTATATTTTTATGTAGTTATCCATCACAAAATAGAAAAATAATACAGTTAAGATAGAAAAACAATTAGCTTTATATCTTCTTTAATGAGTCATACATCCTTTTGTCTGAATTTCATTCTTATCACCTAATATTACCCTTTCTTGGCCTCCTTTCTGAATGCTAGGTCATACCCACCCTTACAACTGTGTACACACACACACACACACACACACACACACACACACACACACAAAATAGGCTAGGAACTGCATATGGGGAAGTACATGCATTTTTTTCTTTCTAAGTTCAAAGTTTTCTTTGGCCTACCTTGCTTAATATTATACATTCTAAGTTCATTCTTTTTCCTGAAAATGTTGTGATTGCATTTTTCTTTAGAGCTAAATAATATTTCATTTTAGATATGTACCATATTGTTATTACTATTCGTCTGTTGATGGACATTTCCTTGCTATCATAAATAAAAAGCATCAATAAACATGGTTGTGCAAATATCTTCATAGTGGGGTTATAGAGTTCTCTGGGTATAGGCCCTGGAGTGGACTAGCTGGGTCATATGATAGTAATTTTTTTTGAAGAATCTCCAAACTGGTTTCCACAATGGCTGTGTTAATTTGCATTCCCACCAACAGTAAGAGGTCCTCTGTTCCCACACCCTCTCTGATGATGCTTGCCATTAAATTCTGTGCTGACAGCCCTTCTTGATTGCATTTCCTTGATGATTAAGGATGTTGACCGCCTTTAAAAATGGTTACTGCCCATTTGTGTCTCTTCTTTTGAACTGTCTATTCAGATTCATTAGCCCATTAGAAAGCAAACTGATCAAGCCATGGAGCACAGGCCAGTAAGCTACATTCCTCTCTGGCCTCTGCCTAAGTTCCTGCCTCCAGGTTCCTGCCTTGGGCTCCTGCCCTGGCTCCCCTCAGTCATGGATTATAAGCTGCAAGCTGCCAGATGAAATAAATCATTTCCTGTGGTATTTATTTTGCATTTCTTTGTAAATTCTGGATTAGCTCATTGTCTGCACTGTGGTTGCTAAAGATTTTTCTCCCTTACTGTGAACTTCAATGATGGTTTCATTTGCTGTGCCAAAACTTTTAATTTCTTGTTCATTTGTGTTTTCTTCATCCTTGATAGCTGTGGACATGGTGCTATTTCTTCCTTCCTTCCTTCCTCCCTTCCTTCCTTCCTTCCTTCCCTCCTCCTTCCTTCCTTCCTTCCTTCTTTCCTTCTTCCTTCTCTGCTTCCTTCCTTCACTCTTTCCTTCATTTCTTTCTTTTATTCTATTTTTTTCAATACAGGGTTTCTCTGTGTAGCCCTAGCTGTCCTGGCACTCACTCTGTAGACCAGGCTGGCCTCAAACTCACAGAGATCCACCTGCCTCTCCCTCCCAAGTGCTGGGATTAAAGGTGTGTGCCAACACCACCTGGCTGGTTCTTTATCTAATTGACATCTATATCTATATCTATATTTATCATTTATATATCAATGTGTCAATCTCTGTTGTCTGCTAGAGATCCTCCTATTTACTTACTATTCCCTACTACACGTGTTACTTTGATTTCTGTTGGTAGGATAAAACCATGACCAAAAATGACTTGAGAAAGAAGGGCTTTATTTCAAGGCAGGAACCAGGAGACAGGAACTGGAGCAAAGGCCATGAAGGGGTGCTGCTTACTGGCTTTGCTCTCCATGGCTTAATCAGTTTGCTTTCTAATACAACCCAGTACTATGTTCCTAGGGGTGGCACTACCCACAGTGGGCTGGGCCCTTCCATATCAATCATTAATCAACAAACTACAGACACACTCATGGGCAAATATAATGGAGGTGACTCCTCAACAGAGGCTCCCTCTTTCCAGGTGACTCTGGTTAGTGTTAACTTGATGAAAACTGATGAGCACACTGCACTTCATTTTCATAGACGGTCTGCTCTCTTTATGGGAAAATGTATGCAGGGGTCAGGAAGCTGTCATCTCTGAGTTAATCAGGCTAGTTGTAGGATGATTATTAGTGATCACAGTCTCAGTGTTCGAGATGACAGTGGCTGGGAACAGTGACTGTCAATATGTGGCCCATATCAAGGCAGAGCCTGCTGCCTAGGTCCAGCCAACAGCCGTCATATAGGAGGCAGGCTTTCTCCAGTCCCATCTTTTTGTGCTTCAAGAGAGCCAGAGGACATTTTATCTCCTGAAAAATCTGCAGTCTTTCATTTTAAAACATGGCATGCAGAAACAAGGCTGAAACACGATGTAGGTGTCTTAACATGGCTGCCAGACCTGAGCCCTAGAATGGTAGTCTAGGACTTCTGCTTCATCAGTAAGAGCGATATGTATATGTGCATGAGGTATCTGCGTGCATTGTGTGTGTGTGTGTGTGTGTGTGTGTGTGTGTTGTGTGTTTTGTGTTGCATGTGTTGTGCTGTGTGTGCATGTGTGTGCATGTATATGGGGGCCTAATGAAGTTCTTTTCTTTAATTATGAGTGTAACATGCTCCTTCACACTCTGGTTCAGTACTCACCGATATCATCCGTTACATCCCCCCATTTCCTTATTATCGGGCAGTTGGGTCATTTCAGGGTTTCTCTGTAAGCATGCTGGGGTAACCCCCTTTAGATGGTGCTTCGTGCCTGTCCATCCTTGTAGCTGCCTGTCACAAAACTGGACCAGGAAGGTTTGTTTCTGGTGTTGGCTTTTCCTCTAACCCAGACTCTCCCAGGATAAAGAATCTTCATTTTCTTTGAACGCCCACTGCCCAGCTCTCCTTGCAGAATTCGGACATGGAATGAGGGAATGGGGTGGGAGAGGAGGGAAATCAGCCTTGTGACTCCATCATAGGGAGCTGGGGAGGCTGTGCCACCTCCCCAGGGAGAGCAGCTTTTACTGGGACAATGCCAAACCACTGTCTGCTGAACTGCTGTGACACCACTGACTCAGTCCTGCATTCTGGGATCTACTTGACCCAATCACGTGGATTTTCTGTTACAGAGCATGAGCAGCCATGCCAGCTTCCCTGGAACGACCATGACTGGGGCCCCAACTTAAAGCTTACTCTTCTGTTGTATTTAACATACTTGAAGAAGATTTCATTTACTTTTATTATTTTATGTGTAAGAGTGTTTTGCCTGCATGTATGTATTTCCACTACATATATGCCTGGTGTCTGTAGAGGTCAGAAGAGGGTGTCAGAGTCCCTGAAACTGGAGTTATGGCTGCTC
This sequence comes from Cricetulus griseus, assembly GCF_003668045.3. Lineage (NCBI taxonomy): Eukaryota > Metazoa > Chordata > Mammalia > Rodentia > Cricetidae > Cricetulus > Cricetulus griseus. Next base: position 48,229,517 of record NC_048600.1, on the reverse strand, counting down.
TAGGGCTGCCATGTGGGTGCAGGGAACTGAACCTGGGTCCTTCTGCACCAAGTGCTCTTAACCAGTGAGTCATTTCTCCAGCCCACCCTTTTAATTTTTTAATGGGAATTAAAACCCATTTGAATCTTCAAATTATGGGGATGGTTTGCTGTTTAGTTTTTTTTTCTTCTTCTTCTTTTTTGTCAACTTGACACAAGCTGGAACCATCTGGGAAGATGGAACCACAATTGGCCTGCAGGCAAGTCTGTGGGGGCATTTTTTTTTTTTTTGATTAATGATTGATGAGGGAGGATCCAGTTCATCATGGTCACCTGGGTAGGTAGTCCTGGGTGCTATAAGAAAGCAGGCTGAGCAAGCTATAGGGAACAAGCCAGAAAGCAGCACTCCTCCATGGGCTCTTCTTCAGTTCCTGCCTCTAGGTCCCTGCTTTTTGAGTTCCTTCCCTGACTTCACTCAGTAATGGAGTGTGATATAGAAGTGTTGTGCCCAAATTCTAACTCCAAAATTATCAAGAGGCCCATTTTGATGCAAAAGCAGAGTCTTTTATTGTAGTTGTTTAACGAGCTAACCCCATTATCTCAGGCCTTTCATCCATACACTCGTGGGATGGCTGGGGAAAGACCCCGAGAAACCACGAGACAGGGATCTTTTTTTTTCTTCTTTTTTTTTATTTGAGTTACAAACACGATTGAATTACATGACAATCCCAGTTCCCTTCTCCCTCCCTTCCTCCCCTACCACCCCCCCAACTAAAACCCTACCTATCACATATCCTTTCTTCTAATCTATACCTGACTCAACCTTTCTGCTCCCTCATGACCTCTGCATCCTTTCTCTTCTTCCCTTCTTATTCACGTAGCTCCCTCGGCCCTCTTCCCATGCTCTCAATTTGCTCAGGGGATTGTGAGACAGGGATCTTATAGGGCAGGGTAAGGGGAGTGTCTAGGGGTACGCACAGTCTCAGGATTGGGGCACCTCCAGGCTTGGACACCTGCCCTGTGTTGATTGGTCAAATGGTTGTTATGACCCATAGGCCCTCCCAGGGCAGTTGCTATGCAAATCACTGTTGTGCATTTGTCGTAAAACACACCTAGGATGTAAAGCACAGCCCCGCCAGCTAACTTCTGATTGGTTCCTTGTCACAAGGGCATCTGACCTCCTAGTGAGCAGGATAGGCCCAGCAAGGTCAGGTGAGTGCATGTTATCCTGTCATGGCTGCCAAAACAGGGGGTTGGTCCCTTCAGAAGTAAACCACATAAACTCCTTCCTCCCCAAGTTGCTTGTGGCTGCGCTGTTTATCACAGCAGCAGAAACCTAAAGCATAGAGCAACAGTTCTCTCACCTCGCCCCTTTAATACAGTCCCTCATGTTGTGGTGAGCCCCAACCTTAGAATTATTTTTGTTGTTAATTCATAACTGTAATTTTGCTACTGTTAAGAATCATAAAGTAAATATTTTTGGGTAAAGGGTTTTGCCAAAAGGGTCATGACCCACAGGTTGAGAAACTCTGTAATAGAAGGTGCATTCATCATCTTTCCTTTACTACAATGAAATACCTGAGTCTGAGCTACTTTTCAGAGTAGACGGTCCACTGTGTCTTGGCTCTGGAGACTGGAAGTCCAAGAGTCTAGAGCTGGCATCTGGCCCTTCTTCATGCGTTATACTATGGTACCACAACCAACCACACATCCAACCACAGGAGACAACAGGCAGCCTCAGACCCCCCACCCACACTCCTCCAAGTTTAATAGACCAGAAATAACAGCCCCTGTCCTTGTGGGACTGAGAGGTCCCACCCCAGGTTCCTTGCTTTCCTAACAGAAGGGGACAGTCCCAGCCTAGCTGAAGGGGTGTTCCCATCCCAGCCACTCAGGAGGTGTAGTTTCCTTGGCTCTTAGAATGATGGCCTCTTTGGGCCTTTTGTTCTCCTGTTTGAATGTCAAGGCCCAAGGGCAGGGACCTAATTGGCAGCTAGCTGTCTCCTACATCTTCCCCACCCAGTCCTCCCCAGGAGGATAGAGGAAGGCCATTTCTTTCTCACAGAGGGAAGAGGGAAATACCAGCACAGGAGTGTGGGAGTGACGTGTTCTCCTTCCCACTAACTTGTTGATGGGCGTGAGGTTGTTCTTTGGAGTGCTGAAGAATGTTCTGGAATTACAAAGAAGAGAAGCTTGCTCAACCTTGTAAATACAGTTTTAGAAAATGCAACACTGAATCATATACTGTGAAAGAGCAAATCATATGGTATATGAGTTATATTTAATTTATTTATGTATCTTAAGTATCTGAGTTTACCCTTGTCTGTCTCAAGCTCTTTGTTGACCTAGAACCTGGACTCTTACAGCTGGCTGTCCTTCTGGGAGCCTGGGTCCGTGGAGTCCTCCTTCTCCTGAGGAGCCTCCAGGGATGGGCTGGAGTAGGGAACCCTGGGATCCTCCAGCCAGTCACCCCAAGGCAGATTGGTGGACTGGAGAAGGGTAGTGCTCCCTGTGCAGATGACGACCCAGTGGGGCAGCAGCAACGACAGGGAAAACATTCTTTCCTGACTCAAGAAGGAAAAAGGTTCGGGCTTTTCTGATGAAGAGTCAAGATACCTGGAGTTTTGTTATAGAAGCTGAACAAGACCACTGAAGTGGTTTCAAACGAGCAGACACAATTTTATAATTGGGGTTTTGCTAGAATGATATTTGCTTTATTTTTTAAGTGTTATCGGATTTCTTTTTGTTTTTGTTTTTTCTTTTGTTATCACTTTAAATTAAGATCCTGGGAATAAGATCCCAGAGGGGAGCCCTTCTCCCTGAACCACCTTCAGAGGAGGAAGTGGGTGAAAGTTCTCTCCCTGCGACTTTACAGGGAGGGACTTTTCATGGCCTTTAAGGGGCAGAGATGCTCATGGACAGAGCTGTGTCTTCTAAGTAAAAGCTTGGAACATGTCTAGTTTCAGAAGCCCAGCTCAACAGGGCTTGAGTCTAACAGGAATTTGTTGGGTTGTTAAGGGGAAACAACCAAAGCTTCAGGTATGGTTTGAAGTAGGGCATCAAAGGATGCCCCGTGCTCAGTTTCTTTTTCTACATTTCTTGGCTCTGCTTCCAGTGATCTGTTCCTACCTTCAGGGTGAACCTTCTCTATGACAATGGCACTGGCCCAGTACCAACCTAGCTTCCTTCTAAAACGTTCGACTTCTTCTTAGTAAGGCCACAGAGAGCACTGATCTTAGTAGGGCCACAGTGAGCATTGATCTTCAATACTTGAAGCATGGAGACACAGTCAAACCATCTTGACACACAGCTTTGGGATTCTGGAAATCTGAAGATTCGTGCTCTGCTTCCTGACAGTGTGACCTTGGGCAAGCCATTTGACTCATGGGGTCTCAGATGCCTCATGAGGTTGCAGTGGGTATTAACAGTGCTAGGGTACAGAGGTGGCTTTTGTCCCAAGCAAACCCTGGGTTCAGTGATGGTCAGTATAGTGAAGGTTGGTGCTAAGGGTTATTCTAGAAAAATGTCCGTGAAAATTGTGGGAGGAGGCAGGGGCTAGGAGAGCCTGAAGTAGAGCTGTCAGGACACAAAGGACAGGAGGAATGGGTGACCAAGCAGCCAAGCTGTGCACATGCCTGGGCATGGAGGTGTGGGCAGGGGTCTATGGGCTGACATGGAGCCAGCTGGGCCAGTTGGAGAGATCCACTCAATGCCACCATCTAGGTCATGGCTCTGTCTGAGGATGTCCTGCATCTCTGGAGAACAGAGTCCTAACTCAGCTCCCATAGCTGGAAGAGACAGACAGGTGCTGTGGGATGGGCTCACCGACCAAGACACCAAGTCTGCCTTCATGACTGTTAGTGTGCAGCAAGAACTAGTGGGCTTTGAGGCCACACAATTGCCTTGGCCTGAGCTTCAGGCTTCCAAAGCAGGCTGAACTTCAGAGGAAACTGAGGCAGAAGCTGGCTCAGAAGACAGCATGCACTCAGAGCCATAGGCAAGATGCACTACTCCTCATCCTCCCCTTCTCCCTTCTCCTCCCTGACTCTTCTCTTTGCTCCTCCATTCTTCTCCCTCTTCTTCTACTACCCTCCTCATTTTCTTCTCTTTTCTCTCAATCTTTCTTCTCTCCTTCTCACCAATTTATTAAGTATATTTACAAAAATATCAGCATGTTCCTTTAGGCATAGTGGTGGCACACTTTTGTAACCCTAGCACTGAGAGAGGGAAATTACAAGTTTGAGGACAGCTTGTTTTACCTGGTGAGTTCTAGGCCAGCTTGAGCTACCTAGCAAGACCCAGTCTCAAAATAAACAATGACAATGAAGAGTTCCCATGCCTGTCCTGGTTTAATTTGTTGCTGTGATTAACACCCCCCAAAGAGTAGCGTATGAGAGAAAAGATTTATAGATTTATTCGGCCTACAATTACAGATTACATTCCCTTGTGGGGGAAATCAAAGCAGGAACCTAAAACATCTAGTCACATCACATCCACAGCCCAGAGCAGGGAAAAACGAATGTGTGCATACTTAGTGCTCAGCTGGCTTTCTCCGCTCTCTTGGAGTTCTGGATCCAAATCCAGGAAAGGGTGCTGTGCACATGCAGGGTGGGTTGTCCCACCTCAGTTAGCCTAATTAAGAAAATCCCCACCTCACCAAAACATCCTTTCTTCCGAGTTGTTTCAGGTTGGCAATGAAAAGCAGCCATCATGAAGCCTTATACATGTTTCAGGGCGATGTTTTCTAGCCTCCCTTTCTCTTTTTTCTTGACAGTGTTTTATTAAGTAGGTCAGGATGGCTTAGAACCCACTGCATAGCCCACATTGGCCTAGAACTCACAGATTCCGAGTTCATAGAACTCACCAGACCCTACTGCCTTTATCAAACAAGTGCTGGGATCCCAGGCCTGTGCGGAACGGCCAGTTATATATTTCTTTGAAGTCATTTCACATACATTTATCTTATTCCATCCATCTAAAAATTTGTGATAGTCCATTACATGGACACACTGATTTATTTAGTCAAATCATAATGAACATTTAGAAACTTCAACTCCTAAGCTACCAACAAAAACTCAGAAAATACTACTAATCATGGTAAAATAATGGTAATTATGAACATCTGTTGGCCACTACCTCAGCACTAATATATATATTAGTTCATATATGTATATATTACATATTAGTATATATATATATATATATATATATATGTACACACACATATCTTCAAATAAATCTGCATGGCAGGCATTAATTATTCTCATTTTCTAGATCAAGGAATCAAGGTATAGAGAGAAGCCACTTGCTGCTTTGGTCTGGATGTGCTGGGAACTTAATCCTCATGTTTGTGTATGGATTGAAGGACAGACCTCTGGGTGATAATGAAGACCTGATGCTGTCATCAGGATGGAGTCTCAGAGGACCAGTGGCTTTAGAAGAAGAGAGATCTGGCTTAGGGCTTCTTCTGTCTTACCATGCAGTGCCTTCTGCTGTGCTAGGGTGTGCTAAGAAAGCACTTGCCATGGCTAGTCATATCAAGGGACTTCCTAGCCTCCAGAGTTCTTATAAACCATCCAGTGCCCAATGTTTGGTTGTAGTGATAGACAACAGAGTAAGAGGGCTGGGGACAGAAGCTTGTCAGCACCCATGTTTAGAAAAAAAAAAAAAGAGCCAGGAACTCTAGTGCTGGGAGTGTGTGTGTGTGTGTGTGTGTGTGTGTGTGTGTGTGTGTGTGTGTGTGTGGTCGGGTGGGCAGAGACAGGCAGATCCCCATGACTCACTGGCCAGCCAATTTAGCTGAAATACTGGTTCAGTGAGAGACCTTGTACCAAATACTTAGGTAGACAATAATAGAGGAAGACATACTGACATCAACTTCTGGCATGTGCACATTCATACACACACACACACACACACACACACACACACACACACACACACACACACACACACACACACGTGCATGTACTCTCACACAATCAAACATATGAGATGCTCTCTCACCTCTTTGTACATGAGTAACTGTATCTACATAATAAGTTCCCGAAAGTGTAGCTTCTTAGCAAATTGTCACTTCAAGGCACTATCCTGGTTTATGTTCTCATTAGCTTGTAAATGAATATAAGCAAACACAGGTTTTTCAGTAGGACAGATAACCTGTGCCTTGTGGTTTAGTTTGTGCTTTGTTATGAGTCCTGTGGTGTATGTTTTATTGTTAAAGCTCTTGATTGATCTTTTCTTTTAGATTGTCAGTCTTTCTTACAGCTTTATAAGAATATATTATACAATCCACATATATATAACATAAGGCTATATTAAATATACAAAAGTTAAATATGTTGTTATACAATATAAATATAAAATTATTTTATTTAGAGATATGTTACAAAATATAACACATACAGAGACAAGTCACTTATTCCTCTTTATTCCTAGATATAAATATTCAAATCCACTATGAAGTGACACAAAGCTGTCAGTAGAGATGTTACCCAGAGTTGCATGAAGTCTATGGGCTAATTTTAAGAGAAATGTCTTGTTTATGATATCAAGATTCTTCATTAAGAAAATGGTCTTTGGCCAGGCATTGGTGGCGCACACCTTTAATCCCAGCACTCGGGAGGCAGAGGCAGGCGGATCTCTGTAAGTTCGAGGCCAGCCTGGTCTCCAGAGCGAGTGCCAGGATAGCTACATAGAGAAAGCTCCAAAGCTACATAGAGAAACCCTGTCTATGTAGACAAGAACAACAACAACAACAAAAAACAAAAAACAAAAAGAAAGAAAGGAAGAAAGAAAGAAAGAAAGAAAGGAAGGAAGGAAGGAAGGAAGAAAATGGTCTTTGTCAAGACTAAATCAGGGCATTATAAATATAATAGAAGCAACAAATCCATATACAACAGTAACACTGAAGACGAGATAAATTGTCTCCACACAAGGAAGAATCGAGAACCAGATGGGTTTGATGCCAAGTCTCAGCAAACCTTTAAGGAAGTGCTAACAGCAATACTCCTCAAACTGTTCTACAAGGTCGAAAGAGAGGGCACATTCCCAGACTCATTCTGCAAGGCCAGTGCTCTCAATGACATACTTGCAAACTGTCTTTAAGAACACATTAAGGGGGTACACCATGATCAAGTGGGTTTTATCACAGAGATGTTGGTTCAACATATACATCATCAGTAAAAGTGATGTGGTGCTTAAGTAGTATAAGACAGAAACCACCTGGTCATCTCAATAGATACAGGAGACAATAGACACCTTTCAATATACCTTTATATAAAGTCCAGAAGGAATTAGGCATAGAAGGAACAGACCCCAACACAATTAAGGCTACAAATGTCAACCCTGAGGCCAACAATGTGCACAATAGAGGAAACAATGAAAGTATCTTACCTAATGCCAGGCTTGAGACAAAGTGCCCACCCTCACTGCTCTTGTTCAATACAAGGCTTAAATTCTTAGCTACATCGACAGAAAAAGAGAAAGAAACCAGAAGAAACAAATAAATGAAATCGGAAAGGAAAATGTCCAAGTATCTCTATTTACAGATGACATAAAGGATCATATATGGAGTCTACTAAAAACCTCTTAGCCTTAGTATATACTTTAAACAAAGTAACAGGATAAACACCAACAGCTTTTCTGCATAGCAGCAGTGAACTTGCCAAGAAAGCAATCAGGAAAAATAATATCCCATTTGCAATTATTTATTTATTTTATTTTGTGTGTATGAATGTTTTGTTTGCATATACGTAAATACATCATATATGGGCAGTACCTGTAGAGGCCAGAAGTGTTGCATCCCCCAGAACTAGAGTTATAGACAGTTGTTAGCCACCATGTGGGTGGGAACTGAACCCAGGTCCATAGCTAGAGTAGTCAGCGATGTTAGGTGCTGAGCCATTTCTCCAGCCCCTTGTTTACAATCACTTAAAAAATACTTATGAAATGAACCTAACTTAAGAGGTGGAAGTCTTCTTCTACTTGAACACATTGAAGAAAGAAACCGAAGAAGTCACTAGAGGATGAAAAGACCTTCATGCTCACACATTACAAGAATTATTATTGTAAAAATTGCCATGTTGTCAAACTTTACCTACAGATTCAATGTGATACCACCCAGATTCCAGTGATATTTCTCACTGCACTAGAGAGTATGATCTTAAAATTAATACAGAAGCACCAAGGACCCGGGATGGGTAAAGCAATCCTAGAAAGGATGAGTAATGTTAGAGGTGCCCCCAATGCCTCCAAATTACATTAAATTATAATTACATTATACATTAAATGATATTAAATTGTAATATCTCAAATAATGTTACAGAGCCATAATAACAACAACTGCATGGTGCTGCTATAAAACCAGACATGGATACCAAGGGAGCAGGACAGAGGACCCAGAGATAAATCCATACCATTCTGGCCACCTAATTTTTGAGGAAAGTATCAAAAGCATGCATTAGAAAAAAAGACCCGCTTTCTTCAACAGCTTTACAAATGGTGTTGGGAGAACATCACAACAACAATAAAAAGCAAAACAAACAGATTATCTACAAAAAACCCTCCAGTCAGTATATGGTCTAATGAAATGACTGGATATTTCTTATGGGATAAAGGACACATAAATGGCCAATATATGTTTGGGAAAGTGTTTGCTGTCCTCAACTACCAGGGAAATACAAACTGAGATTGCTTTGAGATTTCATCTCCAAGTCAGTTGGAACGGTTGTCTTTAGGAAAACAGCAAATGTTGAGGAAGTGGAGAAAGAGGAGTCCTTATTCACTGCTAGAGGGAACGCTAAGCTTGTTCAGTCTCCATGAAAGTCAGTGTGGAGTTTCTGCAAGTGTTACAGCTCTGGAGGGAAAGGTATCCTGACTTGTTTGGAAGTCAGGCTATAATACAGCTGTGAAAGGAAGGTTTCCTGGATACCCACAGCTGTGAGGAGAAAGGTATCCTGGCTTGTTGGGAAGTCAGGCTATACCTGAAGCTGGGTTCTGGTGGGGGATGGTCTCCCCACAGGATGTGACAATCCTGCTTCTCTCCAAGGGACAGTCACTATAGCTAAGCTCTGTCTGCTCCACTCTGTTAAGAGAGTTCCCCAGCAGAGGTATCTGAGTCTTCTCAACTCCTGCCCAAGTTGTTACTTCTTCTGCTTCACTCTGCTAAGGGGGGAAACCCCTGCAGAAATGAAGCAATCTGCTCTGGCTCTGCTCCCCTAAGGGAATTTCCCAGCAGAGATTCTTCTCTGCACCATCAAAAAGAAGGTCTCACCCAAAACTCAAGAGATTTATTTGGGAAGGAGGAATCCAGGAGAGTGGCTGTCTCTGCCAGGGTAGAAAAGGACAGCTGCCAACTGAACAGGCACAGCAGGAGCTTATATAGGGTTTCTTAGGGGCAGAGTTTTTCCAGGGGGGGGAGTTTTTCAGGGGGAGGGGGATTGATCAGATTTTGATCCCCTTGAGCTAGGATAAGCTCAGATTGCCTAGATTTCATGCTCAGGGATTGGTTGGATTTCTGCTCAGAGATTGGTTGGTTTTCCTTCTCAAGAATTGGTTGGTTTTATGTTCTGTTAGTCAGGGGCAGATTTGGCTCTGGTTTCAGGACCAAAGTGTGTTTCTTTGACTCTGGTTGGGTCAGGGTGCGTTTCTTTGGTTCTGTTTCAGGGACAAAGTGTGTTTCCTTCACTGGCTCTGGTTTCAGGGCCAGAGTGGATTTCTTTGGCTGGCTCTGGTTTTGGAGTCAGGGTGGGTTTCTTCACTGTCTCTGGTTTCAGGATTAGAGTGGATTTCTTTGTCTGGTTCTTTTACTCTACAGTTTCAAGGGATGAATGAAAACCTGCCACAGTAAAAGTTTCTTAAAATATATACATGTGCCAGTATTTTGATGGGGATTGCATTGAATCTGTAGATTGCTTTTGGAAAGATTGCCATTTTTACTATATTGATCCCACCTATCCAAGAGCATGGGAGATCTTTCCATTTTCTGATATCTTCTTTAGCTCAAAGTTCTTGCTATACAGGTCTTTCACTTGTTTGTTTAGTGTTACCCCAAGGTATTTTATGTTGTTTGTGGCTATTGTACGGGATGATGTTTCTCTGATTTCTTTCTCAGCATATTTATGGTCTGTATATAGTAGGGCTACTGATTTTTTTTGAGTTAATCTTGTATCCTGCCACTTTGCTGAAGGTGTTTATCAACTGTAGGAGTTCCCTGGTAGAATTTTTCAGGTCTTACCTAAACTGTCATATCATCTGCAAACAGTGAAAGTTTGACTTCTTCCTTTCCAATTTGTATCCCCTTGATCTCCTTTTGTGTTATTGCCCTAGCTAGAACTTCAAGTACAATATTGAAGAGATATGGAGAGAATGGACAGCCTTGTGTTATTCCTGATTTTAGAGAAATCTCGTTGAGTTTCTCTCCATTTAGTTTGATGTTGTCTGTTGATTTACTGTATATTTTTTTTATTATGTTAAGGTATGTTCCTGTTATCCCTGATCTCTCCAGGACCTTTATCATGAAGGAGTATTGGATTTTGTCAAAGCATCTAGTGAGATGATCATGTGTTTTTTTCTTTTTCAGTTTGTTTATATAGTAGATTAGGTTGATGGATTTTTGTATGTTGAACCATCCCTGCATCCCTAGGATGAAGCCTACTTGATCTGATATGTTCTTGGATTTGGTTTGCCAGTATTTTATTGAGTATTTTCGAATCAATTTTCATGAGGGATGTTGGTCTGTAGTTCTCTTTCTTAGTTGTGTCTTTGTGTGGCTTTGGTGCCAAGGTAATCCCCATCAAAATACTGGTACAATTCTTCACAGACCTTGAAAGAATAATACTCAACTTTATATGGAAAAACAAAAGACCCAGGATAGCCAAAACAACCCTGTACAATAAAGGAACTTCCAGAGGCATCATCATCCCTGACTTCAAGCTCTATTATAGAGCTATAGTCCTGAAAACAGCTGGGTATTGGCACAAAAATAGACAGGTAGACCAATGGAATAAAATTGAAAACCCTGATATTAACCCACATACCTATGAACACCTGATTTTTGACAAAGAAGCTAAAGTTATACAATGGAATGAAGAAAGCATCTTCAACAAATGGTGCTGGCATAATGGGATGCTGGCATGTAGAAGACTGCAGATAGATCCATGTCTATCGCCATGCATAAAACTTTAGTCCAAATGGATCAAAGACCTCAACATAAATCTAGCCACATTGAACCTATTAGAAGAGAAAGTGGAAAGTGCCATTGAACAAATTGGTATAGGAGGCCACTTCCTGAACATAACACCAGTAGCACAGACACTGAAATTGACAATTAATAAATGGGACCTCCTGAAACTGAGAAGCTTCTATAAGGCAAAGGACACAGTCAACAAGACAAAATGGCAGCCCACAGAATGGGGAAAGATTTTCACCAACCCCACATCCAACAGAGGGCTGATCTCCAAAGTTTACAAAAAAAAAAAAACAAATAATCCAATTAAAAAGAGGGGTACAGAGCTAAATAGAGACTTCTCAATAGAGGAATATAAAATGGCTGAAAGACACATAAGAAAGTGCTCAACATCCTTAACCATCAGGGAAATACAACTCAAAACAACTCTGAGATACCATCTTACTCCTGTCAGAATGGCTAAACTCAAAAACACCAATGACAGTTTATGCTGGAGAAGATGTGGAGAAAGGGGATCACTCCTCCACTACTGGTGGGAGTGCCAATTCATACAGCTGCTCTGGTAATCAGTATGATGATTCCTCAGGAAAATGGGAATCAGTCTACCACAAGATCCAACACTTCTACTCTTAGGCATATAACCAAAAGAAGGACATTCATACAACAAGGACATCTGTTCCACAATGTTCATCGCAGCATTATTTGTAATAGCCAGAACCTGGAAACAACCTAGATGCCTCTCAACTGAAGAATGGATAGAGAAAATGTGGTACATTTACACAATGGAGTACTACTCGGGGGTGGGGGTGGGGGGGAGGAAACACAATGGAATCTTGAAATTCGCAGGCAAATAGATGGAACTAGAAGAAAACATTCTGAGTGAAGTAACTCAGTTACAAATGACAAACATGGCATGTACTCACTCATATATGAATTTTAGACATAGAGCAAAGGATTCCCAGCCTACAATCCATACCTCCAGAGAAGCTAAGAAACAAGGAGTAACCTAAGAGAGACATACATGGTCCCCCCTGAGAAGGAGAAAGGGACAAGATCTCCTGAGCAAATTGGGAGCATGGGGGAGGGGAGAGGGAGCTAGAAGAATGAGAAAGGGAGAAGAGGAGGGGTGAGGAGGACATGAAGAAAGAAGCTAGTAGGTTGAGTCTGGGGAAAAATAGAGGAGAGCAAGATAAGAGATACCATAATAGAGGGAGCCATTATAGGTTTAAAGAGAAATCTAGCACTAGGGAAATGTCCAGAGATCTACAAGGATGACACCAACTAACAATCTAAGCAACAGTGGAGAAGCTACCTTAAATGCCCCCCCATAATGAGATTGATGATTACCTTATATGCCATCCTAGAGCCTTCATCCAGAAGCTGATGGACATAGAAATAGATACCCACAGCTAAACACTGAACTGAACTGGAACTCAGCTGCAGAGAGTGAGAAGTGATGATCAACCTGGTGAAACCCACAGAAACAGCTGACCTGAACAAGGGGGAACTCATGGTCCCCAGATTGATAGGTGGGAAACCAACATGGGGCTGGTCCAGACCCCATGAATGTGGGTGTCAGTGAGGAGGCCTCAGAAATCTATGGGGCCTCTTGTAGTAGATCAGTACTTATCCCTAGCAAAAGAATGGACTTTGGGAGCCCATTCCACATAGAGGGATACTCTCTCAGTCTAGACACATGGGGGAGGGCCTAGGCCCTATCCCAAAGAATATGACAGACTCTGAAAATCCCCCATGAAAGACCTTACCCTCCCTGGGGAGCAGAAAGGGTATAGGATAGGTAAGGTATTAGTGGGGGGCAGGGGAGGAGGGGAGGGAGAGGGAACTGGGATTGTAAAACAATCTTGTTTCTAATTTAAATAAAAAATGGAGAAACAACTATACATGCATGAAAGAAATGTAAAGGAAATTACCAAAATCACCAAATAATGAGGAAGACAAAAAAGATGTGTCTATCTTTTGCCATCAAATGAAACCTTTGGGTTACATCTCATTGAATTGCTGGCTATCTGGGCCCCTCAAAGATCCACAAACTACACAGGCAATTGCCATGGTTATTGGTTGCTTTCTACAAATTGATAGCAAGGCCCTATTTCTGGACAACACCTTCATAACCCATTGAACAAAGAGAAGTCAATCTAGTGTCTACCTAAAGCCTTCACTCCTACTGATTAGTGTTCATGGTACTGGAAGATATTCTGAATGCTACCAGAGAAGAAAGGTAAACATCAGTCCAGCTACAAACACTTTTTGATCTGCAATAGTGACCTGTTTGAAAGATACACTGGTGCAATAGTGTCACAAAAGTTGTGGGAGTAACCAACCACTATTTAATTGGATTTAAGTCCATTCCATGAGATGGAACCCATGGCTGGTACTGTTTGTGTGGTCAAGAACTTGGGACTAAATGGGCTGTGGACCTGGGGGAAAACCAAACACTTCTGCTCTGCTAAAGGAACATAGCAATGAAATGACTGCTAATGGCATTCTGCTACACTCATAGAATATTATCTTGCTCATCCCTCATCAGAGAAGCTCCCTCTTGCAGTAGATGGGAACAGATACAGAGACCCACAACTGGACAATGTGCAGAGAGGGAAAGACTTTGGAACATTCAGTTCTAAATGAGATATGCTCATAAAATCCCCTTCTACCTCAGAGTTCAGGAAAGTCTGCAGAAAGTAGTCAGAAAGACTGTAAGAGCCAGTGAGGATTGAGGGCACCAAGGAAACAAGGCCTTGTGTTAGTACTTGTAAGGATAAGTCTTTCCACCATGCTGCCCAAGCCCGGCTGCTGGTTAGGATCCGAGAGTTAGGGCCCCGAATAACACGGGGAGTCTTATATTAGTTTACAATGCTGCTGGCCAATTGACTAGAATTTCTTATATGCTAGTTCAGTGTTAATTATCATAAATCTATATATTTTATAAGGCTTATCTTATGCAGGATACCTTCTGCTGGAGTCCTCTTTCCAGGATCACATGGTGGCTCCAGAGCAGAGAGCAGGAGGAAGAGCAAGAGCAAGAGGATGATTTCCTTCTTATCCCTGCTTATATCTGAGTGGGCCTGCTATGTCGCTTCCTGCCTGGTTCTCTACTACATTTCCCAGAATCCTCCTTGACTCCTAGTCCCACCTATCTTGCTTTCCTATTGGCCAACAGTACTTTATTTATCAACCAATAAGACCAACATATACACAGAAGGGCCTCCCCATCAAGTACTGAATACTACAGCACTGATGTGCATATGAACTCACAGAGACTGAGGTAGATGGGGTCCCAGCGCTGAGAGGGGACATATGGCCCATCCTTAACCCAAGGTTATCTCCAGTTGATGCCTGTTCACAAAGTTAAAATTAGATTTTTTCAATGGAGTCTCACTGGGTAGGTAAATCACACTCAAAATCAGGCCTCATGCCCAGCAGTAGATGGCCAACCTAAAATGAACTCAATGGTACTTTGAATTTTTCTGGGTTTTTGTTTTGTTTTGTCTCATAATGCTTTCTTGCCTTTTTTTTTAACCTTACAGTTATTTCTCACATATTATGGTTTCCAATCATATTTTTATGGGGTTTCTCTGTGTGTGAATGTATATGTATGTGTGTGTCTACATCTATAAGTGCTTTTTCTTTGGCTCTTTTTTTCTATTTGTTTTGCCCCATTTTGGTTTGTTTTTATTTCACTTTTTGATGCTTGTTCATTTTCTAATGAGAGAGAGAAAAAGAGAGAGAGGAAGAAAGAAAGAAAGAAAGAAAGAAAGAAAGAAAGAAAGAAAGAAAGGTGTGGATTTGGATGGGTGGAGAAGTGAGGAAGATCTGGGCTGAACAGGGGAAAGGGAAAATATAATTGGAATGTATTGTATGTAAAACATTCATTTCAACTTAAAATTTTTAAATGAATTAATTAAAAATTAAAATTTAAAACAAAGCAAAAGCTAAATTAGAAATACCATGTGACAGTTATACACTCCCAGATATGCATTGAAGGTTAAGTCAACACTACACAAAGATACTCACATGCCCATGTTTACTGGTGCATTGTTCACAACAGGAAGACATGAACCAGCTTAGATGCACATTAAACATATAAATTGGTAAAGAAAATGTAATGCAATGTATGCTAAGTGGTATGCTTTCATCTGTAAAGAAAATGAAATTATGACATTTGCAGGAAAACAGATGCAAATGGAGCTCAAAATATTTAAGTTTTTGTTTTAGACTTGATATCATGTAGCTGAGGCTAGCCATGTCTGGTGTTTGAAAAAGATTGGCCCCCATAGGCCCATATGATGCTTAGTTATCAGAGAGTGGCACTACTTGAGAAGAATTAGGAGGTGTGACCTTGTTAGTAGGAATGAGCTTGTTGGAGGAAGTGCATCACTGAAGGTGGGCTTTGAGGTTTCAGAAGCCTACTCCAGGCCTTGCTCTTCCTGCTGCCTGCAGACCCAGACGTAGAACTCTCAGCTACATTTCTAATCACCATGGTCATGGTATCTCTTCACAGCAATAGAACAAGACCCTCCTGACTCCACCTTCTCAGTGCTGAAGTTACAGGCATTCATCATCTCACTTGATTTCCATGGTTCCAGGGTTTTGTGCATGCTAGCAAGCACTCTGCCAGCTGTGCTACAAACACTCCCTCAGAAATTGTTATGTTATGCTAAGCAAATAAGCATGTGTGTGTGTGTGTGTGTGTGTGTGTGTGTGTGTGTGTGTGTGTGTGTGTGTGTGTGTGACTCATGAAAGTAGAAAAGGGATTATGAAAGAGGAGGAAGAGATTCTGAAAGAGAGAAAAGGAGAGCACAATGGAATACATGAAAGCAGGAGAGAGGATTTTTTGGACTGAAAGGAGATCAGCAAGAGGAAGATTAAGCTCATAAAATACTCTTTCATATATTGGGTCAATAAAACATGAAACATTTAAGATCAAACTATCTGGTTAGTAGGCTACATACATTTCAACCCTGAGCTTTCTTTCTAGGGAGAGGAATCTGCTGATCCTGTTTTTCTTGTCATTAGCCACATAGGCTTTCCATTCCTTCTTGAGTCAATTTCAATGAGTGAGGTGATAAGAAGAATTTGTTCCTTCGTCCGTGTTCTTCAATAACTTGGCAACATTCCCCACAGTTTTTTTTTGTGTTGTTTACTTAATGTAAATTACATTTGCTTTTATTTTTTCATTCTTTAAATTGTTTATTGTGCTTTTTCTTTCTTTTTGAACAGGATGATCAGAGATCTGTCTATTAGTCTTTTAAAAAGAAGACATTTATTTCTCAATACTTTCTCTCCTTATTACATATGTTAATATTTTCTTTAAGCTTGTATTGTTGAACAGTTTTGTTTGTAATTGTGATGGTTTGAATGAAAATGGCTCCCATAGGCTCACAGGGAGTGGCACCATTAGGTATGGCCTTGTTGGAGGAAGTGTTGTCACTGGAGGGTGGACTTTGAGTCTTTATATGTTTAAGATAGGCCCAGTGTCACTCTCTCTTCTTGCTGCCTACTATATCTAGATATAGAACTCTTGGCTCCTTCTCTAGCACCATGTCTGCTTCCTTGTTGCCATGCTCCCAGCCATGATGATAGTAAACTAAACTTCTAAAACTGTAAGTCAGCCCTATTAAATGTTTTCCTTATTAAGAGTTGGCATGGTCATCATGTCCCTTCACAGCAATAGAAACCCTAAGACATTAATGTTGAAATTTTTTCTGAGGCAATAGACACTTTAAATTTTATTAAAGCACCACAGAATGTGGTAATACATCAATATGTCACATGGTACCCTATGGATATATACAATTTTAAGTGTACAGTTAAAATTAATTTAATTTTAAGAATGTAAGTACTCAAGATTGTACCTTTCTCTAAGGGTTCGGCAGTAGTTGTGCTGTATGAATCTAATGTAAAGAAAATTTTATTATCTTTCAGCTTTAAAATTCTAAGTGTTCTGGTCAGCCACTGTTTCTTTTAGCAGTAAGATTTCTAGAAATTTCTTTTTAATTTTTAATTGATTGTTCCAGAAATTTCAGTATGTATTTCCCCCAACTAGATTTCACTGTCCTTTTAAAAAATGAAATCTATTAAGATTTATCCATGTTCACTGTTCCAACTGACATGTCAACAATTTCCTCAAAGATTATTAGCCTCTTGCCTGAAGCTCATCTTTCAGATCTCTTCATAGTAAATTCTAATTCCTGTGCCTAGATGTATAAAGATTTCCCTTGTCTGTTTGTCTGTATTTAGAATGTGTTGCTTGATTCTGCATAGAGCTTGCCAGAGCATGAAAAGCCAAATCAGCAACCTCTGACCAATTTTATCGAGACATCACATGCCATAAAGTACTCAGTTCAAATCACACAGCTTGCTAGCTGAAGCCTAAACCAAGATAACACCTGCGCTGTCTCTACAAGTTCCTCAGGCCTCTGCATCACAGCTTTCCCACTCTCTCCCACCCTCCACACCCTAGTTGTCTTAGTTAGGGTTTCTATTGCTGTAAAGAGACACCATGAACATGGCAACTCTTATAAAGGAAAACATTTAATGGAGGTGGCAGCTTACAGTTTCAGAGGTTCAGTCCATTATCATCTTGGTGGGACCACAGCGGCATACAGGTAGACAAGGTGCTAGAGAGGTAGCTGAGAATTCTACGTCTTGCAGGAAACAAGAAGTGAACTGTTACACTGCGTGTGGCTTGAGCATATATGAGACTTCAAAGCCCACCTCTATAGTGACTCACTTCCTCCAACAAGGCCACACCTACTCCAACAAGGCCACACCTCCTAATAGTGCCACTCCTTGTAGAGGTCATTTTCTTTCAAACCACCCACACTAGGCAACACTGACCTGCGCTCTCTCACAAAAGATTAGCCTGCAATTTTCTGAAATTTTATATAAACAACTCATTCCATATCGAGTCTTCATCTGGTACTTTCATGCAAGAAAATTATTTTAAAATTCACCTATGCCGTTTCAGGTGTTAGCAGCCAGCATCTTTTATTATTGAGCTGTGTTCAGGGATCTCAGTACACTGGTGGAAAATTACATTGTTTGCAGTTTGGAGATAGTACAATTAAGGATGCTATGAACATTTTTGTTGTTGTTTTGTGGGTTTTTCTGTATCAGTATTTGTACAGATATATGCTTTTATCTCTCTTGAGTAAATATGTACAATCATTGTGGCTGGATCAGACAGTAGGACCATATGCTATATCTGGGCCTAACAGTTAAAAAATATTGCCAACTTGCTTTCCAAATTAGCTGTGCCATTTTACATACTCACTTGTGGCATATAAGGCTTCCAATATCTCCAAATCCTTAATTCTTTATGTATTAATGGTAAAGTTTAATTAACTTCAGGCTTACTCACACACAAACACTAACATACACACCCACAAGTATTGTCCAAGAATGTGTGAGCATGCATGTGCACACCACACACACATACACATGCAAAAACTCAGTTATATATTCAGAACCATTTCAAACTTCCTTTTCCCACACAATATAGCCATCTGGACTCAGTGATTAGTTCTAGAATGACCTTTAACCTCAAGTTTATTTTCTTTAATAGTTTTAGTGATATAGTTGGGAATTAACGCCATTTGTTTTGTTTCTTATAGTGATAATTCATCTACTATATTTTGTTTCCCTAAGACAGAGTTTTTTCTGCATAGCCCTGTCTGTCCTGGAACCTATTTTGTAGACAAGGCTACAAGAACTCACAGAGATCTGTCTGCCTCTGCCTCCCAAGTGCCTTTAACTTCTGGGCAGACAGAAGCAGGTGGATCTCTGTGAATTCAAGGCCAACTTGGACTACACATGGAGTTCTAAACCAGTCAGGGCTACACCGTGAGACCTTTGTCTAAAAACAAACAAACAAACAAAAACAAAAAGCAAAAACAAATAAACAAAATTTCATTGGCATTAGTTGAAATTTCCATTATTTTCTTTCTTCTGGTGCCTTTGGATTTAATATGCTCTCTGGTTTCTTAAGGGAGAGTTTGAGACCATTAATTTGAAAACTCCTTTCTGTTCTAATATAAGCATATAGCACTGTAAATTTCCTTACAAATACAAATTTTGTGGTGGCCTATAAATTTTGATATGTTTTCACTTTTGTCTGTTTTGAATCACAGATTCCTTTTGTTTTGTCTATTTGACCCTTCAATTATTTAGGAGTGTGTTATTTAGTTTTAAATATTTGTGGACATTTCAGAGATCTTTCTGTTATTAACTTATAATTTGATTTTATTGTGGTTAAGGAACATGCTGTGTGAGACTAGGCTCCTTCTAACTTTATTGAGATTTGTTTTATAGCCCAAACTGTGGTGTATCTTGGTAAACATTCTTTGGACATTTGAAAAGAATATGTATTTTGCTGTTGTTGGGTGGAGTGCTGTATAAATGCCATTTGGGTCAGGTTGGTTAATTTCATTGTTCAGGTCTTGTATCTCTTTACTGATTTTCTCTCTACTTATTCTATCCATTCTTGAGAGCAAGATAGATATTGAAACCAAATTTCTTGTTTTAGTTCACTTCTATTAATTTTACATCATGTTCTAAACTGCCCATGTTTAGTGTTATATCTTGATAAATTTTATCATGATAAAATGAATTTCTTTGTCTCTGGTAATATTTTCATGGTTTGAAATCTCACCACTCCAATTTTCTTTTGATTAGGGAAAATGTGTATCTTTTTTATCATCCTTCTCTCAATTTTCTCTTTACATATAAAAAGCATTCTCTATTGGTAGGATTTAGTTGAGTGTTTATTCATTTTAAAAACTCTAATTTTGAAAAATTTGTCCTTTAATTGCAGACATTTGCAACATTTACATTTAATGTAATTATATGCATGGGTTCAAGTGAAATGTTTTGGAATTTGTTTTCTGTCATTCCCATCTCTTCTTTGTTCTGTTTTCCTCATTTGTTCTGCCTTTTTTCAGATTGATGTTTTTATTATTCTATTCTGTCTCTTTTGGTTATAAAGCATAACTCCTTTATAGTTATAGTGGTTATTTTAGGGGCTTACAGTACCCGTTGCTTACTTATCACACTCAAGTGATGGCATGCTGCTGCAACACAGTGTACTAAATATCACAGTGCCCATAGTATCAGCGCACAGCACCAAGCAGCTTTCTGCCACTCCTCACTTATTACTAGGACCTCACTATGGCACACTGCCTGTGGTGCAGTTTTGTAAGCATCCTACACACACACTTCTTCATTCATGTGGTACTTATTGTCATGTTTTTACTTAGGTAAAATTATAAGCCACATACTGCATTATTGGGTTTGATTAAAGGTCATATTGTAATTTTAAGGTTTTTTTTTTCTAGTTATCCATCTGGTTTCTACATTATTTACTAACATTTATTGAGCTTCTCTGGTTGTGAATTTGTTGGAAAAGCATTCATTCTGCCTTAACTTTTAGAATTTTTTTTGTGTGTGTGCAACTCCAGATTAATGTTATTTTTCTTCTGACACTTTAAGTTGTTGTTCTTAGCATTTTTTTTCCAGAAAGAATCTTGGCATCATTTTAACTGTTGGACATATCTTTTCCGTTGGCCATTTTGGGGTGTTCTCTTTATCCCTGGCTTTGAACTGCTTCACTATAATGTACTTGCGACTCACTTTGATGCAGTTCATTGATGTTTACTGAGGCAGAGCTTGGTTGAGCCTCTTGGATGCTCCATTTATAGTTATCATTACATTTGGAAACTGTGTGGCTATTACGTCTTCACATATTTCTTCTGTCTTCTTGTTCCTTCAGGGACTCCAGTTACACCGGTTACATGGCATGAAGATTCCCACAGCTTACAGGTTCTTCTCATTGTGAGGTTGTTTATCTGCCTGTTTTGCATAGTTTCTGTTACTACCCTCTCACTGTCTCTTTTGACTTCATGTCTCAGGCTGTATAATTTTCATCTTGGACATTAGAGGCTTCGCCTCTATAAATTTGATTTGTGTTTGTTTTTTAAATACCTTGGTTCCTTTTTCTTAACATTTGAACATGAAAGTTATAGTTAAAGTAACTAATTTAGTGCCTTTGTATGTTAAATGTGTTTGTTTCAGTTCTGACTGAATTTTCTCTTTCTTATGCACAAGGCATTGTGTCTTCCAAGCCTTTGAATGCCTAGAAATACTTGGGGGGAGGCATTTCCTTTCAATAATTACAAATATTTAATATATAAATGATTAAAGATAGATTTAGTTGACAGCTAACATTGCTTTCACTTTGCATAGTACACTATTTTGAAGTGTCTTTATTAAGAAGCAGTTCAGTCAAGCTCACAAACAAATGCATTCATTAATCACATAGCTATCATTTTGTGGTGATAATGCTTAGTATCTATTCTCTTCATAGTTTTCAATAATATGTATCATCATCAACATAGTTACCTTGCTGCACAATGGAGCTCCTGGGATTTATTCTTCATCTATCTGCATCTATACTTCAGGTATACACCCCAGATGCGTGCCCTGCATTTCGCTTCTTGCTTCTGTGAGATGTGTTTTCATGATGAGGTTTATCTTTCTGTGCTTGGCTTATTTCACTTAATATAAAGTCCTCCAGGCTTATCTCTACTTTCACTAATGTAGGAACAGAGGTTCTCTGTTCAGCCTTCTTCAGTTTGTTGATGTTAAGATACTACATAGTTTGTGTGTATTATGTCCCAAACCTAAACTAATGGTGCTTTTAAATGGATTTATTTCTTGAATAATGCAGAAAGTGAACAGAGCCACAAAATAGTGCTATTATATTAGTTTTTTTAGAATAATTAGGTTTTTAAAGGTATATAGATGTATATATGTATAACATATACATGCATACATACATAATAACATATATATGTTATATGTTATAACATATATATGTATATGTATATATAACATATATATGTATATATATATATATGCTATAATGTTTTTTTCGTCTTTTCTGAGCAGACATATTTGGTCATATACTAACATACGCGGTCACACATTAATTCTAATATTTTTTGAAAATTCTAGTGTTTAATGTCTGGCTTCAAAAAGGGGAAAAACGAAGAGGAAGGGGATATTAATGCCCTCTCCCCCTCACGGAGTGTTCTTCCAATGGAGGGGAGGCCCTGTCCCTCTAGGAGAAGCTACAGCAGCAATGATCGTCTTTCTTTGTGATCAGAAGTAGTTCCTAGAAATCTGACCACAAGTGATGAAACTGTGGAGGGAAGTGTCCCTTTAATCTGCCTGGACTCATCGAAGGTGTGTGCAAGTCACTTCTGGAGCACACAAAGAGACCTCTGCCATGGAACTACAGAGAGGGGGTGAGTGGTTGCCCTGGTGCTCTGAGCAGAAATCGACTAAACATCACCTCTTAGCCTCCTTGGAACTTGCAACCCTCCCGCTGTTTCTAGGGTTTGAAAATCTTTACACCAGGCAGATTCTGATAGGTTGAGGTGAGAGATAGGTTCCTGATGCTTTCTACCCACCATGCTTCTATCCAATTAATGTTGGCTTTGACATACACTAGGTATAATTCCCATTGTGCCATTTTTGTATCGCTGATGAGTCCCTGAAGAAATACCCAATCCCCTCATGCATTATATATTGTTATTTGCCTCTAAAAATCTAAGTATCTTCATAACACTTGTTCTAAGTCCTTATCTGCCAGTTCTAATCATCATGTCTCTTTTGCTGTGTTTTCTCTTATGATTGGTTGCTTCCTCAGATGACATTTTTTTACTTTTTTTAAATTTTATTTTATTCATTATGTATACAACATTCTGCTTCCATGTGTATCTGCACACCAGAAGAGGGCACTAGATCTCATAACAGATGGTTGTGAGCTACCATGTGGTTGCTGTGAATTGAACTCAGGACCTCTGGAAGAACAGTCAGTGCTCTTAACCTCTGAGCTATCTCTCCAGCCCCAGATGACATATTTTTATTGTGTTCTACATGTCATATATGAAACTGGGGACTCTTTCCCCAGATGAAGCCACCTTATTACCCCTGGCTGCTGCAGTGTCTGATCATTTCCCTGTTCCGGTTGAGATGGGGCTGGGTCACAGCAGTAACTGGATTGAATTAATCTGCGTTTGACACTCAACCTCCTACTCTTAAGCTCTTGCATTAAAAAAAAATCAAGTTGGGAAGTAGTGTCCATAGCTTCAGACAGTTTGGTTTGCTTTTTAGTTCAGCTCTTTGTTAGGTGTGAGAATCTTTTTTATCATGAAGCCATTTATGCTATTCACAAATATCTTCTTCGTTTCTGATATACTGACAAACTTTGGGAGAGGGAATTTCAAAGTAGGAAAATATCTGGCTTGAAGGGTCCATCCTTGTGTTTGAAATGGGTGCCAGAGCCGGGCGGAGTTCCCAGGTCCTCTGTCACTGCATCTATGACAGATGTACTTGTGTTTTGATGGGGCCCTGTCCCTGACATGTAGAGGGATCATCATGATTTCTTTTCATCTATTATTTCTTACTAGTATCAAGAAAAGTATTATTTCAGCCAGGAGGTTCTGTACAGGCTGCTGAGGGAGAAAAGACATTAATGATCTTACCTTACAGGCACCTGCATGCAACAAGACTGACATGCTAGCAAGAAGTCTCCACTGGGGCAATAGTGGCACAATGGTAAGGGACAACCAACCACTTTCTGGTTGGCCATGAGACCAATAAGAAATAAAATCTCTCTAGGAGGGATTTTATACCTGCTATTGTAAACCTGTTCAAAAGCTCATCTGTAGAGCTAGTGTAGAGCCTAGGGAGAACACTATTATTACAATTTTGCTAAATTATCATGCTGTCAAACTAAATTATACATAATTATGATTATGACTGTGTGATTAGATTTGTGCCAGTCTAACCTTGGTCAGAGAAGCTTCTTTTTGCAACGGGTGTGGTTAATTAAGAGTAGGTGGTAGCATAACATGTCTTTAATCCCAGCACTCAGGAGGCAGAGGCAGGCAGATATCTGAGTTTAGGGCCAGCCTGGTCTACAGAGACA
Source organism: Cricetulus griseus (assembly GCF_003668045.3). Lineage (NCBI taxonomy): Eukaryota > Metazoa > Chordata > Mammalia > Rodentia > Cricetidae > Cricetulus > Cricetulus griseus. The sequence continues at coordinate 48,205,339 of NC_048600.1, read as the reverse complement.
GCCCTGGCTGTCCTGGAACACAGAGAATCCCTGTCTCGAAAAACAAATCAATCAATCAATCAATCAAACAAACAAACAAACAAACAAAGAGTCTATGACTGGTCAGAATGCTGGGAGCTCTCAGATGGGTTATCTATATCAACTTCCTAAAATCCAAGGCCAGGAGGCATCATAGAAGTGAGTGAGGAAAGGATGTAAGATCTGGAAGATAAGGGGAGCAATGAAATGTTGATTTCTGGGCATGGCAGTGCTGTTTTACATGTCAGTTCACGGCAGCTGCCCTTGCCCGCACAAGATCTGCACCAGGGCCAAGTCAGTCAGAACTCCAGCCTGGATGAACCCTCCCTCACTGGTAGTGGGGGTGGGTACTGAGAGAGGCAACTGCTTTCCTTTGGGGATGTGGCCACCCGTAAGTGGCTTGTCTTCCAGTGGACAGCCACACATCACATGCATATGGGCAAAAGCAACTTGGCTCAGGGGGTTTTAAATAACTAAAACAAAAGATAAAAAGGGGACATGAAGTTGGGAGGAAGATGGGATGGGAGGATTAGGGGAAGATGGAGGGAGGTAACAGTGGGTGCGGATGATGAATGTACACTGCATAAACATATAAAACTTTCAAAGAATAAAAATATATTACTGAAAGAAAAGTGTGGTTTTAATTTTTTTACAGGTTTCTCTTTCTGCTCTCACAGAGCCAAGCTTTTTTTTTTTTTTTCCTAAGTGGAAATGAGAGGCCACACGTGTGGTCCTCTACATGTTGGGCTTTCCTGACTCTTCTCATGCAGTCACATTTTGTGTGCTTTATGCTTTTTGGCTGAAGGGGTCATCAGCCCCAGATGCTCTTTGGGGCCTCAGCTGAAAGGCGAATTCTTCTCGGGGTCTTCTCTGCGCTCTCTGGGCATCAGGCAAGATCACTACAGACCAATTAGCTTAATTCTTCTTGGAATCTACTGTGAGCTCTCTGGGCACCATGCAATTTTTGCTTTAGGGATTTCAAGTTTCATAAGTCATTTAAATTCATCCCCATGTACCTGTGAGGACAGACATATGGTTAGAGATTCTCATGGGAGATCTTGCCCTTCCCCCAAATACATTCAAAGTCAAGCATGGCAGAGACGATGATGTACAAAGTGTTCTGTGTGGGCATCTCAGCTGAGGTTCCTGGCCTCCAGCAGGCTCCAGGTTTGGCCTCTGTCTCCAGATGTGTAGCCTTTTCAAAGCCAAGCACTGGCTCTAGAGACTCATAGGAGGCCTTGGGGACAAGCACAGACAGAACCAGTGTTCATCTTTATGGCACAAGGGCTCTGCATATTCTCTGAGGTTTACTTTCATCCCTTCCACTATCTTGTCTACTATGATTAAGCAGAGTTTTGTTTTGTTTTGTTTTGTTTTAAAATCAATTTATCCCACATTTCTAGGTACCACACCGAGGGGCTGGCTTAGTGCGGCTATTATTTCTTTTGTATTTTTTCATATTTTTTGAGGCAAATCCTGTAGGCTCAGGAGTCTCTAAGTCACACACAGAGGGCTTTGCATCTCTGCTTTAGCCCAGTATGTGTTGATCTTGTTCAAAGTCCCAGAAGCAGCTTTATAGGCTGGTTGCCTTACTTTATCATTTAGGTTCTTAAGGGACCCATCATGACCCCTCCAACACCAACACCATCCCTTCTCAGTGTAACCTCACTGGGCCGTACCCTGGGATGTTTTAGATCACTAGAGAGGAGAGGGGCTGTGGTTTTGGAACCCAATGATGTTGAGGTTCCTAAGTATGGAATTTAACACCACCATTCCCCTCTGCCATATCGTTTCCAGCCCCAAAGAGGAACAGCCTCTGCCATCCATACTCTACCTACAGCCCTTAGCTTTTCTCTTTTGGGTGACCCCCATCCCTACCCCCCATCAAAGGTTTCCTGGGAACAAGGCAGCAGTGAAACAAAGCTGGTTGGAAGAGAGGCTGAGACTCATTCTGTGATCCCCTTGGCACAAGTGCATCAGCGCCCTCCTGAGGGAACTGACAGGAATCCTTGCTCCTCTCCAGAGAGACAGTGACACTCCTGGGCCTGGCAGGAAATGGAGCCAGCCATTCCACCACTCAAAACCCCAGGCGTGACACTGTTCCATGTGTCACGAGGCACGTCCAGACCCCAGATCTTGATTTGCACTTCCACACTGCTGCAACAGGAGCGAAGACTGGGAAGTATGACAGGTCAGGTTGGGAGTAGCCTCAGGAATTGTCCTGAGCACTCGGAACCCTTACTCTTCATCTTCTCTCATCCTGATAACTGTGATGGCATCACGTCTCTTCCAGCCTCCAATCCTTACCCCTCCACCCATCTACCAACTAAGCAGGCAATTTAAAAGGCAACTTTCTCCCTGTTGCTCCCCTGGTATATAGACTTCAGTGGTTCCCTAGTGCCTTCCAGACAATCCTGAAAAGTTTTCTAATTCCAGCTCATCTTGTCACGACTTTTCCTCCTATTCTTCATTCCTGTCACTGGGTTTTATTCTCTTAAACATTTGTGTCCCAAGCTCGCTCTCTCTCTCTCTCTCTCTCTCTCTCTCTCTCTCTCTCTCTCTCTCTCTCTCTCTCTCTCTCCCTCCCCCCCTCTCTCTCCACAGTCTGGGCTAACCTTGTACCTTGCTGGTCTTCAGTCCCCGACATCAAGCCAACAAGTGAGTCCTCAGTGCTTAGCTTCCAGGATTTCCTGTCAGTTCTTGACAGGGTTAGTTTAGGAGTGTCCCTTGTTTCTCCTCAGCCCAGTTCTGAGCTCCGATGGCCTTTTAGATGAGTGATGCTGAGTACTCACATAGAACATTTTAAATGTGGGCCATGCTCATGGCACCAGGGCTTGGTGTTCAGAGAGTGTGGTGCCCTAGTTACTATCCCCACCTCATAGAGTAGAAGGGGGAGACATGGAAAGGCAGGGGCCATTTGCTCAAAGCCTCACAATACAAAAGCGGCAACCATGGTTTCAGTCCAGGCAGCCAGGCACCAGAGATTCCAAGTACCATGCAACAGCAGCACTGGCCTCTAGAAGCCCAGGCTTCTTGAGACAAAATTGAGATTCTAACATTGGATTCTGGGCTCCAGAAACTCAAGGGACAGAAGAGGCAAGCCTTGCTGCCTCCTTGCGGGCCCTAGGGAGGAAAAGACGTTGGGAAAGGGAATGCTAAGGTCTCGGGCATCCTGACTACACAACATCCCCTGAGGAGAGTTGTAGCCCCTTGCTCCAAGCACCCTGCAACCTTGGGCAGGAAGCCATGCTGAAGCCTGGCAAAAGAGACTACCGAAACCCTGGGGTGGAAAACAGTGCAGCTAAATGTCAGGGTTTAGGGCTCCAGCCAGGCCTGGCTGCTGTATCCCGAGTTCTTTGTCCTGCTCTGGAGGAAGGTTTGGCTAGAAGACCTACCCGCGCAGAGCGATTCATTGAGAGCAGTGCACAGGACCCCCCCAGCCAGGGCACAGAGACCCTGTGCTCTCTGGTGGCCAGGTCAGGGTGAGGCAGCATGGCTGTGTGGGGCATCAGGCAGTTGGGCCACCCGGACACCTCTGACAGGCAATTTCCAATTTCCTATGGAATGAAAGTGTCAAAGTGGAGCGTCCGTCACTGTCTGCTGCCTCCCTGGGAGGGGAAGAGTGACTGCAGCAGGCTCAGCCACCGGCCTTTCCCAAACAAACAGTGGCCAAGAGAGCCGCTGTGGGCAGTATGGTATGGGACTCCTGGTCCCTACCTGCTTAGGTGACCCTGGGAAGGCAGGTCTTTCTAGGCCTGTTTCTCCCTATGCGGAAGGGAGTCGGAGCAGGGACGGGTGGGGGGTGGGGGAGGCAATGCCAGAGGCCTATCCAGATCCAGGATGCTCCATTCTGTAATGAAGTTGGGTGTGGGAAAAGATGAAGTCTAAGGAGAGAGGGGGAAGGGGCTGGAACCTTTCTGGGTTGGAACAGCTAAAGGAGCCTCTGTTCAGCCCCAGCCCCGAGCTCCCAATCCAGCAGCCGAACTGGGATCCACCCAAAATCAGCGTGGGGAAGCCAAAAGCATGAGTAAGGAGAGGCGGGGGCCAAGCATGTCATCTGCACAAACAGCCAGCCCCCTCTAGGGTCCCATTGGTCCTGCCGGGGGAGGAGACGGCTGTTGGGGCCCCCTCAGCCACCACCTCAAGCTCACTGGCTTGGCGCAAGGATTTAGGGTGGAGGCCTGACTGTGGATGTGGCCGAGGAGCCCTCAGAAAGGATCTGGGGGAGCCCAGGGGCCCCAACAAGGCCAGGCAGCTGGGGTGGTGCACTGAGGGCTGGGCTTCCATGTGACGCAGCGTGGGGTTTTCTGGGATGGTCTGCACGCTGGCTTTGCTTGAAGTTCCTGATTCTCTGGCCTCGACAATTCTTCAAGCTTGTAGAAAGCCAGCCGTCTCTCGGGCCCTGATCTGTGCATTTTCACAAGCATTTCCAACACACTCTGAGTTTACTTTTGTCAGGTTGCTGGCTCAAGGATAGCCCATTGCCCAGTTTCTCAAGCTGGTGTTCTGGAATTGATCCCAGAATCTCTCCCTCACTACACCCATCCAAGAGTGTCCCTTGTCCTGTCTGCTGCCAATGCATCAGTCCATTCTCTTTCAACATATGACTCCCTGTTTGAATCTCAGTCATCCACAGGCTGCCTAATCACCATCCAATTTTCCTATGGCCTGCTTTTAAATTTTTCTTGTTTTTAATAACGAAAACAAAAGCAATGACAATAAGCCACATTCTGCTTTCCCATGTCCATGTCTCCTGCAATCCAAGGCAGCCAGCCTCCTGCATCCTGTGTTTATTACTCTAGTGCTTCCTGTGTTAGTTAGCATTTTCATCACAGTGACAAAAATATGACAAAAATACCTGGCACAAATGACTTGTGGAGGAAATATTTCTTTGGGTTTCCAGTCCATCCTGATGAGGAGGGTGTGCTGGAGCTGAGCAGCTTAGGTTGCCTCTGCCAGGAAGCAGAGAAGAGAAGATGCCTGTACTCCTGGACTGCGCCTTCGGCCTCTTAGTCCTGGGGCTCCTGCCTCTGGGATGATGCCACCCACTTTTAGGGTGGAGGTCCTCTTAGAACATTGTCTCTGGCACCATTCTCAAAGACATATCAAGCATGCTTTATACTGATCTAAGTGCTTTCTTTTCCAATCAGCCAATCAAAATCAGTCATCACTCTTCCCTTGTAAGTGATAAAATCCTCTCTACCTGGACTCCCAAAGTCTACTCCTCAATGTCACAAAGGGGATCATAGCCTGGCGTTAGTGGCACATGCCTTTACTTCTAGCACTCAGTAGGCAGAGGCAAGCAGATCTTTGTGAGTTTGAGGCCAGCCTGTTTTACAAAGTGAGTTCCAGAACAGCCAGGACTACACACAGGGAAACCCTGTCTAAAAGAAGAATAAAAGGGGGCGGGGGGGGATGATATTTCCATGCAGTTTCTGGGAACGGGCTTCTTCATGTTTATTGCATTGACAAGCAGATTGGTTTTTTGTTTGTTTGTTTTGATGTTTTTGAGATCTGTTTTGATTTTTATTTTATGGGTGGGTGTTTTGTTTGTAAGTACATCTGGACAGTGTGTGTGCTTGGTGCCTGTGGAGACTAGAAGAGGGTGATTGATTGCTTGGTAATGGAGTTACAGACGGTTGTGAGCCGTCATGCCAATGCTGGGAATTGAATCTGGGTCCTCCAGATGATCAGCCAGTGCTCTTAACCACTGAGCCAGCTTTCCAGCCAAGAAAGCAGGTTGTGTGCTGCACAGAAGCGATGTAGCAATCTCTCTTACACTGGTTTTACAATAAGGCTTTGAAGTTCCCTCCATTCAGAGGCTTAGTCTTTGTCCCTGTCTGGTGAATCTCTGTGTGCATGATGCCTTGCTCTAAGACAGCATGGTAGAAGAGATAGTGTGTGCCTTTTGAGGTTAGGTCTTGCTATGCTTTGAATGTGACCCCCCAAAAAGTGATACATTGGGAATTTACCCCCTAAATTCCTATGCTAACTGTATTTGGAAGCAGAGACTCTGGGAGTGATTGGGAGTAGATGAAATCATGAGGGTGGGGCCACCATAAAGGTTAGTGGCTTCCAGAGCTAACATGCTTCTGTGCCTTCCACTATGCTACAAAGCAGCAGGAAGCCCTTCATCACATCCTTGTGCCATGTCCTTGAACTTACAAGTCTCTTGAATTGTAATTTGAGCAGGCCTCTATTCTTCTTAAATCATAGCAACAGAAAATGGGCTAAGCCAGACCGTAAGAGGGTCTGTGATGGTCTTTATTCTCCTGGGAATTCCCACAGCATGAGCTAACTTACCAGGTGATGGGAACTGTGGCTTACTTACCACATTGCTTCAGCCAATAGCCAGTTCCATTTCAGAAGGGTCAGCTTAAGTAATTGTACATCTGTGGTTAATGAGAATAAGGAATCTAAAGGAATAGGAACTTCATTTCAGCTCACTCTGCCATTGACAGGTTGGTGACTACAGACCTGACCACTCTGTTCTCACATCTTTTCCAACATTCTGACAAACTCACATGCTATGAAAATATAGTTATGTAGACCCTGTGATGCTTCTCAATTGTGTATATACCAGAGTTTATACTATGTAAGTTCTCACTGTATATCATAGATTACATTATGTGTATCCTCATTGTGTGCTTGTGTGTACCACAGCGTATACTACATGGATTCTCATTGTGTTTATACCAGAGCTTATACTAAGTGTATGTGTACCCTTGTAGAGTGATTATTTACTCCATAGTTTATAATATGTATTACTGTGCTCTGCAGGGATTCAATGAGAATGTCCAACATATATCCATGTGTTTGACCACTTGGTCCCCAGTTGATGTAGCTCTTTGTGAAGGTTGTGGAACCTTTAGGAGGCAGAACCTTGCTGGAGGAAGTACATCACTGGGAGCAGAGTGAGGATTTATAGCTGCCCCCTTCCTGTTCTCTCTCTGCCTCCTGTGTACAGATCAAATGATTTCAGCCATCCTCTTCTGCCCCCATGCCATGCCTTCTCCACCATCATGGACTCTATCCCTCTAGAACCTTAGGCTAAAAGAAACCATTCCTGTCTTATGTTGCTTTTGTTCATGGTGTTTTTATGGTAGCAACAGAATAATAACTAATATATGTGTGCATTGTCTCATTTTTATCTTGTCTGAATCTCATGAAATGGATAATGTTGGCCCCGTGTTGAAGATGGGAAAATGGAAGATCCCTAGAAGGACTAAAGATCTCATATCTAGTAAATGGCAGAAGCAAGTTTTAAAGCAAGGTCTTAGTGTTGGTTAGCTGCACATAATTATTGCTAAATACTCAACAGGCTACTGAAAATGAGGTTTATTTTGGCTCATGGCTCAAAACTGATGCTGAGCGCCCGGTGCTTTTGTGCAGTGTGTCATGGCAGGAGGCAGGGACAGAGGGACTGGCTGGGCTCCCACATTTCCTTTGAGGCAGCACCCCCAATGAACTAAATGCTGCCTCTTAGGCTCTACCTAAAGGCCCTACCAATTCCCAATATCACCACCCCAGGGAAGGTGCTTTTATATATGGCCTTCTTGGGGACACCCATCCGAGCTACAACAGTCTCCTCCATTGACCCCCAGATCTTGGCCACTATATTCCAAGGTCTCCCATGGTGGGTCTGCCTTCAGACTCCTGGGTACACATCTTTCTGCCACCAGAGATTTTGGCTAGGGGAGGGCAGCATTGGGCAGTGTTCTTCTATACCTCACCTCTTCAGGTCACTCTTAACTCACCCCTGTTCAAAAGGCCTAGCCTGGACTTTCCTGGGCTTGTGTTTAGGTTTCCAGTTTGCTCAATCAAGGAACTTCCTACTCTGTTCGACTGTACTCTGTTCCTTTTGACCAGGGTAAGGCAAAGGCAGAGGTCAATAGAGGCCCAGCTGTTGGCTCACTCTCTCCAAGGGTAGATTCCCAGCCAACCAAAGAGATACTGAATGAGCCTCTCGGCACATGGCTGGATCACATGGCCCTGGACCCAGCAGCTGAGAGCACCATTCTGCTACGGAAACCTTGCCACAAGATGGCTGCTTTGGAACATGCTCTTTCTTTTGTTGCTTAGGAGAGAGAGAGAGAGAGAGAGAGAGAGAGAGAGAGAGAGAGAGAGAGAGAGAGAAAGAAGCAGCAGCAGCAGGAGGAGACTAGCCAGTCCAAGGCCTTGCATTGCGTCAAATTTCCAGAGGGCTCGTCCTGAATTACAGCTTCAGTGGGCGATGTGGAACAGTTCTTCAAATGTCCTCAGCGAATCCACTGCGACCTCTTCTGCAGCTGCAGGCTCCTCATTCCAAGGCCCCAACTCAACAGGTCTGATCGAAGGTCTTGGATGCTAATTCCAAATCGAGTCACCCTGGCTAGGACAACATTTTGGGGCCCAGGGGAAAGATTTGTTTGGTGGGGACCTAAGTTCTTGCAGCTGATGTCTCTCCCCCTTCCAGGAAGACAGAAAGGGTCAACAAGTCACAAGAACCTTCCTCACTGGTCCAGGGGCTTCTTGGAGAGTATCTCCCAGCTCTTCAGGGACTGTTCCTGGAAGTGGCTTAAACTCCAGGGAATTGGGCCAGAGCGACCTCCATGGAGATTTGTGCACACACCCCGACCCTCCAGTGAGCGAGGCATGGGGGTGGTGGGGGAAAAGCTTGCTCATCCAGACTTTGGAACATCCCCACGCACTTTCTTCCAGGCAGGCCCTAGTCACTTTCCAAGTATTTCACTTTCCATCTCTCCTCCAGATCTGGTAACAGGGTGTTCCTGCCCTCTTCCCCTCCTTGACCCCTCTGCCCAGGCCCACCCCTGCCAAATTTCAGCAAGTCCACAGCTTTCAGAAGCCAGTCCAAAGCTACACTCAGCCCAGGGAAGGCACAAATATGGGTGGAGGGCCCTGCCTTGCCTGCGACGATGACCTGAGCATGGAGCTCGAGAAGCAATTGTCCAGGGGGAAAAGGCACAACAAGGCTCAGTGGCGCCAGGGCTTTGTGGTCTGGCATGTCTAGCCAGCTGTATCACCCCAAGACAGTGTTGTGAGGGACTGGGTCATAGTGTATTCCTCCGAAGGAAGGGCTGTGATACCAGCCAAGGCACACTGTGAGGGTGAAGGAAGATGATAACTATGCTTGGAATCCGTGTGCAAATCTGGGCCAATAGGCAGGATCTGATGCAGCTCAGAGTTTCTGAAGTCAGTTGCTGGCACTCTCTCAGGAGAACAATCACTTTTGAGACAGGGTTTCTCTGTGTAACATCCCTGGCTGTCCTGGAACTTCCTCTGTAGACCAGGCTGGCCACGAACTCACAGAGATCTGCCTGCCCCCTGCCTCCTGAGTGCTGGGATTAAAGGTGTGCGCCACCACTGCCCTGCCACTTTGTGTCTCTCTGAGTGTGCTGAAGAAGCAGGTGGTAGAGTCATCAAAGCAGAGTGTGAACTCGATTTCCCAGCTAGCCCCCAACCCCTGTCCTATCATCCCACTTCTCTGTGTCCCTGTTACAATGAAATATGACGTCTGTCACATGCAGGCAGACATGCTACCTTACGCAAGGGATCAAGTACAGGGTTAAGGGACACAGTACAAGCCTTTGGCACAGAACTTGGCTCAAAGGCTGTGGCAGGACATGGGGACTCTTTTTCATGGTGATGGCAGTTTTAAGGCTCCCCCTGAGTGACCTGGGAAATTCTGAGTGGACAGCTTGTTCTTGCCTATTCCCCCACCCCCTCCATTTTCTAGGCTGCATGAATTTTCCAGAGCAGATATGAAATGTAGAGAGTGGGGGGGGGTAAAAAAAAGAGAAGACATTCAATGCCAGAGTGGGTGTTGCACTCTGGAACAGCAGCCAGTGGTAGCCGGGATTCCCTGCACAGCCAGAGAAGGTCTTGTGCTCCTAGGCAAAGCTCAGCTTACTTTGAAGTGTTGACAACACTTAAAATTAAAAGCATCATAATGCGAATTATCACTTTGTTTTTTCCACTTCGATAGCCTCTGTGAAGCATTTTATACCAATGAATCAATACAAATGTCTCTTTACAAAGACATCAGGAACAAAAACCGATTTTTTCCCTCCCTGTAAAAAAGCTGACAAAACAAATAAAAACAGTTTTAGCTCTGACTTTCATGAAAGCTGTAGGGAACTTTCTGAGTTGGTCTCTCATTTTAACAGGGTTTGGATTGGACCTTGACGACTAAGGACTCAGCCCACAGATGAGGTCTGCATGAGACGGTCCAACCAAGGTTGCAATGCTATTGTTTCGTGTGTGTGTGTGTGTGTGTGTGTGTGTGTGTGTGTGTGTGTGTGTGTAAAAACACATATATGCTGTGTGTATGTACATGTGTGTGTTGTGGTTTGGTAAAATAAAGCTTGCAAATTAGGATTAATTTATAACTTGTTACAACTGGATTATTGGCTGAGACTGCCTTTATGTTACAGCAGATGGACTTTTGCGTGAAATATTTTCCCCTAGTTGCTATAGAGACGTGCCAACATCTTTCTGCTGAAGTGATTCCCTGCAGGCCTGTTTGTTGTTGTGCCCGGTACCAAATCATTTGCAGGCTAAATCACTTGCAGCTCTCACAGAGGCTGATTAAAGAGCCCAGGAGTCTGGGGAGTCCCTGGCCTCTCAGCTGCTGTTCACCAGGGATGGGCTGCAAACGTAAGGGCTGGATGAAGAGCAAGAGATTTGCTGGGCAGGTGATGGAGAGACCTAGGTGAACCGGAGAGCCTCAGGGAGAGATGGTTTTTGTGAGCAAGAAGAGGAACATGTGTGCAATAAAGACCTCCTGTCTACTCGAGTTCTGGAGACAGATCCAATTCAGATCTGGTCTAGTCCCTGTAGCAAGCCGAAAAGTGGGTCCTGATTTTCAGGTGAGAAAAAGGGGGTGCAGCGGAGACCTGTTCTAGATAGTCCATAGCCAATCTTCCTCTGTGGTACCACAGTAATGTTATCCATAAATGGGGGTGGAGTGGGATGGACAATGTGTCTTAGACTTAGGATCTCGGGTGAAACGAGAAGCTACAGGCTGGTCATCACAATCCCCTGGCAGGTCCTCTGGCTCTTGGAGGCTCCTCAGATAAAATCTCCAGTCCATCACGCAACTCACAGTCCATTTGGGCAGACACACTTAGCTTGTCTGACGAGCCGCGTAAACATGGCCAAGTGCTGCGACGCCGTGTGTCCCAACTCCTGAGCCAGATCTGAGCATGAAAGTCTCGCCTCCCCCTTCTCCTCTCCGGCAAAGACACAAACTGTGGGGTGCTTCCAGAGAACAACGTTTACAAAGACAGTGGCCCAGAGTGATGACAGGCATGGCCTTTGAAGTTAGACCCAAGTTAGAGTCTTGCTCATCTGCCCTTGTACTGAGATGTGACTACAGGCCACATATTCTTCCTCTTTGCCCCTGATGTCCCTATCTGTAAGCCACTCCCTGACAGCCAGATTCAGCTATCCTCCCAGGATGGACGGTTCCCATAATAATTTTAAATACAATTGAATAACGATGCGTTTTTAACATCGCTGCTAGGTAGTAAGTGTTCAATGTGTGGTGGAAATGATTTTGGTTTGGAGATCATTTTCTTTGATCTTAACTTCACTCATCGATAGTGTCAATAAGGACCCTGAGTCTTAGGGAATGCAAACAAACCACCATGCTAACCACATCTCAGTCTGTGGAGCTCTTAGGAAACAATGTTAGGTAGTGTAACAGTAAGCTTTCTGCTATTGTAATAAAAACCTGAAATAAATAAACCTTAAGAGAAGAAATGGGGTGGGAGAAGGGGAGGGAGAGGGAATTGGGGTTGGTATGTAAAATGAAAAGTAATTTTTTTTAAATAGAAAAGAAGAAGGGGACAAGGGTTGATTTGGGCACATTGCTCCAGAAGTTTCAACTTATGGCTGCATGGCCCTGTTGCTTAGGCCTGTGGTGGCCCAGTCCATCACAGTTGGAGCATGTGATGGAGGAGGCTGCTCACCTCATTCCAATGAGAAAGCAAAGAGAGATGAGATGATGAGTTCTGAGCTCCTGTATCCCCTCAAGGGCACACCCCCCAGTGACCTAACTTCTTCCTACTAGCCCCACTATTTTTATGTATGTAAATACGTGTGCACCTGTGTGTGTATACACAGTTGTGTATTTTTATGTATGGCAATGTGTGTGTGCACAGGTGCATGTGTGTGCAAGCACACACCACTCACATGTGCAATTGTATGCATATGCACTTGTATGCATGTGCACATGTGTGTGGAAGCCAGAGGATAATCTTGGGTGTGATCTTTAGGAACTCTTGTCTATCTCCTTCTTGGTCTAGAGTTTACCAATCACTGGACTGGCTGCCCCATAAGCCTCAGGGATCCACCTTTCTCTTCTTGCCCAGTGCTAGGATTATAAACATATGCCATCACACCTGGCATCTTTACATAGGTTCTGAAGACTCAAACTCAGGTCCTCATGTTTCTGAGGCAAACTTTCACTGGCTGAGCCATCTCCACTCAATAGAGGTTCCATCACCTCCTAGTGGCACAATAGGCTGTGACAAGTCTTTGCTCATGGGCCTTTGGGGGACACGTATAAACCATAGCAGGTGTCTAGGACAGAAGCCTCACTTAAATTGTCTTAAGCTGTCAGAGGAACTTATTGACAAGAAAATAGAGCTTGGGGTTCAGATGAATGCAGAGGCCCAGTCAACCTCTCCCATGGTCTATATTCATTCTTGGCCAATTTGGAGTTACCTTCAGTCAGGCTCTGCCCTGTGATGACATACAGGATGACTGCCTGATTTTCTATCAGAAGAAAGTATCAACCCCTAAGGTTCAACATCAGTCCTAGGATTGAAGTACATTGGAGAGATTTGGATACATGCCAGGTGTGGTCACATGTCCATCCTGGGAGTCTGCAAGAACAGTCATCCTCACTATGGTCTGAAAGTGAGAAAGAGCAAGCAGTTAGCGATTCAAGAGGATGGTGGATATTCATGCTGGATGAGGAAAAGGATTCTAAATAGGTGAAACCAGTCAGTGTCTATCACAGGGTAGGGGAAGCCTAATTTTTTATCATGAGGTTTTGAAAAGTGGTTGTTGGTGATTTGAATAAGAGTGTCCCCACAGGCTCTGGTATTTGAATACTTGGTCCCCAGTTGGTGGTATTGTCTGGGGAAGAAGTACATCAGCAGAGGTGGGCTTGTGGCTCAAGATATGAGCTCTCTGCATCCTTCCCCAGCCTGCCATGCCTCCCTGCCATGATGGACTCTTTATCACTCTGGAACCATACACCCCAACAAACTCCTTCTTCTATAAGTTTGCTTTTAATCATGGCATTTTATCTCAGTCATGGAAAAATAACGAATGTAGCAGCTATGATTTTTTTCCCATTTTGCATAAAACTGAAACTCAAAGGGTCTGAGGGCCTTGCCCAGAACCACATAGCATGTCAGTGGTAGGTTTAGGGTAGGAAATCTCCAAGCCCTTGTTCATGCTGGGATCTTATATGGGAAAAATGAGCCTTGTAGGAAGTTTTGAACCAGAGTTTTTTTTTTAATTTTTATTTTATTTTATTAGTTCAAATTAGGAACAAGCTTGCTTCAGATGTCAATCCCTTCTCCCTCTCCCTCCCCTCCCCCCCAACATCCCACCTGCCCCTAGCCTTGCCCCCTCCACTCTCCAGGCAGGGTAAGGCCTCAAAAGGGGCTCACCAAAGTCTACCACATGATCCTGGGCCAGGCCTAGGCCCTTCTGGGTCCTCCTCGTGCTGTTTGTGACCTCTGAATGCCATGCCCTGAGCAATGTAAGCCTTAATACAAGTAGGTGCTTACCTTTCTTCAGCTTTCCAAAGGTTCAAGTATACTTATTCCCAAGGTTTGTAATGTAATAGGCCCCCAGACCTTAGCACAAAGGAAGCCATGATGGAAGTAACATTCAGGTCTTCAAACCCAGCACATAGGCAGCACCAACTGCCAGATTGAAAACAAAGGAGTAATCCATCAAAGTCTGTAGTTCTGGGAAAGTCCCTGAATGTACCAACCTTCCCTCTGACTTCTGTAGTTCTGCTTCTGGCTAACTGTTCTTGCTAACTGAAGTTTGTCAACCTAGGATGTGTGTTTTGTGCTTAGAAGTTCACCCTGATAAAGGCTCAGACTGCACTGGGGTCCCAAACCCCCGGTGTATTTGCCAGCTGGCTAATAGACTTTCTAATGGCTTGAGCCCACATCCTAGCAGTCTTCTCTAGTGATTCATTATTTTTTGGTTGCTTCATCTCAGAAACAGTTGGACATTGGCATTATTAAGAGTCTTTATTCATAATTTTCATTTAAAGGCCTGTGTCTCTCATGACTTCCTTATCTCACAGAGCTAGGTTCTTCCAGAAAGGTCATGGAAGGAAACATTTCATGCCATGCCCTAAAGTCTGGAGCTGTCCCCTTCCTCCAGATCTACCTTCAGCTCTTCCATCCCCAGGCTCATCACCTCTCAGAAAGAACACTGTGCCTGACAGTTCGAAACCTTTGGCCAACCACGGCCCTCTTTACATGCTTCATGAAGCTGTTGAGCTGTCCCTGGTGAGCTGCCTTCAGTTTATCTGTAGAATTGTGTCCCTCCGTAACTGTTTTCAAGTGGGGTTTGCTCTATAAAGTTCAGAGCCAAAAGCTAGCATCCCCACATTACCAATCCTTCCCCCTCCCATCTCTTGGTTCCTTCTCACTGAAAACTGAAAATATGGTCTAGATCAGTGATTCTCAACCTTCCTAATGTGAGACCCTTTAATAAGTCCCTCATGTTGTGATGACCCCAACCATAAGATTATTTTTGTTGCTACTTCATAGCTTCAATTTGCTACTGTTGTGAGTTGTAATGTAAATATCCCATATGTAGGATATGCAACCCCAAGGGGATCTTGACCCACAGGTCAAAAACCAGTGGTCTAGATGATCAGTGGCAGCTAGCATGATAGATGACAGATGACACACAGGACACAAATTTCTTTGCCTGTCTCTTTTACTGAACAGTGAACTCTGAAAGTGTGGGTCATGACTGTCCCACCTGTCACTCTCTATTCCCAGCATGTGATAATGTCCTGGGGTACAGGAAATGCTCAATGAATGTTTGCTAAGTGAACAAAATGCACAGGTAGGTAAAAAATCACCTCTCCAAGGACACATCACAGGTCCATAGGGTCCATGTATATGTGTGCACATGTGTGCATGTGGATATGGGTAGATGTATGCAGAGAGAAGGAACTTTGAGTTATTTCAAAGTCCTTTGAGTCTCGATTTAAAAGTTGCAATTTAGAGTGAAGGGCTATGGGTAATCTCCATAAGTCCTCAAGAACCAGCAATATGGAGATTCTTTTAGCAACTGCCTGAAGGGCAGGCTTGAGCCGGGAGAGTCAGCAAAGGCTCATCTATCTGGTGTCCTAGGAAAAAGAAAGGAACACTCAATAAACCATGCTGACATCAGGAGGAAAAGAAAGGTAAGGCTTCGGGATGCCTTGGATACATCAGTTAAGAAATATTTATTGAGTATGGATCAAAAGAGAAAGAAACAAATCTATTTATTTTTCCTTCTGAAATTAAAAATGTGATTTTTTCCATTGCAAAAATAATATAGTCCCAGTACAGGATATAATTAGAAAATGACAGGAAAAATAATATACCACCATGACTGTGTTTTATGACCCCTGGTAGGGCCCTGTGAGAATGAATGTGCCTGCTGTGTTCATGATGGGATGGGGGGGCAGTCAGAAAGATTCAAAAGAGGCCTCTGCTGCACTTACTCCATCCAATAGCCAGAGGACACCTGAAGGAAAGGCCACATCTTGATGCTGAGTGGGAACATTCTAGTGTCTGTGCAGCCCTGATGGCCATAAAGCCAGGTTGCCTTCAATGTGCCCACTTGAGTCCTTCCTCCTCATTCAGTGGGCATTTTAGATTCTGTATTTTCCTTCTTAAACTTTGTCATTTTTAAACTTGCACCTGATCTTCCTTGGTGAATTTCTTGCTGTGTAGAGTCCTGGAAGTCTGAGCTCTCCCTGGCAGCAATGTGGGTCAGTGGTCACTACCATCATTCTTCCATCAGTGGCCCGAGCCTCCACACTCTCCTCGAGTGTTAGGCATGTTGCATCAGGGCCTGTTGGTCAGCTTGGGGCTTTGGAGGAAGCAGATGGGTTAACTGGTAGCTGTAAGACACACTGGCTCACAGACAAAATGGTCCCTCTGTCAACCAGTTGGTTTTTCTGGCTGGCTACTAAGTGCCTCCTGTCATCTACGGTGGTCAGCCTACTAGCAGTGTATCAGCCATCCCCCAGAGCAGGAGCAGCCATCCCTTGGGCATCTGACCAGTCAGAGCCTATGTCAGTCTCTCCATTAGCCTGTTGGCCAGGTAGCTGCTCAGGCTGTCCATCATCCAGTCTATAGGTCTGTCAGTTGCCAGCGAGTAGGTGGGGCCACACCCTGATGTTCCCCTCCAACTGGTGATCTCAGTCCTCACCTGAGGAGGAGGGATGGAGGGAGAAGCTCATTTCCTCCCTGCTGAGGCCCTTTGAAGTGTGTTCTGTCAAGCCTTGGAAGCTGAGCCGAGGAGTTATTTATGAAGTACCGGAGTGCAGACAGCCTCATCACCCTGAGTTGCTAGCAGCCAACTTGAGTCCACTCATCTTCCATCAACCGTGTTTAAAATGCAGGGCCGTGCCTCCCTCTTGCCCACACTGCACCCCCAGCTGCCTCCCTCGTGGAGAGTTAGGGGATTGGTTTGCAGAAGCAGGTGATTTCATCAGTTGCTCCTGAAGCCAACTTGACTTTGCCTGGGTCCCTCAAGGGATGAGTCACTGCCTGCAGAGGAGACTTGTGGGAAGAAGGCAAGGTCCCAGAGCTGGAGCATAAGCTATGCCATCCTGCGCAGGGTCTCAGAACCCCCAGGATTAAGACCTTGGTCCAGTTTGGTGGGGCCATTTCCCATGTGGTGCCCCTGTCAGACCCAATAGGATGGGGAAGGGTGGCTCAGCAGGGTTCTATGAACAAAGTTGGAGAGATGGGCTCTGTTGTGGAGCCCAGAAGGAGAGAGCACATAGGGTGTTTAATATTCACAGCAGGTTTTTTAATGCCTGCATGAGAAGGCAGTGTTCAGGGAGCCAAGACACCTGGGTTCCGATCAGCTCCCAGCCAAAGGCAGAAGAAGATGTTGCCTTGAGACCCCTCTGGCCTTCCACTGTGCCACTGTCACGTGGCTTCTACCAGTCCTTTACAGCGATAACTCACTAAGTTCCAGGAACCAACCTTACACATGGGACTGAGCTGTCAAGTTCAAAAATCAACATTTACCGAGTGCTTCCCAGGCTTTTGGCCCCCCACCTACGCCCTCCTTTAGAAGGGCACATGCTGTCTTGCTCCACAGAGTTACCTAATACAGTTGCCTTCAAGGCACTGGATTGGACGTGTTGTGAAGCAAAACTAATATAATGCCTTCATGGAGGTTCGAATCCAGACATAACTGGTCATTAGTGAAATAATAACCCAGAATGAGGACAATGTGGGCTGTGGTGTTTTGGAGAGCTGGAAGCCTTGCACAAGCCAATGGGGATGAAGGCTAAGAGCTGTTAAGGTAAAGGAAGATGGGGACATGACATGTGTCAATGCCTTGGGGAGGGAAGGAGACTGTCACACTGAGGCAACTGTTGTTAGAGAGCCCAGAAGAGGGCAGAGACATGCATGGAGGAGGCAGAAGCTTCTTTCATGCGTGTGTCATGTTCATTCATACATATGTACATTAATAAAACTTGTATCATGCCCACTTATTCAGTGAACATCTCTTTCTTTCAGAGCTCAGTGATCACAAACTACAGAAATCAGGACTGACCAGCTGTCCTGGCTGGAGAGGCATGGTAAGGATGTTGTTGGAAGAACACAAACTAGTGGGTTGTGAAAGGAGCCAGCTCAGAAACGATGCTTGCCTGGTCTCTCTGGGCATCTCTGGGAACCATGGCAACTGTCTAACAGCAGGTCCTATAAAGTCATCTACTACTAAGAGGATGAATGTCCTCCAGACTCTTGTTCCCTTGTGACATCAAGATCCAAAGCTCAGCTAGGGAGTTCGGTCTGGCAGGTGTGCACCTGCCTCCTACACCAGGTGTGTGAGAGTAGGAAGAAGCCCCTTGCCTTTAATGAGGTTGTATAGTAATTTCCTGAGAGAAAACATTTCATCTTGGAGGGAACCCAGGATTTCTAAACTGGTAGCTCATTAACACTCAGGAAGTAAACAACTCAGAAGTTTCAAGAAGCCCCTAAAATTGACCAGAATCATTAACCCTTCCATCCCCAGTTTTATATAAGCAATAAGGACTGCTAAGAGACGCTCTCAGATCAGATCAGCTGCCCAGAAGAGGCTCAGGCCAACTAAGCTGTCTGAAAGAGATATTCTCAAACCTGTTGAGCTGCCTGCAAGCCATATTAGTGTGCCCCAATGTCCAGCTTTTATGGGCTTCACCCATATGATGCAGTTGTCTGAGTCATTTCTGATCATTTAAGTAACCTCTCACTCATACCACACTATATAACCCCAATGAAACCCAATGGTTCACCAAACTGGACTTTGGTAGTATATATACCTTGGCCTATCATTGGTTCCCTGTCTGGAGTGAGTACACATTTGCTCACAGCTTCCCAGGAATAGTGTCATCCAACACACAAATAATAGGCTAGCCTCTACAGTTGCTGTCCCAACAAGACTCCAGACAGAGGGAGTGGATATTCTGAGACACATTTGAGGTATTCTGAAGATAGCCTCAAATTATCCATTAGTTCACCTTCAAATTCTGAAGGTCAAGCTCAGAGTTCCTGTTGGCCTCCTGGCAATAGCTCCTTTTTGGCACTCTTGGCATTGTTTTATGGATGAAACCAGCACAGAAATGGCTCCTTGTACATGTCTAGGTGTATAACTCTTTTGCTTGGTGTCTAGATTGTTTCCTGAGCCTTCACTCATGACGTCATTCATCACACTCTCAGGAGGAAGTGTGATATGACCTCCAAGAGCTCAGGCAGGACTTGGCTCAGCCTCTCCAGTGCTGGGGCAGGATCTGGACGCTCATGAATAGGCTGTGGATCAGTGCTCTTTCAGCTGTTACCGGGTGACCACTGGAATCTATACCAGAGCAAGTGTGTTCTCATGTCCAGTGGGACTCCAAGCATCTCTCCTGTGTTGCTTTCACTTCCAGTAGGCCCCCTGCTGGATCTCTAAGTTCATACCTCCCAGCCAAGCCCATTTTTGTTGTTGTTGTTGTTGTTTTTGTTTTTGGCACCTCCCAGCTTTAAGAGAAGGGAGAATCTTCTGGAAAGTTAGAACTTCCTCTTATGAGATCTGCTGAGCTCTAAGGTTGGAATTGGCTGGACAGGCTGAGTTACAGTAAGAAGCAGTGAGTCCATTGCTTAACTGACAGAAGTCTCTGCCCTCTTGTGTGGGGAGAGGCTGGGAAAGGGTGGCTACAGTCATAGGACTCTCCCCTAGACAATGTGACCACTGTGACTGGGTTGGGAGAGATGGACTTTGCCTTTTGAGACCAAAGGCAGTGCATTTTGTCCTGATTGTAGAACAGCTCCACACTAAGGGCCATTCCTTGCCCCCTCCAGTCCTCGCCCTGGATGATCAGTTTGCTTGTCTGTCTCTGAGTGAGCACATGTGTTCACATATGTATGCCTTTCCAGACAGCAGGTGGATGCAGGGGTGGGACTGCCTCAGGGAGTGCCAGGCAGCTATACCTTGAACAGATGTGGTGGCACTGAAGTAATGTGTCCTGGGTCAGAAAGGGACCTTATGAAGAATGAGGGCATGGAGAGCTGAGCTGGCGAGTTTCAAGAAAGCCCAAGTCCCCTGCTTCTGTCTTGTTCTAACAACCTGGCTGGAACAGATGGTTCTGTGACACTCTGAAGTCTAAGAGCCCTGACATAGGACACCAGTAGGGGATATCACCCCATTATTACCTCAGACTACCAGCAACATTTGTATCAGTGGGGTTTTCTTTCTTCTGACTTGTGTTTTATTATGAAAAATATCAAGTGTATACTAAGCTATACCAATTACTACGGTGGGCTCCCCATAAACTTTGTACCAAGACCAGATGATTTCATGCATACTTACTGTATTTCTTTTAAGTTTATAAAAATGCATTAATCCACAAAAATCCTCGCCCATACCCCTGTAATAAAGAATTCTTCCTCCGTGTTCTGGAACAGCTTCACAGTTCAGGGCTTACATTTATTTTTGTGCTCAACTTTGACCTGATTTTTGCACATTGTGGAGAGATATCTAGTTTGATTCTTCCACACATTGTTTTCCCAGCACTACTTATTGGAAGCTTTCCTTTTCCAACTATGTGTTCTTTTTCAGAAATTAAAAGGCTTTAGGTACGTGGAAGTATTTTTCTGTTTTCTTCTCTGTGTTATCAGTCTTTGGTTCCCTTTAAGGTGGGTACCAGAATGTTTTGCCGACTCTAGCTTTGTGATGTGTGCTGAAGTTAATGTGGCATCAGCAGGAATTAAAAGTAGCTATTGATAGAGACCTGGGGTAGCTTGGGACACATAGATATTCTTGGCGACCATTGGGTTGTTTTGTCAGATGTGCTATGGGGAACTCAGCTTTTATTGATTACCCACTATGTGCCAAGCATTTGCTCCCGTAGTGTCTTCTCAATGATATTTTCTGAACTTAGGTTCACTGTGTCCCAATCCTCTGCTTAGAATTCCTATCCATCTGTCCATCTATATGTCCATCCATCCATCCATCCATCCATCCATCCATCCACTGACTCTATCTGCAAAAGAAAAACAGTTTATCAACACCCCCCTACTGGTGGAAATCTATGCTGTTTCTAGACTTGCCATTATTAACAATATTGCTATGAACACCTCACATCCCCTGGAAAATGCTTATTAACCACCCCGTTCTATCCAGTTTGTCCCAGGTGCCTTTGTAACACTAGCTAGGGCTTAGTGGGCACAAGGTTTGTTTTCCCATCTTCATAAGCTGCTGGAGCTTAGGACATGGCATGTAGACCTCCATAACTCATTGCCCCTAGTAGGTGCTTAACAAACAGTAAATAAATTAATAGATGAATGAATAAAAAGAGTGAGCCACCTGGAGAGCCAAAGTGAGTGCCTCAAAGAGAGTCCAGGCTTGGCTCTCACAAGAGAATTCCCCCATCTGCTCAGGGATGCAGGCCTGTGGAGCCCCCATTGCCTTTCAGAAGGTCCTATTTGCTCTCCATACTTTTTGTCCTTCTCCAGCCTTATCAAAGACTTGGCGGTAATGCCAGCACTTTGTGTGCTCTGCTAAGGGTTGCCTCTATGCATCTATGCTGTTCTCTTGGGTTGGGATACTCTTCCTTGTTCTAGCATTCATTCCAAAGTCATCTCCTGAAAACCTTTTTAGCTCCCTGCTGGGAACGATCTACTGGCACCCATTCTGCCCTGGGGAACCCTACCAACTGTGGCTGCAGCTCTTCTGCTGTCAGAGCAAGCTTCACACTCTGTCTGTGGATGGTGAACAAGTTTGCTGTCACTGCCAGAGCTGGTCCACTGGCAGCCATTGCTTTGGTGCTCCACATATAGCTGTATAGTTTGGTCATATATAACCAGAGGCATATAATTTAAAAATCACCAGTGTTTCCAAATGTTATCATTTCAACAAACAAGCAATATAAACCTTCCTAATGAAACTCTGTCCATTGCTTTTCCATACAGAGCCCTTGCCTCACCTCAGTTTAGATGGGCTCAGTTCTCACCAGAAACCCCTTAGTTTTCATCTAGCTCTTATGCCATGTGTGGTATGAACCATAACCACATCACCAAGTTGTTTCAAACATATGACTTTTCCAGCAACCAATGATCAGTTGTTTGGTTTAATGGAGTACAAGTATAAGGCACATGCTTTTAATCCCAGCACTCAGGAGGCAGAGAAGCAGGCAGGTCTCTGTAAGTGTGAGGCTAATCTAATCTACAGAGCTAGTTCCAGGGCAGCTAAGGATGTTACACAGAGAAACCCCATCTCAAAAGACAAAACCAAAAAGGAGCTTTAAAATCCAATGTCTTTGCAGCAGTAGCTCCATTCGAGGGCTCCAGACCCCACCCCTCACCCCCAGCTGGCTGCAGCAGGGGAATATTATGGAAAAGGTCTCTGTTTCAGAATGCTGAGTTGGACCAGCACTGGCTGTGTGGAGTAGAGACCCAGGCTTGGTACCTGCTGCTTCTGACTTCATGCTCATCTTCCTCTCTGATCCTAGTGGGACTCACTTAATGTGTGCAGGTGGCTACGTGGATGTCTCACCAAGCTGGGAAGTGTTAAATGCTAGTTTGTTCATCTTCTCATAGAGCCAGGAACATGGCGACAGGTTTCCCTGGGAGTACCAGATGAGCAGCAAGTGGCATGGCCCTCAGGTTAACTCAAGAACAGAAGATGGCCAGAGGACACAGCCTGACCAGGATAGAGAGGCAGCTGGCAGCCAAGGCTGGGCTAAGCTAGGGTGGGCTGGCCAGAGCCCAACGAGATACTCTCTCCAGCTCTGAGCACTTTTGGGAGGAGAGACTGGAGAACTGGATGGGCTGTATTGTTGCTATGTTGTTTTTGCTACTGTGGTTCATGACCTCACTCTGAAGAAGGAGCTAGAAGGCCTGAGGAGTGCTGGAAAGAACAAGGCCCTGGGCTGAGACACTCTCCAAAACTCAGCAGAACAGCCAAGCAGCCTGGGGCCATGTGGCCTTGGCCCTCACAGATGAAGTGTCCTTGTAAGAGGAGGGATGGGGGGCCCCTTTAAGGGGTGTGTGTGTGTGTGTGTGTGTGTGAGCGCGCCTGCACTCACATCCGTGTTTAGTTTGGTGGTGACTGTCAGATTTTCATGACATCTCCCATGGGGACCTCTCAGTATCCCTGAATGTTGTCATCCCATGGTAAGGATCCAGGCAGTCGTTGACATTAACATGGTTGCTCATATACGTCTACAGTTTATTTTTAAGGCAGGAATGTGATAGAAGGGGGTAGTGCAGACTGGAGACCCTGCACATCATCTGGGAGCAGGCAGGGCCTGGCAGGGGTATCTCTGAAGTAGAGCCCAGGAGAAGTTTCTCCCTCTTGTGCCAGGGAGTGGGCAGCGCCCAGCAGCGTGGTTCTGATTAAGCATGCTGAAGCCAGGGTGTCTGGTTGACTCCTGGCTCCTCTGCTTCCTAGCTGTGCCTTGGTGCCCGCGGTGTCCTCTGTGTCTGCGAAGTGGGAATTGTAACACTTTCCGCCTCACCGAAAGTGCTGTTTGCATTGGCGCCATCTCTAGAGCTGTGTTACCATCAGTCTTTGGTTCCCACGTGGTCCAGCCAGGCTCTGTGCTCCAGAAGAGAGAGACACGCAAAGCAAGGGTCTGAGAGAGGAAGCTACCACAGAGTCTCTCTCTGGTTCCGGCAGGATTTCTCACAATGTGAGAGCCCTGGAAGGAGCATGGAGGGGCTGGAAGGCCATTTTAGCGTGGATGATGCCCATAGGCCATCCCACATGGGCACACAGGTGCCAGTGATGGGAAACTCGAAGGAGACCGCTTCAAACACAGAGGCTATGGAGTGGCTGACAGAGCTTTCCCAAGAGTTTGGTTAGTGGCTTAGGTAAATGTCACCCCTGTGCCCTGGCTGCAAATTGCTGGCGTCAGAACCACCTGGTAAGGTTTGTGAAAAGTCCGATTCCAGGCTTTGTCCCAGATCTACCAACATGACCTCTGGGTGGGGGCTCAGAGAACGGCACATTTAAAAGCCCATTCTTCTACCCCTAGCAAGTGTGATTCCCAGCCAAGCTTGACAATCATAGGTTCTCAATTCTGAAATTTTTGGTTTGTACAAGCAATACTCTGGTATTACTGGAGAATAATACTTGCTTTAAAAAGAGAAGTATTCCCTAAAGCCTTTGGCTATAATGACAGCCACACTTGCTCCAGCCCCCAGGATTAATTAACAAGAAAAAGTGGGGCCCGGTTCTTAGTCTTGGTGGCTCCCTTTTCCTAGAATGCCACTCACATTTCTTTTTACCTCACAACATCATCTCTTTCAGTCAAACCCTGGGATCCAAACACTCCTCAGCTGCACTATCAGAGAGGAATGCCAGGGCAATAACAGATGTCAGATAAGTGTTCAGGACTCAACTGAGCCCTGATGAGCCACCAGCTTGGGTGTACAAGGTGTGCATGCAAGCACAGGCTGATACCACTGAGTAAACAGGAAGTTACCTTCAGTTTAGAGACACAGGGAGCACCATTCCAGAAGTTCAAGCAAACAAAACAAAACAAAACAAACTCACAAAACATTTCTGTGTTTCAATATATATCACACCCTAAAAAAGTAAATTATAGAAGATGTTTAATACATGATATGGTGTAGATAAACTCCAAAAACAGAGGATCCCTTGTACAATTTCTTAATTACACCCATCTGTAGGAAAAGTACCATTCATGGGAATAGTATGTACACATCGTGTTCCAGCTAGCAACTACCTCTGAGATAGAAGGGATGAGCTCTGGATCCGGAATAAATGGCATAGATTAAATTTCAGTGGTAGACCAATGGGTGTTGCATTAATTTTTGTACTTTTAAGCTTGTATGAGATATTTTATGATAAATGTAAAACAGGCCAGTATTACAGAAGTAGAAACTCATGTAGAGTAGAAAGACAGATGAGACATTGATGATTCAAGGTTGGAGTATGTTTTTGAATGACCAAATCCTTTGTTCTGAACCTGAAGTCTTTGTATTTTGATAGAAGCATTTAACCCACTTATATTTATTTCATAGTTGCTGGAACCTTCTTCTATATCTTGAAGCATCTCCCTAATTGGGTTCATAATTCTAGTGATGTGGAGGAAAGCAGAGTCATGACATACCCTATGCATGCATGGGAAACATGATCAGGTCTGGGATCAGTAACAGACCCTTGCTTGGACAAGAGCTCAGCTTGTGCTGGGTCTTTCAGATCAACTAGAGATAAAAATGGAATAAGGGGAGGACTCTTCATCCAAGAGAACATGCTGTCTCAAGACATGCTTCTTGATGGGAGCATCAGGGATGTGGAGTCAGACAGACACCAGTTCCACATTTTGTCGTTGCTGGACCCTAGCTGGCTGAGTGAGTGTTCAGCCCCACCCCTCCAGGCAGGTAAAGACAGAAAGCCCAGGTTTGAGGGAGCACTGTACCCTGCAAGCTATTTCATCACTCTTGATTTCAGGACCTATCAAGACCCAGGCCTTGTCCAGCTTCCCTGGAAACATAGTTGGTGAATTGAACGAACTCCCTGGTGTATTCCTCTGACCTTCATGAATTCAAAGTCTATCTTGTCTTCTCCTTCCCATCCTGAGATGCTCCATCTCATCTCACCCTCCCAGGAAGGGAAGGAGATAGTGTTTGCCCTGTAGTGGGGGTCATCAGATAGGCTCCCTCAGCTGTCATCGCTTGTGGTCTATAAGATGGAGGGGCTTCTGGCTATGCAGGGGGAAGGAGGAGGATCCTCTATAGCCCAGCCCCCATCCAAGGAGTGGAGCCAGCCCTGGATGCTGCCAGATCCCCTTCTGAGCAAGCATCAGCAGAGAGGCAACGCATGCTGGCCAGGCCAGCTCCACGCTCCATGTGCCCTGGCCCCCATATACCATTTGTCGAGCAGAATTTCCTCATAAATAAACAAGATCTTGGGTTTCACATTGGGGAGGTGATGACAGAAGAGGGCTTGGGGCTCTCTACGTTATCTGCACCAGGCCTGCCAACTCTTCCTCGCTGCCTGGAAGGGCTGAGAGGAGAGAGGAAGGAGACTTGGGCCAAGAGCACATTTTTTGGCTAAGGAGTCACTGCCTGGCAGCTAGCCTCAGCTGCTCTGGTTTCCTGTGATGTCCCTTTCTCTGGCCACCAGGACCTCTGCCTGGCCAAGTTTAAGCACCTGAGCTCTGTTGTTAGGGAGTTGGATGAGCTGGCAGCTGGGTTTGGGAGAAGTCAGGACTGCAAGGAAAGGCTTCTAGAAGTTTCTACTGAAGATTTCTGTGCTGTTCTGAGTGAATTTTCAACCTAATTCCCCAAATGGAGCGTGTTCTGCTTTACAACACATACAGTGTTGGCTGAGAAGCAAGCTGAGCATGAGCCTAGCAGAAATCAGCATACCACCTAGCAGTGGGAGAGAGGACGTGGAATACAATACAATAATGAAAAAGGGCAGGTCATTTTTCCACATGCGATTATAGAGAGTCGCATACACATATTAATGAGTGAAAGCAAGCAGACACTGAAGAAATATGTACTTGTGTGATTCCACTTCTACAGAAGCCCCCCTATGAGAATGAAAGTCAGAATTTGGGGCCTGTGGAAAGGCCTTTAACCTGAAACAAAGGTTAAGATAGGTATGGTGGTCAGCCTGGGTGACAGCCAGGTCTTGTGAGCTGATGTGGGAACCCCCAAGTCTGGCTAAACAAGGTCCATCTAGGTCCATCCTCCCAGTCTGCCGCCTGGACCCTCCATCCACAGGGTACCCCTGGGAGGCCCAGACCGTCCCCCCCTCCCCGAACTCATGTCAGTGGCCTGACAGCTGTATTCCACTGGCGGCCACAGCTGCCATTGAAGCCCTGTTCCTGATGCCGACAGCTCCACCGCTTTTTCCTGGCAGTCGGCTCTGCCGCTCAGGAAAGCTACTGTACTTGTGGGAAAGTGAGGTCAGTGCGTGTTTCCATCGACTCGAGAGGGAAAACAAAAACAAACATGCTCGCTACTGAATGTGCTTTTGATTCAGCAGGGGCCAGCCCCAGAATGCCCCATTTGCGGCTCATCCATGTGTCTTCCCCGGGGAACATGGGAGGGAAGGCTGGAAGGGCCTGCGGTCCAAGGATGCAACCCGGAGAGGACTACAGGTCCAACAGCCACAAGGGCCCACAGGGAGAGGTGGTGATTTGGGTCAGAGCCATGGGTTGAGGCTAGGGGCACATTTGGGACCGTGAGTCAGGAGGTGGGAAAGCTGCTCACATGTATGCTTAGCATACACCACTCTGCTGCATGGGACAGCCTTCCCCTACTTTTCAGTCCTGCAAACTCTTACCTACTCTTCAAAGGCCCGTTTAACTTCCCCTAAAGCTCAGGGGGAATTGGTCCTCTTCCCATAGAGCTCTGCAAGCCCCTCACTTATTAGATGTGGGACATACCCCCTGCTGTGTCCCCCTCTAGATAGGAGCTGCTCCGTGGTCCTAGTAGTAACAGGCCTGTGAATTCCACCCCAGCCAAGTCAGGGTGTGCAGCATGTTGAGCACAGTGGGCTGGGATATGAACTTGGAGATTGGCAGGCAGTAGACTGAAGGAGTGAACGAGGCTGGGTGGGCCACTTGAGGTGGGACAGTCTTGGACTCATAGACAGATGACTTGAGGAGTGTCTGCCAGGCAGGGTGGTGCTGGTGTGGCATTTGGGTTCAGGTTCCCAAGGTAGATGGAATGATGGGGAGAGGTGTAGCTGAGGAGGGTGGGGACAGTTTGGAAATTTCCCTTGAGAGGCAAGTTCCTTTATTTGTACCCAGGCTGGGATATGTGTGTGCTCAGTTCAGCCAGTCTTCCCCATGGTCCCACAGGTACCCACCAGCCCTCCCCATGTTCCTGTCTCTGCCTGCCATCACTTCCTAGGCTTAGGAACCCAGGCTCTGCTTGCTGCCACTTTCTGGTCATGTGGCGAAACCCCCAGCCTTGGATGTCCCCACTGCCAGCCTCAGTTTCCCTCTCGGTGCAATAGGTCATAAATGAGTTTCAGCATGTGAGGTGCTATAGAAAGCCTGTCTCCCTCCCTCAGACTCTGCAGGGTGCTTTCCTCTCTAATTGCAGAGTCCATCCCTCCCCTGGCTTTCCCTACAGAGGACTGCCAACCCTGGAGCCCAGGTGGCCACTGACCACATTTGTGTGACTTCTGTGCTATGTGACCTGTGTCAGGCAGGGTTGACTGGCTGCTGGCCCCATTCCCCTGAAGGCTAGGAAAGTTAATTTCATTCATTTCCACGCTGGAGTGGGTGGTCAGGATGGAGGGGCGCAAGAAAACAGGTGAAGATGTTGGGGATCTTGGGTCTGTGTCTCCTGCTCATCAGGTCCAACTCTGTGCTAAGTAACTGATGCCTCAGGAGAGCAGCAACCTTTGCAGAATTCCCTGGAAGACTCAACCTCTGGAGGGTGGGGGGTGCAGAAGCCACAGGACCACTCATTGTGGCTAAAGATCTTTTCTCCTCCTCTTCCTCTCACTTCCCCATCCTCTCCTTCCCTCTTCCTCCTCTTTTTCCTCTTCCTCTCCCTCCTCCCTCTCCCTCTTCCTCCTTTAACACCTCCTCTCTCTCCCATTCGCCTTCTCTACCTCTCTCCCCTCCTCTTCCTTTCTCTTCCTCCTCCTCTTCCTCCTCCTCCTCTTCCTCCTCCTCCTCCTCCTCCTCCTCCTCTTCCTCGTCAGTAAAGTTCATCTCTGAAGAAGCATGGCCCTCTTCCTCACAGGCAGCTCTCTCTATGAATCACACACAGCTCCACTGCCTGCTTTGGATAAGCAATCAACAAATCTGGAGAAATCCAACTTGACCCATGCAGGGAAATTTCCACAGAACCCAAAAGGAAAATGCTGGTCCTGCAAGGGGACACCTGGAGCTGGTGACAGGATGGGTGTGGAGGGCAGGACAGGGGTCAGTCTGGACCTCCCATGCTCTGGGAAAGGGGACAGTAATGTGGGAGGCACTTGTAGATGTCAAAGTTTCCCAGGTGACTGCAGTTCCAGGGCTCCCAGCTGGTACTGTGGACCTTCCCTGGACTCCCAGGGTGCCCCCAGATGCCTAGACTCACACCAACCTTCCTAGCTCATAGATACTTCACACCTGGTCAGGTGAGCCACTGTGTCCCTGACACCTGTGGTCTCTGCACTTGGCACACGTTGCTCTTCCTTCCTCAAACTGGACTCAAATGCAAACCAGCAGCCTAGTTTCCCCCTCTGGTGGAGTTGTTCATGCCTCCTTAGAAAGTCAACTGTTCCCAGTTGGTATGACCCCCTCCACCAGATGAGCCATTGTACATAGGCCAGGCTCCAGGGTGCCTTTGTCTTTACTCTTGGCACCTACATGTACATGTCAGTACTCCGAAGAGCTGTGAGTGGGTTCCTGTTGCTATGCAGGGAACAAGCACAGGGGTTAGGCAGGGGGGGCCCATACTCAGCAGCCTCTGATACACCAGATCTTAATCCAGGCTCTAGGCCACTGGGGGCCAACAGCCACGATGGAGCCAAGGGTTCGGTGGTGAGGAGACAGGACAGGACAGGGATGGCTTCTGCCATTAGAGAAGTATTTGACAATAGCTCCCTGCTCCAGTCTGGGAAGCCATCTGACTGGTTATGTACTGTGGCAGTTCACTCTGCCTGCCTGGTGTCTGGGTCCAGTCTGTAGTCACATAGAACTTACTGGTCCTTATCCAGTGGGTCCCAGGGTAACTCAGCCACCCCACTCCACAGTTCAATAGCCAGGCTCCTCTTAAACTCAGTGCCTACTGCCCCTTTGAACTGCAGACAGACCCACAGCACCAGGGATGATGCTCCCTCCCCTGTCTCCAGCTTCAGGGAAGAGCTTTGTCTTAAGAGGAGGTTGCTGGTGGAGCCCTTGGCAGCACACAAAGGTCCTGGGCCCACTCAGTACCATAACAAAAGAATGAGATAAGTGGGAGAGGGAGAGAGAGAGAAGAAGGATGAAGATGATGATGAAGACAAGGAGAAAGAGGAGGAGGTGATGGTCATGGAAATTAGACAGGGTAAGGGATGGGAATGCTCAAACCCATGCCCTTCCCAGCTTCTGGATGGAAGAAGGTGAATGTAGGTCCTGTTCCAGAAGGTTCCAAACATAACTTCAATCAGGTGCTGCAGCATACAGAACACTGGATTTCACGTTGGGAGAGCCAGGCTCTGGTCTCTGCATTGTTACCAGCTTGCTCTATGACCTTGACAGGTCCGGTTCCTCTCTAGACATTTGTTTGAAGATTTGACTAGACTGTTTTTAGAAAGCATAAGTACATCCACTCTAGATCCTGGCTTTTCCTTCCTGCCATTGGGCTAAGTATTTCTCCTTCCTTCTCAACACAGGAGTTATCCTGTTCTTCAGATGCAGTCTCAGGTTAAGTGGTTCCCTTTCATTTGATGTTTCCATGGCTAAGACACCTCATTGTGACTGCCATTACCTGCTCCCTCTGTGGGACCAACCCAGGGTGACAGCAAGCATGTGCCTATCATATTGGGGATCACAGTTATGAAGGATGGTGGAGGAGTGTCTGGTGTCCTGGCTTCTGACTCATGGGCCAGCAGCCAATGGTACCCAGTAAGGAGTTTTCTCTTTTCTTTTTTTGCAGCCCTGGGGGTGGAGCCCAGGAGCACTCTTCCCTGAGCCTAAGCTAAAGCTCCATAACCAGCTTTTACCAGTCCAATAGTCTATGTTCCAAAATTAGTACTAGTAATACTTAAATGGTAATTGTTAATAATCCCTCAGGGGAAATCACTGACAATTAAAATAATACATTTTGAGCTGGTCAGGTGACACAGCCCTGTAATTCCAGCACTTGGGAGGTAGACACAGGAGGATCAGGGGTTCAAAGTTATCTTTGGCAACATAGCACATTTGAGGCCAGCCTGGATAAAATGAAATCTTGTTTAAAACAATGAAAAAATGGAAAAAAACCTTTTTAATGATAGCATTTTAATTGTATCTGAAAAGTTCTGGCATTATGTTGGCCTGCCCTGGTTACCTGGCAGAATGTATTCAGGCAGTACTCTGGTCAGCCCAGGCTTCCATGAGTACGAGTCTGCATGCTGGTGTAAAGGACCCCTTTAAAAGAAAGACCCCTGCCCAATTATGCTCCCTTATCCTCTCTCTCTCTCTCTCTCTCTCTCTCTCTCTAACTTCTTCGTCTCTCTCCCTTACTGTTCTGCTCTTACCCTCTTTGGTCCCTTCTCTCTCTTCCCTCTTCACTCTCATCTCCCTTCTCTCTCTTGCTCTACCCCTTTTGTCTCTCCATCCCCTGCTCTCCCCCCTTTAATAAACTGGTTAATTATCTCTCATGTTCCTGTCCCATCTAGTGCGTCCTTTATCTTAAACAAAAAAGAACAATAGTATCGTGTATAGACTAAAATTTGTGCTTAAACAAGAACAGTCATTTTAAGCTTGGAGCACTCAAATAGGAGCCACCAGAATTAGTTGTCTCCTGCTGATAGGACAGATGTGTCTGTATAGAAAACACAGTGGAGGGAGGGGTTGAAGGAGGTGAACCTTCCTAGACTTCGGCAGCTACCTCTCCTCGTGAGCACTTGTGGCAGCCCACTGTGAGTGGTCCAGACCACTCAGATAAGGAAGATGAGGAATAGGTCAGAGGCTGTGCCAACAAGGAGATTGTGGACTCACTGTCAAACACAAGGGCACTGGCAGCATTAAGTTCTTTAGAACTAAGACCAGCAAGAAGCATTTTGGGGTGAGCAATGGTCTGTCATTAGCACAGATCCACTTGCAATCAGACCATTGCCTTTCAGTTTCCTGCACACAGCCCAGCCCAGCTTCTGCTGAAAGCTGTCCTGTCCTCTTCAGGCTAACCCTGGCTAGGTTCTCTGAAGGTGGAGTGGAACTCCAATTATATGGTAAGAGCTGTGTGTGTGTGTGTGTGTATGTGTGTGTGTGTGTGTGTGTGTGTGTGTGTGTGTGTGTGACACATGCTCACTACAGTGTTTACAGGGAAGCTTGGAAAGTGATTAAGATTTGACACAGCCAGGGCTGGAGAGATGGTTTATAGAGTAAGATTGCTTGCTGCTCTTCTAGAGGATTCAGGTTTGGATCACAACACTCATCTTAAGTGGCTCATTACAGCCTGTAACTCCACCTTCAGGGGATCTAAGACCATCTTCTGGCCTTCAAGGGTGCTCACATACAAACATATTTTCACATAATTTAAGAATAAATCTTAAAAAAGATTTGATTTGATACAGTTATTTTGGTGGCTTATAAAAAGAGGGATGGAGCAGGGCCCATGCATGCAACTTCCCTGGTGTTGTCACGAAACGCCCTGTGCTACCACAAGATACCTTTGATCTTGGACCAGAACCATGAGTCAAAATTTACTTTCTTTTCTTTATAATGTACCCACTCCACAGCATCAGAGTCCTTGACATGGAGGTGCTCGTGTTATGAATGCCCATTTATACAAGGTATACTTGCAGCCCAGCATGAGGGCATGGTGGTGTACACCTTTAATCCCAGCACCTGGGAGGCAGAGGCAGGTGGATCCCTGAGTTCGAGACCAGTCCGATCTACAAAGCAAGTTTCAGGACAGCCAGTACTACACAGAGAAATCTCGTCCCGAAAACAGCAACAACAAAATAAATAAATAACAAGGTACACTTGCTCTCCAGCTGACCATAGACTGAGCTCTCTCAAACTGCAAGCCACATAAAACCTTTCCAGTGTTTATATTATTTGTCTCAGATGTTTGTTAAAGTGACGGAAAATTGATTGACACAATGAACTATTATTGGTTCACACTTGATGGGTCTTCTTTCATTTCATTTACTGATTTTTAATTCTACATGGAACTTTTTGACACCCTCCCTCAGCACGCTGAACATCCACCAAGTTCCATCCTCAGTGTGCTCCTCTTATCTTTTGCTTCCCTCAGAGATAACCTGTCTAATTGATGGTGTGTGTGTGTGTGTGTGTGTGTGTGTGTGAGAGAGAGAGAGAGAGAGAGAGAGAGAGAGAGAGAGAGAGAGAGAGAGAGAGAGAGATTCTTGCTTTGGGAACATATATATTTATAGTGTTCCAGATACACATGTATGGCTTAACAATATGTTGTTTAAATTTTTCATGTTATAAAAAGTACATTCCAGAAGCCTCAGACTTGCTTTTCCCTTTCAACGTATGTTCCTAAAATTCATCCATGGAGTTGAAGTTTATTGACTTTAATTTATGTAAAATAACCATCTGTGTATTCCACAATTTACTTGATGGTCCTCCTGTGGGTAGATGTGTAGGTTACTTCTAACACATTCCTGTTGGGTCTGTGCTTATTGTGGAAACAATTTGGTTTTCAGCTTATTCAATTTATAACAAAAAGCAGAATTGATTAGAGACCATGTTGAACCAATGATCCATGAAATCCAGGCTGTCAAATTTCCAGTTAACACTGATTTGCCTTTTCCTGTTGCAAATGAGACTGAACCTCTCTTTGCATTGAAGGGACCAGCTCCCCTTTCGGCAGTCATAGTGGCCGAACACGTGCTTCTATGACCTTGTCCTAGACACTAGAAAGTCAGATGCCTGCCTTGTGACAAGGAACCAATCAGAAGTTAGCTGGTGGCGCTATGCTTTATGACCCTGGGTGTACTTTACAAGCACGCAGCAATGACGCACAAAGCATAGCAACCACCCTGGGAGGGCCTATGGGCCATAACAACCAGTTGGCCAATCAACACAGGGCAAACACTCCAAGGCTGGAGGCACACCAATAGTGAGCCTGTGCGTACCCCTAGACACTCCCCTTACGCTGCCCTACAAGATCTCTTGGTAGGCCCTTGGTCTTGTCTTTGCGAGCCATCCGCCATGGCGGGTGGGTGAAAGACCCGAGCTAACATGGGGTTAGCTCGTTAAATTACAGTAAAGCCTCATGCAGTTTGCAGCAAGCTCTCGAATCTGCCTGGTGATTGGGGTGACCGAGGTCGTGGCCTGGGACCCCGAATACCTGAGTTTTCCGGGGGTCTAACAGCATGTTTGGTCAGCCATATGCATTTCCCCACCTTAAAGCTTGTCTTTTGTCCATGTTTCTAATGCTTGGTTTTCTTTTTCTTTTCGATTTTAAAGTTCTGTCCCTGCCCTTGCAGCCTGTCTCCCTGTGTATGTTCTAAATATTTTTTGTCTGTAGTCTGTTGACTTTTGAAATATCTTTTGATAGAAGTTCTCAATTTTCTTCACTAGTTTCACAAATCGACTTAATAAAGGACAACTTCAACAACCCAGTGACCAATCACCTGTATTCCCCAACAGTGGGAGGAAAGAGCCATATCGTCCCAAAGGACAATTGGAGATTATCGTCAGGCACCTTGTAGTCAGAAAAGACCGTTAGTCCCGAGGTATAGAGACCAGTGTGAACAGGTGTAGTTGTAATTATGCCACACAAAGGCAGTCAAGAAGTGAAGTGACTGTGCTATTCCAGTTACCCACTCACTGGAGCCATGGCTACAGCCACAAGGACAAAGGGGGGAAAAAAAGCAATGAAGAAAGAAGCCTCTCACCTCTGCAATCACTTCTGCAGGGGGGTGGTGGAAAGAGCCACAGGAACACAGAGTTCTCATGAGGGTGTGTTTCCCAGGAATGTCAGAAGCTATACAATAAAGTCTCACCAACACAACTACGTAAACATGAGCTCAACAAGGATGACACTATGGACATGGACGGAGTGGTTGGCGGTGGGGGGCGGGGGGCTAAGGCTAACAAGGCTGGGACCCTAGACAAAGCACTATAGGCAACTAAGGACTGCTGAGAGTGGGGGAAATAGTCTTCCCCTGGGAAGAGCACACCAATTGCTTATCCAATACCAAACTGTCAGTTTTGAAAACATACATACTAATGACATTATTTGGACCCAGCAAGTTGTATTTACATGTACTTAGGAATACATATACACATGTTCCTATGCCCCTTCCCCCACCATGTAACAACGATTAATGAAAAAGAAGGCCCTAACTTTGAAAGACAACAAGGAAGGATATGTGGGAGGATTTGGAGGGGGGAAAGAGAAGGGGAAATGGTGTAATTATAATCTTAAACAACAAACTAGTTTTCAAAGAGGCTCTTTATGTGCTAAGGTGTAAATCTTTGTTAAACATACTGTAAATCCACCCTGGTTTTGGCTGATGTAAGAGAATAGCAAATGGAATGAAGAGTATGCATCAGAGAGGGACCACTTCACTGTCATTCAAATAATCCATCTATTGTCTCTCTTTGCATCTGCTTTCATTTACAAACTCATGTTGTCCTTCCTGGTTACTATGCAACCCAGCCAGCTACTTAGCATTAACACTTATTGTTGTGGAAGACACACTACGTGTAAGTGATCCTTTTCTCTTAAAATGGTTAGGTTTTGTAATTTATCTGTAAATTCCCTGGTTTTAGTAGGGTGGAAATGTTAGACCCTCGGAAAACTCACATATCCGGGGTCCCAGGCCATGACCTCGGTCACCCCAATCACCAGGCAGATTCGAGAGCTTGCTGCAAACTGCACGAGGCTTTATTGTAATTTAATGAGCTAACCCCATGTTAGCTCGGGTCTTTCACCCACCCGCCATGGCAGATGGCTTGCAAAAGACAGCTCCTAGGGCCTCCCAAGAGATCTTGTAGGGCAGCGTAAGGGGAGTGTCTAGGGGTACGCACAGGCTCACTATTGGTGTGCCTCCAGCCTTGGAGGGCTTGCCCTGTGTTGATTGGTCAACTGGTTGTTATGGCCCATAGGCCCTCCCAGGGTGGTTGCTATGCTTTGTGCGTCATTGCTGTGCACTTGTCCGTAAAGCACACCCAGGGTTGTAAAGCATAGCGCCACCAGCTAACTTCTGATTGGTTCCTTGTCACAAGACAGGCATTTGACTTTCTAGTGTCTAGGACAAGGTCATAGAAGCACGCGTTCAGCTACTATGACTGCCGAAAGGGAAGCTGGTCCCTTCAGAAATAGATATCCAATTTTTCATATAGCATTACATGATCAGTGCACAGCTCCAATCAGCAAATGTCAACACGTCCACACAGTTTAAGGGAGTTCGGTCCTTGACACTGTGCCATGTGAGAGCTGCTCATTTTATGACACAAATTTTGTGTAGACAAAACCCATACGCTTCTGTGGGAAGTGTGCAAGGTGACACATTGCCCTTGTCACTGCCCCATACTGATTCAAATGCCCAGAAACACATGAACTCTTAAACCTCCTGGCCTCATCTTCTCAACCCAACTAACAAATTCATTTTCCCCCAGAAGCTCACTCAGTTGTGACTGTTGCTAGTTGGGTCCCCCACTAAGGTCAAGTCTGAAGGGCACCGTCCTCCCGAAATGCCTCCCTCTCACCTTTCCAGACTTTCCACCTTGAAGGCCAGGCCAACAGGAAGCTTCCCCTGAACCTCTGATGTCTTATCCAGGACACTTGTGTCCTACACCCTCCTTTGTTCCCTTTTCTTCCTCTTGCTGGGCTGCTGTCTGTCTCTCATTCTCTCTCCTGTTGGGAAGGACACTTTCTGGAGCAGGAGCCTTGTCTTTCTTATTCACTTTGGAGTCTGTAGATTTTTCGGCCAGTACCTGATGCCGGAGAAGACTGGCTCTGACGGGTATTATGACAGTTCTTACAGCCATAAGATGGGGAGAGGGTAACTGTGAGAATTACATAAAATCACATTTACAGAATGTTTACCAGGAAGTGCCTGGTAAATGTCAACAAGTGTCACGGCTCAGGAGTTAGCAACAGGTTTCACTGTGTTGCGTAGTCCTCCCTAAAAAAGTCAACCGTCAAAGACAAGGAGAATGGAATGAAGGTTCTTAGAGCAATTGCAGCTGGCCAGGCCTGTGTCCATGGCAACAAGTCCACAAAGCTCTGGCCAGCAGTCTTGGTAGCCCAGTCATGTTCTAGGATAGCCCACTTTGAAGAAACGTGAAATGGAACACCAAGAAAAAGATGGCTATCAGTGGTCCCAGCAGAGTTGCAAAGCAAACGAGAAAGCTGAAGAACACACAGAACCTTTACGCTGTACAGGCATCTAGGCCCTCAAACATAGATCAGGCACTCAGGTGGGTAAAGTTCACAGGTGCAAGTGACGTGTGGAAAGCACATGCCATGCCCCGTGCCTAGTATCTTCTGTTGGCTTCCTGTTGCATCATGGGTAGCCCAGCTCTTCACCATGAGCCTCAGATCCTGGTGAACTGGCTCTATCCACTTCTCCGGCCTCATCCTGGCACTTTCACTTGCTGCCTGGAGTGTATTTCCTCTGGGTCCTTGTGTAGCTGCTCCTACCCTTCTACTATCGTCTTTAACACCAGTTTCTTAGGTGACCTGCAGCCAGCCAGCCCTGAGTGTTCTGAGTGTGAGCATTCCATATGCACTCTGTCCCATTCCCTCCATGCCTGCCATTAAAAAGACACAAACAAACCAAACAAACAAATCCCAAAACTGTTTCTGTTTCTCTGACTTCAGGGGAATTGTCTGTGAGGCATGTCTACTTCTCCAGCACCAAGAACAAGGCCGGGCAAGTGCAAAAGCTCCAAGACTTGTGATTCCATCACATCCTGATGATCCCATCATGAAATCAAAGTTTTGTCAAGTTGAAAGTCCCCCAGCCTCTAGAACATGGAGGCTTAGGCAACAGACCTAACCACACTCTGAATGCATACACTAGCCCACAGCTGGGCACTCTGGATGCATACACTAGCCCACAGCTGGGCACTCTGGATACATACACTAGCCCACAGCTGGACACTCTGGATGCGCACACTAGCCCACAGTGGGCAGAACTGCCAAACACAAAACCTAATTTCTAATGAAATGTGGGAAAGCTTGTGTAATTCAATGAATCCCTGTCTTCAAACACACAGGCAGCCGGAGTACCTTCAGAGCTTAGGCTTCCTCCTGTGGGTCCTATCGCATTTAGTGAGTGGTGGCTGCTGTCATACCAGCACATAGGAGAGGTTCACATCCTATGTTGCTAGAGTAGGGAAAAGATCTAAGCTGAAAGCAGGTACTGGAGAGATGGCTGGGTGGGTAGGGGTGCTGGCAGTTCCAGAAGATCCAAATTCAGTTCCCAGCACCCACACTGGACAGCTCACAACTGCCTGTAACTCCAGCTCAATGGATCAGATGCCCTCTTCTGGCCTTTGCAGGTATGTACATGTGGCACACATACACATATAAAAAAAAAATAAATCATTATTGTTTATATGGGGAGGGGAAATGTTTTGCCTTCAGGTATGTATGTTCACCATGTGTTTGCATGGTGCCTGAAGAGGCCCAAAGAGAGTGTCAGATCCCCTGGAAACAGAGTTGCAGATGATTGTCATTGTCATCATCATGGCTACTGGGAATCAAATCCAGGCCCTCTGAAAAAACAGTCAATGCTCTTAACAACTGAACCACTTCTCCAGAACCCAAATCAAACTTAATACATACATAATACATACCTGCATACAAAGCATCCTTACTTCTGAGGGCCTGCAGCTGTCACACCACCATAAAGAGCAAATGCTGCAAATGGAACTTTTTGTAAGACCTGGATAAGTCACAGGTAGCAGACTCTGCTTCTGGGTCCTTGAGTAGTTGCAGGCAGACTCCTGCCTGGGGCATTGGCCATCAGACTTGCAGCGTGAGATCACACCCAGAGTGTTGAAGCTTTGAACGGCACTAGTAACTAATGAATTTGGGTGTGCTCACTTTTGACTTTCTCCTATCCTGGGAAGTGGTCATAGTAGAAGAATACCGACAATAAACAGGACAACAAGGAGTAGGGATTTAGCCTAGAAAAAAAGGCTGTTAAACTTTTTGGGGGGCAAGGCAAGAGTAAGGGGAGTCTGGGAAGTCTCTGTGTCTACAAACCCCTGGCATCGAGTCTTCCTGTCACTTAGTGCCAAGGGGAGAACACTCACATTTAAACAGTTCCTCAATGTGTGTGAAGACAGAACATGTCCTTCCTTTAAGAAAGGCAAATCTCCCCTGGTATTGAAAACCTATCCATCCCAGGGAGTGGGTATCAATCCCAGTGAGGGACAGTGGATGCTGCTTTGAACCACACAGCCACTGGTACCATAGATGCTTTTCCACAAAGCCAGTCACATAGCAGGGTGGTGAGGGCACTGGTCTGAACCAGTGGTTGCTGGGTTGCTGGTTCTTCTGGCTAGAACTGTTCTAAGCTTGTAAATCTTGTCCTCCCTGATTAATGACTTTCTTCTCTGAGATATGGCAGCATGTGCTACTCTTCTGGATGGTCTCAACATGGAATGAAGAGCCAGAGCAGGGTATCTATGGCTTCTCTCGAATGCAAACTGAAGGCCAAGGTTGAACACTAGGGGCTTATTCTTCCTGAGTTTGTCCAAGAGATGGCCAAACTTTTGATGAGTTCACGGGAGACTCACCTGCTGGCTAATTTACTGGAGCACTGTTGGGGGAAGCAGCTGAGGAAGTCAGGATTTGATTTCCCAGGACACACTGGCTAGGGAGCTCTCTCCCTCGACTGAGGAGGAGCCAGGCAATTCTGCCTCTGCTGCTGGGTCCTGCCCACCCTACTCAAGAGCCCCCACAGCTCTGAGCTAACAGTTGTTTTCCCAGGTGCGAGGGTATCTTTAGCAAGTGTTCCTAGGAAACCATCACTTGCCTTCTGCTTGGCCCCACACAGGATGCCAGAGGCAGTTAGTGGGACAGAGGTTGACAAAACCAAACCAGCACTGATGTCCCCCTTTACATCCAACTTGGTAACCACAGGCACCAGCCCCAGTTTTGGATGATAGGGCATTGGAGAGCAGCCAAGACTTGTCTCCAGAGTGACTACGATGAGCGGCTTTCCACTGCCAGTATTATTTCTTCTAATTGCCCACGGCACCCAGGACACTTTGACAGAGAACACTGAGGTTTCCAGAAATAAAGTATCTTGTATAGTCGCATAGTCCACAGGGGCTGGGGCTAGGCTCTCAAGTCAGCCTTTAGTCTCCAAAACACTGTGCTTTTTATGGTGGGTGCTGGAGAGGACTGTGGTGAAGAAAAAGAGGGAGAGGAGGAGGCAAACGGAAAAGAAAAGGAGGAGAAGGAGCAGGAGGAGGAAGAGGAGATACAAGAAGAAATGATGGGGCTTCCAGCAATGAGCAGCAAGTATGGAGCTGAGGAGGAAGCAGCAGCTGTTGACACTGTCTTAGTTCACTGTTGTTGCTGTAACAACGACCATGAAGATTAAAGCAAGAAAAACATGTTCTCATAGGCACGAGAGCAGATACTGGCAACTTACAGGGCTGAAATCAAGGTGTGGGAAGAGCTGGCTCCTTTTGGAGCCTCCCAGGGACAGTTTGTTTCTGTGACCTCATTTCAGCTCCTCTTGGGACTTGGGCTATGTGACCTCTGGCCCCTCCTCCATACATACCGATCTCCTCCTGTCACCTTAGTTAGCATCCTCTCCTCTGACTGGATCCTCACTTCACTCTGAGTAACATCAGTTCACCCAGGTGACCTCAGGTGACCAGTACATGCGTCTCAAGGTCCCACTACATAGTCGCCTGTTCATATCAGGTGGCACCCACAGGTTCTGGAGTCACATGTGTGGGAGACTGATATGCAGCAGTCGTAGATAAAGAAGAAGGATGGAGAGGAAAGGAGACAGAGGAGGACGTGAGGGTGAAAGTACAGGAAGAAAGGAAAGTGGGTGGTAGAGAGGACCATGCTAGCCTTTGCCTCCAGCTTCTGCCCAATGGGGCATGCTGCTAGGAGGATTTCAGAACTGCATAGCTAGGTGCTCTGCTACTTCTGCTTTTGGACTCCAGGGGTTCCCCCAGGGCTCCCATTTGGAAGCACCCTTTCTCTCCCAGTGCCTTCCTGTCTCCTCCCAGGATTAATGCAGTACAGCTTGAGCCTGCTAGATGCCTGCTGGCTCCTCTCTCTGCTCACTCCCCACCCAGCCCCACTGTCACTTCCAATCACTCCAGAACTATGCATCCTGCCAGGTTCAGCCCAGCTGCCCAGTGCTGGCCTAGCTGTTGGACACTGCTGCCCAGTCCTGGGTTGAGCTCAGTCCTTGGGGGAATTGATGCCTTGGACTCCAAAGTCAATGGCTCAGTAGCTCCTCTCAGTCCACGGCCCTGGAGATTTTTGCAAACCACCAGCCTGGCACTGTAACCTCCCTGCCATCACTGTCGCCATTTCCTCCTTTCTCCTAGTCATAAGGAAGTCATTGTATTACCCACAAGCAGCCCCTCAGGGAGTCACTTTTTTTTTTTTTAAATCAGGAAGGGACTAAATTTCATGCATGTTGCTGGCCATGTTATCATTTATACCAGGTGACTTGTTTATGGGACCTCATGTGGTCCTCAGGGCAGGCCAAGTGTGTTATCACTGTCCTACCATTGAAAAAACCAAGGCACAGAGAGGGTATAAAGATCTTCAAGAACACACAGCATCCTCTCTCTATTGGTATCTATCTTCTATCTGTCTATCTATCTATCTATCTATCTATCTGTCCATCCATCACTCCCAGTTTCTGGACACCTTCCACAGCTTTACTCTTTAGAAACAGTGGAGGGTTAGTTGTGTGTACCTCAAAGAGTCCTAACTCCATGCACCTGTTAATATGACCTTATTGGGAAACAGTGTCTTGGCAGACAAAATCAAGCTGAGGACTTGGGGCATCAGGGTGACTCTAAACCTGTGACTAGTATCCTTAGAAGAGGGTGTAGACAGAGATGCACATGGAGGAAAGAGCTGCAGAGAACACTGGAAACCTGAGAGCCACTTCTGCAAGCCCAGGAGCCAGCCCTTCCCAGCAACCGCCAGAGGCTGCACAGGGAGGCTGCCCTCCTCTGGGCTGTATTTCAGACCTCTGCCCTCAGGCTCTGAGAGGACACATTTCTTTGTTTGAAGCCTTCCATTTCTGGTAATTTGTTACACAGCCCTAGTAAACTGATGCAGATGATACTTAACCCTTGCAACAACTGAATGGAACAGGAAGGACAGACAGAAAATCTGAGGCTGGACAAAGGGAAGCATACTGCTGACATGCCCATGGCCCTCTGAGAGCTGTTCTATAATTTAAACTTAGGATCAGTGAGTCCTGAGACCTTTACCCTTGTCAGTCATAAAGCCTCAAGCCTGATGAATCCCTGAAGGACTAAGGCTCACCCTAAAATGACAGTTCTGGACCTCATCCCTGACGATGCTCAGGGAATGCTTCACTTTAACCTGACTTTCCAATTGGGTGGGGAAGAAGGCTTCTTACCACACTCCCACCAACCCAAAAAGTGAGTCCTTTCTCACCTGATAGTTTGACATAGAGCCGGGCAGGTGAGACAGGGGTGGGGGTGAGGGGGCAAAGGAGTGTAGCAGTGGAGGAAGAAAGCTACCTTCCACACATGTGCCACAGAAACACAGTCTTCCTAACACAGGGCATCGGTGAGCCCTACCCTGAGTTCATCCCACCCAGATCTCCAGCCCTGGGACTCCATCCCTCCTCCCAGCATCTCTCTGTGTTAGAGATGCCAGGGACCTCTCATCCAGCTATCACCCCCACACCCACCGTTTAATAGTTTGGAGAAGCGATGGCTACAGGGTCTTGGTCAGAAGCGAATGCACAGCCAACTCTGACAAAGCTGTTTCCCATCTTCCCTGACTTTTGGAATACACCATGTTAAGCCAGAAAGTAGCCACAGGCAGGAGACAGGCTGACAAGGAGTAGACAGTGGGCGTGAGGAAGGGTGGGCAGACAGGGGCCAGAGAAAGCCAGTGCACGCTGAGCATGCTATATGACTCTCAGGGTTATAGTCTGCCCATCACCATCTCTTTTTATTAAACAACCATGTATGCCAATTTTGACAGCTGCAGAAACCAACCTCAAAGAGGTTAAGTCACCCACTCGGGCTGTGGCCACTGGCTCTCAGTGATTGCTCGAAGATTTGAACTTGGTCCTGCTGGCCCCTCAGTCCCAGACTCTTTACTGCTCTAAAGCCCTGCTGGTTCCCAGACCACGCCCTCCCCCACAGGAATCCAATCTGCAATCAAGAGTGTAATGCCATTGGCAAGAAGTTCCGTGGGCCATTCCTTCCTAGCAAGCACTCAGTTGGCCCGCAAGAACCATTGGCGCTGTTGGCAACAGCTGTTCCCCCAGCCTCTGTATTTCAGAGGAGAGATTGGAGCCACATGTTGGAGGCCACAGACTGAGTGCTAGCAGGACATGTTACATAAACAGCAGGAGGCAGAACAGGTTGCTGAGACCCACCTTCTGTTCTGAGCTGAACCAGGCTCCATCCCCCAGGCCACTCTTGCCAACCCTCCCCTCCTCCAATTTTAGTTCCAAGGGTGCCTGGCTATCTGGGGAAAGGTCAAGGCACAAGCAACAGATTTAAGGATCAGGGAGACAGGTTGTCCTGGCATTGAGGCACTGGATAAAGGTAGCTCACTGAGTTTGGGAGAGGCTGGTCTCCAATCAGCATCTTCCTCAGCATGTGGAGTTGGGAGTCTCACCCCTGTTTAGCCCTTTGGTGGGAGGAAAATATCTTCCCTTGTGGGCCTCAGGGTCCCCTTTAGAAATGGAGGGGCCCCAACCATATGCTCTCTTCCAGCCCCAGGTTCTTGGGTCTGAAGCCCCAGCTGGCTTCTCTAGCTTTAACAGAGGCCGAGTAAGAGGGGC
The DNA here is from genome assembly GCF_003668045.3 of Cricetulus griseus. Classification (NCBI taxonomy): domain Eukaryota; kingdom Metazoa; phylum Chordata; class Mammalia; order Rodentia; family Cricetidae; genus Cricetulus; species Cricetulus griseus. The sequence continues at coordinate 48,161,923 of NC_048600.1, read as the reverse complement.
AGTCCCTCAGAGGCACAGCTGAGGTGGGGGGGGGGGGGTTGGAGAGGCCAGCCGCCACACCTGAGGGGTTCAGGTTTCTAAGCCAAGGCAGCCCATGTGTGTTTCAGATTTTCTTTCAAGTCTCCCTGTCAAGCTTCTCCCTACCCCAGCCTCCTGGGCTGAGGCTATGATCACTTTGCAAGCAGCTTACCCAACATCTGGGGGGAGGGGCAGGTGGAAGCTGAGCCTTGGAGCTAGGAATCCTTTCAGGATCTGGTTAGTGCCAGCCATCAGTGGTCTAGTGTGAGCAGGCAGAATGCTGGACTTTGGCTAGGCCCAGGAGTGCTAGTCAGCAGCTACAATGCGATTTGGGGACAGGCTGGCATCTTCTCTCTGTGAAAGGCACATCATGAAATCTGACACCCAGGCCTCTCACTGTAGCTTTGCCTCTTGCTCTCATTAGACCTCTCTAGCCTCAGTGGTTTGGCCTGTGAAATGGAGCCTCGATGTGTATCTGAGTTCTGAAGGTTCAATTTAAAAAAAAAAAAAAAAAGCTCAGAAGGGCTCAGGGCAGGTGATCAGGCTTCCCTGATGGGGAGTATGGTAAGAGAGTTAAATAGCCCCCCCACACACACACACACAGGGAGGGATGGAAGGTCCATCTGGCTCCTGGACCTTCTTCTAGACCTGTCTGCATAACTCCTTAATCCAGCTTTAGACACAACCCAACACCCCCACTACACGTATCTCCAAGTCCACCAGGCTCCAGGCTCAGCCTCCACCATCCCTGAGGCCTGTCTAAACACACACACACACACACACACACACACACACACACAGCTTCTTTTCCCTCTCTGAAGCGGTCGACTCCCCTGGTTTATGATACAGTCAGACCTGAGCCCAGCTGTGCACCAAGGTGGAGTTCCCATCCTCCCATCTCCCAACCTGCTTGAAGAGATACAGAACCTCTGCCTAGGCCTACACTTCTTGACCTGTTGTCACTCAGCATCCTCCCTTCTCCCCAACCCCCCAGAGGTACAAAGGAAAGCCTGCGTCTGAAATGTGGAGGGCTTGATGGGGTCCTTTCTGTTCTCACAGTCTGGGGCTGCTGCTCTGGAATGGGGCAGGCTTGCCTCCCTGGTCCCAGGCCACACTTTCTAGACCTTGCTAAGGTCCTCTTCGTGTCCATTGAAAATGAGATGGAAATTCTGCTACTCACTCCTGGGAAAGGCACCCCCCAATCTCTGTGCCTGCATCTTTCCTGTGGCCCTTAAATTATGAAGAGAGATTAGAACTCAAATTCCTGCCAGGAAAGCCGATGCTCGGGCTGGGGATCCTGCCCAAGGACATTGGCCTTGGCCAGCTCACTGGACTCTGGCAAAAGACATGAGGAACTTTGATGAAATAGCCTTCCCTTTCTCGACATCAACCTAAACAGCATCACTTCTGTGTTTTATAGCCGGAGGACGCACAGGCTCCTGCTCCTTCAACAATGGGGGAAACCAAGGCTAAGAACCATTTGCAGCATCGGTCCCCATCTCAGGCCCCTTTCCAGTTCATCCTCAGGGTTTGGCAGTAACTCCTGGGCCTAGAGCTGGGAACCTGGCTGGTGGATGGTCAGCTAGATGGATCTGCAGAGGAAGGGGAGCCCCATCCGCTCCCACACCTCGACATTTGTTAGCAGCGGACAAAAGAGGCAGCTCAGGAGACCCAGTTGGCTGGCTTGCCCATGAGCTGGAGAACAGACGGCCAATTCATCTCATCAAACTTGGCACCTCAAACAAAAGAAATAATATGTGTTTGGCTCCCTAATCTGTTCCTCAGGTTCCCAGGCAGGTGACTGGAAAATGTGATGACAAGCGTCGGCTGGCCTCTCAGGACACTCTGCAGGCTGGCCTGCCATTGTTTTGCAGCTCCCCACACCATCCTGTTCCCCTCTCCTCCTCACTCTTCCTGGGACTTTCCTACAGCAGTTCAGGGATCCTCAGAGCCAGACCCCAGGAAGGTGGGTAGAAGGCCAACTCAAGGAAGCACACATTCTCTCAATATACCTCCTCTTAAGGTAGATAGCATTAACACCCTGCCATGCAAACTAGATCCTCTCAGGGAGCATGGTCTATAACTAACAGACCAAGGGTGACCACAGTAGCTGTGGGCCGAGTTTCCCCTGGGTCCAGGTGTCTGTTTGAGCATGCCAAGATACCAGGTCTCATCAAGCTGAGGCAGTCTGGGGTCTGGGTTTGGGTCCATAGCTCTCCACGCATTCATCCTTCATAGGTTCCCTGAGGGCTGAGGATGGAAACTAGGCATGGAGATGTCTGTATGGTTTTCCTTCAGTGCTGTGGCCTGGGGAGACAGGGGCCCTGATGTCAGCTCTGGAGATAAGTTATTACTGAGTACCCACTGTGTGCCTGGCACCTGAGATAGCTCCACTTGGCTTCCCTTAATGGGCTGTCTTATATGCACTGCAGACTGGATGCTACATATAAAAAGTCAGAAGGTGATGCTGCAGTCACACACAAAGGCAAGAGCCAAGCTGAAATACTTCCTACTGCCTCACTGTTCCTCTCTCTCTCCTCCTAGCCCCAGCCCCCCCCCCCAGCCCAGCCCCAGCCCCAGCCCAGCCCAGCCCCAGCCCAGCCCAGCCCCAGCCCCAGCCCAGCCCCCCAGCCCCAGGGGAGGGTGTTAATGAGGTCCATGCAGGGAGAGGCAGCATGATGAGCTGCTGTCCACAGGTGCCAGCAGGTCTTTTGCGATGGCCAGACTGGGCCTGGCGCCACTCTGCCCCGTTTGTGATGGTGGCTGATACCCCTCTGGGGTGGGGTGGGGGCCCCTGCACGTGTCTGGGGCCTGCCAATACCACACCCTTGGAGACCCAAAGTCTGTCTCAGACATGGCTGCCCTTCCCATTTCGGGATCCCTGAGCAGGTATGTGGGCCGGGGAATACCCAGGGCAGTTGGCAGACCTGGGAAACGTCAGGTGCCTGTGGAAGGTGGTTGGGCTCCACAAGGTGTCAGAGGCTGGCTTTTGCCTTCTCCTGGCTGACTATATCTTTGAGTTTTCCTTTCTGTCTTCCAGTGACTCAGGGGTCAAAGAGTCTGTAGGATGATGATAAAAGCTAGGATAGGTACCCCAGAAACTCAGTTTTATCCCAAATTTCCCTGGATGACTATGGGAGTGTCATTTGCTTACCACTATGGGTACCTGCTGCACCACACAGTTCAAGGCCACCTGAGCTCCTTAGGCCTTGGAGCCAGTGCCATCAAGGGCAGTGGAAGATACACAAGGCAGTGTTTGTCTGTTTTCTCCCCATAGACACCACTTGAGAAGTGTTCTGGTTGTCCACAAAATGAAATGGGAGGTATGAGAGAAATGACTACAGTAGGAAGTGGCCTCTTCCTCACCAGCCTTGTTGGCTCAGCCTCTGCATCTACCTCCCTAGCCCCTCTAGACTTGGGCCATTTTTCAGATTCAGCTCCTTCCTGTACCAGCCTTGTCTTCCAATTTCTGCTCAGGATACCTGATTCGAAAGTGTAAGGGTAGAGGAAGATCAAAAGTAAAAGGTTGCCTAGGTCTATGGAAGACCCCAGGAAGTGACTGAGTTCCTACAAAATGCCTCAGCACTGTTGCCATGGTGACTGTATCAGCACCTGTGTTACTAGCGCCATCAATCCACTACTGTCGTTACCACTGCTACAGTCACATCACCACTGCAATGGATGCTGTCGTTACCGTCATCACCACCTACACCACCACCTCTGCCTCCATTACCATCTGTATCAATACCACCATTACCACCAACCACCATTGCCACGACAGCACTGCTATTAAGACTACCATTACTATCATCTCCACCTAAACCATCACCACTATCTATATCATCACCTTCACCACCACCAAAATCACCACTACCATGGCCATGGCCACTAACTACTGCCATCAGGACTACCATTACCATCATCACCACCTAAGCTACCTCTACCAGCACCTGTATCACCTCCACTATTCTCACTTCCATCAATACCTATGTTATTTCCACCACCAACACTACCACCATTACCACCACCATCAACACCATTACCACCACCATCAACACTAACCATCCTCAACACCACCATCATTCTACCATCATTCCCACCACCACCATGATCTTTGCCACTGTGCTGGCTAGTCTTATGTCAACTTGACACACAAACTAGAGTTATCTGAAGGGAGGGAACCTCGATAAGAAAATGCCTCCATAAGATTCAGCTGTAGGGCATTTTCTTAATTAGTACTTCATGGGGGAGGGTCCAAACCAATGTGGGTAGTGCCATCCCTGGGCTGGTGGTACTGAGTTCTATAAGAAAGCAGGCTGAGCAAGCCATGTGGAGCAAGCCAGTAAGCAGCACCCTCCATGGCCTCTACATCAGCTCCTGCCTCCAGTTTTCTGCCCTGTTTGAGTTCCTGTCCTGACTTCGTTCAATGATGAATGGTAATATGAAGTGTAAGCCAAATAAACCCTTTCCTCCCTAACTTGCTTTTTGATCATGGTGCTTGGTCACAGCAATAAAAACCCTAAGTAAGATAGCCTCCACCAGCACCACTATCCCTACACTCTTGCCATCATGGTGAACTCTATTACTTACGAATTCTTTGGTTGCCACCATCACTTGCTTCCACTGCAACCACATCTTCCATCATGACAAGCTCTGCCCCCACTATCATGCCACCATGTACTAGTTTCCTCTTGCTGCTATAACAAATAGTCATAAAACTGATTTAAAATAATACAAATTATTACTTTTCAGTTCTGGAGCCAATGGATCCAAAACTTGTCTCTCTGAGCTACAACCAAGGTTCCCAGTGGACTATATTCCTTCTGGTGGATCTGGAGGATGAAGGCTTCCTTTTCTGATGAAGGTTCTGGAAGCTGTCCACGTGCCTTCTTCCATCTATGAACAATGAGCCTTTCTTAGCCTGGGTTGCTCTGCTTCTCTTCTGCCTCCCTCCTCCACTAGGATGACCCTGTGATTACACAGAGTCAGCAGGGTAATCTCCCTATCAAACCAGCAACCTTAAATTGCCTTGTCATTTGATACAATGTATCCATAGTCCTGTGTATTAAGGACTTCCTGTTCACCAAAACCATCATTGCCATCATATCCAAAACTATTTCCATCACCCACTGTAGGGTGACACAGTAGCCACGCCTCCGAGGGGCTGGCTACAGATGTGCTCGACCACGCCTGTCAGGGTGACATGGGAGAAGTTTAAAGGTTAGGGAACACACACGGTACACCTCTTTTCCCTGCCTTCTAGGCTTGCCCTATTTACTTCGTTCCCAGATGGCTGGCTAGGTTGCTCTGTAAGTAAGGCATCTATCTCCCTATTAAATACTTTAATATCTTCACCTGGCTATGTATTGGTAAATCACCCATTTTACTCAACTTTATTTCTACCACCATGACTGGCAATTATCACCACAGCCATCACTAGTCCCAGCATGTCCCCTCTCCCCATGCAGATCCCAGACCAAAGATTCTTCTCCTAACCCTGTAGCCTTCTCAGTCACTCCCTCTGATCTGTGCCCATCCTACACAGACAGGGATACTAAAAGGTCTAGAGAAGGGCAGGAACCTGATCTGACTTGTTCGTTTCAGTCATCAATATCGGGCACAGGGACACACTCAATAAATATCCACAGAATAGAAGAATGAACAGCTGCTCTACCTGAGTCTTAGGAGGCATTGGCCTGGGAGGTATTCCTGGAGGAGTGACATTGAAACTGGGATCAGATGGCAGAGGGAGACTAATGAGGTGATTAAAGGATGGTAGGAGTCAAGGTGAGTTCTGGAGGGCAAGCTGTGTTTTGAGAATGCAAGGAGCCACAGGATAGGTGCCTTAGAGTTTCTGTTGCTGGGATCAAACACCATGACCAAAATGCAACTTGGGGAGGAAAGTGTTTATTTGGCTTACACTTCCATATCGCTGTTTATCACCAAAGGAAGTCAGGACTGGAACTCAAACAGGGCAGGAACCTGGAGGCAGGAACTGATGTAGAGGCCATGGAGGGGTGCTGTTTACAGACTTACTCCCTATGGTTTGTTCAGCCTGCTTTCTTATAGAACCCAAGACCACCAGTCCTGGGGATGGTATCACCCACCATGGGCTGGGCCCTCCCTCATCAATCACTAATTAAGAAAATGCCCTATAGCTGGATCTTATGAAGGCATTTTTCTCAGTTGAGGCTCCATCTTTTTAGATGCCTCTAGCTTGTGTCAAGTTGACATAAGATGAGCCAGCACGATAGGTAACTTAATAGAGGTGTGGTGAAGGGGTGGGCAGCATCTGTGGCACATGCTGGGAAGGCTGAGTCTTGTTCTAAAAGCAGTGGAAGCCTGGGGAGAGCTTAGAGTTTATGAGCAGACGTGTTTCTAGACTCTAGACTCTAGTTTCTAGAATCCAGAGGGTCACTCTGGCCCCATGGCACGCATCATCATCTTCATCATTGTGCATCATTATTGAGCGTTATTCAGGATGAGGGGCGAGAAGTAGGTGGGAGTAGCCTAGGAACTTTCTGCTGTTCAGGGGTGAACGCTAAAAATGGCAGGCATGAAATGGAGAGAAGAAAGAGGGTGGTGATTGCAATGATTACAAACTCAAAGAGGTAGTTCAGACTTAGAGGGACGAGGAAGGAAGGCTCTGCCCAGGTCTCCACTGCCACAACTTGGTGGTGACAACACAGACTGTCCTCTAGAGGGCAGAGACCAGAGGGTCATGAGAACAAGGGCAAATCAGTATTTGGTGCACTTACTGTAAATAGGAGTGGGTGACAGAAGCAGTAACTAACAATTGTTGAATGCTGTCTGAAGTAGAATTTTATACTAAAAGTCACAAAGGTGTTGTTGTCTTCATGTGTATGCCCCCAGAAGCTAACCTCGGGAAATGATGGGGGAAGTACTTCTGTGTATGTTCATCTTATTGATTGTTGAATAAAGTACTGTTTGGCCAATGAGGCAGCAAGTTAGACTCAACTAGGAGTCAAGGAGGATTCTGGGAAATGTAGTAAAGAAGTGATCCAGGCAGGAAATGACATAGCAGAGAGACTCATATTTAAGCAAGGACAAGCAGGAAGTGGTTCCTTTTCCCCTTCGCTCTTCTTCCTGCTCTCTGCTCTGAGTCATCATGTGATCCCGGGGATGAGGATGCCAGCAGAAGGTGTCCAATAAGATAAGTCTTATAAAATATATAGATTCATGATAATTAAGACTGAGCTAGCAGATGAGAAATCCTAGTCATTGGCCAAGCAGCATTTGTACCTAATATAAGTCTCTGTGTATTATTTGGGGCCCTAATGCAGTGAGCGTAGCTCAAGTGGGTGGCAGAAAGATTTATCATAACAGGGAAAGGCAAGTAATTGGGGAGCATCACCTGGGGGTTTGTGAGACAGGGCAGGAATCTGGTTCTGAGGGGTATGCTCTCAAATTAGTGATACCATTGACAATGGAGCTTAGCCCTACTGGGGACTCCAGGAGCCTCAGGAGAATGCCACCTCACCCAGGGTCACATAGCCCAAGCGCTAGGAACTTGGGGAACAAAGGTTCCTTCTTATCCATGGTTTTATTTCCATGGTCTCCATTACACCAACCACAGTCCATAAACAGTACAGGGAAAATTCCAGAAATGAGCCTTTCTTTCTTTCTTTCTTTCTTTCTTTCTTTCTTTCTTTCTTTCTTCTTTTTTTTCCAAGACAGGATTTCTCTGTGTAGCCATGGCTGTCCTGAAACTCCATCTGTAGACCAGGCTGGCCTTAAACTCACAGAGATCTCCGTATCTCTGCTTCCAAAGTGCTGGGATTAAAGGCATGTGCCACCACTGTCTGGCTGAAATGAGCAATTCTTAAGGTTTAAATAACATTAAAGTTTGTTGTTACAATTGTTCTGTTTTATCATTATTGTTACAAATATCATACTGTGCTTGATTTACAAATTAAGCTTTAGCATGGGTGTGTTTATACAGGAAAAAAACAGTGTATAGCAGAGTCAGAATTCGGAAATTCCAGCACTCCCCTTGGTTATCTGGAAAGGCCCCTCCCTCAGAGGTGTAGCAACTGCATTTATCCACACACTCTGACTGGTCAGTCAATGGAAGCTGTGTCCAGAGGTGTTGGTTCCCCACATCATCCAGCCTTCCACACTTAGGGTCAGGTGAGAGGAAGCCCTCCGATAAAAGTGGATCTAGGTTTGGGCAATTGGAATTCAGTCTTGCCCATTGTGATAGTAGGAAGTGGTGGCAACCAGGGCATTGTCAGCCTCTGCTTCTGCAGCAAATGCTAAGGGCTTCAAGTTCTGTCTCTCATAGCGCTAGGAACGAAACCAGGGCTGCACATGCTCAGGAAGCATCCACCCCGGAAGCACATCATTAGCCCCAGTCCACTTCACTTTAAAATTTAAGTCTATGAATGGATGAGCACATGGATGAAAGGGTGAAAAGACAGACAAACAGACACACAGACAAGACAAACAGACAGTTGTGCAGTAGGTGTTCACAGAGATGGCTGGGTGAGCGTTGAGTAAACGGATGCATGGATAGTGTAATGCATAGGTAGATAGGTGGGGCCTGGGTAAATGGGTGTCTAGACAGATGGAGAGACGGACTGGATCTTGCTGTACAGGCAAGTGTGTTGGTTGTTTAGGAACTGCGCCTGTGACTTTGTGGCTGGACAGTGAGATGAGTAGATAGAGTACACGTAGAGGGGAACGACGACAAGTGGACGGATGACCTGGTTTAGAAAAGGAAAAGGGCTGGCTGTGGCTTAGCAGGCAGAACCTTGGCCTTCATTTGAAGTGAACTCAGCTACCATTACCCCATCCCATCTTGTCTCCCACTGATCTGGGAGGACCCCTTCTCAGTCCACAAGCATCCCAGTTCTGCTCTCACCTGGATGGCCCCACATCAAGACCCGTATGGGGACCCCGGGTGACTGTAGAGAGAGTGTGACTTGGGGAAGCCTGCATGATGGAACGGAAGGAGATTGCAATACTTGGCCTTGTACCTAGAATGATGGTGTCTTGCCTGGGGCTGTCTGGGCATCTGTCCAAGTGACAACATCATAGGGCTGGCTCTGGCTACCCTGCCCTATGGGTGGATGTCAGACATATCCAGGCTTGTCCTGCCACCCAAGCCCTGCAGTGGCTAAAGGACAAGACAACTTTCACAGTGGGAGCAGGGAAAGGAGGCTGACATCAGGCAGGGAACCCACCATCTCGGCAGAGCCCAGGAGAGTCCAGGGACACCGGGCTCCAGCCCAAAGCACAGCTGATGGGCCCAGCTCTGCCAGGTTTCATTGCCTGGGGCACATTTTTATGACTAAGGAATAATGAGAGGCAGGCGTCTAATTCCCGGATTTTCCTAGTGCAGCTGTGTGTGTGTGTGTGTGTGTGTGTGTGTGTGTGTGTGTGTGTGTATGCTTATGTGTGTGTATACATAGATGTCACATGTAGGTCTTATGTGCTTGCTATGTGTGTATTCCAGAGTTTGTATATGTATGCTAGGGACACTTTAGTACACATGCTATGTATGTAAGCATGTTTAAGCAGGGGCAGGTATGAGCATATTTGTGTGCACGTGCTTGCATAAGTATGAACATGTTTGCATTTGCATAAGCATGTATGTATGTAAAAGTTGTCCAGTCTGTATATTTGGGCATATTGTTGCTGCTTGCCTGAATGGAATCCCCCCTGTCCTGTGTGTGTGGGGTGTGTGTGTGTGTGTGTGTGTGTGTGTGTGTGTGTGTGTGTGTGTATGTGTGTGTGTTAGGCAGATAAAAGAGGTCGTCAAGGAACAGGATTCATGGAATAAAGAGTCCCATTCTCTAGCTCCATCCTCACCCCTTATTCTACCCCAAGCTCCACCTCCTCACTTCCCCCACCCTCTCCATTACTCTATGGCTACAAACCAACTTCAAGAGTGAAACAATGTTTCTCACTCATTCCAGGCTACCCCCGGCCTCCATGGTTTGTATGTATTGCCAGGAATGTCATATTTGCCCTTTCTTTGTGAGGGGAAGACTTGTGTCTAATTCTTTTTTAAAATCCCTGAGCATGGAACTGAATCTGGTTATGTCGTAGGATGGATGGAGGGATGGACAGATGTATGTGTAGATGAATGAATAAACAGATGGGTGGATGAATAGATGCATGGAGAGATGGATGGACCAAGGACTTGATAGAGGTGTAGATGGACAGGCGCACAGCTGGGTACTTGTGTGAGAGCATGACTAAACCCCACCGTTCTGCTTGAGACACTGGGAGCTGAGGCAAGTGCACCAAGCCTCTTCCCCACCTCACCTTCACTCTGGTGTGGAAAGAAAACCTCTTCTGGCTGCAAGGGCAACTCTGCATTCTTCCCTCTGGTCACCCCTGCTCTTAGGACTGCTGGCTCCAGGTTGGCCACCTACCTCACCAAGGAGCAGATCAGGGCTAAAGAGGCATTGCTAAGTGGCTTAAGTTAGCTCCTGTTTGTGTTCCGGGCTTTCAAAGGCTGGGGAGACTGCTGAGGAGGGGCCTGACTTCAGGCCCACTGCTAAGTGGGCAGGGATTGTAAACCCTGCAGACCTTGACTGCAGGCAGCTCAAAGCAAGGCCCTAGGAGTTTTGAGACAGGAAAATAGTGTTTTGTCTTGTGAATGAATTCACTTGGCTTTGCCCTGGAGAGCAGGCAGGTGTCCCCAGACGGCTGCTTTGAGCTGGTCCAGGCAAGGGGGCGGGGCGCACTCAAGCCCTGGATTACAGAGGCCATGCAGAAGAAGGAGGCCTTTGATGGGGCCCGGCCTGTTGTCCAGAGCTTGCTTTGCTGGTGGCTGGAGCCCCCTAATGAGGGGGAAAGGGCTCCACTCTGAAGCATTCCCTGAGCCTCCCCTGGGCAGCAGGCGGAGACCTCCTTTGATGTTGGAGTCCTTAAGCCAAGTGGGGACTAATTGCCACAAGGTACAGAATGTTCTGGTTTCTTGGGGGGTCTACAGCTTGCTCACAATGGCACACCGGCCCTGGGGTAGAGGGGAAAAGGCAGCCACCAGCCTCTCTCCTGATGGAGGCAACTCAAGGACATTTTGTTGCTTTTTTTCTCTTCGTGCATTCAGATCCACACACAAAATAGGAAGCATGCCGGAGTCCACGGCAGGTTTGTCAAAGGGTTCTGTTGGAAAGTATTCACTTTGAAAATCAGAACCGGTGTAGTGGGAAGGACAATAGTCATACAAGAGATAGATGACAATAGCAGCCTGGTGCCAATTGATCCAGACTCCAGGCCCTGATTTACCACTTGTAGTTGTTGAGTATCTCTGGACCATCCTCCACAAATGGCAGATAATCAGGCTTGACACACAGTAGGACATCTGTCCTTTGTATCCCTTCAGCTGCTGAGACTTGAGCCAGAAACCAAACACATGGGCATATTGTTATGGTTGGTGCAGAACGCAGGTGCCGAACCTGGTTGATCACGTGATCATGACCGAGGAAGAGGAGGGTTCCTCTGGCTTTTCATGCATGCCTCTGAGCTTCCATCTAAAGGAAGATGCCCTCACAGTCCTTGAATTAAGCTTACCCCATCCACTCCCACCTCTACCTCCCCATGGAATCTGGAGCCAGACAGAGCAATTACTATGAAAAGAACCGTTGTAGTCAGCAATTGTATTTTTACTCTACCATGCACAGCACTTGGTTATTGGCCTGCATTCTTGCTAGTCTTCACAGGGAAGTGCTCAAAGGCTAGTAGGTCATTTCACAGGCTGGGAAACCAAGACTCCAAGACAAACAACTTGATCAAGATCATCCTATGTAGGAAAGGAAGCACTTTCCAATAGGCCTGCCCCAATGTCCACATCCTCCCCAGCTCTTTTCAGCTGAGCTGAGCAAGCTCCTTTGGGCTCCCTTTCTCATCTGGCCAGCAGGAATAACATCAATGGTTTCCCTCCATCTCCCAGCTGCCGCGCTGATTTCCCCTCTGGAATCACTAAGAGAACCTTAGAGACATAGAAGGGACCTCTCCCCCTCCCTCCCACAGGTACCAACACTGCCTCCACTCTGTCGACTCTGCAGGGGTGTCTTGGGGAGAGGAGACCGTGTCTAACTAAAATTATTCTTTGGACTGTGTTGCCCTGTGTATCTCCATCCTGGCTTTCTGGCCTGTGGAAGCTTTGAGGAGTGGAGAGAAGAGCTGTCTCTCCTCTGAAAGCAGCTAGCGAGGGAAGTAATTTGGTATGTGGTGAATCCAGTAGGTGCATGGCAAGGGAGTCCACCTTTGCCTCTGTCAAAGTCAGCAACCAGTATGGGAGGGGGCCTCTGGGATGTGGAGAAAGTGCCATCTGTGTTTCCTGGCTTCTATGGGATGTGTTTGACTTTACAATTAAGACACAGGCATCCTCAGGCATGCACAGGATAGCTCTGAGGAGCCAAGTGATGCAGAGCAGAAGCCTGAATCCAGCAGACAGGACCTAGGTCCTAGGAAAGAGTATGGGGCTGGAAATGGACTTCAGACATTGTCTGTGGGTGTTGCCAGATAGGTGTTGCCCCAAAGGTCCCTCATAAGAGGAGATGATTCCCACAAAGAGTGCTGAGAGGCAATGCCACAGCTGTCCCTGAGCTGCTGGAGCTCTGCCTGGCCTTTCCTAGAATACCTGGACAGAGGAAGGTCTAAGAGGCTCTGCAGTTTCTGTGTCCCCAAATGTCACCTCTACATGTTTTCTTTTTGAAAAAATTAACACGGAAGCAACTTCACTGTTTTACAGCAATATTTGTCATCTCCCTTCTGAAATGTATGTATGTATGTATGTATGTATGTATGTATGTATGTATGTATGCATGTATGTATGTATTCAGACTGAGAGATGGCTCAACAGTTCAGAGTGCTCTGCTTTTGCAGAGGTTGCAATTTCCAGAACCCATATCTAGTGTCTCACAACTGCCTGTAACTTCAGCTCCAAGGAACTCTGACTCCCTCTTCTGGCCACCTGGAGGCATTGCATTCATGCACACAAACCCACTCACAGATACACATACAAACATACAAATAAAAAAGAAACAAATAGAGATAAGCTAAAAGGAGGAAATAAAAATGGCCAGAGATAGCTATATACACAGCTGGCCTCTACATCTGTGGGTTCCTCATTGGCAGATTCAGCCAAGCCTGTGTGCATCTCTGTACTGAGCATGCCCAGATGTTTTCTTCTGATCCTCTTAACCAATGCAGTGTGGCTATTCACACAGCAGTTTCGGTGTCCCGGGCATGAGAAGTCACCCAGAGATGATGAAAGTTGACAGGAGGCTGTGCATGGGTCAGATGCCAACATTGCTCCATTGTACATGAGAGACTTAGGCTCCTGTGGGTGCTGGTATCTGAGGGAATCCAGGGGCTAATTGGCCATCTGTGATTGTACACATGTAGTATGGTGACCTGGTCTCTCCTACTTAATATTTCCGACATATGTCTGACTGGTGATCTTAAACAATTTCATAGCATCCCAGGAATGGTCATAGTTTGACGATCTCCAATTGTCGATTGTTTGGGCTGGTTTGAGAGCTCTGCGGTGAGTTCGCTTTCTGGACTGGTCCTGCCCCCTCCTGACTGGGTGGTGAGGGCATCTGCTCTGCCTGGGAGCACTGGTGTTTTTGAAGTCTCTGATGGCACAGCTGTTCCCTGGGAAGACCTGTAACATCCTACCACCCCTTGGAGTGTCCTGAAAGCTACTTCTTGTTCCTGTCACCAACACCAGGTTTGAGAAGTCACATCTTAACTTTTGGTGATCTGGTAGGGGAAAATAATACCTCTTTTTCATGTGACGCTTTGGCAACTACCTCGATTTCTTTATTCAATAAGAATAGGGCGGGTGCCTTCCCTGTGTCTGGCTTCCCCTACTTCGGAGAGGGATATGGTGACAAAAGCATACAATCAAACATCAAACAGATGGCCTCCTGTTACACTGCAGCCTGTGTCAGGAGGAATGGTGGCCCCATGAGCTGGGCCAGTGGGAGCTTTGACCCGAGCACACTCTGATCAGATTGACTTTCCTGGCTATAGGCAATCAACCATCTCAATTTCAGAGAAAGTGTAGTGTATTAGTCAGCTTTCTGTTACTGTAGGAAAACTCCTGAGACAAATCAACTGAAAAAGAGGAAATGTTTCTTAGGACTCGCATTCTGTTGGCCCCATTGCTTGGGGGGCATGCAGTAAAGCAGAATACCATGGTGAGGGAGACATGGCAGAGGGAGCTGGTTCACCTTGTGGTCAGGAATGAAAAAGAAAAGAACAGACTAGGAACCCTCTTTAAGCCAGGCTTCCACTACCTGAAACCTCTCAGTAGGCCCTGCCTCTTGAAGGCTCTACCATCTGCTAACAGCACCAACCTGGGGTCACATGGACCTCGGAGGACACTTGAGTTCCAGATGACAGCGTGTTCCATAAACACAGCCCCATGCTTCCCTAACTTCCAACCCTTCCAGCCAGACATGTCCCACAAGGGCTGCTCAGCTTGCAGACACTGACTTAGGGCTCACACCAGCGTGCCCCACAAGGGCTGCTTCTTTGGTGAAGCATCTTGGTGTTCACTTAGGCCTACTGCTATGCCACATTCTCCAGAGGATGGCTCTGAGTTCTCCCTGCACAAATGTCTCTCCTTCTCTACATTTAAAATGTCTTTATAAGACCTGATTACCATACTAATATCATCAATCATGGACTGGCTTGTCCCCTCCAAAGTACGTAGACAGGGTCAACTCTCTGCACTCCCCAGAGCAGCTGGCCTGGGGGAAGCCCTCACAGGCCAATAGTGGCTCTGTCCTATCCCCTTGCTTCAGCATAGTTTTCTGCCAGGAGAAGTTTCTTATGGTATCAGAGGCTCCTAGACTGCTCCCCCAGTTCTTGCGTGAATTCACAAATAAGGCAACTATGGTGCAGACAGAGTTAGGGTTTTGTCAAGTTTGCATCTGTAGGAAGAGGTTGGATGTGACTCAGTCTCTCTTGGGCAGCACAACAGCCATTGCTCCTATATCATGGTCAGATTCAAAGTCTATATTTCTCTGGATCAGCATGCATGGGAGTCCTGGGTCCTTGGTAGTGGTCTAAGAAAGGGTCTTGGCAGTGAATAGTACCCCCAGTTGTAAACTGAGTCAGAAGCCTAACAGCTGTCTGTCCACCCAGATAGGCATGTGAGCAGTACTGGCATATGGCTCCAGTTGCGATGGGTGATGGGCTAGGCATACTTTCCCTGCTGACTGATGTCATGAGCTCATTAGAGCAATGGGGTTTATAGCACGAGGCAACTGTCCAAGCAATAAATTAAGCTGCACAATTTAGCACTTAATTATCCTCTCTCTCATCTACTTCACTCTCATTCCCTGGGTGTCCATCTGGACCTTCTGCTGGATGGGAAGATCTTCCTGGGCCTCATATCCCACAGTCAATGCATCACGCAGTCCCATTGGTACCATCTTGGAAACATCCCCCAAATACTTCCCCTTCTTCATATCCCATGGCCTTGACCCCAGCCAGTCCGAATCCTTCCACTTCCCTGGCTTCTTGGTCCCTCTGGTGTTAATTCCCCTCTTCAATCTGCCATAACATCAGGCATTTGGTTTGCTTTGACCTGAAATCCAAAGTCCCTAGCGTGTTGACATTCAAAGCGGGCTGTGACCTTTGGAGGCAGCCTTCCTCCTACCTCATCTCACCATCTTGTTCCTCCCAAACTTGCACTGGGTACCATCTCACACGAAAGAGGCCAGACCTCCATACGAAGCACGCAGCTGGACTTCAGGCTACCAAACCTTTGCACTTCAGCTCCCTCCTTACCTCCCACAATCCACTCAACTTTGTCACTCTACCCATCTCAATGGTGCTCAGCTTTGGGGACTTTCCAGTTGAACCCACAGTAAGATTTCTCCTTTTTAATAATCCCTTCCCCACCATCTCATGGGCACCTCACCACAGGACTGCTGGGAAAACAATGCCACCTGTCTGTGGAAGGCTACCTATCTGATGAAGCACTGTCCTGCTGAGCTCCTTCAGAGTCCTCACACCTGAATATTCACTCAAGCCCCAGGGGCCCTTTTACAGACCACGCTACAGAAAGAGAAACTGAGGCTTGGATACCAGAGCCTGGTCTTTACTGGTCAAAGTCTACATGAACAAGGATAGTAACTTGGGGTCAGGGAACACAGGCAAGATGACCCTGTGGGTACCAGAGAGGAGGAGGGTCTTGGGGACAGACACGGGTCCGCTGGATCAGGGATGTTGTTATTTGAACCAGAGGAAGCTTGACTGTCAAAGGGCAGCACCTCACCCAGAATTCTCTTCTTCACCCCTATTTTACTGGAGGGTAGGTGAAGGTTCAAGGAAAGGGAGTGTGCAAGAGAGGTAGAGGTTACAGAGGAAGGAGCTGTGGGTACAGCTAGCGGTCACCCTCTCTTTGTTCCCTCTTCCCCTTTCTTACTGTTTGAATCAACATTTCCCAAGTTTCTCCTGTCTGCAGGATATGTAGGCTAGTTGTCATCAGTACAGAGATAGCTGTTGAGTTTGGTTGAGTTTGCTGGTGGTTGGGCCTGGTATATGGTGGACAGTTAATAAGCAGCGTCCGAGTGGCTAAATTAATGAGTAAGTAAAGGCCACCGGGACTATAATGCAGCCCAATTGTAACACTGTGAGCTCTAGGATTGCCACATTTCCTGGGGACCTAAAGGAGTAGATGAATGTGACCCAAGCCTTGTAGGAGGCATCTTGGTTGTAAGCATCACTGCACCCATTTTACAGAAAGGGGTACTGAGGCTTACAGAGACTGTGGGACTGACTTGAGCTCTGTGATTAGAAAGCAGTGCTCAGCCATACTGGGAAATGGAAAATTCTGCATTGTTGTGCATGGTGTGTGTGTGTGTGTGTGTGTGTGTGTGTGTGTGTGTGTGTGTGTGTGTACAAAGAATGCTTTCCTTTTGATGTCTAAACAAGAGAAGGCTCCTTGAGAAGGCCATTGAGCTCTGTCAGCTTCTGTTTCTGTATTTATCAACATTCCATGATGTATGGATCAAGAATACATCCTCCAATGGGACACTAGGGAGATGCAGGGAAGGGCCAGGAGCACTTTGCAAGCCTGAAGCACCAAGCTGCCCAGTAGGCTGGAGAGCTGGTTCCAGGCACTAGGCTGGGTGATATCAGCCTGGGCCCTTCCCAGCATCTGGCCTGGGTGGAGCATCTGGTCCCCAGTTATATCCAAGTCACTGGGAATGTCCCTTGTTTCCATAAGGGGGAGCCTGTGTGCTGGAGATCCCAGCTCAGCTAGAGCAATTCCAGGGACCAACTCTGGTCAGGAGTGGCCATTTTGGTGGCACCAGCAGGTGTCTGTCCTGAGGGAGAACCACAGAGTTTTGGTGAACTGCTTTCTCCCGTTTATCTGTGTAGAGAACCAAGGAAGATGGATGAGCACAAGGTTGCGTGTGGAAAGAACACAGCTTTGGAGATGACACATTTGGGGCTCAAACTGGCTCCATCTGGAACACCATGTGGCCTTGGACTGTTTCTACCTGCTGGACCTCAGTTTCCCTGTCTGTAAAATGGGGAGGCCAACCACCTTTAGAAGTAGTTACAAACAACTATGACAGTGCCTAGAGCATAATGAATATGAAGCCAGGGAACAAATTGACTGTGGTCAGGACGGTCAGGAAAGTCTTAGAGGCCACCCTGGCCTTTGCACAATGCCCGATGATCCACCTGCAGCAGGCCCTTCAGACAGAGAGACGCCCACATGAAGGTATTCTGAGCTTGTGGCTGCAAATACAGAGCCACTAAGCAGTGTTTCTCGAGTGCTGACAAAGCAGGGAGAGAGAGAAAGTATGTGTGTTTGCAGGGGAGTGAGTGCATCTTGGTTTAACTGCCTGTTCTCACTGATGCAGCCCCTTGGCTGACACACATTTAGCACAATGTAACACACCAGGTGCTTCATTCTCCACATGCTACAGGCTTTGCTAAGAGTCATTTTACCTTCTTTTATTGGGATCCTGCCAAAAAGCAAACCAAGTATGCCACGGTCCCTCCCCCTGGGAGGAGAGCAGCAGTATGGCTCCCTCTGCCCAGGCCTGGTGCTTCCATCAGGGCAGGATGCACAGTGACTGTCTACAGCCCTTCCACGGCCTCCTCCACACTCATGGGTATTTTGTGTTGAGACAGGGCCTTGCTACGTAGCCCCAACTTACCTGGAACTTGGTATGTCAGTGATTCTCAACCTTCCTAATACTGTGACCCTTTAATGCATTTCCTCATGTGTGGTGACCCCCAACCATAAACTTATTTTTGTTGCTACTTCATAGCTGTGATTTTGCTACTGTCACGAATCATAATGTAAACATCCGTGTTTTTCAATGGTCTTAGGTACCCCAGTGAAAGGGTTGTTTGACCCCCTCCCCAGGGGTCAAGATCCACAGATTGAGAAACACTGCCATGTAAACTACACTGGACTTGAACTTGTATTTATCAGTACTCTGTCTCTGAGATTACAGATGAGCACCAGAGAGGAGAACCAACAGATGAGCACCAGAGACCAGCACCATCAGAGAGAGTTAAGGTTTTTCCTAAATAAAAATAGCATCTTCTCCCTGGTTCTGAAAACAATGCAAGTACATCATCACAAGTCACCCAGCCAGGGCCACTGTTGCTGCTCTTCTGTGTCTGTCGGGTGCCCACACGACCCAGCTGCAGGTGCACCCTGCCTTGCTGCCCACTGCTATGATCTCCTCTATCCAGGGGCTTGCCTTGGTCGTTCTAACTGTCTCCCTCTTTATGAGAGCACAGATCAGCTCATTTAACCAAGCTCCTATTGTTATACACTTATATTACCTCTGTCTTCTTTTTTATTCTTTTAAAAAAGATTTTATTTATTTATTATGTATATAACATTCTGCTTCCATGTATATCTGCACACCAGCAGAGGGCACCAGATCTCATAACAGATGGTTGTGAGCCCCATGTGGTTGCTGGGAATTGAACTCAGGACCTCTGGAAGAGCAGCCAGTGCTCTTAACCGCTGAGCCTTCTCTCCAGCCCCTTCTTTTTTATTCTTTACCATCTTGTTTAAAAACAATTACAGAATGCTATCTTGGGGCTGCTGAGCTGGCTCAGGGGTGCCACTGTTCTTGCAGGGAACCTGTGTTGGGTTCTTAGCAGCCATGTTGGTCAAGTTACAACTACCAATGACTCCAGGGGACTTGATGTCCTCTTTGCACTCATGTGCACAAACCTACATACATATATATGCATATACATAATAAAATAATAAATCTTTAAGAATAAGTCTCACACAATACACATATATGCATGATCTTGAAGCTGACCCATCCATTCTTCCTTTTGATTGCCGAATAGCCATCTGTGGCATAACTGCACCACACATAACAAACCTTCCTCTATCTTAGGACATTTTCATAATTTAAAGTATTATTATTATTACTATTACAAAAAGCTGCTACAAGAACTGGATACTGTCATGTAGAAGACTGCAGGTAGATCTGTGTCTATTGCCATGCACAAAACTTAAGTCCAAATGGATCAAAGACCTCAACATAAATCCAGCCACACTGAACCTCTTAGAAGAGAAAGTGGGAGGTACCCTTGAACGAATTGGTACAGGAGATTGCTACACCAGTATCACAGACACTGAGATTGACAATTAATAAATGGGACTTCCTGAAACTGAGAAGCTTCTGTAAAGCAAAGGACACAGTCAACAAGACAAAATGGCAGCCCACAGAATGGGAATAGATATTCACCAACCCCACATCTGACAGAGGGCTGATCTCCAAAATTTACAAAGAACTCAAGAAGCTAATCTCCAAAATACCAAATAATCCAATTAAAAAGTGGGGTACAGAAATAAATAGAGAATTCTCAATAGAGGAGTCTAAAATGGCTGATAGACACTTAAGAAAGTGCTCAACATCCTTAGCCATAAGGGAAATGCAACTCAAAACAACTCTGAGACCATCTTACTCCTGTCAGAATGGCTAAAATCAAAAACACCAATGACAGTTTATACTGGAGAGGATGGGGAGAAAGGGGAACACTGCTGGTGGGAGTGCCAACTTGTACAGTCACTTTGGAAATCAGTATGGTGATTCTCAGGAAAATGGGAATCAGTCTACCACAAGATCCAGCAATTCCACTCTTAGTCATATACCTAAAAGATGCACATTCATAAAACAAGGACATCTTTTCCACTCTGTCCATTGCAGCATTATTTGTAATAGCCAGAACCTGGAAGCAACCTAGATGCCCCTCAACTGAAGAATGGATAGAGAAAATGTGGTACATTTACACAATGGAGTACTACTCAGTAGAAAAAAAACAATGGAATCTTGAAATTTGCAGGCAAGTGGATGGAACTAGAAGAACCATCCTGAGTGAGGTAACCCAGTCACAAAAAGACAAAAATGGTATGTACTCACTCATATATGGATTTTAGACATAAAGCAAAGGATTACCAGCCTACAATCCACACTGCCAGAGAAGCTAGGAAACAAGGAAAACTCTAAGAGAGACATACATGGTACCCTGGAGAAGGGGAAAGGGACAAGATCTCCTGAGCAAAATGGGAGCATGTGGGGAGGGGAGAAGGAGTTAGGAGAAAGAGAGGGGGAGAGAGAAGGGGAGAGGAGGACATGAGGAAGCTAGTAGGTTGAGTCAGGGGAAGAATAGAGGAAAGCAAGATATGAGATACCATAACAGAGGGAGCCATTATAGGTTTAAAGAGAAATCTGGCACTAGGGAAATGTTCAGAGATCTACAAGGATGACACCAACTAACAATCTAAGCAACAGTGGAGAAGCTACCTTAAATGCCCCCCAATAATGAGATTGATGACTACCTTATATGCCATCCTAGAGCCTTCATCCAGCAGCTGATGGACATAGAAGCAGACACCCACAGCTAAACACTAAGCTGAACTTCTGGAATCCAGTTTCAGAGAGGGAGGAGTAATGAAAAAAGGGGTCAAGACCAGGCTGGTGAAACCCACAGAAACAGCTGACCTGAACAAGGGGGAGCACAGGGACCCCAGACTCATAGCTGAGAAACCAGCATAGGACTGATCCAGACCCACTGAACATGGGTTTCAGTGAGGAGGCCTCGGCAATCTATGGGGCCTCTGGTAGTAGATCAGTATTTATCCCAAACACACAAATGGACTTTGGGAGCCCATTTCACATAGAGGGATACTCTTTCAGCCTAGACAAATGGGGAGGGCCCTAGGCCCTACTCCAAAGGATATGACAGACTTTGAAGGTCACCCATGGAAGGCCTCACCCTCCTTGGGGAGCAGAAAGAGGATGGGATTGAGAGTTAATGAGGGGGCAGGGGAGGAGGGGAGGTAGAGGGAACTGGGGTTGACAATGTAAAACAAGCTTGATTCTAATTTAAATAAGAATAGGGGGAAAAAGCTGCTACAAATGATCCTATAGTATTGGCACAAGTTTCTTTCCCATCTGGTTCCATAGCCATAAATAAACACACAGAGGCTTCTATTAATTTTAAACTGTTTGGCCTATGGCTCAGGCTTCTTATTGGCTAGCTCTCTCTTAATTATTAACCCAATTTCTATTAATCTATGTATCTCCACATAGCCTTGGCTTACCAGTGATGTCTGGGCCCCTTTCTTCCTCAGCAGCTACATGGCATACAATGGGTTAATAATTAAGAGAGAGCTAGCCAATAAGAAGCCTGAGCCATAGGCTAAACAGTTTATAATTAATAGATGCCTCTGTGTATTTGTTTGGGACTGAACGCCTGTGGGACTGGGTGGGAAAGAAACTTCTGCCAACAGTGGAGAGATTTCTGTGCAAAAATACATTTGTACTTCTCAGAGATAACTATGCTGGGTGTTGTAGGCCATTTAGTAAGTGAGATCTGCACTCTCTCATCTTCCCATCCAGGATTCCCCATCTCTACTTTCATCTATGTTCTAATATCCTCTAAGGTGTCCCCCCACCTACGTTCTACTATCCTCTGAAATGTTCCCCACCCTCAGTGGTCTTTGTCTAGTTTCCCAAATGATACTCCAAGTTAAACACATAAAACCTAGAGTTTCTAAGCTAAAATCCATATATGAGGGATCTTTCTGGACTTGGGTTACCTTAGTCAGTATAAATTTTTCCACTTGCAGCCATTTATCTTCAATAAATATTATAATTTCATTTCCCTTTACACTGGAATAAAACTCCACTCTCTGTGTGTACCATGTTTTTATTATGTATTCTTCAGTTGATAGATGTTGTGTTAGTAGGTTTTTTTTGTTTTGTTTTTTGCTGTGACAAAACACCCTGACTAGGGCAACTTAGAAAAAAGAAAGGGTTTCATTGGGTTTACAGTTTCAGAGGGCTGGAGTCCATGGTGGCAGAGCAAAGGCACAGGGACAGGAACAGGCTGAGCAGCAGCTGAAAGCTCACACCTTGATCTGCAGATAGGAGACAGAGAGGGAGAAAGGAGACAGAGGGGGAGGGAGAGAGAACAAGAAGGAACAATGGGAATGGCACAAGTCTTTTGAGGCCTCAACACCTATCTCTTCCCACAAGGCCACACCTCCTAATCCTTCCACCAAATGAGAACCAAGCATTCAAATACATGAGCCCATGGGGGCCTTCAGCTGATCCCTGAAAAAGCTAGAAACAGGCTACCACCTGACCCTGTACCGTTCCTGGGCATATTCCCAATGGGTTCTGAATCCTGTTGCTGAGATGCTCGCTCGCTCTTTCATGTTCATAATTCACAAAGACCATGACCTTTGTCTGGCTCTAGTGCTTCGGGGTGTCTCCTTAGCCTAGCTACTGAGCTGGCCATAGTCAGTTGTATCCAGTCCAGCTTCTGTTGCCTACCACACTATGATTAGGAAACGGTTCATTGTTGGTTCATGGGACAAAAGGATGACAGCTCAAGATGCCAATTTGTGTTTGTTTTGACCAGCTCTTGAGGAACCCACTTGTTCACCCTTCTGATTTGCTTCTAATACCAAGAAATTGTCAAATGGTCCACATGGAGTTGGCTGGCAGCTTCTCGTGTAGTTTTGTGAGCGGATCTGTGATTGCTCTCAGGCGATCATTGTCAACTTCTAATGGCCTGGCCTGACACGCCTCATCTTCAAGGTGTTCCTCTCCTTTGCAAACCTTTTCTTTTGAAAGTTTTTATTTTGTTTTATGTGTATGAGTATTGTGCCTGCTTGTAAGAGCTCCTCCACACTGCTGCACAGGGGGTTAAGTTCTAGCATATGGTGACTGGGGGACGTGATCATCTGGAGCAGTTATTTTATTACTGATTTTCAACGATAAGTTGAAATGTGTTGTAAAAACATGTGCTGAACTGCAGAAAAAGGGGGGGCATTTATATTGGTTATACAATGAGTTTTCTTAGATATATATTAGGCTAAGCAAAAATATATTTCAAAAATTAACTTCACCTGTTTCTTTGTACCTTTTAGAAGTGGCTACTAGAAATTTAAAATAGCCCACTGTGGCTCGCTTGTGCGGCCTCCATAGTGTGGAATATGAGCAGTGTGGGCCACTTTCTCAGCCATGGTCAGCCGTGGGCAGTGACCATGCAGGAGCCAGAGCCAGGAACATGACACTGAGCCGCCACATTAAAGGCGCTGGTCTCTGTGGTTCTGCTCTCCAAGGCCAGGGCCCAACCACAGGCCCCACAACATGAAGAAAAGAACTCGAGGTCAGCGCGGCCTTTGCTGGACTCCAAGCTCCTCAGGATGTTCGTGCACTTATCCACATTTGTTCCCTTGTCCATGGACTAGCAGGAGGGGGACCTCTAACAGGGATATTCCCCTTTTAATCAGCTTTTCTAGTACCTACTATGTGCCCTAAGAAAGCTCAGCACACACTCATCCTCATCTCTCCCTTATCTCCAGAGACAGTGAGCTGAGAATAGCTGGGAGCAGTACATTGTTCGGAGCACTTTTTAGGAGGCCGCTGCTTCCCAGGGATGGATTTCTCCTCTGTGTTAGTTCAGAGCAGTCTTTTCTTTCTCTGTCTTTCAACTTCCCCATCTATGGCATGGGGACGGTGACATCGCCTGTCCCATTGGGTTGCTTTGAGGGTCAGAAGAGACAGGGCGAGTCAGGCACAATTCTGGATCCTTGGACTCTAGAGGCAAAGCTGCTGTTCCCAATGGTATTTATTGCACTAGTTATAGTTGTTGTTTTCAAATCGCAGTGATTCCAAAGGTGTTCCCAGAAGAATAACCCAGGGGACAAAAAGGAAAGATCTAGAAGACTTCTGCAAGTGATGAAGGATATCCTTGACTCTATAAAGAGTTCATTAAAAATTCATATCCAAGTGGTGCACATCCTGGCTGCCTGGGGCTCCTGCCAAGAAGGGCTGTGCCTGGGCTCAGTCAGTCAAAAATATGGTGGAGACAGCTCCAACTGCTGCCCACCAGCCCAGCCATTCCCTGCCCACATCCCCGGATACTGACCTCTGCCTGCATATGTCTGCCACCTTCTGCAGTAGGCTTCTCCAGTCTAGGGCTGTGACCCTTTAATATATTTCCTCATGTTGTGGTGACCCCAAGCATAAAATTATTTTGTCTTCACTTCATAATTGTATTTCTGCTACTGTTATGAATTATAATGTAAATATCTTCTAGAGGGAGTTGACAAAGGGGTAGTGGCCCACAGGTTGAGAGCCACTAATCTAGTAGAAGCCACCAGGCCTGAATTCAGGGCAAAGATAACAGCACCGGAATGATGGTCTTGGACTAGAAGTGAGCAGGTACCATGGAGAAACCTTCCATCCCTAGGCAATGACCCAAAGGTGTCAGTGTGTGTTCCCTACTGACCAACACCCAGATTTCTCAGTTTTGGGTTGCAGTCCTGTACAGTCACTATTAGTTTGATAAAGCGCCCTTAGTTCATTGTTATGAACACATAAACAAGGAAGATGAAGTTCAAGCTTTGCTTGGGGAATCCAACTCAACATTCCCTTCCAAGAGAATACAGATTGGATGAGGTGGTACCTCTGCCTTCAGAACTCCCCTCTCTTCCCGTCTTCTCTCCCACTCCATCCCCACACGACTGTACAGTAACCAGGTCAAGAATAGTGAGCTAGGCAGAGGGAGTTAAAGTTTTCCCGCTTCCTGGAAGTGAGCTAGAGAAGCTCTTGGTCCTTGTGACGGTTAGTGTTGTTAACCTGACAGATCTAAAATCACCTGGGGGATGGGAGTCCTAAGTATGACTGTGCTAGGCTTGGCTTGGTAGAGCTAATAGAGGGGGAAAACCCACCTGCTGTGGGCAGGACCCTTCTCTGGGTCCTGGAATGCGTAACTGGAGAAAGGGAATTGAGCAGCAGAAAATATAAGTTCACCTCCTTCTGCTGAGTGACAGTAGATGCCATGTGAACACATATTCTCTCTTTTTTTAAACTTTTATATATTTTTAATTTAACTTCTTTATTGATTCTTTGGGAGTTTCACATCATGCACTCCAATTCCACTCACCTCTGGGTCCCCCATATCTTCCCCTCACCCCTGTAGCACCCTCCAAAAGAAAATGAGCAAAGCAAGTAAACAAACAAAATCAAGAACAAAACAACCGCCCCCAAAGAAAAGAAAGAAAAGAAAAGAAAAAAAAAAAAAAACCTCTTCGATTCTCCCTCTTTCCCACCTCTCTGACATCTCTTCATTGATTCCTGGTGGCACTGGAGGCCTTGCTGTGTCACACAGCATAGCCTTTTGTCCTATCAGCTTTACTAGCAAATGTTCATTGCAAGGAGTCACTGGTCTGGTTCAAGGCCTCTAGTTTCTGGTACACCATCATCACTGGATCCTCTGGGATATCCCATGGCCATACTGAGTCTTGGAAATCTTGTGGGTATTGTTTCACAGGACCAGTTTCTTCAGAGCTCCAGCAGGTCCTAGACAGGGTAGATGCTAGGGTGGGCCAACCCAAGGCCTGACTGTGGGCCTGGGTAGTAGCTAAACTGGTCAGTCCGGCTACTGTGGCCACCTGCCTCAGGTGAGGGGTGGAGTCATCTCTCATATGCTGTCAGGATCCATTCATTTGACTGTGGTGTAGGGTGGATCCATCTCTCCAGCTTGCAGGGGCCAGCTCTCTTGCTATAGTATCTGAAGGAACCAGCTCCCCATTTCGGCAGCCATAACAGCCTAGCACGTGCTTGCCTGACCTTGCCTTGGTCACTAGGAGGTCAGATGCCTGCCCATTTTGGCAGCCATGACAGTCTAACACATGTTTGCCTGACCTTGCCTTGGTCACTAGGAGGTCAGATGCCTGCCCATTTTGGCAGCCATGACAGTCTAACACATGTTTGCCTGACCTTGCCTTGGTCACTAGGAGATCAGATGCCTGCCTCGTGGCAAGGAACCAATCAGAAGTTAGCTGGTGGTGCTATGCTTTACGGCTCTGGGTGTGCTTTTCGGACAAGTGCACAGCAATGATGCACAGAGCATAGCAATTGCCCTGGGAGGGCCTATGGGCCATAACAACCAGTTGACCAATCAATACAGAGCAAGCCTGGAGGCACACCAATCCTGAGCCTGTGCGTACCCCTAGACACTCCCCTTACACTGCCCTATAAGATCTCTATGCTGTGGCTTCGCAGCATCTTTCCTAGCCATCCTCCATGGTGGATGGATGAAAGGCCTGAGCTAACATGGAGTTAGCTCATTAAAAAACTGCAATAAAGCCTGGTGCTTTTTGCATCAAGCTTTCGACTACGCCTGGTGATTGGGGTCATTGCAGTCCTGGGCCAGCATCCTGGGGGCCTGAGCTTCTGGGGGTCTTTCACACACAAGCCCAGACCCCTGGTATTGGCATGGCCTTCGATGGTCTCAGGAGATACAAACATCAACACAGCCTTTATTTGTTTTTGAGACAGAGTCTCACTATATAGCTCTGGTTGGTCTGGAGCTCACAGAGATCCATCCAGCTCTGCCTCCCAAGTGCTGGGACTAAAGATCAGTGCCACCATGTTCTGCTTGTTCTCCCCTTATTTAAAAAGTTGTTATCTTTAAAGTAGAGTTTCTCTTTTAGTTGTGTGTCTTGTGTCATTTCCAGAACCCACTTGACTCCTTCAACTAGTAAGAGCACATGGAGCATCAAGAGAGGGGGATGGAAAAGCTGTGACTGACCCATCCCATCCATGAAAAGCCTGACAGCTCTGATGATTCCTGGGGATGGAACTCAGAGGGAGAATCCAACAGCTCAAAGGCCACATCAAAACAAGGTATTCTTTGCTTGCTACACATGATTAGTTTTATGTTTATAACAAACAAAAATTGGGATTAATCAGCTTTCAAATGCCTGCAGACTTTATACTCCAAACCCATAATTTCTTTTTCTAAAAAACTAAAAAAAAAAAAAAAAGTGCCAGTTTAATGACTCCATGAAATAAGTGGCCACTGACCCCAGCAAGGGCTTCTCAATTCCGCTCCGTCCTTACCCTTCCCTATTAAACTGTGTATCCAGACCGTTCATCTCCCTCATCTGATCACTCCGAGACATCCGACTTTGCAAGCTCCACATGCAAAACCTTGCTGTAAATTGCTGGTTTCTGAGTCACAAAAAGACAACTTTCAAACCAGCATTGTCCTTGAGGACAGAATCTCCAGGAGGGTTAGGGCTGAAGAAAACCTCTGTCCAATGAGGCTTTTCCTTAATAGGATTTGTTGTAACCAGATCAGCAGGTTCCTTCATCCCAGGCCTCGGACTTGTGGAAACTCTTTGACACCAGCCCTAGACCCAGACAACAGTACTTATCTCAAAAGACCTCCATCCCTGCTTGTGCTGGCTGAGACTGGCAGGCTCCCGCTCTTGGCTACTCATTCATCCTGGAATCCCAGTAAAACTAGTTCCAAAGGCAATTAAAAACAAAACAAACAAAAAACCCAACATCTTTGGTTTAAATTTTGTCACTGAAGATTAGCTATGATGTTCTTTGTTTTGTAACATCAAAAACACAACTCACATGATTCCTGTGAGTTCAGTTTGTGGAATCAGGCTCAAGATTTGCTTGTGCCCTCGCTCACTGTATTGTTTTGGATGCTCCTTTACAACTCTGAGCCTTAGTTGCTCTATTTTCTCTAAAAGTCGGCACAATAGCTATCACGTCTTACAGCTGCCATGAGGATCTGCATTGGCACATGTCAAACTCATGGAATGAAAAATGCAACACTGGACATCATTATTTGTGTTAGGGTTGATCGATTTTCTGAGGTTGCCTTGTTTCACCCTTAGGAAATAGAAATCTGGGCTGTGAAATTTATATTACTCACTTATACTCATAGCAGAGCCTGGCTTTGATTGGTGGTCCTCAGAAGTAATGATAATGGCCTTGATAGCAACTGCAGGTTAACATTAAAAGGATGTTTCAAAGGAAGGGAGGAAGCCTCCCTCCCCTCTCCTCTCCATCTTCTCCATTGGTATGTTTGGCACCTGGACATATGCTGGGCATCCATATGCAATATTTTGGCAATCTAGACTAAGAAAATACTCTTAACGTTTATTGATTTACACCCCTGCTTACAGTCTCCCTAACCGTGGTGCTGGCCTTCGAGATGCTAGGGCTGGTGAATGAGAAAGGCTATTGGCACTCTATCCTCTGTGCTACAAGAGGTTTGGCATTCCTGGCCTTGGTGGTAATGGTAGCCATGTCCTTTCAGTCATCACAATAGCCTTCCACGCCCTCCTACGTGTCTGTATGTCCCAGGAGAGGCTGATGCTGCCACCATTCCAGTGAAACTGGCTGATGGGACTTCTCAAGGTTTCTGGCTTGTAAACATAGGTCAGATTCTCCTTCCCACCCTCTGAAGCTCTGTTTCCCAGTCTGTCAAATGGGAGAGTCATCCCCAGCCCCTGAACTGTTGGAAGGTACAAGAGGGAGTGTGTTCGGGACATGAATAGGATGTATGGGCGTCACACGGTAAGTGCTCAACACGTAGAGAGGCAACACGGGGTGCAAGCTCCAACTCCCCTTTCTACTGGTGGTCTCTTCATGTGACAGTGCCACGGGGGCTGTGCAGAGATTTCCAAACTTCATTCGGCTCTAATTGGAGTCTTTGTGGAATGAAGTCCAGTATTGCATTTGGCCTGTGTTTGACAGATCACTCTATGCACGGCTAACAGAACTTGCTCTGCCCATGCGTGATGCAGGAGGGATTCTTGGCCTGGGCTCAGGGGGAGTTGCTGGAGAAAATGTCCCATTCAATTAAAGCTGATTGGCCCTGACAGTTGTCTGGGTGAAGTTTGTAAGGTACATCTAATCTGCATGCATCTGGCCATAAAAATGCAAAACAACCCTTTCCCACCCAAATTCTGACTCCAGATGTGGCTGCCTCACAGTGATTGGCATCATTTTTTTTTTTGCAGCTGTCCTACATTTTAAATCTTTTTCTATTTAAAATATATTCATCATAATTATGGAATGCAATAAACAAACTTCGGCCTGATGACAAGCTTCAAATATAAGAATGTTTCGGCTTAAAATAAATGCTGTGATTTTTCAGCCCAGGACGGAGCCTGCACTGGCAAGCATCCTCCAAAGGAGCCCTGACCTTGTCACTGTCGACCAGAACCAATTTCTCTCCAGTATTGGCTGATATTTGGAAGAGGTACAAAGGGAGAAAAATTAAAAGAGCTATTTATATCGGATTTTAGAAATGTGCACAGTTCTTTAGAAAGCCATTCTTGCAGAGAAAAAAAAAATGCTGCATTCCAATCGATGTGTCTGGCGAACTCCAGTGGCACAGGTACTTATCTGTCTGCACAGAGATTTTGCACCACACTGAGACTGACCCGGTCACCAGAGTTTGCATCCTAGATTCCACATTCCATGCTGCTACTGGGAGTAGAGTGTTGCTGTGTGCCTCAGTTTCTTGAGTTAGAGAATGGAAGGCAGGGAGGGTGCTTATCTCATAGTGTAACTGAAATCAGGACTGCTGTAGGAGGAACATTTACAATTAAGCCTGACTCACCAGTCCTTAGGTCTGCTGGCCTCTGGGCTGAACGTTATCATCTGCGTCCTGTAAGGGGAAACTCACATTTCCAGAGGAGAGATCATTCACACAGGTCTTATGACGAGGCTGGGAATGAAACCCTCATCATTTGACTTCACTCATGGGCATGCCAATGTATGGTCAGTTTAGGTCACACTGGTGTTTTCTGCTTTAGTTTCAGGGTTAGCTGATGGTTGTGACTGCACACTGATGACAGCTGCTTCTACACTGTCACTGTCTACACAGCTGCTGTCTATACTGCTGTCTACACTGCTGCTGCTGTCTACACTGCTGCTGCTGTCTACACTGCTGCTGCTGTCTACACTGATGATGCTGTCTACACTGATGATGCTGTCTATACTGCTGCTGCTGTCTACACTGATGATGCTGTCTACACTGATGCTGCTGTCTACACTGATGATGCTATCTACACTGCTGCTGCTGTCTACACTGCTGCTGTCTACACTGCTGCCTCGGTCTGCTCTGATGCACCACCTCTACACCACACCACCTCTACACTCCATCTACACTGATGGATGCCATCTCTACCAGTGCCTTTTATTCATTCCCCTGGTGCCCTGATAAAGTGCGGGTAAGGGCATCCTTGGGCCTTCTCTTGGTTCCTGGAACTCCTCCTTATCTTTGATACATCTAAATTAATTTGTAATTGACAGTTAAAGAACTAAACTCTCTGGCTAATTTTAGATAAGTCGACGTGTTCCCAAGCTGCTATTTTTTTTAGCCACTCCTGGCCCTCAGCCATGACCTAATGATTCTGCCATTAGCAGTGTGGACAGCTCTGCGCCTCAGAAACACAGCGCTATCCACAGTTCGTGTCAACAGCCTGCTCCTCTTTAAAGTCACAAACCCTCTGAGTTCCAGAAGTGTCTGCTGCTAAATTTGGATCCTGTCTTTGGTAATTGTGCTCCTATTAGGCTGATGAGAGAGTTAGCAGAACTGGGCCTTTGGGCTTCTGCCCACAGTGTGAGCCAAACAGGAAATGATTCTGTGAACTTGACTTCTGAGATGTGTAAAAGGCCTGTCCATCACTTTGCTCATGGCACAGGCACACTATCAAAATAGCATGTGCTGCCTTTCCCAGGAGATGAACTCTGGGCCTGGCAGGAACCCAGGATTCAGCAGGAGTGAAAGTCTTTACTGGAAAAGGGGTGGCTGCTCTTTGATTCTCCTGGAGTCCTGGCAATGGCCCTTGTGGTGGCCACAACTTTGCCTGACAGGCTAAATTCACTCCTGTTTGTGGAGATGTGGCATGGAAAGTCAACAGAGTATGACCTCTGGAGGTAGATGAGCCCAGGTTCAGGCCTTGTGACCTCTGGAGGCAGGGGAGCCTAGGTTCACACACTAGGGTTACCATTTATAACAGGATGAACTGGGATGGCCAGCCTCACTAATGATGGATGATATCATGTGTGGAAAGGACTGAGTTCAGAGAGCATGTACAGGAAGAAGGGGCTGAGGTTCTCTCTCTGGCGCCAATGATGCACTTGACATGAGTTTCTGAGTATGGTAGTCAAGGTCCTCTAGAGAAACAGAATGTATAGAATGCATATGTATTTGAAAAGGAGATTTACATCACTGTTTGCGTAATAGGGGCTGGGGAGTCCAACAATGGATGTTTGCATAGAGGAGAGCCCAAGAAGATTGCAGCTACTCAGTCTATGAAGCTGTGTACCTCCATAATCCCAATGTAATGCTGAAACCTAGAAAGATTCTTGGAGAGCTTCTGGAATTCAGTCTACATTAGAAGATGAAAGGAATTGAAGTCTGCCATCTGTGAAGTGTAACAGCAGTGTAGATTCACTCATCAGCAAGACACAAACAACAAACACTGCCTAACCTTGGCCTCTTCATGTCTGGGCTGGCTGGTTGATGGTGTTGCCTACTCTGAGAGAAAGTCTTACACTGTCAATTAATACTTTCTGGAAATACTCTTTACAGACTTGCCCAGAGTCACGTCTCTTAACTGAGCTCTCATCCAGTCAAACCGACAACCAAGACTAACCATTAAACTTGGATTAGGAAGTTTGCTTCTCCTTCTGTAAAAAGATGGCAAATGAATAATCTGTGCTATTCATTTTAGTATTGATCAACTGAAAAATCTAAAATCTAGTGATATATTTGTAATGTCTGTCATGGCTGAGTAGTAGGTGGTTAAGAAGAGCATTCCATGCGTTTCTGTCTCCCTTCTGGAATGTAAGCTCTGAAGCTAAACTTGAACAATAATCCAAAGCATTTTTGCTTCTTATTCTTCATAAGGTCTATTCTAATCCAATGGTTGCTGGGTTTTAAACACCCAAACCCCACAGAGACCTTGAGTTTCAAAATGGCAGACACTATAACCCGCAAGAAAAACATTAATAATCTTACCCTATATATAAAGGATTGACATCTCAGATTCGGGGACAAATTGCCCAGAATCCTGCAGTAAGATGATAGAAGATAACAGGTACACTGTCAGGAAGGCCTGGACAGAAGTCCTCATGTTACTGTCTGTGAGAAGTGGGAATGTACTAGGGTGTGGTCTATACTTGTCCCAGAAGGGGTTTTTCCAGCTTTGTTTCTGTGATTCAGAACACCCCCACCCCAAAGAATCCCTCAGACAGCATGAAGAGTCTTTTTAGGCTTCAACTCTAGCCTATGCAATGACCTTCAGTAGGTCACTTTTTAGGATCTTTACCCATGCTGTGTGCCCAGCTCAAGAGACGCATCCCCCGGAGTACAGGAGCTGATCAGCAGACCCAGGTGTCCTTTCTCAGGACATGCTAAGAGAACTCCAGAGATCTGAGGTCCAGAGGGGCTTTCCCTTTAAAAGGCATCAACAAGGAAGTGTGTGTGTGTGTGTGTGTGTGTGTGTGTGTGTGTGTGTTGTATCTAGGGGAGAAATATTATAATAATGGGAAGAACAAGGCATTTTACTGACTTGCAGATGAAAGCTGCCTTTAGTTGGATTTCTCAGCCTTCTACACATCAATTCAGCTGTGCCTGGAAAAATACTTAACTTGCCACAGGATGCCAAGTCATGAGACAGGGAGAGAGAGCACAGGAGAGAAAGAAACAGAGACAGGGACACAGAGACACAGAGAGTTGGAGACAGAGAGGCTATTCTGGGTAAAACCCCGGCCCTTTCCCCAGAGCAAAGGGATTATAGGAAGGAAGGCGTCCTCTTCTTGGTGGCAGTCTCTTTATTTGATCTTCATGTGATGCTGGAAGAAAGTCAGAATGAAGGGCTTTTGCATGTTATCCCATGAGAGATGGAGAGAGAAAACAAAAAGGAGGAAAGATGGAAAAAGGCAGGACAGGGAAGAAAAGGGCAGAGAGGAAATGAAAAGGAGAAATGGGGAACACTGTGGAAGTGAGGAGGTAGCAAGTGAGAAGGAATGAGGGAAGAGGAGAATGAAGAGAGGGGAGCAGATTGAGAGAGAGAGAGAGAGAGAGAGAGAGAGAGAGAGAGAGAGAGAGAGAGAGAGGGGAGCCAGGGAACAGACTGGTGGTCACAAAGACAGAAGGACAGGGAGTGTGCAGAGCCTCCGTCTCTCCCATCTCCAATCTGCCTATATGGCAGCATGGCCCCTGCATCCATGGTGCCATGTGTGCTTGGTTCTTATGTGAAGCCAGAGGACAGTGCCGAGCCGGCTCTGAATCCACAGCCAGAGCCTGAGCTTGCAGGAAGGAGTCTTCAGCTAGATGCTGTAGAGAGGTGAGCCCGACCTCAGAGCAGCAAGCACCAACCCTCTGTGCCCAGGACCCCAGGAGAGGGCTTCTAACTGATGTGGCTAGTCTAAGGATCCAGGCAGAGCTGGATTTGAGTCTTGATCTATTTTTACCAGTAGCTCTAGGCATGTGGCTTTGAGTCTCAGTTTCCCCATCTGTGACATGACCCTAATATGAAAACAGGTCTGGTGGGTGGAGAAGACTGTGAAGAAACCAAATAGCCAGGGCTAATTCCAAGGTCAGAAAGCTGCAAACCAATGCCAGGCAGCTTGATTCATGAGAGAAGACCTTTGTTTCTTCTTCTTCCAGCTTTGGCATTTTAAAAATTTATCAGTGATGCTGGCACCAGGAGTTTTCTTATAGGAAGAAATTTCTATTCTCGGTTTCTCATAAAAGATTCTGGCAGGGCACTGGGGAGGCTTCCCTTGATACGCTTCCTTTCATGACCTGGAAGTTATTTGACTTTTTCTTCAAGCACCTGTGTCTGCTTGCATTTCTGTTTGATTGACATGATCGTTCATAGAGAAAGGTAAACACAAATAGCCAAGGGACAAGCTGCCATGTCTTTCTCAGAACAAAGCCAAGTGTCCGTCACATTGACTCCATCACCCCTGCTGACATAGAACCCATGGACTGATGGGGTTGCAAGCATGTTTCCCAGTGAGCTCAAGGATCCAAGCAAGAGGCAGCATCTCTTGAAAGAGTATGTTTCTGTATAAGTGTTTAAACAATCGGCTTTCGTTCCAGGCATTGCTCGGAGCTTTGCATGTTTTCCAAGTATTTAGGCAACAAGTAGGTAAAATGACAGTATATTCAGATGGTAGAAGACTTGGGCACAGGCAGTTCCCCCTCCATATTCACATGGGATTGGTTCCAGTACCCCTAGGCCTGCTGTAGACACCGAAATCTGAGGTCCCTTGTGTAGCCTTTGCATGGCACCTACACAGCCTCTTGAACCCACTTGGGCTGCTTACACTTCCTAAGACAATGCACATGCTGTGTTGATGGTTGCTAGGGGACACTATTCAGGGTCAAGAGGAGAAAGGGTTCAGAGCAGATGCAGATTTTCTCTGAATAGTTTTGATCATATGCAAGTTGAATTCGTGGGTGTTGGATCCATCATCTTTCTGGAGGACCAGTTGTGTGCCAGTAGGATGCCACAGGGCAAATAGGCAGAAAGCACCTGGGTTGATGGAGGCAGGGGCTCCACTGCTTGAGTGCCTGCTGTGTTTTGAGTCCAGGGCTGTGCCCCTCATCTAGACATATCTGTTCACTCAGAGCATCTATGGCCCAGCATGGGAAGTAGGCAAGCAGACAAAATCAAGTTTTCCAAGACGACAGTGCATCGTTCTGGGGACTCCAAGAGAAACAGCTTGGAGGAGTATAGTATGATTCTGCTCCCTGGGAAGGTTAAGCCCTGGAGAACAGTGGTACAATTGAGCATTCTAGGCAGGAGGTAGGAGCCATAGAGGTGTAGCTAGGGGGTCCCAGGAAGACTGTAGGGTTCTGGGCCACTGCATGGGAGAGTTGAGGGAGAGATGGAGCAGGAAGGAGCCCTGGGATCATACTGGGCATGTGCTCTGGCTGCTGAGCGGAAGAAGTGGGTGACAGTGGCAGGGAGCAGGAGCCCTGGGCAGCTGTGCCCTAGAACAAGCCTGATGACACTCAGGAACAGGAAAGATGACTTTGGAGGCATGTAGAAGTGGCTTGAAGTGTCTGAGTCTGAAGGTGGAAGGTCAGAGAGAGAGAGGAAATGGAGGCAATGGTGGTGTCTAGGAGCAGAGACTGGATTTCGCGGAAGCCTTGCTGGAGAAAAGGCTGAGGAGACTCAGGAACAGCTGCAGCCTCCCGAAGAAGACTAATTTGCATAAACACTGGATCTCTGTGAAGTTCTACCCCAACCCATGGATGGCTAATTGGGTTTGTACATCCAACGGCAAACATTTATGGATGCTGGCCCCACTGGGACTCCCAGCTAGGGGCTGAGAGAATGAGAAGAGTAGATTCCTGCCCAGGAAGTGGAGAGTCACCTAGAAACCTTGCTTTATAAAGGATTTTTGTGACCTAGCATCCTATGAAGCAGATGGTTGCCCTCCCCCTCAACCCACACTCCAGTTCCCATTTTCCCTGGCTCAGATAATACACATGGCTGCCACTGAACTCAGGCAAGAAGAGCCAGGCCTGATTGACAGTTTCCTGTGTGCCAGGCATAGTATCAAGGGCTTGTCACCAACTATCTTACCCCAGAATAGAGTTCAAGGCTTGGCAAGCTTCCTGTAAAAGGCCAGGCAGTCAAACGTTTAGGCTTGAAGGCCAAATGGTCTCTGGAGCGGCTATTTCAATCTACCATTGTAACATGAAAGCAGTCATAGACTAAACATAAATGAATGGACAAGGCTGCATTCCAATAAAGCTTTATTTATACAAATAGGCTGTGGGCCAGGGTTGGCCCCAAACCATATTTTGTTAATATAAGATGGAGTTCCCTACTGTAGATGAGGAGACTGAATGTTTCAGGCGGGGCCTGGGGAATGGAGACCACTCAAACAGGGAGCTGGAGAGGCTTACTTCAAGTAAGAATAGCAGAGGAGAGGAAGCAGCAGGGGTGGTGGGGGGAGTTGTCTCCTCCAGCCACATGGGGCACTGCTTGCAAACTCTGGGGTGCAGGGGTGGCTGGACAAATGCTGCCCCCCTTGGAATAGTGGAATAGTGCCTCACTGATGAAGCTGAGGTGGCACCCTGACCTGACTGTCCCCTCCTGTGTCCACCCTTCAGCTGTTGTCCTTCCACCTGTCCCATTGAAGACCAGGGATCCATTGAGGCAGGCAGAGAGTGGCATGCTGGCAAATGGAGGTCATGCAGACCCCAGGACAACACAACCAAGGCTTGGGGAGGCTGAACAGCTGCTCACTCACAAAGCTCCTGAGCAGCAGCAACAGAATTTCAAGTCACCCTTGTTCCATCTATCCTCCAGCCGCCATGTTGTTGTTGTCTTATGTAGCACTGGGCATGAAACCCAGGACCTCATACATGTGTTCAGCAAGTGCTTGGCCTCACTAAATTCTCTTCTGGGTAGAGTTTAACATACGAGAGGTGACAGGCTACAGGAGAGCCAGGACGATTTGCTGCAGGAGGAAGCTGCCCTCTGAGGAAAAGCAGCTCCAAGTGTGGCTCCTTGATGTGACTTTAGGACTAGACGAGCCTGTGTTGAATCCCAGCTCAGCTAATGACTTGTGTCTTGGGGGCAACTCCTTTTACCTCTTGGAACCCCACTGTTCCTCTCTGGAAAAGTCAATTATCTTTCTTCATACAGAATGGTTCTCGAGGGGCACTCAGCAGACCTCTAACCCACTGGGATGTTAGTTTACCAAGAAAATTCCCAAGACCCATCTCAGATTGTATGAACCCCAGAGACCATGGCTGTGATCAGAAAACCCATGCCCTGTTTGGGTCCTCGAGGCAATCTGGACTTTTCTATCTGTGAGAACCCAGTTATATCAGTTTCTCCCCCCATTGTTGTGATAAAGCACTCCACCTGAAGCACTTGAAGGAAAGAAGACTTCATGTGGCTCACAGTTCAAGGGCACAGAGCATCATGGTGGGGGCGTCAAGGCAGCAAGAGCTTGAGTTGCTGGTCGCATCACAGTCACAGTCAAGAACAGAGAGGGATGAGAGCTGTCACTCATGCCTTTTCTCTGCCTGTGTAGGCCAGGATCCCACCCTGTGTAGGCAGGAAATCTGCCACCCAGGGTGGGTGGGTCTTTCCACCTCAATGCCATTAAGACAATTTCCCCCATGGGGATGGAGAGGTGACTGCATGGCTAAGATCGCTTGCTGATCTTGCAGAGGATCTGGGTTTGGTTCCCAGCACCTACACACTGGGCAGCTCACAACCTCTTGTAATTGCAGATCCAGGGGGATGTGGCACCCCTGCTGGTCTATGTGGATACTGCATGTATATGGTGTACATACAGACAAGCAGGTACACACATGTACACATAAATAAAAGTAAGTAAAATTAAAACAAAGAAAGGCAAACAACCCCCCACAGGCATGTCCAGACACACATCTTATAGGTGACTCCAGATTCTGCCAAGTTGGCAATTAACACTAGCCATAACATCAGTCTTGTGGCTTTTTGTCAAAGTTAAATAAACTATATAGTTGCAGATTTGGCGTCAGCTAACCCATCATTTGAAATAGCAGATCCTGTACCATGTTACTGACCAGAATGAGACCTCAGTCATTTGACCACCATGGGGATAATATCACCTTCATTCCCCATTTAACAGCTGGGAAAACAGAGAGCAGAGGACCCAGATACCTGCCTGAGACTTGTAGATATCCACTGGCCCAGACACAAGCATGCTGGCTTGTGTCCTCTCTTTTCCCGTATGGTGTGATATGGTGGGAAGGCCAATGGATGGGGGCGGGTATGTAGCAACTGGGAAAGTTCAGAGGCCCCAGGGAAAGCCCAAGGGCTGAAGGTGAGATGTTCAATCTCCATAGGAGCTGCAGAATGGGACCACCCAGTAGGACCTGGCAAATCGTCTAAGCCTCTCCCCTGCCTTGGGACGGGCACAGCCTCCACAAAGCTCTGCAACCCAGCAGGGTGTGCGAAACCAGCCAGGGTGTATGATTCACACTAGGGGACTGGCAGCTTGCACACCGAGGCTTCCTCTCCTCCTTCTTTTAAATCAAGCCATGAGACTGGTTCATGGCAAAGGGACCCAAATACTCTGCA
The DNA here is from genome assembly GCF_003668045.3 of Cricetulus griseus. NCBI lineage: Eukaryota > Metazoa > Chordata > Mammalia > Rodentia > Cricetidae > Cricetulus > Cricetulus griseus. Next base: position 48,123,453 of record NC_048600.1, on the reverse strand, counting down.
GAGAGAGAGACATGTGTCCTCAGGAGTGCCAGGCTTCTCCCTGGCATCTTTTTGTGGAGATACTGAGACATGTATTTTTTTAAACTAATAAATCCTAAATCTTGTTTGAATCCCAACCCAGAACAGATGCAATGCATATGGTCAGTAGACCTGGAGTTGCAAATAAATACATTTGGAAACCAAATATTTAAAAAGCAATTCTTCTCTGTCTTTTTCTCTTTCTTTCTGTTTTCCTAAGGGTAACTGCCAAGATCAGCCCAGAGATTTGGATTTCCCTAAAGCCACTGCCACAGGATTGTATTCTGTCAGCCAGAAGGGAATTATAATGCCTTAGGTAAGGAGTGTGCAGAACTTTTAGCTTGCATGCCAGTCCCCAATATTGTTCATGGCTGCCTGGGACACTAGGCTGAAAGAGGACCCAGGCTCAGTTGGAAAGAGTGCCATGATCGATTAGCAATGTCTGCTCTGAGATTTGTGGTAGGCAGTGGAGGTATGCATGCCATATTGTTTTATTGCCTATGTTATATTATTAATTATGTAATATTATACTATATTATTCTTAAGGGTTTTAGGATCTCATATCTTCTCTTTCCCCCTGGCATGACCATGCATTGTTTATTTTGTATAAAGTGCAGTGAAAATTTTAGGGCACAAAAGAGTCAGGGTCTTCGAAGAGTCTCACCTACCATCTAAAACAATGCCCAGATATATAATTTCTCCTATTGTTAACTCAACCCTTAGACTGAAGGGAAGTACTCCTTCATTGTCTAGGCCATCTCAGACCAGAAAGAGCACTTAATGCAGACATTTACCACTTGTTGACGTCTCCATGCTCTTGGTTGCTAGTCTGTTTACTGACCAGTAGATAAGCTTGGCAGGGGCAGAGATGCCATGTGTTTTCAGTCACTGCTTTGTCTCTCATGTCTAGCTGATAGTATTTGTCACACAGGCTCTGGGTGGAGCCCTGTATGGAAGTCATGCCATTCCTTTACGAGTAAGTTTGCGGTTGTTCTCTTTAGCATTCTGGGATCAGCCCAGAACTAGGTTTGCAGATCCAGATTCAATAAAACTAAAGAATAAGCGGCAGGCAGCCACACACACTGGTGACTCCAGGAGGGGTGAAAGGTGTTGAGGAAAATGAGCTGGCAGGGTGGGGCAGTGGGCTTTGACAGAGGAACATGGGTCTTTTCACTCTGGCTGAGTCTACAATGGCAGCCTTTGGACACTCCCTGGTGTGGCTGAGAGAGAGCCAGGCTTGTCCTCCAAATAAGCTTAGTTAAGAACACTGAGTGAGGACATCATCAGAACCCTGTCTCCTGAGGCCCCGAGGTGAGCATCCAGGAGACACTGACCTTGACCTGCCCCACAAGCATATGCAGTTTGATCTCACAGCTTTTTGCTCAGATGAGCTGGGAGAAAATGCCAGCTTAGACCATTTTTCCTTTCTGTTCTTCAGACATTTACAGGGAACAAGGAAGCTGGATAGGTGATTGCCTGTTTCGGGGGGTCTTAGACTGCTATCTTCTAATGCCAGCACAGTAAAAGAACAAAACTAACATCAGCCATGATGCCATGCTTGCTAACAACATTGGCCATGACACCATGCTTGCTAACATCAGCCATGATGCCATGCTTGCTAACAACATTGACAATGACACCATGCTTGCTAACATCAGCCATGACACTAAGCTTGCTGACATCTGCCATGACACCAAGCTTGCTAACATCAGCCATGACACTAAGCTTGCTGACATCAGCCATGACACCATACTTGCTAACATCAGCCATGATGCCATGCTTGCTAACAACATTGGCTATGCCACCATGCTTGCTTTGTGTATCTGGGACACACACTTTCAGTTCTTATGGAAGCCTAGCAGGCCTGCTCCAGGGCTACAGTTTTTTTTTTTTTTCTGTTTTCTCAATCTGATTTCTTACAAGTAGAAATGACAGGATGGGGAAGAAAAGCCACATTCCCAGAATCCCAGACTCACAGGTCAGTCTTCCATCATTTTTCTGCCAGTTTCTAGTAGATATGCAAACAAAAATGAGGATGGATGGAGGGATAGAGGGAAGGCAGGAGGAAGGATGGGAAAGAAAGAGAGAAGGAGGGAGGCAAAATGGGAGAGAGGGCAGTGGGCCAACCTTGGTTATCAGAACTGAGAGGCCAAGGCAGGAACCATCTGTTTGCTGCAGTGCTGGGTGCAGTGGTCCAGGTAGCTGAATTTTACTCTATGCAGGGGTATGAATAGGTCCAGCTTACACAGATCATTTGCACAGGCCTCTGTGGGCCCAGTTTGTGCAGGGTACAAACTGCAAGGGTCTGGGTGGGTCCAGTCTGTGCAGGATAGAGGGATCTGGGCTAGTAAAGTTTACACTGGGTCAGATGTCTGGGTGGGTCTAGTTTGCATAGGATGCAGGGGCTGGTTCTCATCCACTGAGCCCAGGGTTCACAGTTTGTGCCTCTGCTAACTCTGGGAACACAGAATAACTGTGGTCAGTGACTCTCCGTGGCTGAGGACCTCTCTCTTTCTCTTTTTGGTTCTGAGGGCCATCATTGCTGAAGAAGTGTTGTGAGACATGCAAGTGTCTAGAATTTTGTGTCTCCAGTTGAGCCACTCAGCTTCAGCCCCACAGACCTTTCTTTTCTCTTCGACTCTTTACCTCAGCCCTGACATCTCCACATGTTTTCTGGAAGTCCCGTCAATCAGACACTTAAGATATAGGCCTCTTTTCAACCAGTCCCCTTTATTACATAAGCTTTACCCTTTGTTATTGTCCACACTTCATTGTGGTGCTCACTGTAGGCGCTTCCTTTGCAGTCAGCATCAAGACATAATGTGAGTTATTGAAACTGATGCGTACAGATGGAAAATGAGAACAATGGGGCTGGGGGGTTGGAGGTGCTCTGTCCATCCTGCTGCCCTGTGCACCATACTAAATAAACTTGTTTCCTTTTTAACAAACAAGCGGACAAAAACCTTGAATCCAAATTAAGTCTAATTTAGTTTATATCCTTTGAATGTATACGGTATTTCTATCAAACATTTTGATTCTGTGTGTATTTGAAATGACGCCTTACTGTTATTTTTGCATTTGACCAAACCTCACAGACATGCACACTTACCCTCACTAACTTGTCTCTACTTCGTCCTACCACCTGTGGGTCTTTCTGGAAGATTTGTGTCATCCCCAAAGAAGCTCTCTTTAGGATTTCTTGTAGCACAGTGACTTTAGACTCATTTACCAGGGCAATGACTTTCTGCCTGCACTCCTGAGAGTTTTCTCCAACCTTCTGGTTTGTGGCATTTCTGATTCTCCCATCCTGGTTTGCCTCATTGATGGGACATGCCATTTTCTTCCTACTCCTTGGTTTTTCTCATTTTGTCTCAGCCTATCAGGAGGTTTGTCGTGACATGTGTTCTTTATATTTGTGCAGCGTAGAGTCTGTGGCCTGACACTTGCACAAGTTTTTAAAATTCAGCCTAGCCTTGTGCAGCCATCTCCCTATAGATGACACATGCCTCGGTCTCTTTCCTCCTTCTAGGACTTCGGCTACACAGTGACATTTCCCCTCACTGTTTTAGCAGCTATTTTGTGTTCTTGTCTCTCTTTCCATTCTTTTCATTTTTATGCTTCGATTTATGTATTTTTTCCATAAACCCACTATTTAGGTCATTAAACTTTTCTTGAGCTGTGTCTACCCTGCTGTTAAAACCCACTGCCTGTATTCTTCATTGGAACTTTAGTATTTTTCATGCCTATAACTTTCAGTTCTTGCTTATTTTTAGTTTTCTAGTGAAGTGTTTCAATTTGTCATTTCTTTCTTTACATTTTTAGTTTATATATGCATGTGTATGTATTTCTAGAGGCAGAACTCTGGTTAGCAGGCTTAGTGCCAAGGGCCTTTACCCAAGGATCCATGCACCACCTCCCCCCCCCCGTCATTTATTTCTCGGATAAATTGCACTGTGATTTTAAAGTCCAAGCTTGATGATTCTGTTTTCTAGATTGCCTACAAATGTTTCTATCACACTTTTTTTTTTTGTTCTTTGCCCTGGTCTTGAGATGACTAATAACTTTTGATTGAATACTTGGAATTCTGTATAAAAATTACTGAGGCCCCAGGGGATGTGATTTTTCCTTCAGCGATTTTTCTTCAGCTTTGACAAAATGCCACAGTAAGGGACAGAAGGGACAGATGAAATTGTAACTGTGCTGACTTCGACTGTTTTAATCTCTGTAAGGCCACATCAATTTCCAGATTGCCTTTTGTCCTTGGGTACAGGTTGATATAAGCCATGCCAATTCAAGCTAGTCTAGGAAATGCTGGAGGTCTTTGTCAGATAGGACGGGTTTCTGTGGGAAGTGTCTGACTTCACATAGGTGTGGCTGGGGACATGATCACCCTGGTCTCCACATTTCAAAGATGCTCAGAGTCAAAGACAAATATCTTCAGGGAGAGCAATGGCTCGAGACATGGATTCATCACGACAGCCATGGAGGACAGTCCTGGGAACCAATGGTGGTATCAGAAGCACAGGGTGTACAGAGGAAGAAATGCATCTCCAAGAATGAAGAGGATGGCTGAACACAAACCCACAGCTGCCCAGCTGCCCAGCCACCCTGGACACTGAGGTTTGGGATTTCCCAGGTGAGCCAGCAGGTTTTAAAGTGAGTTCCCACTACCAGCCCTGAAGGATTCCTTAAGATCCCTGCAAAGAGAGATTTACTACACTACCCTCTGTGATGGTATCTGTGGAGATGCCTAGTTTGGGCCTCAGTGGCCCTGGACATACAGAGAGGCTCCTGTGAAGGTGTCACTAGACTATCACAGGAATATTTATATTGTAGCCTGAAACTCACAAAATCTCAAGATTAGCTACAAAACTGAGTATTTGAGTTTTGAAAGCTGACAGATATCACAAATGCCACCGAATCTAGAACATTCGTGAGGTATTTTAATTAGCCACTGTATTATTCCTCTAGAATACTTTAATCCCTACATTTTGGTTGCACGGTCTCTGATCTCCCTCTTTGACTGGAAGACAGATGGTGTCATCCCTAAAGAAAAAAGAAAAAGACAACTCAGTCTTTCTTTTAATATGATTGAGGGAAAAAAGATTTGTTTCAACATAGGATCTCACTATGTCGCCCTGGCTAGTCTAGAACTTACTACCGAGACCAGGCTGCTTCAAACTCAGAGATCTGCTTACCTCCTGTGCTCTAGGATTAAAGGCGTGAGCCGTGCATGCCAGCTGACAAAACTTTATCATTTGGGAAGTTGATGTGTTGGTTACTTTTGTAAAACTGTAACCAAAATGTCTGAGAGAACAATTTAAGTACAGGAGTCTATTTTGGCTCACAGTGTCAGAGGGCTCAGTCCACCACAGCCTGAGGAGTAAAGCTGAGTAATCCACACCATGCTGACCAGAAAGCAGGGAGATAAGAGACTAGGGATAAAATATTAGCCTTTCAAAAGCACATCGACAGGGTCGACTTCTAGCTGTCTCATCTCCTTAAACTTCCACAGCATCCATGAATAGTGCCACCTGCTGGGGGCAAGTGCTCTGAACATGAGCCTGTAGGGGGACATCTCATATTCAAGCCACATCAGCTGAGATACAAAACTATGCAAATATACACAAAGATACACTAACTGTTACATGTTTGTGGTACAGGGGCAAAAAGGAATGCTTTTCACACAGGGTTACCATCGACAGAAGGAAATAAAAAGCAACAATCACTTTCCAATTGTATTCATTTTCTGTTACAGTGACAAAATATTTGAGACAATCAGTTTTAAAAGGGGAAACATTTAGTTTTGCTTAGACTCCATGGCTTCTTGCCCTCATTGTTTTGTACCTGTGTGGAGGCAACCTATAATGGAAGGACCTCTGTGGAAAAGCAAAGCTGAGAGAGGGAAAGAGAGAGAAGAGGCAGGATACCAGGATATCCTTCATGGGCCCCAGGTGACCTAACTTCCTTCCAATAGGACCCTCCTCTTAAAGGTTCCACCTCTTCTCCCAGTTGTAAGGATTCAGACATTATGCTGGCCTGCCCCTGTCACCTGGCAGAATGTACTCAGGCAGTATCCTGGTCAGCCCAGATGTCAAGCACCCCTTTAGAAGAAAGACCTCTGCCCACTGTCTTTCTGTTCTTTCTTCACACTGTCTCTTTACAGCTCTCTTTGCCTGCTCCTCTCTTTCCTGCTCCCTTTCTCTGTGGTTCCTCTGGGGCAGACAGGAACATTTCCTGTCTCCTTCTTCTGTCTCTGTCTCTCTCTCTCTCTCTCTCTCTCTCTCTCTCTCTCTCTCTCTCTCTCTCTCTCGGTTTTTTTGAGACAGGCTTTGACTGTATGGCTTTGGAGCCTGTCCTGGAACTCACTCTGTAGGCCAGCCTGGCCTTGAACTCACAGAGATCCACCTCTGCCTCTCGAGTGCTGGATTAAAGGCATGCACCACCAACGCCCAGCATCTCTGTGTCTCTTTACCTCTTTTCTATTTCCTCCCCCCTTCTAGTAAAACTTCTCACTTAAGCTCTCTCTGCCTGGCATGTTTGTCCCCTGCCTCAATCAACCTCGCCTGCCATGGAATCCACGCAAGGCCCCCCACAAGCTGTATCATAACACCAGCAGCCCCACTAACTGGCAACCACTCTTTTGGTTCAACATAAAGACCTTTGAGGGATATTTAAGATCACAGCCAGGACCATAACCCTGTAGACCTCATTGCTGCCTGTGCTTCTCTGAAGACTGAATTTCTGTTTCCATCAGACAGCTACAGACTCACAACTGCCCACTTTCAGTTTTTGCACCTCTCAGGACCCAAGTGTTTCCCACAGCTTAACACCAACTCCATGCTTTTCAAACTGCTTCCTCACACTTCGGCTTTGTATACACTTACTCAGTTCTGGGAGGTGGCTTCAGGAATACTTCTGGTCTAGGGGGTGTCAGAGGTAGGTGCCATTCCTACCCTAGAAGACATAGCTGCTCTGTGTTGAGGGTAGAGGTGCAGTCATGCATCTTCTCCTTGCTTCTGATCTCTGAAATGACCATGGTGAAGTCTGGCAGGTGTTGCAGTTTGAATCTGAAATGTCCCCTCCCACCCCAAGCCACTGTTTGAATGCTTCTTTCCCAGCACATAGGTGGCTGTGGTCTGGGCTGCTGTGGAAGCTTTAGCATGTGGGGCCTACATACATGGAAGTAGGTTGCCAGCTGTCTGACTGAGGTCACCAGGTTAATCCTGCCCCTGACCTGGGCCACACTCTTCTTCTTGGCTACTGCTGTGTAGACAGCTGCTCCCTCCTCCTCACAGAACTGTCCCTGCCATGATGGAACAACACCTCTGAAACCATGAGCTGACATAAACTTTTCCTTTCATAACTTGTTTCTGCCCAGTGTTTTGGTCCCATCAAAGCAGAAGTTACTGATAAAACACAGGACATCAATTGGGGACAGATGGCACCCTTAGCCAACTAGGACTGAGATAGTTTACTTTCTCAAGTTTCATCAGCATGCATGATCAGGGAAACACACTGCTAGCTTTGGAGGCAGCAAGGGCAAGGGGTGATCCCCAAACCTGAAGATCCATTTGCTTTGTGATAAATGTCACCTCTGTCTTCAGATCTGTACATCAAGACTTAGGAAGATGAAGCCCCTTGCTCGAGGTCATATATCCCGTGGCAAATGGGAAATACAGTCTCTGACAGAAGACTTCTTCCTTTCAGTCTCTTAACTGCCCTGTTGGGGCTTGGAGAAAGTAGGAATATAGATTTGTTGAGTACTGTGTTAGACAGTTTTCTGTGACTGTGACCATAACAAAATACCTGAGATAATCAACTTATAAAGAGGAGAGATTTTCTTGGCTCACACTTTGGGGAGTTCAGTCTATAATCAATTGGCTCTTTGGCTTTGGGCCTATGACAGGGCAATGAATCATGGTGTGGGAAAGCATGATAGAGGAAAATGCTCACCTTGTGCTGGTGGGAAGGGAAAGGGTAGAAGGGATTGCCTCTCCACAAGGGAACAACTAATGACTGGAAGATCTCCTGCTATGTCCTACTTCTTAAAATTTCCACAAGCTCCCAGCAGTGCTGGAGGTGAATCATTTAATACTTCGGCCTTGTGGAACATTCGAGATCCAATCTATAGCAGAGTTAACAAGAATCAAACTGAGAGCCAGAATCCTTACAGGGCCAGAGACCTGATCCCACAAGCTGCCCCAGAGAGACATTCTTCACAGAGTGTGGTCTATGATGGATCCAAGGACTTCCCCAGGGGACACAACAGAGCCAGCACAGCACATCATCAGAAACCAGGCCTTCACCTGCTGAGCATCGCCTGCAGGGAGTCCGAGTTCTCTCCTGAGGCTGAGCTTCATGCCTGTGAGAAGGTTCTTCACTTTTGAAAAGGTGGACATGTGCAAGAGGCACCAGGCAGAGATTCTAGACTTGCTGTGGTGGACAACAGACATTATGATGGAGGACACACATTTTCCTGTATCCAGAGGACTTGGACCTTTATCACCCAAACCTAACATTCAGGGCACACTGGCTTACATATGGACATTTTCCTTGCTCAACTCTTCTTTACATTCGTGTTTAAAGTGGGAATCAGATGCCCACGTCTCAGTGCCTACAGAATGAACAAGATTCCAGCACTGGATCTCAGAGAATGCCTTACTGCATGCTCATTGGAAACAGACCTACGATGCACTGCGTAGTGTTAACACGTGGGAGGTTAAGTGTGAGCTCTCAGGCCCTTTGATGTGCTAAATACCAAGGACTTTAACGTAATAAAACTGTAAACCTCAAATCAGGGCTAATCACACTAATTTGCTGAACTCCGAAACCAAACCGAAAACGCTCTTTTCTTCTTAAATTGAACCACAAATCCAAGTTGTTTTGATCTGCAAATCAATCTAACAAAAGATTTGAGGTGGCTTACGAGAAATACGTGCAATAAAACAAAAATCTAGCTAGATAAAAACCAGGATCAGGAAAAAATATCAAAACCAGAGGGAACATTACAACATCGATATACAAGATGTAGGCAGTAATTTAAGTTGAAGCAGTGAGTTCCTGAGCCCCAGGCACCCAGAGCAACATGGAAGACCCGTTAGTTATACAGCATGTGTTATCCATAAGGAGAAATCACTTAATCATTTCTAAACGCAAGTTAGCCAGTTTGAAACAACAACAACAAAATCTCTTCTGATGGAGTGTGGGGGCGGGGAATTCAAATTCTCTGAATCACACTTCAAAGTATTTCATTTCAAGATCCTATTTCAGGCATATAAAAGCTTTGGAATCACCAACTTCTTTATCATTTCATTTCTATTTTCACCAGCAATAACCTTTCTCAAAGTCATCACAGAGGGGCCAGAGTTTCCTTGTTTGATTTTTGCCTTAAGTTCTTTCAAGCCATATTGCCTTTGTACACGACCTCATTGTTTCAGCTATTAAAGGAAATTTGCACGGGTGTCTCCAGGGAAAGGAGAATTCAGGAGGTCAAGTGTGGTCCTGTACTGTGCTGTGGTTCTTCATCCCCAGAGAATCCCCTTCAAAAGTTTGGATAAACTGAGGAAATTTCCTGGGGCGGAGGGAGGGGGTTTCTGACACTGAACTATTCTTCCAGATGTGTGAGTGTTCTGAGGGTGCGGAGGGTCTGAGCTTCCTGCTGCAGCCTCTCTGAGATGTGGGGGTTGGGCTGGACCTGGGTGAATGTAGTACCTTCGTAAGTATTTTCATGTCCTGAAGTCAGTGCTCCTGTATGCACAGGGGTGAAAGGCTAAACATCTCTAATCAGAGGCAAGAGCAGGTTATAGACCACACAGGTGGAACTGGGTTCAGATCTAGATATCTGGGCTGTATAGACAGTCAGATGCCAAGTGTTTGTAAACACTTAGAATAACGCCAACACTCTCTGGGTGGAGAGTCTTGCTGTTCACACTCTGCTAGATTTTCTACAACAAATACACACAGCTTTACCATGACCCAAACCCAACAATTACTCCTGTTTTCCTTCCTAAACAGTCATTCTAAAATAGCCCAGGGGCCTCAAGTCTTTCCACACTGGGAAACTGTACAACTCTCATCTCACTACACTTTCTCTGTGGATGATTACACTGCGGCCAAGATTTACTTAGGGCTGTACACTGCAGGTAAAGTATCCTGCAAGGTCCACCTTTAGGGGAGATTGGAATTGGTTCTTGGATTTGCATTCTCTGTATTGCTTTGGGGACTCCGATCAGTTTGCAAATACTGTTGAATTAAAAGAGAGTTTCAATACCCACCGAGTAATTTGTCCTTACCCATCTGCCCGACTTCAGAAATAAATTGGCTTCTCTTGAATGACTCTGACACTCCTCTGGTCCTCCCCACCCCCATCCCTCAGGGCAGCCCCTTTTCAAGAATTTGAGACATGAGAAGAAAAGCCAAGAGCACAGAAGAGCTTCTCTTCCAAAACAGTAAGTTCATGGGCGCCCTGTGTCTGCATGTGCAGGGGTGGTTGTGTGCACACTCAGAAATGTGTTTAAAGGTGTCCATGTGTATGGGTATTTATGCAGCTAATGGGTACTCACTTCTCTGGTACCAGATGCAAAACATCCTTCCTCTCAGTGGTCAGTAGTAGGAGTACCTCAGAGTGAAAAGATGAGAAACTCCCTGCAGAGGACCCAGTTAATGTAGGCTGCACGAATGGACCCCAAAGGCTAAAGGTTTGACCCCTGAGTAGGGGTGTTCAGGGCTAGTGAGACTTGCAGTGGAAGATTCCCAGGTGGTTGGGCACCTACTTTTGGAGGGCGTGTGGAGACACTGGCCCCTCACTGTTTGACTGTTTTTCACTCTTCCCTGGAGATGTAGTCATCTAGGCTCCATGTGAGTCAGGAGCTGAGATCTGGTTGCTTTTATCTGGACAAGAATACTGGGAGATTGAGTCAGTTTCAATCTGGGAAATGGGGAATCCATAACTCTAGTGACCCCACAAAGCCTGGCAGGTGCTGCCACTCCCACCAGGAAAGCAGGCAGGGGGTCAGAGTTTGTCTGCAGCTTGGGTAACTTGGGCAATTCAGGCCCCTCAATGTGGGAAAGTCCCATACTTCAATGTACTCAGTGTGGGGGGTCTCTGCACCAAAGCAGGAGATAATGGAGGGGCTACATGGGAAGGCTGTGCCCATACAGTTGGGCCCCCTCTTCCAGAAGAGGAAGTTTCCATTTCATCTGAAGTCTTCTTGAAGCTTTGAACCTCCAAGGTGAGGGGTAAAGTCTTAGTCCCCTTTCTCCCAGAAGTCTCTTATTCTATGGAAACTGCTCCAGCTCTTTCCTCTTGGCCTTCAAGCCTCGTGCATAGAGGGGGAAAGAGTGGGTCAGGAAAGCAAGTCCACTCAAAAGCTGACGTCCTGTGTGTAGAGGAAGATAAATACTCCAAACCCAAGCCTGAATGCTTATCCCAGCCCATACCATTGGAAAAACAAGTCAAGCACTTTTGGCTTAAACACAAAAGAGCTTTCCCCTAAGAACAGAACTGGCTGACAGAGTTTGCTTTAAACACACACACACACACACACACACACACACACACACACACACACACCAGAATACAACAATAAAAATAGACCATGCATCAGTAATAACCCCAGTACATGTGTCCCTGAACACATGTCCATGAGCATACTTAGAGCTTAACGAGCGCCATATACATAGCAGGCACTGTGCCAAGCGCTGTATCTGCGATACATTCTTCAATTCTCCAAACGTCCCAGCGAGCTCAAACCTGCTCTTGGCCTTGTTCTGTGAAAGTGAACTGAGGGGTAAGGAGGTGGAGAGAATTTAGCCAAGGTCAGGCAGCCAAACGCAGTTTTGAAGTCAAAACCAAACCCTTATTTTGTTACTGGAAAGTCTGATCCATTTCATCACTCAACTGTTCAGAACTTCAGATTTACAGAAAAGTTAGACAAATAGCACGAGATTCTCCAGTGGAATCCCCACCCCACTCTCTTCCCTGAGCCTGCATACTTCCTCTTGGTGCACCTGACTTTAATGGGGTTCTTTTGTCAGTGAACCAGTGTTAACAGGTTGCTACTATCAGCTCGAGCCTGAAGTCACTTGAGTTTTACTGAACATCCCTTTTCATCATCCCGAGGACCCGTGTGATCCTGTTGCTATATATCCTTAGGCTGTTCATGGCTATGACAGTTTAGTTAACTCCTAGCCTGTATTTTAAAGGGGGCCTATCATTGCAGTTTCTATGACACTATTCTCCTGATTAGCCTGGAGTTATGGGGCCTGAAGGAACAATCACAGAGGCAAGATGCAGTCTGTATCACATCCTGTCAAAAGCAGACACTCCAGCATAATTCCTGAGTATCAATGACCTTCACCATAGCCAGTCACGGCCCAGAGGGAAGGCATTGAGGTCAGGGATACAGCCTGCCAGCCCACTTTGTTCCCCTAAACTGTCTATATAGGGGGCTACCAAACATCACTCTGTTCACATGGCTCCAAGCATTTGGATCCAGTCCCCAGACTCTAGATCTGGGACTTAGCAGGCTTTTATCCAGCTACTCAAGATGGTCTATTTGTCCTAGTTCATTTTCACTGTCATCTTGGCACAGCCTGGAATGGAGTCTCAGTGTAAGAACTGCCTCAATCACACTGGCCTGCAGGTGTGTCTTGGTGGGGTGGTCTTGATTGTTAATTGATGAAGGAGGGCATAGCACACTGTGGCAGCACCATTTCCTGGGCGGTGGTCTTGGACTGTGTGAGAAAGCCAGCTGAGCATGAGACTGTGAGTGCACTATCAAGTAGCATTCTTTCATGGCTGCTTCAGTTCCTGCTTCACAGTTCCTGCCCTGGCTTCCCAATAATTTAAAAGAAACCCCTTCCTCCCTGTGGCAGTTTGAATAAGAATGGCTCCCATAGGCTCATATATTTGAATGCTTGGTCATCAGGGTGTGGCACTATTTGAGAGATATTAGGAGGTGTGGCCTTGCTGGAGTAGGTGTGGCCTTGTTGGAGGAAGTTTGTTATTGGAGGTAGGTTTTGATCTTCAAAAGCCCAGGCCAGGCCCAGTGGCTCTGTCTTCCTGCTACCAGTACATCCGGTTGTAGAACTCTCAACTTCTCCAGAACCATGTGTACCTATGTGCTGCCATGCTCCCTGCCATGACATAATGGAATAAACCTCTGAAACATTAAGGAAGCCCCAATTAAAGCTTTCTTTTGTAAGAGTTGTTGTGGTCATGGTGTCTCTTCACAGCAATGGAACAATGCCTAAGACACTTCCCCAAGTTGCTTTTGGTCAGAGTGTTTTATCTTGGAAACAGAGATGAAACTAGAAACCCACCTCTCCAGTTCCTTTCTATTTTAATTATCACAGACATACCAGGTTAGAGAGTCAGGACTCAAGAAGGTGGCGATGAGGTCTTCAGCTGTAACAGTCCATTGCCTGATGGATCGGTTTCTCTATCTACTCAGCTCTTAAAACCTTCATGGCATCCAAGTCTGAGCTATGAGTAAAGCTGCTGTAACTATTCATGTGCAGGCTTTTGTGGGACATTAGTTAAAAAAATAAATAAATAAAGCCAGGCTGCACAGTTGCCGAATCCCACGGCAAGAGCATGTTTAATTTAGCAGGGAGCTGACGGCCTGTCTTCCAGGGTGTCTGTGTCTCCTGAAATTCCATCATGAGAGCTCTAGCTCTGCATCCTCACCAGCTTGGATAGGACCGGCTGTGTGCACTGTCATCTCTGTGAGGGATTCAGATCTGGACATCACAGCAGGGCCAGCAAGATGGCCCAGTGGGTAAAGGTGTAGCCAAGCCTGATGGACTGAGTTTGATCTCCTGAACCTACAAGGTGGAAAAAGAGAATAAGTTGTACTCTGACCCCACACATACACACACACACACACACACCAAAACTGCTCGAAGGAGGTAGTCACTCACTTCTTCCTTCATCCCTCCCTCCCTTTCTTCCTCCTTCTCTCCTTTCTTCCTTCAGAAAATCCTATCCAGTTCCTACTACTCCAGATATGATGTCATGGGCCCTACAGTGTGGTGTAAGAGTCAGGTCCCTGAGGCTCCTAGCCAGATTGAGAAGTTCCTCTCTGGGCCTCAGCCTCTTGGTTTGTAAAGTCAAGTGACAAACGTATGGTCCAGGAGACCTCCACTTCTGACAGCTAAGGTAGATCCCTACTAGTAGACTTGTCTGAAGCAAATCCTCCCAGTCTTCCATTTCCTTGTCTGTGAAATGGGCTTATGCCAAACAACATCTGCTTTACCAGGCTCTCCCGAGAATTAATGAAGGATTATATGGAAGTCATTAAAAGACCTGTACCGAGCACAGTCAGTGCTCGTTATTCATGGAATTATTTCTACTTTCTGACACCTGCCACTTGCCTTTGAAGGCCCCTGGAGACAGGCACTCTGGAAATAAGCTACAAAACCCCGCAGGACTGTTCGGGAGTGGGTAAAAGGAAGAAATCCAGATTTTGATGAAAGAACAAGAACCTGAGTCTGCAGAGGAACCGGAGAGGAGAGGAGGAGGGGCCAGGAGTAGTGGAGGCACCCCAGGAAGCCTCCCGGGAGGTGGGGTGGGGTGGGGGACTGGGCCTGCGTCTTGCCCTTCGAAGAGCTTGCGGTGGCTGGGGCTGTGCTGGGGGTGCCGAAAGGTGGCCGTGTGGGTAAGTCCTTCCAGCTGCGTCCAGGTAATCCCCCGACCTGGCGCAGGAGAGATGATACCCCCTGAGGGCCAGGCCTGGTCCAGTGCAGGATGCTTGTCCTGTGAAAGCGCTCAGCCGGCCTCGCGTTTCGCAGCGCTCAGGTCCAGCATGAATCATTCCTTTTTGAACGTGTCTAAATGTGTTTATAAAATAAAGCTGCGGCCCAGGGCTGCTCCGGGCGGAGCGGGAAGGTAATATGTTTTTAATTGGAGAGATTGGGGGAAGGAGGCAGCGAGCCAGGGTGAGCTCACCCCGCATGCATGTGGCTGGGCGGAGAACAACTCACGTCCAGATTCCTGGACTGCAGTGGCCCAGCCGCAGGACCGGCCGCTCAGCAGTGGCTCATGCAATGGGCCATTCCCGGGCCTCTGGGTGCAAGCCGACCCAGGTTAGTAGGAGTATATCCCTGGGAACCCACAGAAAACTTGGATCCCTAGAGCCGTGAGGGGTCAGAGCACCAGGAACAGGCAGGTCTGTAATCTACACAACCTGTGGACCTGGGGAATCCGAGGCCCTGGCTTTTGCAAGGGGCTTGGTCACCACCAAGCTCCTCCCACCCGCTCAGTTTCCAGAGAGCTCGAAATCCTATACCGCGCTGATGTGAAATTTGAAGGCTGGCTTTATTTGATTTTATCCTATTTACTTTTCCCCCTTATTTTTGGCTTTGTAGGCCAAGTAAACCAGATGTGCAGGCCCCATTTGGCCTCGCTTTATCCCCCTTTTAGACCACGGGTGTGGGCCTTACTTGGTCAGTTCCCAACTATCATGGCTTAGGCGAGTTAATTTGCTTCTCAGAGTTCTGGCTTCCTCAGATAAAAACGCCCGGTCGTTGAATTTTACTTTTCTTTACTGTCGAATGGCTTTCAGGTTGAGGACAAAGCAGAGTGCCAAAAAGGACATGTGATGGGCTCTGGCACCTGCTGTGAACCATGCATGCTTGAGACTTGACAATGAAATGTGCAGTCCTTTGCTTAGTCACTGGTCGTCCTGACTCTGCAAAGCTGGACACTGCCCATTGTACTCGAAGAAGCAGGCTCGGAGACTGGAATGATTTTATAAACCAGTTTCCCAGTTCAGGAAGTTGAAATTATCCTATGATTTTAAAAATTTAATTAATTAATCCGGGAGGTGGTGGCACACGCTTTTAATCCTATCTTCAGGAATCAGAGGCAGGCTGATCGCTGTGAGTTTGAGGCCAGCCTGGTCTATAGAATGCGTTCCAAGACAGCCAAGGCTACACAGAGAAAGCCTGTCTGGAAAAAAACTTAAAAAAATATATATATATGTAATTAAAACATAACTACATCATTTCTCCCCTCCCTCTCCTTCCTACCTCTACCACGCATGCCCCCCTCCAAGTTCACGACCTCCTCTTCTTTAACCATTGTATTGCATGTACATATAAACAAGTAAACATAAACAACCTGCTGATGCCAGTCAGCATTGTCTACATGCACCTGTTTCTAGGACTTTGTTCTCCATATTGGATAACTAATCAAGGAGCTCACCCCTGGGTAAGACGAATAGCCCCTCTCTTAGTGGTTCTTAATTGTATCTCTTCACCTAGGGGTGGAACCCCTCATCCTCAGAATTTAAAGACTCTTTGTCTTGGCAAGGAGTGGGGGAGGGGAGGGAATCTCTCAAGAGAAAGTGTTGCAGAACCATGCTTAGAAGATTCTTAAGGCTAGGGTGTTGCCTAGGGATAAGACACTACTCCGTTAACACTAGCCTTTTGGAAAGTGAGCAGGCCAGCTATCAAGGGCACGATGAAGTGGATCCCAGTGTGAGCAATGCTAACTGTCCACAAAGATAAGTACTCTCCGGAGGCGTTACACTGTTCCGTCTGGTAGCTGGTCTTGAAGGACTCAGTCCTAAAGAAATAAAAGAGCTGTGGGCAAAGGTCTTCAAAACAGAATTAGCAGAAAATCAAACGTTCACCATAAAGGAAATAGCTTAATATGTTATGCAATATCTATACTAAGAGCGTTGTGTAGCATTAAAAGAATGTAACATGAGAAAATACTTAGAATATAAGAGAAAGGAAAGAATAGAATTAAGCAAACATATACACTGTACTCAGAGATATAAAGAGAAAGGCCCGGGGGGTGGGGGGACATCTCCATGTTAATTCTCTTTGTGGTAGGATTTTAACTTATTTGACTCCATTTTCTTCATTCTTTTGTTGCAATTTTTAGACTGTCTCCAGTGTGCACATTCCATTTTTAGAATCAGAAATGTATACGCTTGCTGTATGTAATGGGCCCTGTCCCGTCCAGCCAGGGTTTACATTTACCTGAAACAGAAGCTGGGCTGTGGAGAGGGTTCAGAAGCTAAAGGTGCCAGATCCGGTGACCTGAGTTTGATCCCCAGGACCTACATGGTGGAAGGAAAGAACCAGCTCTTGCACGTTGTTCTCTCACCCCTACACATGTACTGTGACATGTATGCACTCATATGCATGTATGTGCACACATACAATAAATTAATTAATTTTAAAAATGAAAACTTTTTTTTAAGCCAGAAAGAAATTCAGGTACAGTGGCTGTTACTTGCTAATAGGATTATGGGTGGTTTCCCCCTCTTACACATAAGTCTTTGTATTTTGACTTGATTTTTTAAAATTTTTTAACAATTGGCAAATAAACAGATAAACCTTAAAATAGTCCCCTTCTTTGCTATGGCTGGGTGGGGGTGGGAGAACTGTCCCAGGTTCCAGGTCATCCCCTGTCACTGTTCTGTCTCTGTTTGGATCATCATTCCTGTCCCCTACCCTATGGTGGTGGAGGCGGAAGACTTCTAATCTTACCCGAATCAGTTTTAACCCAATGAATGCAGGCAGCATCTGGAGCCTCCCCGATTACAGAGGAAAGGCTTGGTGTAAGGCTTTAAAACTCTTTTCCCATTTGGTGGTTTTTTGTTTTTTTGTTTTTGTTTTTTGTTTTTGTATGTTGTTGTTGTTGTTGTTGTTGTTGTTTTGTTTTGGCTTTTTTTTTTTTTTTTGAGACAGGTTTCTCTGTGGCTTTGGAAGCTGTCCTGGAACTAGCTCTTGTAGACCAGGCTGGTCTCCAACTCACAGAGATCCACCTGCCTCTGTTCCCATTTGTTGATTTTATTTAACAGAGAAAAACACATCTGTAATAAGGCCACGACTGAGCCAGAGGCAACTTTTCTTGACTTCCTGTCACTCCCTACGCCTGCCTTTTGACAGAGCTTGTTGAGCTTCTGGCTTGGAAGTTCACAACATCTCCTAGCATCCTGGTTGAAAGTAGAGCCCGTTTGTCCTGTGGATGGACGTGCTGGAGTCCGCTCTGGGCTCTAGAATAGACCGTGTCCTTCTTGCTTCTCTCGGCCTCCATCTCTCCCGTCTCTGGCAGCTTCATCAAATGACCAAATCTTTGTGGGCTGACAGGTCTGAGGTAGCTGCAGGATGGGGCTGGTCACCAAGATCACCAAAGCAAGACCCCTGTTCCCCAGCCTCTGGGAAGGAGAACGCCACTGAAGGGTAAGTGGACTCATTATTTCATCAGTCACATACCACAGTAATCCAAAAGGCCAGGGTTGGGAGAGCTTCCAGACAGCTGAGGCCAGGGAAGGTGCTGAAGATTCATGGCAGCCGCTGTCTCCTCTCTCACATTTTGCTCTGCACATCTCTCCTCTTCTTCTTTGTGACTATTTCTCACAATAACCCATTCTCAGTAGCCTGTGGATCCCTCGATTCCATTTAGCCACTTAGGAGATCAGTGAGACATACTGGCTGTCACTCAGAAGTGTCTGGAGATGAGGCAGGCTTAGGGTATGAGGACTTGACCCATGGGGGTTGACTTTACCTTCAGGCAGACAGTATCAGGACTGAGTTGGGTTAAAAGGCCCAAACTAGTGTCCTCTGGAGAAGCAAGCATTTGCTTGGGACCTGGGGATCCCTGTCCACATGGTGTCAGGGGTATGCTGGTATTGTAGAGTGTCAAAATCATCACCCTGTTTTGACAGTCCACTAAAGCAATGTGACAGCCACATTCCCTCATACCTTCCCTCTCAGTCCTCTATCACAGGCCTCCTCACTCAGGAGTCCAAGTTCACAAAAATGAAGCACTTCCTAAAACAAGAGGACAGACAAGTGGGAATTTCTGATATGGCCCGAAATTCTGTCAGCCACCTGTTTCTCTAGACCTGTATACTCTTACTGGGCAAGCCCTAAGCCAATCACTCCAGCCAACACATAGGAATTCATGCTCTCCACAGTGGCAATGGTTTGGGGTCAGTGGGTGTAAGGATTCAGGCATTATGCTGGCCTGCCCCTGTCACCTGGCAGAATGCACTCAGGCAGTACGCTGGTCAGCCCAGGGTTCCATGAGTACTAGTCTGCACTAAGGTGCAAAGGACCCCTTTAAAAGAAAGACCCCCACCCACTTAAGAGCTCTTTCTCTCACTCTTTCCTGCTGTTCCCCTGGGGCAGACAGGACTCTTCCTGTCTCCCTCTTCTCTTTGTCCTTCCTCTGTCTCTGTGTCTCTTTTTCTCTTTTCTCCCCCCCCCCCTTTCTAATAAGGCTTCTCACTAAGCTCTATCTGCCTGGCATGTTTGTCCCTGTACCTTGGTCACCCTCATCCAACATGATATCCACCAAGGTTCCCCCTGAGCTTTATTATCATAACAGTGGAATCGTGTGACACTCTCTTGGAAGTAGACACTCCACACTCTCCAGCGCCTTTCTTTACTCAGGTACTCTTGAGCATGCTTGAGAGAGGACGGTGATATTAATTTAAAGCCATCCTATTTAATCTCATGGCAACACATTTAGGTTATTAGCAGCTAGCAGGTAAGATCCGGATAACAAGAGAAAATGAGACGCAGAGAGAATACAAATCACCAGCACTCTAGTATGTGACCTTGGTAAGTTGCTTAAGCCCCCCGTTTCTTCATCTATCAAATGGGGTAGTTGCTGTCTTATGGGGATGTCTGATAGTCAACTTCACTGGCCCAATGTGTGGCAAGCAGCGAGAACTCTAGAACACAGGACATGCTGACTCTGCACAGCTACAGTAGCAACTCCAGCTGGTGGGGAAAGCAACCCAGCCCGCATGCTTTCCAGGCAGTCAGGTGTCTCTGCTTTGGCTTGAGAAGAGAAGCAGCCCAGGTCAAGCCAGATGACTTGGAAGTGCAAATGAGGCCCCTCCTCTCACAGGCTATGGACCCGCAGTCAGAACCTTCTGCACAGCACTGCCGCCTTGCCCTGAAATGTATTCCAGATGCCCAAGAGAATGGGATTTTTTTTTTTTAAAGCCAAACCATGGAGGGGAAAAAGACTTGAATATTTATCAGACCTCTTGGGGGAATAGGTTGGTTAAACTTAGAAGCGTCAAAAGATCTGTGGAAAAAAAAAATGGATGGAGTCAATGGCGGAAAAATGTGGCACCCGCTGGAGACAGCAAGTGAGGGGCAAGCAGGAGGAGGCGACACTGGAAGAACTCTCATGTGTGTTGTGTTGTGTGTGTGTGCCCATGTGCCTGTGACACTTGAGAAGTTAGCCAGACCCTACTAGGTACAGGAAGACAGAATTAAAGTGGAGAATTCACAAATGAACAAATACATTTGGGCAGAAAGGGAACAATGTAGCCTCATTAACAACCAACTAAATAAGCTAGTACTTTTATACCATTAAATAACATTGTCTTTAAGTATAATATTGTTAAGACATGCCCACTGGCACAATAGTTATGGGAGCAACCAAATACTTTTTTGATTGCATGTAAGGTGTGATCCATTAAATGGAACTGATACTTGGCATAGTTAACAGAGTCAAGAACCCATGGCTAGATGGGCCATAGGCTCTAGGGGAGAACCTACTATTATTCTTTCTACACAGCATTAAACTGACTCCTAAGGATGTATTGATATACCTATAGAACAGTGCATCTCTCAACCCTCACCAGAGCAGCTTCTTATTGCAGTAAATGGAAATTAACACAGAAACCTTCAGTTGGTCAATATGCAGAGAATAAGAACCTACAGAGAGCTCATTCCTTCCTGGGACGTCAATACCACATATCTCACTCCAAGGCGCGAGGGTCATCATGGAAGAGGAGAGGAAGGATTGTAAGAGCCAGAGCTAGTAGATGGCTTCAAGGAAACTGTATTATCTAGACACAACAGGGCAGTTGCCCATGTGATCTCACAGTGGCCATGATAATATGCACACAAGGCCTGTGCAAAGCTCAGGCCAGACAAAATCCCAGCAGGAGGAGGAGAGGTGGCACAAAACCCCACAGCTAGCTGAGGAGACACTGGCATTTAATAGGTACTAGAAAAAGGAGAGTTAGTTTTCTTTACTGGTGTGGCCCCTGGTAAGCCAACCACATCTGAGGGCAGGTCCTGCTCCTACGAGTAGTTGGGTAACACAAATTGGACTCATTAGGTTGAGAGTGAGAGAAAGTGAGGGGGAAGAAGAGAGAGGGAAGGGAAGAGGAGTTGGAAGGTAGAGGTAGATCTGGAAGGAATTGGGGGAGGATATGTGAATATGATCAAAATATACTGTGAAGGCGGGGCTTAAACGAGCCCCGCCAGGCCCAAGATAAATGATAATTAGGTATTTATTAGGGAAGCACTTACACAGATAAGAGTAAATAACCACTTCAGTCTTCTGGCTCCAGAAGATGCAGTCTCTGCCTTTCCAATGCTCGCCGCAACCCAAGAGAGTGAGCCAGCCCCTCCTCTACCTTATAATGGGTCATATCTGCACCATAATATTTTATTAATCTTTAAGCATTTCATACGGTATTGTAGTGGCCACCACCACCAGTTCACTGGCAAGATGTCACTACAATACCATATGAAATTCTTAAAGATTAATAAAATATTATGGAAAAAAGAAAACAATACTGCTGCATGTCAAGGGAGGTGGAAGAGAACAGACACACCTTTGTTGCTAGAAATATGGAGTCATCTGAAAGAAAGCATCAGGTATTCTTTTTAAAGACATGTTTTCTGATTGGGGAAACTGAACTAAAACAAAAGTAACTGTATAAAAATAGACCCCAAATGGGCAGAAAACAGGAAGTGGTCACAGAAAACAAGGCAATCTTCTTAATTGTGTCACCTTGGACAAGAAATTTCACCTCTCTGAACCTGAGTTTTTCTCAAGGCATTGTATGAAAAGCACCTGTACAGGTAGGCGTTGCTAATCCCATCAGTCAAGAATAAGACCACTACCACAATTTTTGAGCCAAATTTGAAGCAAGTTCTAATTAAGTACTGGCTAGGATGATGGACTCTGGCCAGGTCTACCACAGGGTTCCCAGAAAATGGAGACCGAGTCACATTTTTGCAGAGCCTTATAAAGGCAAACCCCTAAAGCTGCGTATTTCCCACCAGGTTCAATCAGGGGCAAGCTTACATCCTGACTTATTTCCTGCCTGTGTACCTCCCACCTGCGGCTTGTTCACTTACATAAGCAACAGCCTCCAGCCACACATCTCAGGAAGCATTTGTCCTCCACCAAGAGGCTTGCAGCCATTTTTGTTTTATGGATCTCTTAAGCACAGTAATTAAAACTTAAAACACAACTTGAGCTCTCACAGTGTCTATGAGAGAGAGGTCCACTTGTTTCTTTCCTGTCCTTCCTTTCCTTCCTTCCTGTCCATTTGCCCTCTCCCATGTTGGTATATCCACATCAGTGAGTCCCACCTTCAGAGGGTGAACCAAAGCAGAGGTGAAGGGCATCCAGAAACAACCCTGCAAGGCTTGCAGTGCGGAACCCAACAGCTCTTCGCACACACTGGCTGATGGGAGAGATCCGGGTTGTGAGGCAGAGGGAACAGGGTGGAAAAAGTGGAAGCAGCTACCAGGCTGTTTGGCCAGGGGCCCCTTTAAATAGAAATGTCTGTTAGGTTAATCTAGTGTGTTCTGGAGGTTAGCTGTTGCAGCAGCTAGCAATGCCTGCCCTAACTAATATGGTATTCTAATAACAGCTGTTCAGTTGGACCAACAAATTGCATTTGTGGCCAGCTAATTTGGGGGGTTTGTTAAATGGAATGCCTGGTGGAGCCCCTGCTGAGTGACAGCGGGTTTCTTAATCCAGTCACTAATCAAAAGTGCACACTGCAAGATTCCCTGAGAAGTGGCTGATAAAAATAAAAAGTCCTGTTTGTTGAGTTAAGGTTTTGTTTTAAAATTGTTGACTCTGGGTCTTGCATGTTCTGAGGTTAGGATTGGCTGGGATGTTTTGACTAGACTAGAGCTCAAGAAAAAAAAATCCAAAGGATTTGCTAAACTCAAAGTAGAAAGGAACAATATGGAAGTGATCAGATTGTCTGTATCAGCTGGTAAGAGTCTGGCCCATGGCCAAGAAATGTCAGCCCTGCTGGGGATGTGGGCCTCTGGTGACTTACAGAAGCAGGACTTTGACAGCTACCTCAGGGCACAGTTAATTCCTCTGACAAGGCAAAATGACACACAGGGCAGTGCTGTCTACACAGAGAAGGTCAGGAGTAGCTGGAATGCCTGTGGTAGAAGCTGCTAGCTCCCCACCCAAGTCCTTCCGGATGCTTCCTTAGAAAATAGTGTCCTTAGGCTGGAGGTGGGGCTCCGTGGTAAGCAGCCACCAAACAAGGGCAAGGCCTGGATTCCTCCTGAGTGTCCAAGAAACAAAACAACCACCAATGATAATGATAAAACCATCACAAAACACTACCCTGAGTTCCTCTGTATCCAAAGTCTGACTCATGGTTGCTCTACATAGTCTCAGTGATCTGTCACTGATCAAACTAGGATTAGAGGCACAGTCCACTTCTACTAAGCAAGATGTCAGCCAAAGTTTGCTAGAGCCCATTTGGGAAAGTTGAAGTTATGGAGCAGTAGAGTGGGGATCTTCTTCCTACACCCACTTTCCTTCTTCACCAAGGAGCAGAGATGGTGCAGCCATGTTGCCAACACAAGAGAAGGTCCAAGAGACTCAGAGAGACAGTGCCCAGCCACTGAACCAACATGGAAGGCAGTTATGTGGAATAATTCTGTCTCTACTATTCACTTGCGTTTGATGCTATACTGTAGTTTTTTTTCCTCGGTGCTGTTAGTGTGGTAGAAAGATCTTCAGGGACTGTTGACTGATATGTATAGAGTTATGTAAACATGGCACCCAGCTTTCCTCTGATGTGATGTAAAGGCTAAAAGCCTGGTTGGTTTTCCCATGAGAACTAATGATGGAGAGGATCTTCTGAAGTTTGGCATAGCAGAGTGAGGGACATAGAACATGGCTGAGCCAGAGCCTTCTGGAAAGGACTTTGTCTAAAGTAAGGCATGCTGGGACAAGAAGATCCAGCAGGATGTTCCTGTAAGATGTGTACTAGGAAGTCTCAGGAGGTGAGGGACCACTGAGGAGGCCATCCAGGAACTGTCTGTTATGATGGAAAGTGGGGAAATCAGGGCTCCCCAGAGGCAGTTCTCTGAGTAAGCCATAAAGGAGAGTCAGGATGAGTGTGAGGGTTCAATAGAATGTACAGAGCACCAATAATTTGTCCCCAACTACAGTCAGAGCACTCTGGAAAGGCCATGAGAGGCATGCATTGCAGGGCCTTTGGGACCCTTCAGTTATCCCTGTGCAAACCCCACTGCAGTGGAGATAGAGTACAAAGGAGCAGAGAGACAGCTAATGAAAGGGCAGTAGAGCCACCTGCTATTGCCCCCTTGACTGCCCAGTGAAGTGGTTCTGGTAAGTGCCATTCTCAAGCTGCTCTCCCAGGTGGCCCTCTTAGGCTCTGCCAATAAGAGGCACCATCAGCAAATCAGAAGGTAGGAGGAGAGGTGGGTCCCCATCTGTCAAGGGAAAAACTCAAAATGGGGTGTGAAGATGGTACCAGGAGGGTGTCTCTCAGATCTCAGTCACCTAAGGACTAGACCTTTAAGCTTGGCTCCCCATGGACCACTTCTGGCTTCAGCTGGCCTTGAAAGGTGACCAGCTTTTGCTGACCTTCTGCACACTAGACCGCTTCCCAAACCCCGTAAACCCCCCACTGTAACCACGCCCCCTTATAGAGCAGCTCAGCTTCTGCCAGCACCCATCATCACCCTGATGAGTAACATATCATAACTTCCCTTGGGTTTAAAGCCACACATGATGCAGCCATTTTGCAAGCCTAGTGCATAGCTCCAAGACTGCTTTTGACCATGTATTCCCAATTTTGGCCCAACTTGGCCGCAAATAAATGAAATGTTTCTTTGTTCCTGACTAGATTGACTTTGTTCTATGTCAACAATCTCCCCCCTCTTTCCTGAGGACTAGAGCCCCTACCCAAATCTTAATTCTTATAATACTACAGTTCCCCCAACTTGCAGAATCCTCCCTTTCCCATTCTAGACCAAGGGTGCTTCCTTCGATCACTTATCTGAGTCACCATCCTGCTCCCTTTCTGTCCTTCTGCCCTATTAGCATCCATTTAATCGGTCCCCAGTGCCAAGAGCCTTCTATGAGGAATCCCTGCCTGATTTCTGCTTACCCACTGCACCGTGGCTGGCATATCCCTCCCTCTATCCAATGCCAGCCTGAAGAACTTTCTAGGGTGGTCAGAACTGAGAAGAACAAGGAAATTTTAGAGTAATGAGCAATTGTGGTTTCAGTATTAGATATTATGGAGCAATAACTGAAAAATATTATATTCTAGGCCTGAAAGGAATTTAGAAGCCCAAGATATCCCTCAGAGTCAGGAAAGAGATGGACAGAGGATGGGGGACAGGTGAAAGGTGAAGGTCTGCCTTGACTCTGAGCTGGAAAGCCATTCCAGTGAGGCTGGGCCCTGATGGGCCCACTGGGTCCACTCAGCAGGCTTGCAGTTTGTTTGACTTAAGTGTTGACTTTCTACTCAAGGCTTCTCAACAGAAGGACAGGGACATTTGGGGCATGTGTTTCTTTGTTGGGAGGGCAGGGCTATCCTCACAACCTATTGTCATCTTAGGCCAGATGGTACTTTCTTGCAGGTCATTTAGCAGCATGTCTGGCCTCTACAGGCCAGCGGCACCCTCCAGTCAGATGACCTCCAGTCACACTATTCAAAGATGCCGGCAGATCCTATCAAATGTCCTTCAGGCAGCAAACTTGCCAGAGAAATGCTGCTCCAACTAGGACACCTTACATTAAAAATAAATCTACGGCCAGTGGTGAGAGGGCTCAGTGGATAAAGTCAAACCCTGACAAACTGAGTTTGATTCCTGCAACCCCACGGGCAGAGGAAAGAACCAACACTGGTTTTCCTCAGACCTCCACATAAAGACCCAGGCACATGCACTGTCTCTCTCATACACACAAAATATAGAAATAAAAAAAAAATAAGTGAAATTTATAGCCTCTCAAAAAAAAAAAAAAAAAAACCACCTACAGATGTGTGAAGGCTGCATCAATATCTCCATCTGAGGTGATTTCCAGCTGCCTCCATGACGTGGCACGAGACCTATTTCTGCAGAACAAAAAAATCTAAAAACTCCTTGGCTCAAAGCAGCCTTTACTGTTCTGCCTTCAGGTGCTTGTCAGAGCTCAGCCAATTTCCTGCCTCAAGGTCTTCACAATGCAACAGTCAAGGTGTCTGCCACATTGTGGTCACTATGCCGGCCGACTGGGTAAGCATGGGCCTCCCAGCTCAGGCACAGGCTTCCTGTTAGAGTCCAGTTCCCTGTGTGGGGGGACTGCCTGGAGGGCCTCAGCTGATCAGACAACTAGCCAGGACCACCCACTGCTCCTCGCCTCAGGGGGCCTCTCCACTGGCCAGGTGACAAGATGGCAACTTGTTTCCTTAGAGAGAGCAAGGGGACCAGAGGACCTCAGAAAGAACCAGAGTCCATCCTTCATTGCTAATGTAGGAAGTGACCTTGGTCCTTGTTCAATTATGGGGTTCTAAGTGGATGCCATTAGGGGGCCTGCAGGGAGCTGCTGCAGACACTGATGTAGCCATTTCATGAGCTCAGCAAAAAGCTGTAACTGGACAGCCTAGAACAGCAGAGGTTCTGAGACTAAAGTCAAGGCCTCAGCCAGGCTTGGTTCTCCCTGTAGGCTCTAGGGATGACACTTTCCTGTTTCTTTCAGCTTCTGGTGGCTGTCAACAATCCTTGGTGTGCCTTGGCTTGAAGGTACAGCTGCCATCTCAAAGGCCATTCCCCTGCATGGCCCTGCCCAGATTTCATTCACTTTACAAGGATGCACTTTAATCTAGTATGGATTTGTCTTAACTTGGTATCTTCCCTAAAGACCTTATTTTCAGAGGAGGTCATTTTCACAGGTACTGGGGACTAAGATCCAGCAGCTCATTTTAGGGAACACAGCAGAGCCTGAAGCACAGGTGGTGCCAGTGTGTGTGTGTGTGTGTGTGTGTGTGTGTGACATGTATGGCTGTAGCACCCACACTGAGAGATGCCCTGCTAATAAAGACTCCTGTGTGACCTTGGGGGCTCCTTCAGGGAGGATTGCCCTTTGTCCTCAAACAGAGTGCTCTGTGCCCTGACCCAAGCTCTGCTCCCATTTCTGCTCATGTCTTGAAACATAAGGAAAGACAGGGCAAGGTCACAGATAAGAGGAGACAGATATACTATATGGCATCCTGGGATGTGTCCTGAAACAAAGTCCACGAAGTCTGGGTGGTTTCGATCACTGCACCTTGCTATGTAAGACTTCGTATTTATGGGAAGCAGTTGGCTAGAGGGTGCTCGGAAGCTCAAACTTATTTCAAACTGCTAATTGATGACTAAGGGCAGAACCTCTTCCTCAAGGGTTTTAATTTGATAAGTAAATGGGGGTGTGTCTGGGAGCAGGACTGTGGGGAAGTAGGACCCCAGGGAAGACCCCACAGGCAGAAACAGCCACTTTCATTCATTGGCTCCTCATTTGCAAAACAAGACACAACCTAGAGATGTTAGGAGTCCTTGACAACACTTCAGGCCTAGCTAGGGTGGCTGGAAACCCCAGACCAGCGGGCAGCAGAAATTTTAGGTCTCAGTATTTGCCCATGTTTTTGGCTCCCACACTGTGACATTATTATGTGGATTGAGGGACCTATCATAGGAGACGCACAACAACAGAGACTAACTTAAGACAAATCCATTCTCTCTCTAGATCCTCTCCTTGTCACCTCTTTCTGTCTCCTTCCTGCTCCCACACTGTGTCTAGGGACTCAGTATCTCCTTCTTTGCCTTCTTGGAAGTTCAGGTACCCGGGTCTTTCTGACCAACACTGTTCATGTTTGAGAATGATGGCTGTCTTAGGAGAATCTGGGCACCAACTTGGGGGACATCTTCTGCACATCTCACCGGGATGTGAAGCCCCCGTCTCTCTCTTCCTGGACACATTGCAGTCATGGCTTTAGTTCACTGTCTAGACAACCTCCTGGGTCAGAATCATTTGGGAGAAGCTGGCAATGTAATTATTGGCTCACAACAAAGCACTGATATTTCAAAGTGACTTGGGTTAAAATTATGCAGCAAAGTCTATTTTCCCTTAGTCCTAGGACAATGTCAGCCATTCTCATTTGCATCCTAATGGCTCTGGAAGAGAAAAGGGCAAAGTGTTAGATCACAGCCAGCCCTGGGAACTGGAGATGGGAGAATGCCAGGTGTGTGACTATCTCATCACATGGGTACCAAACACACGGAGGTGAGGACTGCTGGGTCAGAGGACCAGCTGAGACTTTGGCAAACCAGAAGCACTTAAGTGAAGGCAGCCCCTTGGTTCATGTTGGCTAAAAGAACACTTAAAGGTAACTTGGTCCAGGCTCTAGCTCCTGTTACTTTACAGATTAGGAAAATGAGGCTCATGGGATGGAACAACCTACCCCAAGGTCACATCATGAGCCTATGAGAGGATAGGCTTGGGTGCTGGGGCTCTATCCCCCAGTTCCTTGCAGCTTTTTTGTTCCTGGAAACAACCAGAAGGAACCAAATGACTGTCTGAGGAGATTGTGTCCTTAGGATGTTGGGACCATGTACTTTCTCTCCCTGAGAGAGATCATTGCCCCAACACTTGGTTTTTCCCACGAGAGCAGGCCTCCCTTCTCTGCAGAAACATCCCAAGTCTCCACCATGTTCACTCATGAAAGACATACCCAACACTGATGGATGCCTTCAACCCATTCATACGTGACCACATCACACAACAGTGCATCTTACCTAGTATATATAGAGGCATGGTAGTCACTAAAACACACCAGTAGCCCCAGGGACTAAACCAGGAAGGATCAAAGAGCTGTGACCCATTCTCTCTCCATCACTCTGTTCCTCCTCTCCCTCTCCCCATCACCATCACTCCCTGGCTCCCTCTCTGCATCCCTTTCTCTTCTTCATTGTCTTGAGTTTGCCCCTCAAATCAGTGCAAATGCAATGGGAAGCATGACCTGAGGTCCAGCAGCCCTGCAACCTCACAGCCAAGGCAAGAGAGAACAGAGAGCTCTCCTCACCATCACCAGTGCCCACTCTGGCTGGACCAGTGGGACCTCAGTGTCAGTCCCCACCAGCTCTGTGTGGTAGGCTCAGGAAATGGATGTGATGGGCAGACCACAAAGGAAGAGTTCCTGTGTTCCATGGCAATGGGGAGCTGGCCAGGAGCCCCCTCCCATTCTGCTCCATCTCCAGCACTCCCTCCTCAGTGCACAGTACTCTCCCTGTCATTCCTCAGACCCTGACCTGGGACGATGTGTATGAGATCAGGCAAACTTCCCTCCTTTTCTTCTGAGATGGTGGTCTCTTAATGTAAGGAGGCTTACTAAATTTCTCTAGAATTACTAAAGCTGACATTTATCGGGCCTTTGCCATGTGTCGGGCAGCATGATGAGTGGTGCTTATATGAAGTCAAGTTGACCCTTCAAGCCTACAGGTGAGGTGGAAGCCACCATTGTCTCCATCCCAAGGGTGAGGTAGCTGAGGCGCTGGGCGTTGGAGTGAGCTGCATTGTGAGAACATGGAGAGGGAGAGGTCAAAAGCAGGACACTGGACTGCTGCAGGCCTGGGTGCAGTCACCCAGTGCCCTGGGAGGCTGCAAGCAGGTTCACTCTGGGCAGGGCAGCAGAGAGGGGCAGGTGAGCCCCAAAAGGGCAGCAGAGCGGAGTGAGCCCTCAGCCTGCATCAAGAGTTTTCAAGACAGTTACTGTTTGTGACACAGACCCACTAATACATAACCCTGTGCTTTCACAATACGTTTTGGAGATAAGTGAGCAGAAGTTCAGAGTGGGCATCTTGTCTTAGAGATAGATGCACAGCTGGGACAGCAGGCCACCCGGGCTGTGATTCAAGTCTGCCCAGCAACCCTATAGGACACCCTTCTCAGAGCAAAGAACCTCAGGTCTGAGCCTGGGGCAAGGACATGAAACTGTCAAGGACCTTTGGGAAGGTGACAGTCCTGTGCCTACATTCAGTGCCCACTCCCATATGGAGAACCGATGTGGCCTTGGGGGCAGGTGGGAGAGAGGGGTGGCCCTCTTCCACCCATGCTCTTGAGCTCTCCCCAGCTCATGTCTCTGTATCCAGAAACAGCTTCCACCCTTGAAAGTAACCTGCTATTTGTGTGTGACCTGTTCCAACCATGGACTGTGCACGGCCTTGGTTGTGATTTTCACAGACAGGACCCTCTCATTTTTCTGAGGTCTGTATCATCCTTTCCTACATGCTGGTAGAGGCAGAGGCAAGAGGAACAACTTTGTTCATCCTTTATAATGACCCTTGACTGGGGCCGTCCAAAACACAGAGACTCAGAGAGGCAGAGGAGAGAACTGTTCACAGCTAACCACACCATGGGGCAGAGCCAAGATTCAAACTCTGTCTTGTTGACTTCAAAGCTCACAGCTCTAATGCCAGCTTGATGGTGTGTCTTAGCCAGTGTCACGATAACAGAGATATAGCCAAATCCTCCCATTTGGCTCAAAGAAGTAGCAAAGATGTGTGGAGTGTGGGGTGTGAATGGAGGGCAGCAGAAGTGTGAACCAGGGCCAGGGTTCACACAGAAGGGTTGTGTTCACCTGGAGGATGCAATCTTTGCAGCTCTTAATGGCACCATCAGTCACACAGACTTTACTTTTTTTGTTTTTGTTTTGTTTTGTTTTGTTTTGTCACGACAGGGTTTCACTGTATAGCCCTGGCTGTCTTGGAACTAGCTCTGGAGACCAGGCTGGCCTCAAACTCACGGAGATCTGTCTGCCTTTACCGCTCAAGTGCCATTAAAGGTGCCAGCTACCTCCACCAGACTTTGCTTTTAAAAAGGTCTCACTTCCTGAAGGCAGGCTACCCAGCAGACACTTGGGTGACACTCAAATGGATACAGTAAACAGCTCCTGGAAGGAGAAATCCTATTTTAATCTCAAATTCCAAGAACTGAGAGTTCTTGGATTCATTTGGGCCACCGGCCCCTCCCTCAGTGAAACATGGTGATTCCACAGAGATAGGAGTCCTGATTGACCTGGGCTAGGTCATCTACTACAACCCCCTGACACTGAAGGAGGGCCAGTCTGTGGCCCCTGATGAAGACTGGGAGAGGCTGTCTGGGTAACCCACAAGTGAAGAAGGCCCAGGATGACGGGACTGCAAGATGACAACACAAGCAGCCAGCACCGGGGCTGTGAAGAGCAGGGTGTGCACCCCAGAACAGTATGTGCCCAGGCATGAGTGTGTGAACTAATAGTTTGGCATAGCTGGAGGCCAGAGCGTGAGTGGGAAGGGTGTGAGACTCAACTGCAGGGAGAGAAGCAGGGCCACAGGCCTTCTGGGGAGCTCAGAGCAGGGATTCTGCGGAGGTAGAAAGTGGAGCTGAGGGAACAGGCTCTGGGCTGGACTCAAGCTTTGCAGACTTGGAGAGCAGTTCCTCCCACCCCCACCCACCTCTCTCTCTTCCTGCTTCTCCATCTATGACATGTGTGTGGGAGGACTTGTTGTAAGTGCTAGGATCAGATCCGGCCTCCCACCCCAAGGGCAGAGGTGGAGAAACACTGTTGTTGATGGGTGAGGAACACAGAATTCATGAGATAAAACTCCAGGGCCCTTGTTGAAGGATAGGATGTGGGAGAGGACAGAGTCCAGGCTAAAAATAGGCAGGAGGACGAAAATCTGCCCTTGACCTTGTATCCCTTCATTTTTAACTTTTGAACAAACAAATATTCTCTGAAAAAAAAGTCTGACCAATTTCCCTAGAATTTTTTTCCTTCTCCAATTCCTTAAAAAATAATTCTAAGGCCATTTGACTCTCAGTTTGGAAATCTTAGTGTTTTTTTTTTCTTTTCTCTTTTAACCTGAACATGTCAAGCTGGGCATACTGTGAATATCCTTCTTCCAGAACCTTCTCTGAGCCTCACTTCTCCCTAGGGCTACCCACTTCTGGGCCATTGTTGTTTGTATGGTGGGAACAGACTGACAAGTGGCTTGGTTGGTGACCGTGAGTCTAAAAAAAATCAAAAGATGAGAAGGAGGAAGAGGAAGAGGTGATAGCAACAAATAGCAGTCACCTCCAGGGAGTAAAAGGAGTCAGTCTGTGTTACCACCTAACAAGCGCTATTTGATGTCCAAGAGCAAACAAGGATGCTCGAGTGGACACTGTGTACAAAACCTCGTCATCCCAAAGCCGCCTTTGCAGTTACAAATGAATGAATTGGTAAATGAATCTGGACATGAGGAGCACGTTTTACTTGAATCACATGGTTTGAAATCAAAGGAAAACTTCTGTGGAGAAGACAAACAAACAGCACAAAGCTTTCTACGTTGTTTTTTTTATTATTATTATTGTTGTTTTTGGTGTTAAGGCCTGGAGCCTGATAACTGAATGAAACGAGGTTGGACAAACATGGGACCAGGTGGCTCATTGTGTTTAATGAGAATATAAACCTCACATTTCCATTACGGCATTCAGCTGCCCGGGGTGGAAGTATGGAGAGAGGGAGGGTATAAACAGGTGGACCTGCTTCTCCATGTACCCAATAAAGTCTCAGAGAGAATTTTCCCTGGGGAACCAGTAGCTAGGTACAACAAACTAAATTCTCTTTGGATACTCTGTCAATCTGATGGGCATGGCTCACTAGGACTCCAAGGCCCATCACATATTGCTCCCTGCTGGTGACATGTAACAGTTTCCCAGGTACCCATATCCTGGTCACTGGCAATATAGTTACAGCAGCCACAGCTGATGACTCTTGAATCCTTCACTGTGTGTCAAACATCATCCCAGGACCTTGGCTTTGTTACCTCATTTTCTGGATGGTGACTACACTATTGTCTCTACAGGGAAGGGAGACTGCAGGCTGTCCAGTCCATTGTCCACCATCTCTGGTGGTATCTTCAAACCCCAGGATCTCCCAGTCTGGAGTGGGGTAGGCAGAGAAGGGCAGGTGTTCAGACTGGTGGGAGGAGAGTGAAGGACCCCAGGTTGGAAAGCTCTGTGGGGGAACCCTCTGTGGTTTGCTGTGGAAGAAGACAAGGCTGGAGGGAGCCAGGCCACAGGCAAACCTCTTAAGGTATCAAATGTTGCAGCACAATCCCCAAAGGTTCACTCTCACAGCTGTAGTGGGCCTGGCACAGGGGCCTGGTAGTAGCCCTGAGACAAGAGCCAGGAACACAGTTGGGTGGTGACAAGCGTCCAGGCAGGATAGGGCCTGACTGGCTCTGAGAGGACAGATACGTCTGCTGCTGGTTGCCTGTCCAGGAAGAGACGTAAGACAAAAGAAGGGATCTTGCCAGAGAAGCCTCCCTTGAAAACCCCATGGGGACAGCCTAGTTACTGCTTAACACTGGCCTCAGAACCAGCTCTCGTCGTTGTTTGGGAGGTTCCTCGTCACACAGTAACTTCCTCTCTGGATCACCTTTTGGGAACACTCTGGAATGTCAAGGCTTTGCCCATTCATCAAGGCCAACAGAGCCACCCAGCTCTCTACCCTCAGCAATAACTCAGGGTCAAGGGCTGCGGGGCATCTGATCTGCTCCTTGGCAGCTGACATTACCCTATCCCTCCCGGTACAGAACCCCCTTCTTGGCCCAAGGGAGGGGGGATTGGGCAGGGATTCAAGAACAAAATGCTGCTTTCTCTGCTCTTGGACCAGAGCCAAGATTTAATTTTTCATTTTCAAAAACATGAGTGGTCAGACCACAGCTTGGAAATGGAAACCATCCTGCTAGCTGCTTGCTTGCTCGCTGTCTCCCACACTTTCCCACCTGCAGAGAAGGCAAGCCTCCAATGGGGCGGGTGTCAGCATCCCGGCTCAGGAGTGACTGGGGCTTTAGTTGGCACCCATGGGCCCCAGCACAGCTCTGGATTCTCCACAGCTGCCTCTGAGACTGCATTCTTGACCCAGGCATGGTGATGCTTATTGGTTATCTCACACCAGGGAGGCTGAGGCAGAAGGACAGAGCTGGAGGCTAGCTCAAGTTGTTTAGTGAGACTGTCAGAGAAGAGAGAGAGTGGATGAAGAGGGGAGAAAGAAACTGGAAATATGGATGGGCCAGATGACAGGTGTCCAGCTGCATATGCTGAACACCTAATGGTAAACACTCTGCATTCTCCAGGTTTAAGCTCAGCCAAGACTTTTTATCTAGAGGGGAAAAAAATGACATCATCAGTAACTCTACCCTCACGCTTATGTTTCCTCCCTGTCTGGCCAGGTTTACAGGCACTTTTAGAAGAATGGGAAGCTTGGAGACCGCGCTACCCTTAGCAAGTCACAGGACCACTCTACACTTGATGGTCTCGCAGCATCTTCAGGGTCACAGGACACTCGTAAATACCAACATTCATGGATGCCCAAACCCTTCACATAAAACATGTGGTGTTTACACAAGGCTTTAGCAACTTCTCCTACCAGCAGCTCTCAACCTGTGAGTTCTGACCCCTTTTACAATATCTCCAAAAATATTTACATTACGATCGGCAACTGTAGCAAAATTACAGTTATGACATAGCAACGGAAATAATTCTATGGTTGGGGGTCACCACAAAATGAGGAACTGTATTAAAGGGTCACAGCATTAGGAAGGTTGAGAACTACTGGCTAGACCATGAGTGACATAGTTAACTGATCCATGGAAATGCTATGTAAATACTTGGACTACCTTGCTTAAGGGATGAGAGCAATATGAAGTAGTGAGTAGCATACCTTGTTCCCACCATTCCCTCTGTCACTGCTTCCACTGGAGGACACAGACTGTGAGCACAGAGAGCAGCTGTGTTCACTAGTGGGACAAATACTCTGTGAGCTGAGAAGCCAGCCTGGTAGGGGAAGACTTTGTTTTCTTCCCACACTTCAAGGAGAAAGAGGGCCCCAGAAGAGTAGAGTCACTTGGCCTTTAGGGAAGGTATACCCTACTGTTACCAAAATTTTAGGTTTGGAAGTGTGAAGAACTGGCTTGTCTGAAAGGGACCAAACCCAAGGACCGAAAGGGTGGCTTCCCATGCCCATGATGGGCCCCAGAGGAACAGAATCGCCAAGGGACATGGCCTATGGCTGGACCCTGGGAAAAGGACTGGCTCACAAAGGATTCTGAATTTATGCCCAGTGATCAGGAATCTGGGTGTGGGGCCTTCTGGGACACAGCACCCTGAGCTGCTCTCAGGAGGCTGCCATTCCTGGCTTCACTCAAAGTCCACCAGAATTATGTTGGCCGGGTCTCAGGAACTGTGGCCCAGCCAAGGTGAAACACACAACAAACCCTCACACAAGGTGAACTCTCATGGCTGATAAAAGCCACGTGGAGTCCAGTTACATCAAGCACAACACCACTTCCGGGCAGCTCCACCAACCACAACTGAGGTGGACCAGATGTCTGTGTTCATTCACAAAGGTTGTGTCAGTAGCACATCAGCCTTACAAAATCAGGGGATGGGGGGCAGTTCCCAAGAAGAGACCTCAAGGATCATTAATCCTCAGAGTATTAAACAGAACACTGAGACAACCTTGGGGACTGGGGGTGGTGCATCCCGTGCTGTTGCTATTTCTGATCCAATGTCACTTTCATACAACCAGAGACTATGAGAAGTTCTGCTTGTTATCACATGACCTTCTGTTTGCCCTATCAGAAATTATTCAGACCATTTTCTCCCACAGTGGATGCTGCAATAGGTCTTGTCATCACATCAGTTCAGGTCCATTTGGTTGCAAAATAGAATTCACCCATGTGGGGACACAGCTGGAAGGCCATTCCCACACAGGCACATACATACTGGGAAGGAATCCCTGCATGCTGTCCTGTCATTAGCAGCCATGAAAAGCAGAGAGGCTTTGACACTGCAAGGAAGCAGATCTAGAACTTACTATTCATTCATTTGCTGTGACTTGCACTGTGTGGCTTAACATCTCCAATTTCTTTATACCCATCAGTACACAAGGAATTTTTGAACCAGAAGGAAGTACTGTTTGTCTCATGAACGTCTAGACGATGAAAAGCATGTAATCTAGTCCCCCTTCTGACTTGGCCCTAGGAAGCTCGAAGGGCAATGCACAGTGTCTATTACACCTCAAGAGGCCATGTGATCCTTCCTTGTCTCCCCAGTTGTGAGCTATTTAGGGTGACATGCACCTCGCTGGGCAAGGTGAGTTCCCAGAGTCTGATCTTCAAGTTCTTACAGACATGTTGATTCCATAGTCAGTTCATGTTTTGAGTCAGGCCCTGGGCTGATTGCTCAGCCCATTCTTCCAATCAGGGGTGTGTGAAGCAGTCACTGGCATGCATTCTATCTTGCAGACTCTAAAAGGCCAAGGGGCCAGAGAGATGACTCGATGGTTAAAGGGGCTTGATGTCAAGACTGAGGACCTGAGTTTGATTCCCAGAACCTGCTTGGTAGAAGGAGAGAAGTGACTCCCAAAAAATTGTTCTCTGACCTCCACATGAGTGGTGTGGCATGCACATGCTTTACCACATGAGATAGATAGATAGATAGATAGATAGATAGATAGATAGATAGATAGATGATAGATAGGTTATAGATAGATGATAGATAGATGATATATAGATAGATGATAGACGGTATATAGATGATAGACAGACAATATATAGATAGATGATAGATAGATGATATATAGATGATAGACAACAG
This sequence comes from Cricetulus griseus, assembly GCF_003668045.3. Classification (NCBI taxonomy): domain Eukaryota; kingdom Metazoa; phylum Chordata; class Mammalia; order Rodentia; family Cricetidae; genus Cricetulus; species Cricetulus griseus. Next base: position 48,086,711 of record NC_048600.1, on the reverse strand, counting down.
ATAGATAGATGACAGACATAGATGATAGATAGATAGATGACAGATAAATATATAGACTATAGACAGGTGATAGATATATAGATAGATGATAGTAGATAGATGAGAGAGAGAAAGAGAGAGAGACAGAGAGAGAGAGAGAGAGAGAGAGAGAGAGAGAGAGAGAGAGAGAGAGACAGAGAGGATGATAATTTTAAGAAGAAATTTTCCCAAGTCTAAGAACATGGAAAAGTGGTACCAAGATGTCAATCTGTATCTGTGGCCCCAAAGGCCCCATTTTACCTTTCCACACCACTGCCAAAGGCAAGCAAAGAGACTATATCCTCCATCCCTAGGACCACGCCTCTTCTCCTCCTACATTCCCTCTGCATCCCTGCACCTCAGACTGTCACTCTGCCTGAGGTGCTGCTGTTGGTGTCTTGGTCCTTCACAAACTGACAGGATGGTAGAATGTGATGGTTGGTGTCAGTCATCAACTTAACAGAGTCTAGAATTGTCTTTGAGGCCTTTGGGCCTCAGCCCTAGTATTCTCATGGGCATGAAATGGCATGGAGGTCTCTGCCATCTTAGGTCTCCCGTAGCTTGAATGTGGGTAGACGCTGTTAGCAGGGGACAGGGACAAGCATGGCACAGAGACAAGGCCTTGATCTTGGGCCTCACCTTTCAGTGGCCATGGATTCTATCCTTGACTACCAGCAGGGTGGGCCACACAGGGGCTTGTTGGTGACCCAGGCAGCTGAGACCAGGACTAACTTTCTGTCCCAGAGATAATCCCAAACTTTCCCTCCTTTTTCTTGGGAGGTGAAGGAACAAGAGGCAGCAAGTATCCTCTTTCCAGTCAGCTTGAGACACCCCTACTTGGAGAGCAAAGGACGGGCCAGGCCCTAAAGCATAGTATTTCTGCACATCACCATGAACGGAGAGGCAAAGTGCCATCATTCTCGTGCGCCAAGCCCTATCAATATGGCTCCAATCTGTACCCAAGCTTTATAAGTGATCATTTACACATAGGCACACACCACTCTCCAGTTGGGGAAAACTGAGGCTCAACGACCCAAAGTGGTAGGTTTAAGGTCCCATAAAGAACTAGGATCTGAGCAGGTTTAAGTTGAAGCAGTGTGCCCGAGGACCGTTCCTCAGTTGGACACTCCACTTTGAGTGCCCTGTCATATAGCGGAGACTTCCTGGCATCTTCCACATACTTGCTCACACAGCCCAGCTCAGGCTGCACTGCCAAGGGCTCAGACCTGATTTGAATTTGGGGTTCTGTCCGAAACAGCTCAGCAAAGGTTTTTGTTGGAATGGCCCTTGCTTTTCTAGTCTTTGAAGACAGTTCAACCACACAGTAAAAGGCAGGTCTTTGCCACAACAAAAGGCAGAAATATCACCAAGGAGTAAACAGAATTCCTTGGCCTCTTCTGAGTGTGTGTCAACATCTAACTGTTCCTCCACTCCTCACCCCACCTCCTCTGTCTTGTCTGTCTTCAGGTCTAGCTCTTGCCTGCCGGGAGGAGTCTTCCTGCTCCACAACTGACAGCTTGGGCTAAAGGCTCGGCCCAAGATGCTTTCAGCAGCTCCAGCCCAGAAACAGGCGTCACCTCCAGCAGCTGAGAAGGCACGAGATGGCCTCCTCACATCACAGTGAACCACCTGGAAAAACCATTCGGCAGCAGCTCCCAGCCCTTACCCTGCCCCCTGGCACACATATGTGGCAGGCCATGGCTGCAGAAACAGGCCTTCCCAGAAAGAAAATGTATGTGACATATGCAGAGCAGTTTGATTTCAACTCAAGGCTGGGAAGGAAACACATCTGAAACAGTCTTGCTTAAAAATAGTCTCCGTGAAGCACAACCGTTTAATACCATGTCTCTAAACAAGTCCTCGTTCCCAAGTAGGCTCGAAACATGATGGAAAACATCAGTCAGACACCCTCCCCAGAGACCCCCACTCACCAAGGGCATGGTGTTCACGGGCAATGAGTATATGCATGCATGCATGTGTGTGTGTGTGTGTGTGTGTGTGTGTGCGCATGTGTGTATGTATGTGCCTATGTGGACACATATATGTGTGTGTGGTTTGTATGTCTGTCCATGTTTGTGCACACACTTGTATGTATATTTCAACAGAAAGATGGCCCATTCAGGTGAATTATGTGTGTGGTTTATGAGTTTGTGTGTGGGTCCCCATGGCGTCCTACTCTGACCAGACCATCATCCTAGCCAGTGAGCACTGGGCAGTAGCTCTGCATGCCTTCCCAGGAGAGAGGCTCATGGTCACCAGGAGTAACTAATGTCCACAAAGGAGAATGCACCTCCTTGTGAGGCGGCTTCTGGTGGGGTTCTAGGGATGAACAAGAGCTCAGCATGCACAGCAGCCGGATGACAAGGACAGTGTTACACTCCTGCTAAGAGGCCCTGGTCACCCAGCAGACACCAGTGAGCCTCCTGAAGCACCAGTGGGGAGCTAAGCCCAGAGGGTGAGTACTGCCTTTGTCCTAATAAAGCCCCCATACTAGCTGAAGACCCTCCCTCCATGCTTACCTCTTTCTGGTCCCCAATTTTTCATTCATTCCTTGTGTTTGGTGATCTGTAGATTGACCTTTCTAAGGTCATCCTGAATGGTTAGTATTTATTGATTTTTCTTTAAAACAAGTCCCTTTGGTTGTGGCAACTAGCTCAGGCCTGGACTGTCTGCTCTGCTTCTTGGTGTCCACACTGAGGACATTTGGGGTCATGTGGGGGAGTAACCTGTGTTGGTAGTACCTCTGACCTCTGCCCAACTGGATGCCAGTGCTCACCCCTAGTTCTGACAAAATATCTCCAGATACTGTCAAATGTCATCTGCGGGACACAGCCACTCCAGCTGAGGACAACTTTTCTAAAAGGTTGCTTGTATTCTACCAATATATGATCCCTCCTCATGGGGGACAAGACAGTGCAGTGTCTCTGACCTTACAGTGTGTCACCCTTCAGGATCCACATAAGCAAACCACCTAGTAAAGAAAGTATCACCAAGGGCCTATGGCAGGGCACTAGGCACTGAGCCAAGGACCACTGGAGAAGAAAGTCCAGATTCTGCAGCAGACAGGCTGGTGTTGACTCTTACAGAAAAGTAAGGACATAGACCTGTAAGACAAGATGACCACTGTGGTCCCAAAGCACAGAACAGGTACAGAAAGATGTCTCCTCCTTCCCCAAATGCAGTGGCCAGTTTTCCCAACTCTGGCCAACAATGCCACTGCCTGGTTCACCTTCCCTCTTTAAATAAAATGGAAAGGTAACAGAATGACTGCCCCCCCCTGGAGCCCCAGGCATAGGCACTGGGTATCTCTGAGTTGAGTACCTCTAGGGTATGGTCATCACTTGTTCTACTCATAAAGCAGTTGTCAAATTCATCCAAGGGGGAGTAGGGTTCATGAAGCCAGACTCTGAAGACATCAACTAAGCTGCCAAATTCTGATCTTAGAGTCCTGATCGTGGCCAGCGCACCACCAGGGAAACTTGAAGTGCCATTCGCATTTGCTTAATACCGCTCTTGGGGCGTTCTGGGAAATGCACTGAGCTGTGCTTTTCAATTTCATTAGTCACCAGTCACTGGGCACATGGCATCATCACACCCGGGCACTGTGCTTCATAAGTCGCTGAATACCTGAGATCAAGTGCAAGGGAGGACCCCAGCTGCCAGACTTCAGGGCAAGGGGAAAGGAGAAATCTGGAATGTGTTTCTACTTACTGTCCATTCCAGTAAAGCGAAACGATCTCTCCCCCAAACATGTGTTACTGCTTAGGCCAGAAACTGTATATATTGGTCTAAATCCAGAATGGTCTATGTGACATACTACTCGGTATGACAAAATTACTACAACCTGCGCTCTCTGTAGAGAGCCTGCTGCAGCAGTGCAGGATGATAATTTGTTATACAGCAAAAGAACATAATAATTTCATGTCAGTGTGGGCCAGGCCTCGGGGTTTTCAAAAGGAAATCTGGGGTGCATATGGATCAGAGCTGAATATGCGACTCTCTCACCTCCACCCACCCCCACTCATCTGGTGAGTGATTAGAAAGGGGTGGGGAGAAGATGGACTGTGAGTACAACATACTGCTTCAAAATGACAAGAACATACATTTGTGCACACGCGCACGTATGTACACACACGCATGTGTACACACACACACACACACACACACACACACAATCAGGTAAACCTAAAATCCAAGACAGGTGGCAGGCTGGGGTTTTCATCACAAGGTGTCAGTGACCAGTGCTGGTTCACATACCAAAAGGAGAGCAGAGAAGCCAAAATAAGGGAATGTTCCCCTTTCAGCGTTGAGCTATTGCAAACAGGTCCAGAGCGAAGCCACGTGAAGGCCTCGAGACACCCCCCAAACCACAGCCCCCCTTCTGGCCCTTGTCTGAGCTAAGGTTTCACTCCAAAGCCGGGCCCCATTCCAGGGCTCTCATCTGTCCCCCTAAGCGGCTCCGACAGATCACTCCACAGTACACGGATTCTCCTTGGGATAATGCCTTGGGAAGTTGTTACCTGAAATATGATCCAGTCGGAGTGTGTTACAGCAAAGCGTTTCTTCATGACACTTTCACAGAGCGAGGCTGCAGAGTGGGAGGAATACATGACTAGAGAAACTCAACCAGAACATGAACCAGCTAGGCTGCTAAATGTGCTCAAGTATGACGCCATTTTTCCTGGTGTGGAAAAAAACAGGAAAATACTCTTCTCTCATCCTTCCCTTCCTTCTTTCCTTTGCCTTCTCCCTCCCTCTATCTCTTCTTCCTCTTCTCTCTCATTGGACAGTTCTATAAGTTGGGGTGGTGCGTGAGACCTAGGAAACTGTATGGAATTTTCTCTTCCTGGGTATTTCCCTGGAGAGCTGGGGCTTTCAAACACCCCCTCAGGTGACTGACAAGTCACACATCTTAACAATTTGAAACTTACAGAAAATGCATGAGGCTCTTCTTCAGCCCATCTAAGGACTGAGCTGTCTTAAGCCTTCCTTAGGCAGCCAGACCTGGGTCTAGAGACCAACGAAATCTATCTTCTTGGAGTTTTTGGTTCAATAAAACCTGAAACATATTTTGCCTGGCACTCCTCAGGATGTTGAAGCCAGCGGGTCCTTTCTGGCAAATGGGATCCATATGTCGCCATTCATTGATACTAAGCCACTAGGGTGCTGTTATGCAAGTACACTTTGATGCACAAGGCCCACAGCGTCTGGAGGCCTCTCCTTTCAAAAACAGGAAGTTTTCCCTTCTTAGGGTGCATGGAGTAAGAGGCCAGCTCCCCCAGAATGTGGGAGGAAGCTCCAGGCTGTGTTTGATTTTTTTTTGCTTGGTGTCAGTCTACCCCAGTCCCTTTCAGTCCCTGCTTCAGGGTGGGGTAGGAAGGGGCCTGTGACAGGCACCTAGACCCTTCTGGTTACCAAGGACTCAGCCATGAGCCACAGTGGACTCAGCACTTTCCTGGGCATGTTTATTACCACTTTAATGGGATGAAAATAGCTCTGTGTTGAGGACTTGGTGGGGACATTTGCCTCCCTTCCTCCAGGGCTACTTCATAGCTGTGGCCTGTGTCCTTTTCCCAGCAGGGCCAATCCCAGGCAGGTTGACAGCATTCCCAGACCTCCAAGGGGCTGTGGTATTTGAATATGCTGACAGAAACATCAAGAACCAGTCTTTGTCTCCTGAGGTTCATATGGACTCCATCGCTACCGCTGGGCAGGGTCAGGAGGCAATACCATAGGTTTGGACATAGGCAATCCTGGATGTAGGGCACCAGCTCTGCAGTCCCCAACCTGAAGACTGGGTTTTCCCTCTTGTGAGCTTTTAGGCCCAGCTTTCAGAACTGTTAGGTCAAAGCACACCCAGGACTGGAACTGACACCTGCCTTGTCCCATTCTCGCTTCCACCATCAGTGACCTAGACCAATTTCAGCTATCCAGCACTTCCTTCATCCTGGGCCTTTCATCTTCTGCCACCTGTGTGGATCAGACGGAGGCACCTTTCCCCTCTGGATCACTCTGAGGTTCACTTATCACAGCAGAATTAGACCATCAAGGGACTGCATTTCCCTGAACACAGTAACGGACATGTGACCTGAGTTAGTCTCTGTGATCAAATGTCACATGGGATTTTCTAGAGGCCCTGGGAAAGTAAAGTTACCTGGAAGCTGGAGGTGCTAAGTGGGTAGCTACAGGCCTAAGTGGCAAGTGATAAAGACACACTAAGGTAAAAAGTGTTTGAAGGCAAAGCCAGAACAAAGAGGCAGAGTAAGAGGTTTGGTGACATTCTTTAGGACCCTGGGTCCAGTCTTTCCTGAACCCTGTTCTCTGTGATATCACCAGAAAAGCCAATGGACTCCCTCAGCCCTGTCCTATGCAGCTGTCCATCAAGTCCTAGCCTTCCTACTCACCCCACTCTCAGAACACGCCTCCACCTTTTGTGTCTGTGAGAAAGGAAGGCACATCTCACCTTCTGCTGCCACAAAGCATCACAAAATTGTTTTGTATGCACTCCTGCCCTTGCTTGGAGTGGGGAGGAGCAAGCAGGAGGCAAGGTAGGCTGCCTGTTGCCCTACCCTGGACAGGAAATAAACAATGCCTACCAGCACCTGAGGGCAGCCTGTGGAAGTGGGGAACTGAACATGATCTCTGCACTGCCCCCAACACACACACACACACACACACACACACACACACACACACACACACCTCTGAGCTCTGCTGTTACTAAGTCCTTTAGACTGATTGCCATGAGCAGTCCCCAAGCGTGTCACATGCTCAGCCTGGAATCAGAGCTTCAACCCACAAGTACAGAAGCCAAACAGGATTTCATCCCAAGACTTCAGACAGCCTCTTGCATTTCTGAGCTCCCCATAAGCAAGGGGTACTTCTCCAAGGGCCGCTGGAGGCCTGCAGGTGTGCACCAAGTGTCACCCTCCACACAGCCCTACCCCTGAAAATAAGCCAAAGTTTGGTTTATGTCTAATCTCAGAGGGTACAGAAGCCACTTGTACAATAGAAAATCGCCCACATGACAAAGTTGCCACCCCCTCCCCAGCAGTTCAAGAGAATTTGGATATGGGGATGCTTTGTCTATATGAAACTACAAGACTTTAAAAATGGCTAAGAATGGATTTCAATCATTTTCATCCTGAAGGTGATGATAGGCATCTGAGATAGGAGCACATGAATTAGTTTGGCCTGCCCACTACACATGTGCATCCGTATCAGAACATCCGGCCACTTACTACAGCTACGTACACAGAAGGCCACTAGACCCTGACACTACAGTGTGCAAATCACACCCCTGTGGCCATTATGCTTTTTGCTTTTATCAAAGAATTCAACAAACTCCCTGAGGTGGTCCGTACTTGTTATAAAATGAGCTTGAGTTCAATGGCTTTGCCTAGCTGCAAACATACTCAAGATGACTTGTGTGAGCCTGTGCTTTTGGTAGCTCAGATGCAACAGTGCATTTTCAGCTTACAATGTGCCGTATTTATCGGGATGTAAGCCCAACCCAATCAGTCCATACCCATATAATTTCACTTGTAAAGGTAAATAAATGTTTTAAAGTCTCAAAAATAGAGAATGTTTGTAAATTTAAAATGTTGACATAATTTCAAAGTCACATCTAAAGCTCAACAGTGCACCCAACCAAACATGTAGTCAGGCTGTGAGTCACAGATCTGCATTGATGATCTGGGTCAAGGAGGAGCAGGTGTGTGTTGGAGTCAGGCTCAGTCAGGGATAATAGGGAGACAGGGAGGAAGGAGGTAGGTCTCTGTAGAAGAGAGGACTAGCCCTTGTGAGGAGCAAATGTCTGCATTTAGCCTGTAGACATACACACACTCACACCCACACATACACATATGCATACACACTTACACACACATGCATATACTCATATACACACATGCACATATATAGACACTCACACACATATACACCTATACACACACACACATACATGCGCACACACATACACACACTAACACATATACACACACTCACTCTCTCTCTCTCTCTCTCTCTCTCTCTCTCTCACACACACACACACACACACACACACACACACACACACCACACAGCTCAGACCTAAAAACTGTCTTCCCTATGTCTGTTTTTCTCGCCTCTGGTCCCACAGCAATGTGAGTGGGAACAAAATGCTAGCCACACATAAAACTCTGAATTCTCTAGATACCACATTTATAGCATGCAAAGGAACAAATAAAATTAATTTCAATAACGTGTTCTATTTGGTCCAATACATCAAAAAGAAATCATTACAATGTGATCAATATAAACACTCATGAGACATCCCCATCCTTTATATCTGTTCTTTCTTCACACACCACTGGATGTTTATATGAAGAATGCATCTGTCTCCAATGGACAGCAGCAGTACCAAGCTTGGCCTGGTACCTAGAAGCTGAGTGTTGGGCAGTGAGACCCAGATCACCATGAGTGTCCAGTAGGTGAAAAACAAGGGACCTCGGGACTCTCACTAGGAACTAAAGTGGACTTTGTAACTTAGTGTGAGGAATCTACTTGACTAGGTGAAGTTCCTGGTCCTCAAGAGATGCTGGGACAATGAGGGTCACTACACATTCTACAGTACCTGGCACACAGCAGGCACCAAGAGCCCACTTGTAGAATGAATACAGGAAGAATGGCTCCTATGTTCTGTTGGTCTGCAGCAGTAGTTCTGACACTTCCTTGTGGTGACAGGCCCCGTTGCTCATCTAATAAACACTGTGGAAACTCCTCCCCACAAAATCCATACAAACTCAAAATGTTTGGATAAAATTGCACATTTACAGAATCTCCAGAAACCATCTGCAGACTTCTTGGTGTATGGATCCAAGTAAGAAATTCATGACTTAAAAAAATCATTTCTGTTTCCAACAAATGCTTATCAAGTTTCTTTTTTCTTTGTTGTAGAATCATTTATTTAAGAAGAGAAACTAGCTAATGCCTTTCCAGTTAAGAGAGGTGTGATGGCTTTATCGATGAGGACAAGACTTTGGATGAATTGGTAAGAACACACAATTTCTGCCATTGGAGTTGTCTTTTTCTTGCAGCATTCATGTGTCAGCACCATGTCACTGTCACCATACATGAGTGTGGGAGTCACAGATCATCCTGACTGACTTGTTCAAATAAGAGAAAATATGCAGAGCAGAAAGAGAAATGCATGAAAATAAGAAGTCTATGATCAGCAGTGTCTGCCATGAAGACACCACTCACCACTTCACATATTTCCTAGTTCTTGTTTTTGCTCATCAGATCCTGACAATAATTATTTTTACTCATATTTCATATTTGCTTCACATTTACCTGTGTCTGAATATCACATTTGCAATACATATGTAGAACTACTGTCTTTACTTTTATACATTGCTACATTTACATAATTACTGCATACATGTCTCTGTGCATACACACAGGACTTCATATATATATATATGTATATATATATATATATGGTTTAGCTTATTGTTTCTTAATAAGTTTCCTGGATTATCTTAAACCATTTAATTAGCCAATACCATGGAATTGAAGTACCACATTTGCCTTTAATCATTCTTCTACTCCCAGAATTTGAATTGTTTTTCAATTACTGCTTTTAGAAATACCACTGAAGTAAATAGCTTAAACATACCAACACATTTTGCATAGATTTCCATACTCATTCCACATTTGACCTCTGTCCCAATTACAGTCCCATGAGCAATACAGGACTCCCTCAGGCCCTCTCTACCTGACAGAGCCAGACCCTGGCAGACATGGTGAGAGTGGCTTGGTCCTCTGGTCTCTGTCTGACCTTGCACTTCTGGCCATCACCCAGACTCTCAGATAGTTCCAGGCATCTAGGCATCCAGGGTCATCCTGGCATATGAGGAGCCCAAGACAAATGTTTCCAAGTAGCCCTGAAGTCAACAGTACAGCCGGGACCCCTTTTCCTTTGATCAGAAGTGCATTGGAGGTTTACTAGACCCCTGCACGGCTCCAGGAGCTGGCCATATCATGAGAGACATAGCAGATGCATTCCACCCTAAGAATAGACAGGAAAGAAGTGAACATATTAAAACAGGAACTGAAACAAGCATGAACGATGATTAGCAATTATCAATGGAGGGAAAGACAGGAGTGTGCCTGAGCTGGAGGCCCAAGGACTCTCTTTAACCTGCTGAGCTCTCCCACCACCCTAAGCAGTAGCCACTGTCCTTTGCTTCCCCCTTTCAATCACCATAGCTACAGCACTTGGCCCTCAACATCAAGGTTCTTAAATAAAGTGTGCATCCCTCTCGTTGCTCCCAGCTCAGTGCTCTTAGTCTGTGTCTTCAGGATAAAACCCAGGGCAGTATTGTTGCACCAATAAAGAAGGAATTCATTTCCATGGCCAATGCTTAGAAAGAAGACCTCATCAGGAGCCATCCCACCTATGCTATCTTCACCTTCAAGGTCATGGGAGAAGTGTGCTATAGAGCTTCAAAGGTACCACTGTGGATCTGCACCAACTAAGTGCAGCATTAGAAGTGGACTTGGGAGGCAGAAACAGGCTGATTTCTGTGATCCCAAGGTCAGCCTGGGCTACATATCAGTTCTGGGTCACACCATGTCTCAAAAGAAAAAACTTTAAAAAAAAAAAAAAGGAAAGAAAAGTAAGGAGGTTGACCCCTACCAAGAACAAGGGGATGTTAGCAGCTGACCTCATGGTGGAAGGATTTAACTTACTTTGGCCAGCCTGGCAGCAGTGTGGAAATGCCAGCCTACAGAGTGGTTCAGGGCCATTGGTCATATAGGCAATTGATGACAGTGGCTCTGCCCTGGGTTTTATCCTGAAAGAGAGAGACCAGAGTGATGAGAAAGACCGGCCCTTTAGTTAAGAAAGGATGTCGTGGGGAAAGCACTGTCGTCAAGGTGGTTGAAGGGGAAAGTTGAGTAGAGACAGAACAGTGGCTGCTGCTTGGGGTGGTGGGAGAGCTCTGCAGGCCTCTCATGATAGATGGACTCGGGTGGGACTGTGAGTGGGTGGTTTGGGGATAGATTGATGTATGGGGTTTCCAAGGAAGTGTGGTAATTAGCCTTGGCAGAGCAGCTGCCTCCCTTGAGAGGAGGAAAGACCTAGGGATACAGCAAGACCCTAACTGCTCTCCCTGCATGCCCAGTGGGGGCTCTGGATTCTACCTTGAGGCTGCTTAGATCCCCAATTATGTGACCCCCCCTCTTAGCTGGCTTCTCAAAGGTTGATGACAAAGACAGAAATTCTCCAGCTGCTGGTAAGGCACAGCCTCCCTCTACTGCCCTACCCCCTACCCCCCAGCTCCCAGGCTCTTCTTGATTTGTAGCCACATAATGTTGGTGCATATTTAAGTGCTCAGTAAGATTTCACTAACACATTCATGACCATTAATAAAATGTAAAAGACCATCATGGCGAGGGAGCCTGGTGTGGGCTACCTGCTGCCTTTATCCTGGACACCTTTGTAATCTGCTTAGATTCTGATCCTACAAGGAAGAGTGAAGCTAAGACACCTGGAAGTCTCTGCTCATATAAACACATTCACAGCCGGGAGGTGGTGGTGCATGACTTTAATCCCAGTACTTGGGAGTCATAGACAGGCAGATCTCAGTGAGTTTGAGGCCAGTCTGGTCTACAAAGTGAGTTCCAGGACAGCCAGGGCTATTCACAGAGAAACCCTGTCTCAGAAAACCAAAACGACAAAAACATAACAACAACAACAAAAACAAAACAAAAAAAAACAAAACAAACAACAACAACAAAACCACATTTGCCCCAATGCCTGGTCAGTAATAAGGGCCCAATAAATGACACTGGTAACTGTCCCACAGGCTACTACCCTGAATGTTCTGTGCTGCTAGTCATCAGGTCACTGTCACTCTCCAGGGTGCATTTAGATAAGGTTGCTAACAGGCTGTCATCAAATGAGTCAAGCAGTACCAGGCTGAGCCAGCCTGCCCCTCCACTCCCAGTGTAGACACTTGTGGGGCTTAAGCCCAGCTTGAACCCCCAACCAGATGTGTCCTGTGGTCTAAGTGATGGTGACACATCTTCAGCACAGGCTGCTCTGAGCCACATGTCACCCACATGATACTTAATGATGTACAGCTGGTCCTTTGGACATCTTTGGCTTGTCAGAGGCCCAAGCTAAGGGATGACAACAATTAGAATAAAATTTGCTACCACTGAGTGCTAGATAGTGGTCTTAGAGCCAAATGGGTCACTTTCTATGTGCACAGATTCTGCGTGGGGAGAGACAGCTTTACTGCTGAGGCTCTAATATGTGATTTGCCTGTGTCCACACAGCAGTGGAGTGCAGAGATAGGATTTGTACCCAGAGCCTCCACGCCATCACCCTGTTGCTGTCCTCTGGATAAGCATCTCCCACACTATGGGAAGGTAGTGGAACCTTCAGGAGGGAGCCATAGGGGGAGGTGCTTAGGTCACTGGAAGTGCATCTAGAAAGGGAATATGAGGTGGCACCCATTCCCACCCCACCCCCTCTATGTCTGTTGTGACATGTCGTCTTCAACAGGAATCCACTGCAATAAGATTATCCATCTTGGCCTGGACATAGAGCCATGAACCAGATTAGGCCCTTTCCCCTTTCCTCTATGTCAGGTATTGTGCTCACTGATTGCCACACCTACGCAGCAGCCAGAGTGGAAGTCAGGAAGCCTCTGCAGGAGGCTCAGCATCCACCTCTGCATCTGGATTTATGTGGGAAGGGAAGCTCCCACTATACCCCTCTTTCAGCCTGTGTAGTCTGGGCCAGGCTCCATGTATGCCCTGGCAATAGTAGGCTCAATCAGGCCCCGGCTACTTCTGTATTTCATCTTCCGGCCTTAAGAATTGGCTCAAGAATGGCTTGTGAAACCCAACTAAGGGAGCTCTGGCTGGAAGGACAAAGCTGAGTAAGAGAGGTTTGGCCTGGGACTGTTGGCCTACACAGCTGTGGGATAGCTGTCTGTACCCTTAAGGTCATATCCCGCTGTCCCCTGTGCCACTCTATCTACCTGCCCTGCCTTGTATTGCTTGCTCAACCAACCCCAGAACTCTGGAGTAATTCCATGCTTTGTACATGTCTGGCTAATGTGCCCCTGAACAAATGGCTCAGTCCTCTAAAAGCTCAGGGGCTGGATGCTTCAGGAGTTTGTGCTTCTGTGCCTGAGGTGCCAGCAAGACAGATAGGGGTTCAGGGAGAGAGGCTGAGGGCACCTGATGCCATCGTGGAGTTCTCAGTGGATCTGGTTTACTGTTGACATAATATCGGTACTATACTGAGTGCTGGAGCCAGGGTGTGCAAACAAGGAAGCACCCACTGCCTTGGGGAGCTGTGCTCTCCTGCTCTGGGGAAAGCCAGTCTCCTGCTGTGAAGACAGTGCATGGCAGCAGTTGGCACAGAGAGCTGGAGTTCCGGCTTACAGCTTTCACTGCTGTGGGCTCATGAAATGCTTCTGGGGGTGTGCCAGGTGCCATGAGGAGGGTGACAAGGGACATTGTCCTTTCATAAACTGTGTATCTGGGACTCAGGGAGATGGATGGCTCAGTCAGTATTGACTGAGAACCCCAGGACCCAAGTAAAAGCTGGGTGAAGTTATGCATGCCTATGATCCCAGCACTGGGAAGGTGGGGGACCTGAAGCTCACTCTGAGTCTACACAGAACAGCGAGCTCCAGGCACAGTGAGAGACTCTGTCTCAAAATGTCAGATGGAGAACAACTAAGGAAGACACCTAATGCCAACATCTGTCTTGCACATGTGTACATGCACACTTGTACACATACACACCACAAACATACAAATAAATAAATAAATAAATAAATAAATAAATAAATAAATAAATAAATAAAAAGATAAATCTTTTTACCCAGGTCCTCTTTGACCCGTAGCTCTTACAATCTTTCAGCCCCTCCTCCAAAATGGTCCCTAAGCCAGGAGGACAAATTTCTTATATGAAGCAAAAAAAGAAAAAGAAAGAAAGAAAAACAAAGTATAAATTGACCTTATCATATTCCAACTTCAAAAGACAAAGAAACTAAGGGAATTGAAAGGCAAATTGCAAAATGGAAGAAAATAATCTCAAAACAGTCACCTGACCCACCAGCACTCACACCCAGAGGTTAGAGGAAGTCCTCTGAAGCTACAGTTGAGGGTGAAGTCACCTAGATGTAGTGGCTGGGTAGAAGGGAAGGAAGCCGTGGGGTCTGCAGTAAGCACCTCTAGTGACTCTCTGCCACCTGTCAGCAGGGAAATACAATGTAAACTACAATGAGGCTGTGCCATACCTGGGGAAATGGCTCAGATCTGGCAAGGTCTAGAAAGCCAGTGCTGGGAGGGTGGGAAGCCCCTCAACTGCTCAGGCACCACTGATGGAAATAGCCAGCCACTTGGGAGACAGATATGGTGGGTGTTCTATATTTTAAAAATTAAACAGATGGGCTGGTAAGATGGCTCAGAGGATAAAGGTGATGCTTCCAAACCTGGTGATCTGACTTCAAGCCCTGAGACCCACGTTGCTGAAGGAGAGAAGAGAAGTGACTCCCCAAAACTGTTCTCTGACCACCACATGTGCACGATGGCACACTCACGCACACACATACACATACAATAAGTGAATAAAAATAAAATAATTAAGCATATACATGCACAGGCTGGGGAGATGGCTCAGTGGGTAAGGTGCTTGTTCTACAAGCATGGGGACTCGAATTTGAATCCTAGGCTGCATGTATCTGTAATCCCTGCAAGGGGTGGGGGACAGAGACAAGGACATCTAAAGAGCACACTGGCCGGTATACCTAAACAAAAACCCAAGCTTCCAGTTTAGTGAGAGACCCTGTCTCACAGCAGAAAGCAATAGAGGGAGACACCCAACATCCTGTTCTAGCCTCTGCATGCAAGTGGGTACACACAAACACATACACACACACACACACACACACACACACACACACACACACACACGTCTGCACACTCACATACACCACACCACACCCCCTCCCATCAAACCCATGCCCTTACTTAATACATGACCAAGCCTTCTTCCTTCTAGGTCATTTCAGACAAAAATGTAAACACACACTCTCAAACAGCTTGAAGACCACCCCCACCACAGTTGAAGACAACCCAAACAGCCAATCAACAGACAATGCAGCAGACCTGGAAATGAAAAGAACTCTTCTAGGACACACACACAGCATGGCAGGCTCAGGAGCACCTTCTGAAGGACAGCTCCTCCGTGGGTCCATTTACACCAAGTCCTAAGGAGTGGAGCAACCAACCACGTGTCCCAGGCAGAGTGACTATTGCTGTGATGAAACCCCAAAACCAAAGGCAAGTTGGGGAGGAAATGGTTTATTTAGATTATACTTCCACATACTTCCACATTGTAGTTCATCACTGAGGGAAACCAAGGCAGGAATGCAAACCAGGCAGGAACCTGGAGGCAGGAGCTGATGCAGAGGCCATAGTGGGGTGCTGCTTACTGGCTTGCTCCCTATGGTTTGTTCAGCCTGTTCTCTTGTAGAACCCAGGACCATCAGCCCGGAGGTGAAACCACCCATAATGGGATAGGCTTTCCCCATCAATCACTAAGAAAATGCCCTAGAGGATTGCCTACTGTCCGATCTTATGGAGGCATTTTTTCAACTGGGGCTCCCTCCTCTCCATTGACCCTAGCTGTTTCGAGTTGACATAAACTAGCCAGCACACCATGATAGAACTGGGAAAGAAATTGTCCAGTGTAAGCACCAAGCTGTGCACTTAAGTACATGCAACTTTTTTTGCTATGTTGGGTCTGGCCCAATTAAAAACAGCTTTATCAAAGCATTTCAAAATATTTATCATAGGAAGTCAGAGGTTTTAGCACTTCCTGGTAGGGGAGAACTTACCCTTTGTCATCTCTGCAATGGCCAGGGTCTCTCACTCAACACTGACATGATGGCTAGAGCAGCAGCAGCCATCTGGGAACCATGAAAAAATGCTGAGGTTGGAGACAAGAACTATAGATGGTTAGAGCTTGAAGTAGTTTGGGTTTTTCACAACACCGACATGGGCTAACTGAACTGCCTGCCCCTGGGTTCCTTTACAAATGAGAAGACTAAGTTTCAGTGTGTAGAAGCCTGGGCTGTTCTGGTAGAGCTGGAAGCAATGTCAGTTGTCGTAGTACGATAATGGTGTCTGGATGCAGTCTTGGACTTACTAACACAGTTTAGAGGCTCTTTACACTCTGAATTCAGAACCCCCACTCTTTCTCAGTCAAGTGAGTCTGAGTGACTCCTGAGAAGTGTCCAGCATGGTGGACACATTGGCTCACTCTCCTCTGTGGAGACTTGCAGACTCCTTGTGAGAGCAACTCCCCAAACTCATAGTTTGCCTTCTCATGGAGGTTTCCTTCTTCACTCAGATTGCATCATCTCACCAGGACCCTGTGTTGGGGAGACTCAGATTGCCTGAATCCCAGGGATAGGCAGTGTCAGCCAGACCCTCACCTTCCCAGCCTCCCTTATAGGGAACATGACCGCAACCCTGTCAGCCATTGGGCAGGAGCCGGTGACACTAAGAAGAGAGATAAGATGATGGAAAGACCACCCTGGTAGAAGCAGCCAGAGTACAGAAATACCTCACTTCCAGATAGCAGAGGGATGGCTTGCAAGATTTGTCCTCTACTGTGTCAGGCAAGAAGTGTGCATTGTGGTTCACAGACCTTCAGACAGCTGGAGGCTCTGAGGGCCTGTGGCTGCTTCAGTTTAATCTGAAGTCTGCTGTTACCAGGAAGCTCTCTCGCTCTTAGGGGAATCTCCGCCATACATAGGGTGGGTGGTTCAGTTAGAGATGGCCTATAGACTCACCGAGCTCTCCTCATCCTCTCACAGGCTGAACCAAGTCATCCATAGGAGCCCAGCTATCAGATGGAAATGTCATCCTGCTAAGGGCAGGCCTTGGAACCCACATAACCTCACTTCTACATCCTCCTTTTTAACCAACTCACATCTTAGGGTCAACTCAGCTTCCAGAGTTGGGAGATGCCCCAACTTTGCTAGGGGCTGCATGGGTCATCAGCAGTCACACTGTTTATAGGTATCTGGGCCTCCATCCAATACTCAAGTGTTGCCAAGCAACCTAGAAGATGAAGACACAATTGAAAATATAAATAGCACAGTAAGTCCAAAGGAGAAAGTATGAGTTCTAGAGTAAGGTCGTTGAGAAAAGAAACTGGGCTTTCTCCCAGCATGCTCTTCTCCCTCTCGTACAGCCTATTTTAGGCCATGTTCTGTGGCTGTAACAAAATGCCAGAAAGTGGACCACCAGTTCTGTGTTGCCAACCGGCTCCCAAATAACCACACAGAGACTTATTATTCATTATAAATGTTCAGCTGATAGCTTGGCCTTGTTACTAACTAGCTCTTACAACTTAAATTAACCCATATTTCTTATCTACACTCTATCACATGCTGGTACCTTTTTTCAACATGGCATGTTCATCTCCTGCTTCTCTTGGGTCTGGCTGGCAACCCCATACTTCTTTTTCCCAGCATTCTCTCAGTTTGGCTCTCCCACCTAACCTCTTGCTGCCTAGCTATTGGCCAGTTGGCTCTTTATTAAACCAATCCAAGTGACAACTCTTTACAGCATATGAAAAGATTGTTCCACAACGGGGTTAAGAATCAAGAACAGAAGCTTGTTAGCATCTGGTGAGGGCATCCAGCTGGGTCACAGCATAGTGGAGGATTCACATGGTGGGAATAGTCAGCTCAGCTCCCTGCTCCTCTCCTTAAATGGCTAATGGTGCCATCATGAGGCTTACCCTCATGACCTTATCTAACCCCAATGGTCTCCCAGAGGCTCTGCCTCCAAATAACCCAACATATGAACTCAGGGATTCTGGCACATGAGTTCTGATACCACACTGAAATATTATTACTCAGTCTCCTCAAGGCCTCTGGCTGGGCTCCAGGTCTCTCAGATCAGGGATTCCAGAAACGTCCTTGATGGTTGGATCTGAGCACTCAGCTAAAATTTTCTGTCTCTTCCAAGGTTTCCCTTCTGAGAATCCCAGGAACTATTCAAGGATACAGAAGCCCCAGAGGGAAGACCACATGGTGATGTAAGAAGCAGCCAGGGGGGCTGGGGAGATGGCTCCATTGTGAAGAACATAGTCTGCTTTTGCAGAGGAGTAGAGTTCAGTTCCTAGCATCCACACTGGAGTGGCTCACAACCTCCTGAAACTCCAGCTACAAGGGATTCTATACCTCTGGTCTATAACGGCACTCCCACACATGCACACACAAACAACCACAAGAACAAATCAAAAAGCAGATGAAGAGAGGAGGAGAGGAAAGGAAGGAAGAGGGAAAGGAAGAAGAGGAAGATGAGGAAGAGAAGGAGAAGTTCCCCCTACCTTCTTAGAGTCAACAGCAATGTCTGGTAGTTAAAATTCGACAGCTGACAGGAGATCTCATTGTTACTCTGCACCTGCAGCCTGGAGGGCCACACTTAGCACCTGCCTGCATAGCTTGAGAGACCTCACTCCTACTTTTAGTTCTCTCCAGCCCAGGAGATGCACAATTCCCAGCTTTCCACTCAAAGACAAAGGGATCACAGAACTAAAACAGCTCGACCTTAGCAATGAAGTCCAAAGCTGGGCTCCACCTTCTTCCACAAAACTATTGTTGACAAAGCTTTCCTTTTTATTTTGTGAAGATCACATGTGTTTTATTTCAGAGTACTGTACCAGGTAGTACTGGAACTTCTAAAAATGAGTTATTTTGTATTCTGTATCTAGTACATGATATGTGTCGTTGAAGGCAAAAGTGCCCTCCCCCCAAGATGATTTGTTCTCTTGTAATTTGTGACTAAAAACATCCCAGGATGCTCAAAAAAAGCAGAAGCATCTTTCTGCTTTGTCTCCTTTGATAGACAGCCTAGCATTAAGATCATGACTGTTCTCTCGGAGGACCCAATTCTGATTCCCAGCACCACGTCAGGAGGATTGCAGCCTCCCATAACTCTAGCTCCAAGGGGATCACATGCCTCTAGCCTCTGAGGGCCCCTCATATGCACACATACACATAATTAAAAAATAAAAATAAACTATTTATTAATTTTAATTTTGTTTGTTGTTTTTTTCAAGACAGGGTCTTTCTACAAAGCTCTGGCTGTCCTGGAACTAACTCTAGAACAGTTGATAAAATGCTTGCCACATAAACAAGTTCAATCCTCAAGAACCATGTTTAAAAATTAAAAAGCTAGGTATGTTAGCACACATTTGCAATTGCAACACTGGGGGAGGGGGATGGAAAAGGGAAGATCCTTGGCACTCACAAGCAGACTAGCTTAGCCTTTGGTGAGCCTGGTATCCCAGTGAGAAACTCTGTCTCAGAAAGCAAGGTAGAGTGCTTCTGAAAAAGATACCCAAGGCTGACTCTATCCTTCACATACGTGTCTACCTGCACATATGAACACACACACACACACACACACACACACAGAGAGAGAGAGAGAGAGAGAGAGAGAGAGAGAGAGAAAGAGAGAGAGAGAGAGAGAGAGGATACATTTTAATTAGTTGCTTACTCATCTAGGAGGCATTTCTCATTCATCTGACTTGAGGCAGTTTCCAGTGTCTAAAGCTACCTAGTTAACTGCCACAGACAAACTGTGTATTTCTGTGTGCAGTATCTGTGGCACTGGCCAAGTCTCACTGAAAGCAGCAGCCCTCCTCTCCCCCACCATGGAATGATTTATTCACTTGTTGCAATTCATGGCTAGGAAAACCTTAGAATGCTCAGAATAAGCAAAAGTGCTTCTGCAGCTGCTGCAGATGGCCTGTCCCCCAACACTAAGTGGGCCCTGAGCCACCGATCAGACAGAAGGGGCAGTCCCATCTTGAAGCCATTAACACCTCAAAGGGGCACACACTGGACTGGGATGTCCTTGTGAGACACCCCAAGACTGGGCCAGTGCCCAAGCCGACCTGTGACCCTGGAGTCCGCCGCCTGGGCCCCTTGCAGGCTGGAGCACCTTTGCTCACAGGACTGGAGCCTCGCAGAGAAGGGAAGAATGAAGTGCTAAGAGAGTCCTAATGAGCCGTGTTACAGATGTGTAAAACAGCTGGGGGGATGATGTCACAACCAACGATCCACACTCACCCTGCCGCCTCTGCTACTTGCTGCTCTTATTAAAACCAGACTCAGGAGGAGGAGGAGGGACAGAGGAGGTGCACCATCCCAGCCCCACCACCTTCTGGTCCTAATTAGGTAGGCCGGGCCCCAGCTGCGTCCCTGGCCTTGCCAGGTGATTCCACACGTCTAGGTCTATAAGCCAGACAAGGCCTGAGCCCTTCAGCCATCTCTGGAGGGATGGGGGTGATTGAATTTGTTGCACGATACACCCAACAACCCTTGTGTGTCTGGGGAGAAAAGTCCTTAGGGAAAAGGTCTGCAAAGGGCAAGGATAAATCACAGATTTTGTGTACTTTCAATTGGGGTGCGATTCTCAAAGGAGCCCCTTGTCTGATGACATCAGCTCCTGCTACGGCTGTGGGCCCGGGACTTGTTTTCCAGAGTGAACACACAGGATCATCGTGTCCTCTTGACCTGGAACATCCATTTCCCCTTTGTCTAAAATGGAAAGAGAACAGTTTAAGTGCCTACTATGTGCCAGCAGGTTCAACAAACGCCCTTCTAAGACCGTTGGTGAGAAAACTGGCTCAGACAGGCAAAGCAACTTATTCAAGTCACACGGCTGGGATGTAAAGTGGAACTTGCCTGGCCAGTCATCTGCAAAGCCATCCCCACATCCCCATCTCCACTCAGGTGCCTGAGCCTCCACCTTCTCATGTGAGATCCTGTTGCTGTTTCTCCCCAGAGCTGCACTGCCTGCTGCTTATTCTTGCTTGTTGATTTTGAATTTCATCTTTTCCTTTGAGAGAGAGGGAGAGAGAGAGAGAGAGAGAGAGAGAGAGAGAGAGAGAGAGAGAGAGAGAAGAGAGAGAGAGAGAGACTGTTTGCCTGCATATATTTATGTGCACCCCATATATACCCGGTGCCCTTGGAGGCCAGGAGAAAGCATTTGAACCCATAGAACTGGAGTTACTGGAGAGACAGTTGTGAGAAGCCATGTGGGTACTGGGAATTGAATCCGGGTCCTCTGGAAGAGCAGTCAGTGCTCCTGACCACTGAGTCATCCCCTCAGCTATGATCTTTTAAACGAGGTCTCACTGCACAGCCTGAGCTGACCTCAAACTTGTGATCCCCTGTCTCTGTCCTCCAAGTGCGGGGATTGCTGGTGTGTGACGCTGTACTGGCTGACATCTGCTTTATTTTCTTTTCTATTTATTGTATTTTTAAATTTCGTTTCATTTTAAAATATGTTTTAGTTAAAATAGAATTGCTCCACCAGACCATCCAATGCCTTCCCTTCAAAATGATAGCTATTATTATTATTATTATTATTAATTATTATTGTGTGTGTGCACACCCGTGCGCATGCGTGCGTGCACACACACATACACAAATATTGAATACACCCCGCTGCATCTGTTTTTTATTGTTTGTGTGTATGGTTTCAGGGCTGACCACTTTGTATTGGACAATCAGTGAGGGCATTTGTCCTTGGGAGAGGCTAACTCTCCTTCTCCCAGCACTGACTTCCATCTTAGTGCACCTTCCCCACCAGACTGTGCCATGTGGAGGCAGAGCCCACCTTGGGTGTGCCAACCATTGCAGAAGTCACTACGGTTGTCCCCATCAGTCATCTCAGTCCCTTCCTCCTTGCTAGCTGAGTCAAGGTTTTGCCTTGATGTCTGCCTCTCCTCCAAGTAACTCAGCAATAGGTCCTTGCCAGTGCAAGCCACTCCTGGCAGTTGCCTGGGAAGTAAATAACTGGGAGATCCACTGGAAGAGTCCTGGGGAAGGTTTCTCTGGGTTCAAAATCAACATCACGTGATGAGGCCACCTCTCCTCTCCCTGTTTCATTGTCATATCTGCAGAGGACTTTTGGGACTGTGAGGAGAGCCAGCCTAAGAGCAAGGCTATGGGGAAAAGAGCAAAGATAACAAGACCAGGTGCACTGATGATGTATGGTTTGGGCGAATTGATAAACATTTATTTATTCATCCTGTGCTACCTTCTTACTGGGTGTCTATTCAATAGCTATCAGAAAATGGGTTATGCATAAAATTAAAATGACCCCCCCTACCCTTCAGAGCTCTCCTAGTGAGGAAGGCAGACCTTAAACAGACAGGGATACATTCGACAGAAGGTGACTCCACTACTCACTCATTTATTTTTGCTTGTAATAATTATCTACTAATTACTCGTAACCCCAAACTTCCAGAGATGATGGAGTAACATGTATGACAGTCTTCCTGTAAGTCATCATGGACTCTACAAACAACTGTTTCAAAATAATGAATACCTTGCTCCCAAAACTGGCAGAAACTGGGGAAGGTGTCTAAGCTTTTTGCCTTAGAATCTGTCCCTGTCCATGCTCCCCTAGAGTGACTAGAACTTGGCAAAAAGTCTGAGTCCCACAGATGTGAGGAGGCAAAGGATAGAGACTGAAGCTGTCATGATAGACAGGAGGAGGTTGCAAATGTAGTGTAGACCTCAAAAACATGCATAAAAACTTAGCACCAAATGCTTCTTGATCCTGAACTCTGTGTGCCAAGTGAGGAGTCCAAGGTTCTCAGCAAAAAGTGGCACTTGGAACAAAATTGAGGTGTGTGGTTGTTTTCCACTGCAGGGGGATTGAGTTTGGAATCTGAATTCAATTAAGTTAACTGCTTAGTGGAACAAAAGACATCACTCAAAGTGTGAGAACCAAGTCTAGAGTCTTTATTTCTCAATCTCCTGACTACAATAACACACCCCTAAATATGAAAGTCAAAATGAAACTGTTACTTGTAGAAAAAAATTAGAAACCAGCCCCGAGGCAATCTAAGAGTTCCAATTAGTGGAACATGTTAAACGGATACTATAAATGTTTTCAATGCCTTAAAGAAAAGCATCACCACAATGATAGAGCACATGAAGAATTACAGCTCAGAAACTAAAACTATTCACTAAGAAGGGAAAGAAAACCCAGAAATTTCAGAACCAAGGATTACAATGTATGAAATGAAAATTTCACTGGATAGACTTAACAGAAACACAGATGAAACAGAAAGTATCAATTCACTTCGAAATAGATAATTATCTAGGTAAAGGGATGAAAGATTAAAGTATAAAAATGTATTGAGTGGTCTCTCTGTCTGCCTGGTGGTTTAGTGAAAATCAGAACAAAAGTGCATCAAAACCCAGTTAAGATAATTCCAAGAAATGACTTCCAGGCACATTACAGTCAAAGTACTGCAAAACCAAAGGTAAAAAGAATAAATTTAAAGCAGCTAGCAGAGAGTAGTAATGCAACAAAGCAGCCACATAAGTTATAGTTTATCACTCATCCATAGCAGCTACCCTCAGAAGACAATGGAGGAACATATTTAAAATGCTAATGAAAAAAAAAAAAAGAATAGACTATGGGGCAGTGGGTTTGATCCCCATCATTGCCAACCCAGTATTATACATTACTGAAATGTTCTTCAAAACTTAAAGTGCTGGCAAGATGGCTCAGCAGTTAAGAGTGTGCACTTTGGTAGAGAACCTGAGTTTGATTCCTAAGACCCAAGTCAGATAGCTTTCAGTGGCCTTTAACTCCAGTTTAAGGGGATCTGGCACCCTTTTCTGGCCTCCTTGGTCACTTCACTCACATGCATAAACACACACATAATTTAAAAAATTAAATATTTTTTATGAAGGCAGTAAGGGCCAGCAAGATGGCTCAGCAGGTAAGCATGCTTTCTGCCAAACCTGATGACCTGAGTTTTATTCCCAAAAGCCACATGGTGAAAGGAGAGAACTAATGCTTGCATGTCATTCTGTGATCTTTGCAAATGAGTACACAAACGTGTACACACACACACACACACACACACACACACACACACACACACGCACACACACACAAACAAATGAATGTAATAAAATATTTAATAAAAGTAAAAGAATTTCTTAGGCTAATAAAATGTGGACAATTATTCCTTTCTTTTTCTTTTTCCTTTTCTTCTTTTTAGAAACAGGGTTTCCCTTTGTCTCCCTGGTTGTCCTGAAATTCCCTTTGTAGGCCAGGCTGTCCTTGAACTCACGGAGATCCACTTGCCTCTGCCTCCCAAGTGCTGGCATTAAAGGTGTGCACCACTACCGCCCAGCTGATAACTATTTCTTGGAACACAAGAGATAATTACCTTACTTCTCTCAGGTGAAGAGACCTCAGATGAAAATCCAGGCCTACACAAATGAAAGGTAACAATAAATACATGAGTAAACACAAAAGATTATAATTTTCCCACTTTATTTTTTAATATGGAAATTTTAGGAAAATAATCCTGCAGTGATGCTTTGCCCATGAAGTTGCACAGTGCAAACTCTGAAGCATCTCTGGCCAGTCAAAGATGTACAACGTCTGGGGCAACAACTTTAGAGAATATAAAGATATAGCTAAAAATGGATGGATTCAAATGAGATACTAAAAAGCACTTACTAGAATGAAAAATGAAAAGATACAAAACAGAGAAAGTTTAAAGGAAAAAAAAACGGGCCAAAAACTGGCCATCCCAATATTCACATAGCATGTTAATAGTCTAAACTCACCTCAGTCAAGAGGCAGCAATCACTAGCTGTGTGGGAAGTAAGGGGCATCTATATGTTGCCTGTGAGAAACTCTAGTTATGAGCATATAGACAGCTACAAAGCAAATGGATGAGAAAAGAGATAGATACAAAGCATGGGGCTAAAAATGGTGCTTGCTTTAAGTCCAGGTACTATAGACTTTGTAAAGAAGATCAACAGGGCCATTGAAACTGATCAAAAGCTGGGCATGATCAAAAGCTGGTGGGAGTGCCAATTTGTACAGACACTTTGGAAATGAGTATGGTGATTCCTCAGGAAAATGGGAATCAATCTACCACAAGATCCAGTAATTCACTCTTAGGCATATACCCAAAAGAAGCACATTCATACAACAAGGACATCTGTTTAACTATGTTCATCGCAGCATTATTTGTAATAGCCAGAACCTGGAAACAACCTAGATGCTCCTCAATTGAAGAAAGGATAGAGAAAATGTGGTGCATTTACACAATTGAGTACTACTCAGTAGAAAAAAAAAGGAATCTTGAAATTCGCAGGCAAATGGATGGAACTAGAAGAAACCATTCTGAGGTAACCCAGTCACAAAAAGACAAACATGGTATGTACTCACTCATATGTGGTATGTACTCACTCATATGTGGATTTTTAGACATAGAGTAAAGGATTACCAGCCTACAATCCGCACTGCTAGAGAATCTAATAAACAAGGAGGACCCTAAGAGAGACATACATGGTCCCCTGGAGAAGGGGAAAGGGACAAGATCTCCTGAGCAAATTGGGAGCATGGGGGGAGGGGAGAGGGAATTAGGAGAATGAGAAGGGGAGAAGAGGAGGGTGAGGAAGACAAGATGGGGCAGGGAGGTTGAGTTGGGGGAAGAACAGAAGAGAGCAAGATAAGAGCTACTATAACAGAGGGAGACATTATATGTTTAAAGAGAAATCAGGCACTAGGGAAATATCTGGAGATCTACAAAGATGACACCAACTAACAATCTAAGCAACAGAGGAGAGGCTACCTTAAATGCCCTGTTCTAATAATGAGATTGATGACTAATTTATATGCCATGGGATAGCCTTCATCCAGCAGCTGCTGGAAGTAGAAGCAGACACCCACAGCTAAACCTTTAACTGAACTGAAATCCAGTTGCAGAGAAGGATGAGCATAGAGGTCCATACCAGGCTGATGAAACTCACAGAAACGGCTGATCTGAACAAGGGAGAGCTCTTGGTCCAGACTGATAGATGGGAAACCAGCATGGGACTGATCCAGACCCCCTGAATATGGGTGTCGGTGAGAAGAGCTTGGAAATCTATGCAGCCCCTTGTAGTGGATCAATACTTATCCCTAGCATAGGAATGGACTCTGGGAGCCCATCCCACATGGAGGAATACTCCCTGAGCCTAGACACAAGGCGCTTGGCCTAGGCCCTATCCCAAAGGATATGACAGACTTTGAAGACCACCTACGAAGGCCTCACTCTCCCTGGGGAGCAGATAGGGTATGGGATAGGTAGGGTATTAGTTGGGGGGCACAGAGGAGGAGGAGAGGAAGAGGGACCTGGGATTAACATGTAAAATAATCTTCTTTCTAATTAAAATTTTTAAAAAAGCTGGGCATGGTGGTGCGCATCTTTAATTTCAGTCCTCAGGGGGCAGAGACAGCTAGATCTCTGTGAGTTTGGGGCCAGCCTGATCTACATAGTGAGTTCCAGACCAGCCAGGGCTATGTAAAACTGCCTGCCCCAGATGACCAAGAATCACTTTATCAAGAAGATTCTGAATTACAAATGTTGAGACTGTCCAAATTAACAGCCCTTCAAAACACAGAAATAACAGGAGAATAAATTCAAATCCTATCATCTTAGCAACTTTCTTCTACTAACTGATACAATCAACATAAATTCCAAGACTTTAGGACAAACCAGAGTATTAAGGACACTATCCTGAGAGACAGTCATAGAACTTGGCACTCAACTACTGTAGAATAAATAGTACATACAAGGCAGGCCCATAAAACACATCAACGTATTTAAAAGATTGGGCCCATGTGATGTGTTTTCTGATGCCAGTGGAATTAAACTAGAGATAGATGACAATACAGTCAGAAAATCTCCAAATATTTTGAAATTAACACACTTACAATGTATTATATATAAAGAAGAAATACAAGGAAAGTCTAATTTCATTTAGCAATTTTTAATATTAGCAAAATACATCATATCAAGATTTTAATAATATTTTCTGGGTATGTGGCACACACTGTTATCACAGTCAAGAGGATCAAAGTTCAAAGCTAGACTGGGCTATACAATGAGTTGAAGGCCATAATGAGATCCAATCTCAAAAGCAAGAAAACTAAAAACTGTGACTTATTTGAAACACCACTTACAGGAAAATGAAGAGATTAAAATTATATGGAAAGGGGGAGACATTTACAGATGAATATCTAAGTTTCTGCCTTAAAATGCTAAAGGAAGCTGAGCTAACTAAACGGAAAACACATAGGAGGTTAAAAAAAAAAAAAAAAAAAAAAAAAAAAAAAAGAGCAGAGTTCAGTGAGATAAGAAGCTGACTACGAAAACAGAGACTAATCAACAGTCCGTCCTTTGGTCTGATTAAGTCTGATAGCCAAGGAAAGAGAGAGAGAAAAATACAAAGTAACAAGACCAGGGAATGGGCAAACACTGACTGCTCAAGTGTTGGGGTAGCCTGTGCTACAACCCTGGTGCTCTGATGGTGAGATATTAGGTGGAGACAGGAGAATCCCTGGGAGCTCAAGGGTCCCCTAGCCTGGTGTGCATAGTGCAAATCAACAAAGACATGCCCTCAAACAAGGTGGAAACAAGAGCCAACAGCTAAAGTTATCATCTACTTTGCACATACATGCAGACACATTCATGCACCTGCACCCCCCCCCTCTCTCTCTCTCTCTCTCTCTCTCTCTCTCTCACACACACACACACCTAATCCAAAATGGAATGGTGGTGCACGCTTTTAATCGACGGATCTCTATGAGTTCAAGGCCAGTCTGGTCTACAAATCGAGTTCTAGGACAACCAGGGCTGTTGCACAGAGAAACCCTGTCTCAAAAAACAAACAAACAAACACCTAGTCAGAAGTAAAATAATATGTGTCTGTAAACCCTAGATACATTAAAAGGACAATAATGGCTGGGTATGCCGTTCAGCGGCAGAGTGCTCGCCTAATTTGTGTAAACCCTGCAGTTTGATTCCCAGCAGTATGTAGACCCAGTGTGGTGGCACATGCAGTTCCAGAACTTCAGATGTGGAGACAGGATTGGAATTCAAGGTCTTCCTTGGCTATATAGGGAGTTTAAGGCCAATTTAGACTACTTGAGATACTGCTTCAAAAATAAATAAATGATGTGAGATGTCCTTCTGTATGAGAATATGCATTGTTTTTATTGGTTGATGAATAAAACTGTTTCTGCCAATGACCAGGAAAAATATAGCTAGGCAGAAAATCCAGGTAAAGATGCAGAGAGGAGGAAGGGTGGAGTCAAGGAGACACCATGCAGTCACTGAAGGAGTGACATCCCAGAGCATCACCAATGAGCCATAGACTTGTGGCAATGCACAGATTAATAGAAATTGATTAATTTATAGGTAGAGCTAGCCAGTAAGAAGCCTGAGCCATTGGCCAGACAATTATACTTTAATATTAAGCCTTAGAGTATTATTTCATAAATGGCTTCGGGGACCAGGTGGGCGGGAGAGAAACTGGCTCAATGGGACCAGGCAAGACAGAGGAAAACATTCACTACAAACAAGTGCTAATAAAATAGTATTTTGAAAACCTTTATTATAATACATTTCACAGTCCCAGAGATGAAACTGAACAATTATTTAAAAAAAATAAACAGTTACCCAAACTTCCACAGAATGCAGTAGAATATCTATATCCTTATATGTACATGAAAAGGTTTAATCCTGTCAAAGCCCTTCACACAGGCGCTGTCATGGGTACACTAATAGCCACGTAAAGAAAATTCATCTGTCACAAACTCTAGTTGGATAAAACTGAATAATCCTGATAGCCAAATCTACAAAATATTCTAAGGTTATCACTGACCACTATCTTATCTCTCATGAGCATAACCCACATATCTTTATAAAAAAACTAACAAGTGGAATCCAGCAATACAGGAAGACAATGTCACACAATAGCAGATCTGCATTAGGAAAGGAAATTTTAAAGTCTGTGTTTATGTTCTAATTCTAGCTCCATTTCTGTGGTTGTGAGAAAATACCCTGACCAAACACAACTTTAAGGACAAAAGTGTGAGACGAATAATAAAAGACCCAGTGACTGATACTGGGGTTCAAGCTTCAAGCTGAAGATCAGAGAAGTGAAGCAGCCACCTGCTAGCTCTTCCCTCTACCTCAGGCTGAAAGGGCTGTTCTGTCTCCACAGATCCTCAGAGACAATGTTTTATCCACAAATCCTCAGAGGCAAAAGCTCTGCGTTCCAGTCTCCTCCTGCTTTATATTCCTCTCTCCACCCAGCCCTGTCACTCCTGTCTCCACCTCCCTAGTGCTGGGATTAAAGGCGTGTGATCCCAAGTGCTGGGATCAAAGGTGTGAGCTCTGTTACTCTTCACTCTTGTGTAGGTCAGGGTGGCCTTGAACTCAGAGAGATCCATCTGCCTGTCTCCTGAGTCCTGAGATTCAAGGTGTGTGCCACCACCACCTGGCTCTATGGCTAACCAGTATGGCTGCTGGAATTAAACGTATCACCACTGCCTCACCTCTACGACTTGTGGCTAGCTTTGCTTTCTGAACCCTCAAGCAAGCTTTAATAAATCATAAATAATATATCACCATATAAAGGGTTTATTTGGCTTGCAGTTGTCATCCATCTCTGAGAAGTCAAGGCAGGAACTCAAGCAGCTAATCACACCACACCCACAATCATTAGCAGAGAGAAACAGATGCACCCAAGATACCTACTGCTTACAAAATAGCTTTCATCCAGTGTTCTCCTATCTCATCATGTAGCTCAAGAACACCTGACTAGGGAATGATGCTACCCACCATGGACTCAGGCTTCCTACATCATAAACCAACAAGACAAAGGCCCCCAGACATGTGCACAGGCCAACCTGATCTGGGCAATCCCTCCATTGAATCTTTTCTTCCAGGCAATTCCAGGCTATGGCAAGTTGACATTGAAAACTAACCATCACATCACAGAATGGATAAAATTACACGATCAAAGGAAACTGGCAAAATTAAACATTCATTTGATATTGAAACCTTTAGCAAATGAGGAACAGAAAAGGACTTTTGGAATCTGACGGCCATCTATGAAAACTTTACAAGCAAAATTCCTGCTAATGGGCAAATATTAAGCATTTTCTACTTGAAGTCAGGAATTGGGCAAAGATGTTTGCCACAGTATCATGTTCATCCTGTTTCTGGATATCTTCACCACAGCCATAAAGCAAGAAAATAAAAGACATAGGGAAGAAACAGGACATTATAGCTATCCAGAGATGATGATTTGTTTAGAAAATCCTAATAAAAACACCAAATGACTGTGACCACTGAGTGAATTGAATAAGGCCAACAGCATGAAAGATGAATATTCAAAAATCAATTGAATTTCATGTGTGAATGATAAGTATCAGATGTGAACACGATAAGAACTGTTTACAACAGTCCAAAAATTGAATACTTGGGGACAGTCTTGAGGACATGTATACCAGACTGTTACACTGATGACAATAACCAAGCATTGGTGAGAAACATTTCCAACTAAGTGATGGAGAGAGATGTCACATTTATAGATCCCGGGTTCAATCCCCGGGTCATCAAAATGTCAGTATATCATCTGGTCATTGATTTGACATAACTTCAATAACAAAATAGTGACATCATCATATTTTTCAGACTGCATTGTTAATTCATTAACTGCTGAGTAACTGTGTGTAAGCAAAATAAAGACATAAAGTTTTAAGTAATCTCAATCTTAGAGAAAAGCCATAAGACTAAAAACAGTATGTGGTGTCTTCATGTACCCCATGTACCCTTTCCTGTACTCACTCTCCTTTGTCCTCCCTTCCTCCCCACCAAATTTCCTCTAGAAACACTCTGAGTATAGGTTGCACACATACCTACATTATGGCTCTCTAACCCTAAATATTTCCATGTTCTTTCCCACGTCGAGTCTTATATTACATTTTAGTACATTTAAAATTGGTGAATTACAGGCCGGGCATTGGTGGCACACGCCTTTAATCCCAGCACTCGGGAGGCAGAGGCAGGCAGATTTCTGTGAGTTTGAGGCCAGCCTGGTCTCCAGAGCGAGTGCCAGGATAGGCTCCAAAGCTACACAGAGAAACCCTGACTCGAAAAACAAAAACAACAACAACAAAAAAAACAAACCAAAAAAAAAAAAAATTGGTGCATTACCTGTGTTTCACTAGTCCTAACTTGGCCTTGATAGAAATCTTTTGTCTCACTGATTGACTCAGTAGGGAACTTAGTGCATTTTCCCCTCAGTTTGGGATACAGAATGGAGTGAGGGATTGCACTTTAATTGTCTATTTTAATATGAAATATACATCATCTCCTACCTTCTTGTAACATTTATATTCTTCTCTTCAAAAACAAATGTTCCTTTTAAAATTGTCTCCCATATCTCCCCATGGTTGGATCAGACTTAGGACCCTGGGCTGTGATGCTGTACCCTTGTTATGGGAGGGGAACAGTGCCCAGCTCAGTGATGACAGGTGCTTTGATCACAGATAGATGGTGTTCCCAAGTTCTTGCAGTTATAACTGTTTTCCTTTCCAAGCAGTGTTATGATGGGGAATGTTTTTCTGTGTATATTTGTTTCTCTTATTGGCTAATGAATAAAACACTGAAAAGAAGATGGGCATTGAAGAAACTCTTTATGGAATTGGCTTTCAATATGGTGAGACTAGTCATTTGGGCAAGAAACTGTTCTTTCTTAGACTGACTGTATGCTGTATAAAGTGGACATACAGGACTCATAGGAAAGTGACTGCTGAACTTGCAAAACAAAATGGAACAGTCCCTGAAGGGTTCCTGCTTCATGGAAGAGTCTTCCAGACAGGACACAGAGAAAAAATGACTGACTAACTGCCAATACAGGTGGGACAGTTTCAAATTTCCTGCTTTGCTGAGAAGTCTGTCAGATACACTGTGGCCTATGGACTGAAGATGGATTCTCCAACGTTACAGAGGAACTTTGGGTGACTGTCCAGGCAGCAAGATGTCTCTGTCAATTCTATAGTTTATATATTATCCTTCTGTTGTCTTTGCCTGAGTTGAAGATAGATAGTTATGGTTATAGTTTCATTAGTTATGATATAGATAAGTTACATATAAGACTTTAGACTCACAAAGATAGGATAGATGATAAAATATTTTCTTTAAATTTTGCTAAATGTTAATGGACTAAATATTGTAACTATAGTTCCTACTTGATAACTGTTTTGTTATATATAATTTTACTATGTTAAAGTTAAAACCCTTCTTTTTGGTTTATAAATAAAACACTGATTGGCCAGACAGGAAGTGACATAGCTGGGCAGAATCAGGATCTAAGCAGGGACAAACAGGAAATTGCTCTCTTCTCTGCAGGGATGCTGAGCAGTCATCATGTAGTAGGCAAAGGAGTTGCAGGTCCAGCATTCCCAGGTAAGATAAGACAACCTTGAAAAACTTAGATTAATAGAAATGGGTAAATAATTAAGACAGAGCAAGCCAATAAGAAGCCCAAGCCACTGGCCAACAGTTCCATAATTAATATAAGTCTTGTGTGTTTATTTGGGCCTGGCTGTGGGACCAGGCTGGTGGGAAGAACCATCCGTAACAGTGCTATCTGTGGCGGGGCGGGGGGGGGGGGTAAGCTTAATACCCTGCTTTTCACCCAATAATAAATGTCTTCTGTACCTAGACCAGGCTATCCTAGAACCCACAGAGATCTGCCTATTCTGCCCTACCCCACCTCAAGGACAGAAACCAAAGGCATGCATCATCCCATCCAGCCTTGATAAAATATTCTTAAAAGCATCAGATGCATGAACAGGAGAGAAGATAGTGCTTTCTTACAAGAGGTCACTTAATTAGCATAAAGGGAATCAGAGCTGGGGAGCTAGGAATGATGACAAACCTATCCTCTGATGAGGGACAACAGGTGACTTATTAGGTGTAAAATGACAGAGAAATATAACCATGAAGAAGGGTAGATAGCACATCAGCCGTGCAGAGAAGTAACAAAGCCAAAACGGATGAACCCCAGGTAGCACACACTGGTGACCTCACAGACATGCAGCATGTTGACTGAGTGTCGGCCGTGAATGTGGGATGTGGGCCTATTCGAATCGTTAGAGAACATACTTCGCACACAATTGGGCCATTAGTCTTTAGCACAGTTACGGTCTTGAGAGACAAAGAAAGCCAGGGTCATTCTGTGTTAAAGAACACCAAAAGACCTGGTTACAAATGCAGTCTTGGTCCTGGACTGAATCTGGACTGGAAAAGTGCGTCTGCGAAGAACTAGGCTGTTTGGCAGGACATAGTTCATGTGATCTAGTCCCCATTACTCAGGAAGCTGACTTGCAAGGACTGACATCCAAGAATGTTCTTTGATCCCTAATGTACACTGTGGTGTGCACACTAGTACACACACACACACACACACACACACACACACACACACACACACACACACACGTTATACACCATACACTCACAAAACAAGGGCTGGGTTGCAGCTCAATATTAGAGTCTGTGTTTCCAGTGTATCAGAGGTCCTGCATTCAATCTTCAGTACCATAGGGGTAGAGGTTAGATTTTTAGGTCAACTGATAAAATTTGGCAATAGTCTGGATTAGAAATAGAATTAGGAGCTGGAGGGATGGCTCAGTAATTAATAGCTCTCCTGTAGAGAGCCCAGGTTCAGTTCCCAGTAGCCCACAACTGCCTATATCTCCAGTTCCACAGAATCAGACATCTTCTGGCCTCTGTGGGACTGCACATACATGGTGCATTTACAGCCAGATAGCTACACCCATACACATAAATGAAAATGAATTTTTAAAATAAGAAAATGAATTATGTTCCTATTCATTGTCCTGATTTTAATCCTTGTATTGTTGGTAGGTAAGAGTATGATTTTGGTCATAGGTGAGCTATGCTAAAATAAAAACTTCATTCACATAGTGTGTAAGGGCATGTATGCAATCAATATACGTATATACATGCAATGGATAGGCAAGGAATTAGTGACATATGGATTAATGAATGAACAGTAAGATACAAACAACTGAGGAATCAATCATGGTCAAGGATATTCAATAATTCTGTTGTTCAACCAACATTTCTACAGATTTGAAGCTATAAAAAAATGAAAAACATCCAGGTAGGGCTTGAGAGATGACTTAGCAGTTAAGAGCACTTGCTACTCTTGCAGAAGACCTAGGTTCAATTCCCAACACATACATAGAGGCTCACAACCATCTGTAACTCCAGTTGCAAGACATCTGGTACCCTCTTCTGGCCTCTGTGGGCTCTGCATGCACATGGCACACCTAAATGGCAAAACCTACACATAAAGTTTTAAAAAACTCAAAAAATAAAGTAAAAACATCCGGTCACAGTTCAATAATAACAATAAAGAGAAAATATATGGAAAGCACGGAGCCTGGGGCAAGTACACCATCACAGCTGTTCTTGTCCTCTATGAGACTAAATGGGAGGGAGTTGAGGGTGTAGACAAGTGTGACCCAGCTAGTTTTTCATTCAGCTCTTTCTTCACCAAGATGGCCACTATGACCAAAGACTTCTCTTTTCTAGGACCCAAACCCAGCAAGAGACCACCAATGGTTTGATTGTTTCAATTTAACGTGGTTCAAACCCCATTTCTGAATCAATTAATCTACCTAGAAACATAATGCCCACTATTTGGCTCAGGCAAAAATGAAATATCCTATTCTTAGAGTTGCTGAAGAGTCCACATCCAGTTTAAATGGATTGTCCAAACTCAAAATGGGAGCTGCCTGAAGAGTAAATGGATACAGCCGTTTCCAAGCCAGCCTGACTGAGTACCAGGTATCAGTGATTAACAAGGATGCACCTGTTTCTCTTCTCATGCTCCCTTTACTCTAGTGCACTCACCCAAACCTGGGTACCTGAACCAAAGGGAACCTGTCTACAGGCTTGGCTGAGAGAGAGAGCCAACGAGAATCTGCCTGTGACCTAGTAATGGCACAGGCAACCAGTTCTTCACACCCCGGTAGCTGGGCTCTCTTCAGTGTGACTTTATAGCTTATTTCCTTCTCCCCCCGATTCTGGGCTGGCCTGTGACCCAAACATGAAAACAGAATGCAGAAGCCATGGCATAATCCTCAAAGCCCCTCCTCCTCTGGTTGTTACGCTTTTCCTGGTGACCTGACCTCTACAACCTCTTGGAGCTGAGACACACAGAACAGCATCAGAACAGCCTGTCTAGCCCAGGAGAGGACCAGCACATGAAAGCCTGTCCCAGGCTCACAGAGCCACCCAGCTAGCCCAAATGACCAGGGCCTTGTGAGAGACCTGCTGTGCTCCACCAGCCCTCCCAAACTGCCTAGCAACCCAGGGGCTTTTTCACCCAGATTGGTGCTTCTCCTGCACTGTTACTGATTGCAGCACTACTGTGGTTTTAGATAGCTGATGCATATTCCCTGCCAAAGTCAAAGTCTCTGAGACAACAGCCTTTGGCAGGTGTTGTCCTGTGGAGAAGGGCTTGGAGGTGGTATTAAAATCCTGGTGTAAGCCAAAACTATGGGGAAACAGAAACTACAAAGTGGAAAAGGCTAGCCTGATCTTCCCATAGAAAGACCAGCCAGCCCATGAAAGGCAGAGGAAGAAGCCCTGTTGGCAGCCTCCTCCTGGGTTCTACAAGGGCAAATGTCACCTTGTGCTCTCTACCCCAAGCTTCCCTTATCAGTGCCCCATGCACTCCCTTGATTGGAGTCACTGTGAAGGGGTCCCTGTTCCTCCTGCACTTTGTCACTGTGAAGAAGCTAGATCTCAATGCATCCTGTGGCAAACAATGGATTTACGTGTGTATTTGTGAGCCCAAACTGTCCAGAGCTCAGTCATGTGGACAGAAGTATCAGGAGCTAGTACATCTAAGGTCAAGGCCATGTGGCCTCTGCAGAGGCACCTTTCACCCTGTCCCATCAGGCCTCCTGGGGACTCAGCTGCACACACAGCCAAGGCTTGTTACCATTCTTACCCTGGCCTGACTACAAATGCCTCAGCCAAGAGCCAAGCATCCACAGAAACTCAGATACTATCCCAGAAGTTGCTATTTCCTCCATCACGGTTGTGGATCCTTCCAGACCTGCAGAGGTGGAGGGGTTCAGACGGCTGCCCTTGAGAAAGCAAAAGACCAGAATCTGAATCCAACCAAAGAGAGTGGGACATAGTTTCTTTATCATGTGGTCGACAGCCTTACTTGGATGTATCCTGTTGAAAAACATAAACTTGGGGAGCCTCCAAAGAGGCAGAATGGAGAGGAGATTCAACAGGTCAGGTCTCTCGAGGCTCTGAACTCCCAAATTCCTGAATGTGTTGTATTCGTACTTCCTCTGGAGCAGAATGAACTGAAATGGTATCTTCACCAGCTCAAACATCCCCAAGTGTGACAGGATAAAAGGCACAAGGCTGACGATTTTGTCTCAGTCTTTCCCGTGAGTCACAGCCGCCTGGCCACAGCCTTTGCCATGGCCAGGGCAGGAGGCTGGTGCCTTCATTCTCTCACTGGAGGGAAGGGTTAAAACATGCTTCCCCTCCCCACAGGTGCTCCTCTGGGGCAAGTGAACTCAGCTTTTCCGTGTTTAGACCATACGCCTCAGATTCCAGCCTGGCAGGTGTTCGTGTGCATGAGCAAATTTTGACTCTGAAAGTTGTTTTTTCTTCCTGCCCTGAGTCTTAGGCCAGCAGTGCAGGTTGCAGGCTAGCTCTGGGTTAGCCAACACTGCCTCTCTGCGGCACTGCACTGCAAACCCGAGCAGATGAAAATACACAAGAAAAAAAAAGGTGGGATTTGGAATCAGAAGGTACTGGGTTAAGCACCATCACAGCCACTTGGCAGCTGAGCACATCCAGACACAGCTTGTGGCTTCCTGAGCCTCCGTGTTCACCTTTGGAAAATAGGTACAATGACCCTTTCTCACCAGAGTGTCAGTTGGTGCAAGGAGATGCCCCATGCCAGGATCTGGCTTGTTTAACAAATGGTTGTATGGCAGTCAAGATTCTTGATTGCAAGCCGTGTGGTAATCAGATGGAATTTACTGGAAGGCTATCAGGGGCTCATGGGATTGGCAGGGACTAGTGATGAAGTCTGGAAAATGGCCAGAGACCAAGGAATTGCAACAGGGCCCTTCTCGAGGTCATGGGAACGGGTGGCCTACACGCCACCCGCTGCCTCTGGCTTGGAGAGCCTCCCACCAGCCATCTTTCCCAAGCTCAAATCAATAACTCAAGGTTCCAGGCTGCTGGAGGTAGGATCTGGTTGCTTTGCCTGGGTGATGATCACTGTTTGCTAGCAGCTGGGGCAGAGAAGGGGGCAGAGGCTTCCACAGAGGAGGTGCCCATGGTGACCAATGATGGCACAAGGAGGGTAGCCATTGAAAGGTGAATGCCTTGAGGAAGGCATGGTGGCCCCTGAGGCATCCCAACCCACAGATGCTCAGCTGTGGGCACTGCTATTCTGATCAAGGAAGGAAAAACCCCTTATTGATTAGGCGGAACAGGACAGGCAGAGTAGCATGGGAACCAAGGGATAGGCTCAGGTTTCTGTCACTAAGGGCGTAAGGTTTTCATCACTAAGGGTGAGGGATGCTGAAGAGAGGCAAGCGCCCACACCTCACTGATCCCAACAGTGACCTTGAACAAACAACATCCCTCAGAGTTTCTGTTACAGTAAGACAGTACCTCTCGGGTGCACGTGGAGTGGAAATAGGGGCCTGCCAACGTATACAAGAGCCAATGTTGGTGATAGGGTGCCTTTTGCACATTAAAGAGGTGTCCCCTGCAGCCTGGGTCCCTGAAGCCAAGGATCAGAATAAGCAATAGGTCCTGAGTGGGGTGACTGCTGGGGAAACAGTTTTCTCAGTGAGGCACCACCATCCACTAAGGGAGTCCAATCCAGGATCCTCCAGGGCTTCCAGCAATAACACAGTTGTTAACCACTGGGCAGCCTGGGCTGTGTACTTCTCCCCTAACATAAAGATGGCTCCGCACCTAAAACACCCACCAATAACAGCCTTGTCCTCGGAGGCCTTCCAGGGACATTGAGCAACCTGCCCACTCTGCAGCTCCATACTACGTCTCACCCACTCGTGACTGTTGAAATGTCAGAGAAATCCCAGCCCAGCTTCAGTACCCGCCGGCTGCCAAGGGCAGCCACCCTCCGGAAAGGGAAGGTGGTTCAGGGAAAACATTCAGAGCCTGAGCAGACATACACATCTCTCTTTTTCTTTTTTCTGGAAGATGCTTTTCCATGGAGAGCCTCAAGATCCATTTTCTAAATGAGAAAATGATGACTTGTATGAAACGGCTGCAAGCCAGAGCATCTATCATTTATGAACTCCACAGCGTTTATTGGGCCCGTCGTCTAGAGAGAGCCCTGCATTACATGCCTTTAAGAGCTGGCAGGGGAAGGCCAAACAAACACAACTCTGCCACTGGCTTTCTCTGGATTTCCAGGTTTCCCACCCTCCCTGACCCTTCCACTGTAATACACTGATGACGTCAGTCTCGGTTTGGTCCTTTTGCTGATTTTCCAGTTCTTTCAGGAGCCCCTCAGCACCACAAAGCCCTGCAAGGCCCGGCTCCTGCCCCCTTTTCCAGCCCATCTTCTCTCTTCCCACATCCCTTCTGGGCTCTAGCCGTCATTCATTCATTCCTTTTTCATTCATTCCCCCAAATACTTCCTAGGCGACAACTCCAAATCAGATGCCAGGGACACTGCCAGAGGGACAAGATGAATGAGGTTCCCTTCTCGTCAGAAGTCCCAGACATAAATGGCAGAAAGAGAATGGAAGAAACAGGAACATGTCAGACTTTGAAAAGCCCCACAAGGCAAATGTCTCCGGGTGGCTAGAAGGAAGGTGGGGAGGGGGTCCAGTGGCTCTGACTGGGTGGTCAGGGAAGACGGCCATGTATGAGTTGAGACCAGCCATTCTAAATTACTTGCAATTCTGAAATGGATCAGTTCACAGCCTGTCTTGGGTACACAGCCTCCAGAGTGTCTGCCCATCCCTTGCTTCTGTCTCCTCCATACAAGGCAGACAACTGACAGCATTGCCACAAGGAAGCTATGCCCAATCTGCCAGAGCTTGGCTGACCTCCCCTGTTCTCTGTGCTCTCCTCATGTGTGGACCCTTTTTCCAGCTTAACCTCCACCCCACACCTGCTCCATGACCTGGATGCCTACCCTCTAAGAGAAGCCTTCCTGCTTCATTGGAAGAATCAGAGAATGAGAGGGAGGAGCCAGAGAGCTCAGGGGACCCAACTAGGATCTAGGGTTGGTGAACATCAACAATTTTTCCAGCATTTTTTGTTTGATTAAATCCCAATGGACATTTTCTTCCCTTCAACTCTTTCCCCTTTAACTTTCAAGCCATATGGTTCTGATTCATTTATACTTAACTAATTACAGCGTTGGTTTTGTAAGAGCTATTTGATGTCCCTGAGTCTT
Source organism: Cricetulus griseus (assembly GCF_003668045.3). Lineage (NCBI taxonomy): Eukaryota > Metazoa > Chordata > Mammalia > Rodentia > Cricetidae > Cricetulus > Cricetulus griseus. The sequence goes on along the minus strand of NC_048600.1, from coordinate 48,047,238 downwards.
CTGAGCCTTTTCATACAATTTTCTAACCCTTTTTACTGTGAAACCCAATGTGCTCTTTTGCCAGCAATAAACAGTGAGCAGGGCCAGGAGGCTCTGGTTTGGTCTTGGTTTGGTCACCAGTACCCGGCCCTGTGGTTACAAGCAAGGCCTCCAAATTTGGCAAAATGTGTTTTTTTTTTTTTTTTTAAACTCCGAATGAAATTCTAACAAGGGCCTCTTGAAGGGCCATCCTCCACCATGGCCTCCACCAGCCCTCCCCCAGAGATGTGGCCAGCAGTTTGATTGCTCAATGAAGTCCAGAGGGTTTTCCACTTCAGGGTCCTGCCCTGTCTTGTCAAAGCTTAGAAAGTGGCATTTGTGTAAACAGGTTACTACTTTATAAGGATGCTAGCCTTCTGGCCAACTTGGCCTTGAGGCATCTCTATTTTTGTTGTTGTTGTTGTTGTAGGAGATGAAAGGCAGGCCCCTGGCTTGCCAGCCCTCCTTGGGTATGAAGGCCTGAAGCCCCTTGCACTTGTGGGGAGAGGTAGAGTTCCCTGTCATGACAGGCTCTGAGATGAGCCTTCTAGAACACAGCAACTGCTTGGAGTTTGTGAGAAGTAGTCTCAGTATCTCCCACTAGCACATGAAGAAAGTGAATCTCTGAAGATCTAAGTGACATAGTAGGGGAATAAAGACCTGCCATGTCTAGCATGGCTCCAGGGACAGACCTGACTGGGACAGAGAAGAAACAAAGAAAAGACAAATACAGACAGACACACAGAAAAGCTGGGACTGAGTGGACTGGGCTTTTTCTCTAGCATCATTTATCATATAGAGTTAAACACAGAGGTGGGTTAATGCATACAGACGAACAAGGAGGTGTGGTTGTAAGGGAGCCATTTCATGTCATTAATATCCAGCAGAGAGAAAGCTATGGGGGATGTATCTCCACACAGACCAGAGGAAGGCTTTGCCATCTTTCTGAACCTCATTTTCTTTGCCATTTTCGCCTTAGGTCTGAGGCTAAGGCCTTAGATGTGGCTGTGCCCATGTCAACATTATGCATTCATGGAAGCCTCCACACACTCAAGCCTTCCTCTGCCACCCACAGGAACCCAGACCCACCTGGCCTTGATATGGTTTGGAGGAAAGGCTTCTGTTTGGGGAGCTGGTCCCTCAGGTGGTGGCGTTGACAGGTATAAGAACTATTGTCAGTGGGGGCCCTGCCTCATAAAAGAGTAAGGCTTATTGGTTCTCAGGAGAAAGGGTCATGATAAAGCAAGGCTACCCCATGGGCTTGATCTCTTCTGCAGTTGGCTAGATCCCTTTTCACTTCTTTACTGAGCTGTGACTTAGCCAGGGAGCCCCTTGCCAGGACAGCGGCAACACACTATATGGACTTCCCAGATACATGTGACTCAAATAACCCTTTTTTCTTTATAAAGTACAGCACATTTGGGTATTATGCTATAGCAACAGAAAACAGACTAAAATAAACCCTGAGATCACATTCTGTGGATCATGGAAAGAAACTTACAAAAGACTCTAAAGAAGGGACGGTGCAAGCCAATTAACCTATAAGTGTCGGAGTCAGCGGAAGGCTTAGTGTTCAGAAGCATGAATCAGTATTACTGAACACCTATGTGCCACACACAAATAGCTCACTGATTATTACACATGAAAGAACTGGAGTGTGGGAATGTGTCAGAATGGTGTTTTCACTTGCCTAAGGTTTGCTGGTCACAACAGAAAGAATCTAGAATTTGGACCCTGCTATGTCTGACTCCAAGGTTCCCTTCAACATCAACTGAGAGTTGATCTATCTTCCCCATGAAATAAAGGTGGTGGCGCATGCCTTCAATCCCAGCATTCGGAAGGCAGAGGCAGGCAGATCTCTGTGAGTTCCAGGCCAGCCTGGTCTATAGAGCAAGTTCCAGGACAGGCCCCAAAGCAATACAGAGAAGCCCTGTCTTGAAAAACAAAACCAACCAACCAAACAAACAAAAAGTAAAGTGGCTATCAACAGAGGAAAATATCTGACATTAACATCTGGCCTCTACATGCCTATTAACTACATCTGGCCTCTACATGCCTACACACACACACACACACACACACACACACACACACACACACACACACACAAAGTACTTTACCAGAGTCCAGGCATTCTCAAGCAGGTTTATCTCACTCAGCCCATTTTCTCACTTATCTCTGCAGCATCTTTCAAAACTTGACTCAGTTCCTCTCTACGCTTTGCACGGGAGAAAAAAAAATAAAGCTCAAAGACATAACATGACTTCCCCCACAGTGCATGGACCCTGGAACAGAATGGGAGCCCATCTATTGATGTCTTGCTACTCAAGCTCAGAATAAAATGCAGAAGTCATACCAGGACCTATGTGTGAGCTGTGCCCTGCTGGGGTCTCTGGCCACAGCTGGGATCCTCCCACCCTCCCCTGACAGCTCTTCAGACACACCAAGTTACTTCCAACTTACTTTTTTGAGGCAGCATCTTTCTGTGCTCAAGAATGACCATACTGGCTGCTTACAACTGCCTAGGCTTTAGCACCAAGATTCTTCCTTGACTCCAGAGTCTGCAACTGCCCTTCCACTGCTCCCTGGGCAGCAGACAGTCCTATATGGCCATTGTGGCTCTATGAAATCATATTTTCTCTTGTCCATCTACCCCACTTAGGCCACCATCGACTTTATACCTTGTGTCCCCAGAAGACCTATGTGTCCACAGTCTGTGGTGATGTTGGGAGGTTAGGGAAGCTTTAAGAGGTGGTGTCTATTGACAAGAAGTTAGGGCACTGAGAGGGTACCTTTGGACCCTGGATTTTCCCCCACCCTTTCTGGCTTCCATGAGGTGAGCAGCTTTGTTCCATCAAATGTTCCCATCATGCTGTGCTGCCTCATCACAGGCTCCCAACAATGACTCTATCAAAGAGTCAGCCCCTGTTCTGTTCTCAACCCCTCCTGAGGGGTCAGATGACTGACCCCACACCCACTGAACATCCAGTGGCTGTCAGCAGCCATTGGGACCTGAGTCAAATGGCGGAGCTAGAAACCTGCAGGCAGACCAGCAAGCCAAGGAGTGTCAGCAAAGGATGCACTGAGCCCATCTCTTCCTAGAGACTCTGGAGAGACTGGAGGCTGAAACATCATGTGGGGGGCGTCAGTGCCTTGATGGATCAACTGCCCTAGAACACCAGAAGAAGTGAAATTCAGGAGGCAGCCCTGGTGGGTAGAACAGAATAAAGTCTCTGCAAGAGAATGTCCATGAGCCCATCCCCAGGCTGTTAAAGGTTTTGCCTGCCCTCCAACCCCAGGTTCCATCGGGGTCCCTTCATGGCCCTCCCTTTCCAGTAGTAACTGGCAGTTACTTGTATCAAAAGAGCCAAGCTGAAGCTCCACCAACTCCTCCCCGCCAAAGTTCCATACCAAAAATATGTTCCAGCTTTGGTAGGAAGATGGGATGCATTTCACGTACGTCCTTACACACGCAGACGTCTAGGAAAAGATTCCAGGAAACATGGGGTGGAAACCCTGCTAGCATGACAGTCTCTGTGGTCTCTGCCCTCGGATGCTATGCGACCACAGGCATCTCCTTGCTGGAGACAGGTGGCTTCAGGAACAGCTTGGTGCTCCAAGTACACCCCAGTGTCTGTCATTTGTGCTTCTCTGCCACAGCCTCTCTAGTTGGCTTTGCCATCTGGAAGCTCAGGGCCTGCTTATGGATCCACTTTCCCAAAAGACTCCCCCAGAGTTTCCCCCCAAAGATTGAGGATCATTAGACAACTTGAGCATTTCACTTTGAACTTTGGTGAGATAGGAGAAACACCAGTTCATTGGTCAATACCAGATCATGTGACTATCTCTAATAATGGTCAAGAGTCAGTCTCCCCAAACACCAGACTAAGTGAAGCGGAACTGATTCCCGTGAGAGGAAAACTGGGGGTTCTGTCACTAAAGAGAAGGGGATGGATCTTGAGCAGAGGTTCTGACCCAGTCCATGGAACTTGAGCTTCACTCCAGTGCATGAGATATTTACAAACAATCAAGGAACAGAGCACATCTCAACAAGAAAAGGCCAGACTGGAAGTCCAATCTTCCACTGGCCACCTGCTACTTAGGTGTCAAGGGCAAACCCTGTCCCCATTGAGACTTAGTCTCCTAGTCTAGATGTTAGCAGCAACCCCACCTTCCAGGTGGCTCAGTGGGTCACCCAGGTAGAAAACTGAGAACATATCGAGGACAACGTAACACTCAGCATAATGATGGAAAGGAACTCACAAGAGACAGTAATTCTGCAGGTAGGCTCTAGTCTTTGGAAAGGACCTTGGAGAGTATCTTGGTCACCTCCTGCAATCCACACCCTGAGAGGTAATATTTAACTTTGGCCAACCTGGGACAGCTGAGGCTCAGAAGCTACAAGACCTTGCTAAAGGTCTGTCAGTCATGGAAGTGTGTGACAGCGATGGGAGGGAGTCCTAAGCACAAAGGCCTGCATTGTTTTACTGCCACCCAGGATAGTGACAGCTCCTCCAGTCGAGCAGAATGAATTCAGTGGATCCAGGCAAGCATACCCATGACCTTGTGTCTCTGCACCCATGCTCTGTGGAAAGGAGACATCACAGCATGAGACCTCATCTCTTCCTTTGGGCTGTCTTTCTACCCTCTGAGAACCTAGCAAAAGAAACAAGCGCCACCCACATTCCAAAAACAATTTCATATCTGCACACACACACACACACACACACACACACACACACACACACACACACACATACACACCTACCTTACAAACATCCATAGATAAGAACAGAGCTGGGCAGGGAGAAGCAGGTCAGTTTGGCCAGCTCCTGAAGATGGCTCAAGACAGTCATGTGTATCCAATGCAGCCTTGACCATGGTGTTATCCATTAGTGTCAGTCCACAGGCTGTTTAAAGAAGGGTCTTCTAGCCATGGAAAGAAGAAAGTCAAAGTGAAAACATCTTTGGACACTTTTCTTCCTTGAAGAGCTGAAAAGAACCAAGAGAAGCTAGAGCCTCTGCCAGCACACCATTGACTCTCCAAGAAACTTGACCTTGCCCAGACCCACAGTCTGTGATGGCCTCATGTACAATGAAATGTCTCCTCAGGCTTCCAAAGAATAGGGTTTGAGCAGCCTTTTACCCATAAACTTGTACATGGCTTCTGAATTTCCAGGGCCACCTACAATGATGCTGTCTAGCGACAACTGTGTCTGCCTCTCTCCTGCCAGGCAAGGCTGGTGTCTACCCCATGGCCATTCTTCTATACTGGTGAAGTCCCTCTCTGTTCTAGTTTGCTTTCTGCTGTAATAAATGCTATGACCAAAAATAAACTTGGGGGAAGAAAGGGGTTATTTCAGCTTGTACTTTCAGGTCACAATTCATCACTGAGGGAAGTCAGGGCAGGTACTTAAGGCAAAAGCTTGAAACAAAAACCATGGAGGAATACCACTAAATGCCTCACTCACTGGATCATGCTCACCCAGCTTATTCATACAGTCCAAGGCCACCTGCCTAGAGATGATGCTGTCCACAGTGGGCTGGGCACTCCTACATCAACCATGAATCAAGACAATCTCCCATAGACAGTCCAATCTGATGGAGGCAATTCTTCACTTGAGATACCTCTTCCCAGGTGACTCACAGTTGTGTCAAGTTACAATGAAAGCTGGCCAGCAGACTCTCCCATAATACAAGTTGAAACAGTTGTTTTCCCAGGTTCCCTTGCTTCTACAGTGCTCACAGATGAAATACAAAAGGAAATATCTAACTCATTCCTTGGCCGAAGATCCTTGCAGTAGGAGAAGCCATGCCATCCCTGGTTTGGAGGGTATCCTGTGAAGGTATGGTGCCTGGAGCTGCTGCAGCTACAATGCAACCACGAGATAAGAAGTCTAAAGACAAAACACAGTAGGCTAAAGATGGTAGAACCAAAGGCTAGAAAGACACCAACCTCACACAGCAAGACTGATACTCTTGCCTTCTTGATTTGTAAGAAAATACACATATTTGACAATTAAACCACTGCTACCTAAAAACACTCACACTAATCCACCTATGAAGGTACTTTGTACAGGTAAGAACATGAGACACAGGCAGAGGTCTGCCCAACCCCCTCACCAAGGATAGGGCTCCTATAGCCATTTTGTGTCACATGTCACCTCCTGGCGGAAGCTGCCAGGGCCAGGGGCAGACTCCTCACCCAAAGAGTTCAACTGAGGCTGTCAGCTGGGGACTGAGAACTAGGATTCCAGAAACATCAAGATCATTGCTGCCTATGAACTTGGAGATCTGTGTGCAGACAGGCAGGGGGCTGGTGGCTCAGTCGGGGAAGAGTTCTCATCTCCTGACCTACGGTTGCACAGCTCTATACAGCTGCCCCAGCATGAGCAAAGAGTCAGTCCAGCACAACTCTTCTGAGCTTCAGAACTATCCTTCACAGAAATGCCCCCGACCCCCACATAATTCCATTTTCCAGAGGAGGGAAATGAAGGTCAGTTGGAATTGCCTGCTTCTAAAATCACACAGCTGGTACATAGCTGAGCTAGGATTTGAACCCATATCAAAACCTAAGGTCCCCAACCCTCCCACCCCATAGACTTGACCCATGTTCTCAGTGCTCATACTTGAACTCTGCCTCCACGAAGCCTCATATGCACTCAGGAGCCTGGGTGTTTGGTCTTGCCAAGCAATGACAAAAGGATTCCTGGAAGAGGGTCTGAGGTTTATTGATGACCTGGAGTTTGCCAAATGATGGAAGGCAGCAGATAGAATCTTGATCTACCTTGGCTTTTGTGCTGAAAACCATAGACTAGGTGGTACTAGGCAGCTTGTGAACAATAGAAACTCATTCTCACAGTTCTGTAGGTTAGAAGTTCAAGAAGAAGTCTCTCTTCCCTGGCCACCTTCTCGATGTCTTCATGGGGCACAAGGAGAAAGGCAGCCTGACTGTGCCCCAGTTATCTCCAAATACTGTCACACCTGGTTCTAGATTACATCACAGAAATGCTGGTGATACAAACATTTGGTCTGAACAGAGTTAGTGTTTAAGTCTAGGAGCTCTTCAAAACAAACAGTTTGTTGAGAGGGTTCTGGGAGCTTGCAGGATGCCTGAAAGGTAGAGACAAGCACATTCCAGGTCACACAGAGCATCACCCTTAAGCAATGGTTCCCAACCTGTGGGTTGACACCCCTTCGGTAGTTTACAAGGGTGGCTTAAGACCAACAGAAAACACAAATATTTGTATTATAACTAATAACAGTGTCAATATTACAATTATGAAGTAGAAATGAAAATAATTCTATTGTTGGGGGTCACGCTATGAGGAACTGTATTAAAGGGTCGCAGCATTAGGAAGCAGTTGAGAACCACTAGTCTAGAGAATACTAGAATTCAGTCCAACAAGTATTCACACTCCCACCTGCCACAGCACGGGACACCAGTCTCCCACCTCCACCCCAGAGAAACCCAAGATTTCCTCAGACCCCCATTACTCTGCTTCAACAGCTCCTTATGGCAAGGTCAGATGAAGACAAGTATATACAGGGGGTTGTGGGGGCTTGGCATGCCCCAGCCAAAAGGGGACCTGGGAATGTAGGATTTGGAACCACGGGATGCTGTTCTGGAGGGTGGGCTTTGTCCTCTTCAAGACTCATAAGACCACTCAGATGCTGGTGGCCAAAGACAGTCATGGCCACATGCCCACTAAGGAAGCCTCTAAGGCAGGGAGAGAAGCCTCAAAAAGGTGAGAAGCACTGTGTATTTTGGCACAATGCCGGGAGATGGCCTGCTCCTCGGAGTGTGTGTTTGGGACTGAATTACGACTCCCAGGGCTGTTTGGACAGCTTGCAAAACTTTGCCTTTTTGTGTCTTCTGTCTGCAAGGGCAGACTCTACTCTTGCTGGACCTTGGAAGGCCTGGAAGGATGCCAAGACTGCATCGCTGCTGAGGAGGAGGCAAGTGTGGTGGAAGGCCACAGAGACAAGGAAAGGCAGGCCCAGGCAAAAAGTCACCAACCCCCCCACCCCCCATCCCCGCACAGCAAGAGTCCTGGCTGGCAGCCCACGCTTAGCTCCCTTCCCCCACACTATATTTACAGAGGGTCCTGCCTCTAGGCTTTGGCCATGAGAGGGCCTTCTGCATACAACCTGCCCTTTCCCAGGTAGCAGAAGGCAAGAACCACAGGCTTCATAAGAACTGTGGTATCTTCTTTTTCTTTTTCTGTGTGTGTGTGTGTGTGTGTGTGTGTGTGTGTGTGTGTGTGTGTGTGTGTGTGTTCTCGAATACACACGTGCATGTGTGTATACATGCATGTGGAAGCCTAAATTAATGTCAGATGTCTTCCTCCATTACTCTCTACTGTCTCTATTGAGGCAGAGGCTCTTGCTGATTCTCACAAATTCTGCCTAACCAGCCTCTGTCTAGCTAACCAGCCTCCTCTGGGGGATCTCTCGAGTCTCTCTGCCCTCTGAGTGCAAGGATTACATATTCACTATCCCTTGAAAACCCCCAGGGACCCACAAGACTTTATCCGCCACTGTGCCACCATTACTGTTCCTGGTTTGGGGTGGCAATCCTGCATGTGCTGTCATCCAAAGTATCATGGGCAGATACCACTCAGAGCAAAAAGGCAGGGTCCTGGCCTGTGGCCCAAGGACTGAGCTGTTCTAGCAACCTCCCCACAGGACCTGTCACCACCTCAGCTAGTGTTCCTCATAGATCCAGGGAGACCTTCCAATCCCTCACCATCCAGAATCTGGGTTGTCCAGAGACTCAGCAGAGGCGCCTTCACTGGTGCCAAGAGACAGGGCCAGGCAAGGGCTATTCTCTGGGAATCACTCTGCTTTGGGGAAAAAATATACTAAACAGCAACAAAGCCTGAGCCATTCCTCTGTCTCCCAAGGCCTGGTGTCAAACTTGCTGCCAGGAAGGTTAGCCAAGGCTGGGGCCACAAGTGGTGGGAGTGTAGTGTGTGGAGCAGAAGCGAAGATGGCCTGACCCATTTCCTAACCTTCCCTCCAGGAGCCCAGAATCCTAGGGTCCTGTCCTGGAAGAATGGGCTCACACTGGGACCCTTCGGAGTCATGTCCCCTACAGCTCCACTCCTCCGGGCCCTGCCAGTTAGTGCTGCAAAGAAGACCCCCTTCTCCCCTGCACTGGAAGGGATTGCTGCATTTAGAAGCATATTCCCTGCTGTGGTTTCTCATGCTAAGTCTCACACATCAATATGCATACTCCTGGGGTGCTGCCCAGGCCACTCTGGGTCCTCAGTGTTAGTACAAGTCTAGGTGCCCAGGAGTAGACAGCTAGTGCAAAAACATACACCTCATCCAGCCCAAGATCTCCCCTTCCTGTTTGCCTACTCTTCAACTGGTCTCACCATCCATCCCCATGGCCCATCTCTGTACATTGGCTTCACAGGGCCCCTTTCTGGAGATAGGAAGCACACTGTCACATGAACCACTTTCAGCTGTGTATCTCCTTTCCATTGCCTGGCTGTCTTACCAGACTCCACTTACTCACACCCTAAATTAAGAAATATTTTCCATTCCCCCTGGGTGAAGTAGTCAACCATTGCCCAGGTGAAGCAGAATGCTCTTTCCTGAAATCCCATCATTTCTTCCATACTGCCTTACTTTCCCTAAACAGAGGCCAAGTCCCTTTAGAGAGGCTAAAAATGCTACTCACCAGTTTTCTCAGCCTCCCTTGCAGCTAAGGCACAGTCATGTGACCAATCCTGATCAATGGGACCTCAGGTGAAGGGGACTCATGGCTTATAGAAAAGGTTTTCTTTGGTTTTGTTGTTGTTGTTGTTGTTGTTGCTGTTGTTGGAAACAACTGTCTGTGTGTGCTAACTGCTAGAAGTGAAAGCTCTAATGGGGAGACATTCCTAGTTCTCTACTGGCGGTGGAGCAAGATCGATGGGAAATTCTGTAGTTTTGAGATACTGCTGTGTCCCTGAAGAATCTCAAAGGCTTCCCTGCCCCCAAATGTCTTCCTGTATGAAATAAGAGATGTCTGCCTTGTCTAAGCCACCGTTTCCCACCCAGTGACTGCACCCCATTGTTAGTGTGTAAGGTGACTTTGATGAATCACAACCAGCATGTTTTCCAATGGATAGAAAAGTCCAGAGCTGGAAAACACCAGGTATCATAGCACAAAGCCAAGACTGTAGTGGAAGTTTGTCTTCTGTGGAAATTACTTTCAGTTCATATGCCATGTCTGTGCAGTCATCCTGAGTAACAGCACAGAGCATCTGTCTTAATACATGCCAGGAGCTTTTGCAAAGCCAATCTCGAGATGTTAGTTTAATTGTAGATTCTGTTACTTATAGCAAAATACACCTTTATCCCAGGCAACCTTGCCACCCTGCCCACAAAAGTTCTCCCATCAATCCAGTAGCTTACCAGCTAAGAGACTGTTGCATTTCTTGTCTTAGTTGCTGATGGGAGTTGTCTCTGGAATTATAATTACATCATTGTTTAATTCACTAGTAGGCAGATAACTGAAATGCAAGCACTTGTGGTGAAATGCTGTTTCTAAGTGGTCTGTTTTCCAAAGAACCAGCGTAAACAGGTCCCAGAAAACAAGTGTGTTGGATAGAGTGAGGAGAAAATTCCCCAAACCAGTAAAAAACTTCCATAAAACTCTAGAGGGATCATGCACTTGTATTCATTCATTCATCTGTATCTTGTTTCACTTTATGCTAGAAAAACAAAACAGGACTCACACTGCAAATTCAGACCCTAAGGAAATATCCTTCCACATCACATATGTGTGAGTGCTTTTGTTAATATGAAGTGCTGAGACAGACGGGTATCATTGGTTTTTAAGATTTATTATTTTTATTTGTGTGTAACTAGAGTGTGCAGTACCTACAGATGCCAGAGGAGGGCATCAGATTCCCTGGAGCTGGAGTTATAGGCAGCTCAACACGAGTCCTTGGATCTGAGCTCAGAACAACAAGTGCTCTCAACCACTGAACTATGCCAAATGAGCCCCAGGTGTCACTTATAATGTCCTTGTCACCAGGGTTCTTTGTACTGGCCCACTATTCTGGCCACCTGCACAGAGAGCTTTGACACTGATCTGAATCTGTTGGGTAGTTGATGGCAAACTCCACAGTAGCAGAAACCATGGCTGTTCTCTGTATTCCTTCATGCTCTAACAGAACCAGGCACAGTTTCTTAACAGAGCTCACATGAATACATTACTAAAGAAAGGAATAAGCAAAGCCTCTATGTATCACCTCATGTGAGCATCATGAAGAAAACCTGGATGGATAGAGTTGACCTACTTTTATCCTGATGTATTGGACTTCAAAACACAAGCATGTTGACTTGTCCTACCATGCCAGTAGTCAGGGAGCCAAGTCCAGCACCAGGGCCTGAGCTGGAGAAATGGCTAGGCAGCAGGAGGGTCACGACGTAAAGCCATCATATTATCAGGGGGAGCCTAGGACACTTCCAGTTCCAACGCTTTGGTTTTTGATTATGCAATTCTGAGTGCTGCTAACTTTCAGAGGGCTCTTGATGAAGTTTTTAAAATGTGTGCTTGTAGCCAGAGGCTAGAGTTTGTCTTCCCAAATATAGAGGTTGCTTCCAATTTTATAATGGAAGTTGGCAGCAAAAGATTATGTTTCACACATACCAAAAAAAAAAAATCACTTTTTAGCAGCCTTTGCTGGGCTGCATTCCTTCAATTAAGTAAAAATTTCCTGATCCTAAATCATCAATCAATTTAATAACAGCTGTCAATTATCACCAGAGGTGTGAATGTCCTGAGTTTAGCTTCCTGACCACCCTCCTTAAGTATCTCCTGTTTTAAGGATGCAGAAGTCATGAGGAAGCAGAAAGGTTGAGTCAGGTGTAGATTAGAAGAAAGGACATGTTATAGGCAGGATTTTAGCTGGAGAGGTGGTAGGGGAGGAAGGGAGGGAGAAGGGAACTAGGATTGTCATGTAATTCAATCTTGTTTGTAATTCAAATATATAAGAAATATAAAAAAAAGACTTAGAAAAAAAAGGAAAAAAAGTATCTCCTGTTTTGTTCTAGGACACTGATGGCCAGTTATGAAAGAAAATGTCTGATAAAATGTCTTGCTATTTGTGTCATATGCTCTACAATGTGTAAGGAGCAGGGTGTGAAGGAGCCCTCTGAATGCAGGGCACTGAGTAGTGACCCAGGACATGCGCAGAAAAGGGAGTCAGTCGGGACCTGCGTTCTGCCCCACACATAAGATAACCTAACTAGGAGCTCAAGAGATGCCTCAGGATCCGAGTTCAGTTCCCAACATCCACATTAGGAGCTCACAGCCACCTGTAACTCTCGCTCCAGGGAACCCTTCTTCTGGCCTACAAGACCACCTGCATGTATATGTACATAGAAACACACACACACACACACACACACACACACACACACACTCACATGCACACAGACATAAATATGAAAATAAATAATAAAATGTTTGAAAATAAACATTTAAAAGAGAACAAAATTTTAAAATAGTTTGAAATATATCTGGTTTTAATCTTATAGAGAAGCAGAACATTTTAGGGTACTTTAAGACTGTACACGTTAACTGGTGCTGAACATCCCCAAGAAACTGTCCAAGGCCCCAGATATAGCAGATTATAGAATTATATTGTATAGAATCTATATTATATATAGAATTATATATGTAATTGATATAATTATATCAATTATAAGTGACCCATGGCACAGTATGGGCCCTCAATAAATGTTGTAGAATAAACAATTAAGCTAATTACTACCTAGCATAGGAGGAAGGATTCATTTTAAATAGGGCCAGCGATGCTGAGAAAAGAGAGACAGAAAGTGTGAATACACTGGGTACTCCATGTATCAGGGAATAATATATCTAGAACTTTAGCATTCAGTTATTTTTATAAAAAGATAAACTCAAGACTTGGTATGTTTCTGTGAGTCAAGGCTGTCGACAGAGACAGCAGACAACAGGCCATTCTCAGAAGGGAGTAGCTATCGATAAGGAGAGGGCCATTGGCTAGTAGTCACAGGGTGGCTGGAGAAACCATCAGCACTGCAGAGAGCCAGACAGGAAGCTAAAAGTCAAGCAACAGTTGATCCATTGTTTGAAATTCTGTACTAAAATAGAAGAGACTGAACTGTATCTAGGAAGTTTCAATGAACACAGATAAGAAGACAGGTTTGTTTGTAGGAGAGATTGGATCATGCACGTGGCCTAAAGAGAAGGGGTGGAAATGAAGGTGATGGAGGGTGACAGCTGTGAGATAGTCTTGCATAAAGTGGGAGGAGATGTCAGAAAAAGACTTTCATGGAGGTTTACCTGACCTCCTACCCAGTGAGGGCAAAAGGCTCCTGATGGCCTCCCTGTACCCACTTCTTCCTATAGCCCACTCTTCCCAAGCAGACCTGGCAGTCTTCCTAAGTGTATATAACACTCCTGATTCAAACCTCCAAAACCATTTTAGTCCTTGATGTGAGAATCCAATTTCTTTGCTAAGAACTTCAGAGCCTACCTTGGGCAGCCTGGCCTCTTCTAACTTCAGCTCTCTTCATTCTCTCTTTCCCTCTACATGCTCCACTCATGTTGATCTACACCTCAATTTCTGAAATGCACAAATATATTTCCTGCCTCAGAACCCACCTAAAACATTGTTACATTAAATGTAAATGGGCTGGAAAAAGTCTTTCTGGAAGGAGGGAGTAAAGACTCCAACTTAGCTATACCAGAAGAGCAGTAAGAACACTGGCAAAATTTGTCTAAGACAAAGCTTTCAGGAAACGTGAGATTAACTGAAAGCATGCAACAACACAAAAGGAGAGCAAGAGAGAAGCAGCAAACACATAAAGTTCTGAAACTAAAAAAATTATCAACTAGGATTTCCATATTCAGCCAAACTGCCTTGTAAACGGATGAACAAAACCCAGACACTGTCAGATCAACAAAAGTGGAAGAGTGCATTACCAAAGGCTTCATGTTGAAACAAAAGGACAACAGACAGCAACTCTGGCCTGCATGAAGGACAAACTTAGTTCAAGAAATATGCAGGAGCTCTGAAGATCTGGAGCATGGAGTTACATCAGCTTTGCAGCCCCATGGCTTAGCAACTCTTAGAACACTGCATGAGAGGCCACTTGTTGAGAGAAAAAGCAAGAGTCAAGAATGCCAGACATGCCAGGGTTCTTCATCCCAGAACCTTGGAGACATTAGCCATGCCATTGTGAGTATACTGTATTTTGTATCATAATTGTGCATGACTTTATTTATGAGCTAAATAAATGTATGGAAAAAAGGGCAATTCTGGAAGTAAAATACAGTGAGACAAATTTATGAAAATCATTTTGCACATTAAAGTTATAAAAAATAAAATCAAATATTCTCTTTAAAAAAAGAACCTTGGAGACAGAGGCAGATGGATCTCTGTGAATTTGAAGCCAACCTGATCTACATAGTGTGTCCCAGGCCATTCAAGGCTACACAGTGAGACCTTGTCTCCAAAACAACAACAACAACAACAAATAAAACCAAAAAAGGAGACCAGTGAAGAATGCCACACTTACTTTAAAGCAACCCATTCTTGTGGGAATTAATCAAGTTCCATGAGACTTCATGCTCCAAAAAAAGGGCATTAATCCCTGTCAGGGGGTGGTATGTTCATGAAAGGACAACTTCTGCTCTGGGATGGGCCACAACATCACACAACTCATAGGCAAGTCCAGCCTTTCAACATGTGTCACGTTATCTTCAGAGAACACTACAGGTGCTCAGCAAAGACAGATCCAGATGGAAAAAACTCTAAACAGGTTATAGTGTGTTTTAGAAATGTGCACATACTTAAAAAAGAAAAAAAATGGGTATAGACAGTCACAGAAAAAAAATTAAATAGTTTATAATAAAGTCTTTAAAGAGAAAAATAAAATAATAAGGATAAGCCACATAAAGATGAAAATACACAGAGAATCTGGATCCTATAATTATTAATTTTGAAATTTTTGAATACTAATGAACAGAGAATGACACCTGCTGAGAGTCATTGGTTTATGGAAGCTACTACTAATTAAACCAGCCTACATACTTAGGGATGCCTTAACATTAAAATGGAATTCAGAAAATGTATTGCTTTGGGGAAGAGGTCATGCTTTTGTTTCCACAGAAAAACAAAAGGCTGTGGATTCCTTTAAGATTGAAGAGGGTCAGACTTGATTGGGGGAGACCTCCTGAAAATCTTGGCTACAGTCATAGAGAAATAAACTACAAGACAGGTGACATATATTTTTCCTGCTTAAATATAAAATAGAAAAATCATCTTTGGCTGACTTGTTTATAACACACAGTCCATACTTATGTTAACATGTATATGTATGTTACCTTTAGAAGTTTGTGTGTTTTCAGAGCAAGGGGACCAGACACCAATGAAAATAGGTGGCCCAAGTGATCCAGCCTCTCAGAGTGACTCTGTTACAGTTTCTTCAGAGTTCTATATCCAGAACAGCTTTGAGTCTCCTGGCTGGGATGGTACAACCTCAGACTATTCTAGCCAGGACAGCAGATAACCATTGCACTTTCCCATTACACAGAGACTGAACAACAAATGTTACATACAGCTGGCTCTCCCAGGACTTGACCATTATCCCAATTTTCTCAGGGTTCCCTAAAGATTCCAATGCGTCCAAACAACAGGAAGCAATCAAGAGAACATAATGCCCACATTCCCAAGAGGTGGCATGGCAGGTTTTGGTCATTCATTGCATTATGGATGTTTGTCATCATTAGTTGGTTGCAAATTGTTACTGGTCATGGTAAGGGAGAAAGCTAAACAAAGAAGATGAGGTTCCAGGATCTTTCTAAAAGGAAAAAGGGGGATATAGTGTAGAACTGATGGATAAAAGGGTCAATTGTTGACTCTACTTTTGAACAACCACTAGTCTCTAATATTTTACATCAGTATGGACTTTTGTATATTGAGACAAATTTAAGTCATTTTGTTGCACTATATATGTGTTTCTATTTTGTTTAAAGTCTTATACCTTTACATCTCATTTAAAAATATAATGTAAAGTCTTAGTCCTTGAAAGCTATTTAGGATATTAAAGAAATACAAGTTAATAGTTAGTCATCTATAACAATCAAACTTTTATATATATAGATGATTTTCAAACACTTCAAAGACCTACAGAATATGGCATTTAAAATGTTATAATAACATAAGGCTTTCCATAACAGTGAAGCATGTCTGCTCCTGGCAACACCTATCTACTTCAAAAATGGATGATGGACACTGGAGAACTTCCATATTGAGTTTGCTTTCTTTGTAGTAAAAGCTATCCATTTTGGCAAGGGGCTGCCCTTGTCTTGACTTCTGACAGGATGCTGTCTAAACTGGACAGGGAAGAAAGTGACTGCCAAACTTTGCCAATACAAGGTAGAACAGTCCTTCAAAATCCCTGCTTTATAGAAAAGTCAGTCAGATATTCTAGGCCTGTAGGCTGAAGATGAATGACTCAACATAACAGAGGAACCTTGGGGTGACTGCTCAGGCAGCCAGATGTCTCTGTCATTTCTATAGTTTTGGAAGTTGCTTTCTTTGCGTTTCCTGTTTATTCGAGTAATATTTTATACTTAGGTCTCTGGTGGGGAAATTGAAGACTAGATAGTTATAGTTTTACAGTTTCCTTGTTGTGGAATTCTGAAAAGAAACATATATAAGAGATGTAAAGTTTTTAAGGTTGAGAAACATAAAAGCTTAAATTGTTTATCTAAAAAGATGTTTTCAGGTCTAAAAAGATATTTTTAGGATGGTAATACAAGTTATGACAAAAATGGTTTAGGTATAAGACTTTGGACTAAGAAAAGATAGATAATAGAGTAGTTTCTCTTAATTTGCCAAATGTAAATGGACTGGAAATTGTAAATCTAATTCTTATCTGATAATTGGTCTTATTGTTTACAGTTTTATTATGTTAGAGTTAAAACCTTTCCTTTTTAATTAGCCAAAGGGGGGAAATGTTGCAGAATCCTCCTTTACACTGGGTAAAGATGTGTCACTGTGGTTGGTTTAATAAAAAGCTGAATGGCATTAGTTAGGCAGGAAGAGGTTAGGTGGGACTTCTGGGGACAGAGAGGACTCAGAGAGGAACAAAAGGGAGTCACCAGCCAGACTCAGAGGAAACAGGATAGGCTGTACAGAGAAAAGGTAACCTAGCCATATATATATATATTATATATATATATATATATATATATATATATATATGAGAATTAATTTAAGTTGTAAGAGTTATCTAGGAACAAGTTTAAGTTAAGGCTGAACTTTCATAATTAATAATTATTCTCCATGTCATTATTTGTGAACTGGCAACCCAAAGAAAAATTTGTCTACAGGAAGCTGTGAGACGTCCCCTGAAGGTTTCCACAGATCTCATGATGGGGCTGTGGAGGCTCTGAGGTATCTGCAAAGGGTGTGGGCGACTACACTGGAGAAAGGCAAGAAGAAAACTCACCATCTACAGTTTTCACAATGATGACATTCACAGCTACATGAGTTCTAGTTGTAAGCTAACTGGGAACTCTTGAAGGGATAAGAAAGCAACTGTATCCCTGAGCTGGTCATTGGCAGGTGGATGCGCAGGGCCACGGTGCAAAGGAAGTGGAGACACTGGGGAGAGAACAAAAGAACTCAGTGATCAGAATGAGATTACAGTGATAGAAGAGCTAAGAGGTGGAGAGAGAATGGTAAACACCCAAGGACTGGAGGGATCTCAGTGAAATTCACAACAGGCATGAGGCATGAGGACCATAGTGGCATGCTAGAACATCTCCAGGCTGTGACCAAGTCCAGGGAGTGTTGGGAATCATTGCCAGAGTTCAGATACCAAGGGAATGCTAAGTGTCACATACATGGCTTGCTTCAAGGAAATGAGATCTGTCTTAGGGTTTCCATTGCTGTGATGAAACACCATGACCAGAAGCAACTTGGGGAGAAAAGAGTTTGTTTTGCTTTCACTTTAGCATCACAGTTCATCCTCAAAGGGACTCAAGGCAGGATCCTGGAGACAGGAGCTGACGCAGAGGCCATGGAGGGGTGCTGCTTACTGGCTTGCTCCTTATGGCTTGTTCAGCCTGCTTTCTTATAGAACCCAGGACCACCAGGCCAGGGTTGTGCTGCTCACAATGGACTGGGTCCTCCCGTATCATTTTTCAACGAAGAGTATATACCTCAGTCTTGCCCACAGACCAGTCTTGGGGGGGGTGCATTTTCTCAACTGTGATTCCTTTTTCCTAAATGACGCTAGCTTGTGTCAAGTTGACATCAAACTGGCCAGTACAGTATCTCTGAGGTGCCAGCGGGATCTGAGAGGAAGGGAAAAGGAATTATTTTCCAGTAACAGTGCTGTCTTTATTTGCATATAATTTGCATACCCACTACTTTGGGTCGGATTACAGCTTGTTCCCCAAGAGTTCTCCTGTGGACTGTCAACAAACATGCTCTTCTGAGTCTCCAATTCGTCTCGATAGCCAAGGAGGCCATCACCAGAAACCAAATGGATAAGGTCACCTATCTTGGACTTTCAGTTGTAGTTCTCTAAATTAGTCTCTTTCCCCGACAAAGTATCCAGCTTTAGGTATTTTGTTACAGCAGCAGAAAACTGACTAAAACGGAGAATGTCTGTAGATGGTGCCTGGCTTTTGTCTATTCTCCTCCCCACCCCCTTTTTTTGAGAGCCATCCTTCCCCCAGTGCTAGTTGGAGGGGTCATGTAAGGTTGATAACACCCAGATTCCATGGTATGTGTAAGACAGGACCTTAAAATTATCAGCTTCACATTCTTGCCACAGTGGTTGGGTGGACATAAGACCCAAATCAGGCCAATGAGAGCCTTTCCTAGGACTTCTGTTGAGTCTATTGAGAGAAAGAAAGAGAGAGGAAGGGAGGGAGGGAGGGAGGGAGGGAGGGAGGGAGGGAGGGAAGCAGTGAGTTTCTCTTCTGCCAGCAATGTTTATGTGCTACAATACAAATCTGGAGCAGGTGGAGATCTTCCCTACAGTAGCGTGGGCTACAGAGTGAGGTAATGAAGGAGAGAGACAGACAGGCAAAGACAGAGACAGAGACCAGCTTCAGGGCACTCTGGATCCAGCTGCTGAATTCTAAATCTACCCTTCGAGGGTTTGGGTACTGTCAACCAGACACCCCTGCATCCAGTGTGGCGAGCAGACACAGCAGGTCTGGTCTGTGCTCCCTCTCACAGCAAGAGGAATTCCTGGCTGCACATGCTGCCTTCTCAAGAAACTAAGTTAACAGCCTTGCAAACCTGAGCCACAACTGAGGCCGGAGGTCCGGGGCAGGGCCTATGTTGGTTCGGAGGACAGGAGAGATTGTAAAAGTTCACTTTCCCTGGGTAGAGCTCACCACGAGTAACAAGCAGCCCTAGACTCTGCGCCTTTGGCGCAGATGTGTTCCCTCTAGTCTCTGCTTGAGGACGGAGCTGGGTTCAAGCCTGGACAAGGAGGGAAGTTTCAGAGAACACACTGGTGTCTCCACTAGAAGTCCTGAATCAAGGCAGAGCCCCTCAGGTCCTTGGGTGAAGTTGAGGCAGTCGACCCCCAGGTGACCTGATATAGAAAAAAGTTAATGAGGGTCTATGGCCGAAGATAGCATCACTTAGAGACTCAATAAGTGTTTTATAAATAATGTCTGACACTGAAGCAAAAATTACTAGGCATGCCAAGAGATAAGACCACATAACTGAAAACAAAGTGAAATAATGAGACAGCTGGGAGAGCTAATAATTCTTTTTCTGCTTAAGCCATGGGAGGGTGAGGCTCAACCACTCATGACAGATTCCTCACAGACACACTCAGAGCCTTTCCCCACCTGCAGACGATCCCCTTCAATTCCATATGCTTGAGCCAGACTGTTTCCAGTAACACTGCCTTTTACTGAGATACTATCGAGTGAAAAACAACGTCATAATTGTTCTTACTCTTGTCATACCTCATTTTGGTTGTTATAACAAAATACTTCATGCTGGAGACCTCAAGAAAACAAAAGTTATTTCCTACAGCTCTGCAGGCTGAGAAATCCAAGCCCCAAGCACAGGCAGAGCCTGTGTCTTCTGGGAGCTGCTTTGCTTCATGGATGCCACCTCCTTGCTGAATTCTCATAGCAGAAGGGACAATAAATCCCCCACAGGGCTATAAGCCCTTGTCACCTAGTCCCTTTCCCCTTCAACACCAGCACAATGAACACTGACTTCACCTTGAGAATTTTGAAGGTAACAAATATTAGAGCATGCAGGCTCTTTCAACAGCAATTTGTAACTTTGTAACTACAGACCACAAGTAATGTAAGATACTCTACGAAATGTGAGGTGCTGACAGTAGCATCTTCCACCACAGGTGAGCAGTCCTAAGGTAGAGATTAGAAAAATGTTCATGCAAGTTCAGAGACACGTCCAGGCTTATGCAAGACAGGCAGAGCAGTCTCTAGAGCCCAGGCTTCCTGATTCTACCAGGCCAGGGTCTGGCAGCCCTGAGTTCTGGTCCTTGTTCCAGCGTTTACTGGCTCTGTAACCTTGAGATACTTACTCTCTGGGTCTCCACATACTCATCTGCCTGCCAAGCATGAGCTCACTGCCCTCGACTTTGTTCAGAATGTACCTAAGATTTTCTTAATGTGAAGTCCCCGATTGCCCATTTCCATGGCTCCATTAACATTTTAAAATCACAAGTAACTTCCACGTAAAGGTATAGCTGTGCATTTTTGTGGCCCACATCAGACATAAGGGATTCCATGTCCCCTGAATACCTAAGAGCCATGCTAGGTGAGCAGCCACTTTAACAGGCTGCTTCTCTGGTAGGATTTATATTTGAATGTGAACTTTCAAAGTTTAACCCAAGGTGACAAATAACCAATAATTTTAGACTCTAGGCAGGGTCATTACAGAGGCAGCTTGTCATACTGAAGTTTTTCTTCCTTCAATGACTGGTTATATTTACCATCACAATCACTTTGTCCTTTACAGCTGATGTTCTGTGTTTGAGCATGGTACGGTCCCAAGGTGTTTCAACTGTCATCCAAGTTAGATAGCTAGTACCTGCTTCCTGCTTTTTCCTTCTTCTTCATATAGCCAGGACTTCAGATTGGGAATTTCTGAATGCTGCCTGTGGGGGGTCTAGATTCCTATCAGTGGTGCAGTCAGCATGGTGAGGAGGGCATGTCCATCTTTTTCCTGTCCCCTGGGCCAGTCTGTCTTCTACAACCTACCTTCTGCAGACAGGCTGCACAGCACCACTCCAAGATGCTGTTCTCAGTCACAGAGGGGCAGGAGAAGGAGCCGGAGCCACAGCATGGCGATAACAAATCACATTTACTTAATAATATGCCATCCCCTTGGTCACATGCGTGTTAGCAGGCATGCTGGGGATCAATAATCAAATGCAGCTGTCCTCATGCTGACGGCCAGGACACACACATGCATACACACACAGATACACACACACACACACACACACACACACACACACACACACACACACACACGATGCCTGCTGCTAATTTCTTGCCTGGCAAAACAGAAACATTTTAGTGGTTTATAAATATGGTCCCAATTCGTCTTGGGACACTTCTCGGGTTCAAGCCCATCTGTGTCAGGTGCTCCCAAGACTGAGAGTCTTTTTCCATCCATACCCACGCTCCACCCACCAGCTTCCGTGTCCCATGATGCACAACAAAGTCCGAAGCCCCAAATATGTGTGCTGGGCAATGTCACTGGCTGCACCCTCCTGTCTCGATCTGTTCTCTTTTTTTCCCCCTTCTGTGTTATTGAAATGTTATTTTTTCCATTTGTACGCCACCACCTCGAACCCCTCCCAAACTGGCCTGTTGGAAAAGATGTTTATTTTGCTTTTGCCTTGGCATAATTTAATATCAGACAAGTGCATCCTTGGTGCAGACAGTATATTCTTGGGGCATATATTTGAGATTCTGGTTGATTTAGAATTACAAATTTGTCATGCAATCCCAGCCAATTTGGAACTTGGCTTCCTGACATCATGTTTATGCCCTCTTGGCCTTGACGGTGGTTATTGGAGGGGCTTTTTTTTTTTTCCAGCAATAAGTTAGGATTTCATAAATCGTTGGCGGAGCTCTCAAAGATGCCTGCTCTTCAACATGTATGTTTTCTTTCTCCTTACTGAGAGTGGGTCATATTGGGTCTCACCCAAGTCCACTTTTAAATCATTTTTCCGCATGCCAGACATGGCTTTTGAAGTCGTCTGCACCAACCCATTAGGAAGCCCGCGCCCTGGCCTCTGCCCGTGGCCCCACTGTGTGCCCCACCGCCTGTAACAGGAAGCATGTCAGAGCTGGGTGGATTGGACAGACCCACGGGGCTCGGTTACACCAAGCGGAAAATCTTCTGACGTGTCCTCCGTGGATACATCTGGAGCAAGAGCAGGTCAGATGTCACCCTGGCCTCCAAGTCTCAACACGCCTTTCTGGTCTGCCCTGCTGGCCTTCAGACGCCGCACATGGTGGAGCAGCAGGCTTTCAAAGTCCAGGCCACAGGAAATCGCATTTGAAGTGCCTGGCGTGAAGGGTATTTTTATACCGTTCACTTTTTCCCTTTTCTTTTCATCTGTTTTCTGTATTTTTTTTCAGGTTGCTTTTTCTTCTTGATTTATTGTTGTATTATTCTATTTTTAAACCAACACATACTTTCCCATCAGACTCTCTAATATAAGTCATATGAAAATTAGAGATGGGAGGACCTCAGCTGGGGCAGGGGCTGGGTTCAGTAGAAATCACCTTCCTGAAGAGCCATGTTTATCCCACTCAGAGCCATCTAGGGGTGGCGAGCAACAGGAAGCAGTTTCCCCATCTCCCCTCCATTTCTAGCCATGAGGTGAGCTCCTGAGGCAAGGCAGCCGCTTGAGTAGGTAACAGATGGCCCACTGCCCATCTATGGCTTGGAAACATGGGTAATCCAGTCAGGGTCCCAGAGAGTCCAAGACAGAGAAGAAGCTGACAGTGGCTCAGCCCAGCTTGCCCACCTGACTACCAAGGCACCTGAGCCAGCCTCTCAAGCAGGGTAGGTGGTGGGTCCAGGTACTCACAGTGACAGTCCTGGGAGCCAGCTCATCTCCGAAGCCAAGAAGCTTTGGCAAGCCTCTAGTGACTATGAGAGCCAGAACGAGCCTCTAACTCCCTGTGGTCTGGGTGTCTATGATCTGAATGAAATATTCTCAACCCCCTGAGTCTACAAGTCCAAACCCAGGAACTCAACCAACTGTGGGCCCAAATATTCAGGAAAAAAGGTTTGCCATAAGAATAAGTACAAACTGTTTTCCGTGCTCAATATTCCCTAAGTGACTTGTGGTGGGGATTCAGTCACATTTGAGTGGCATTAGGTAAAGAAGTCATTTGGAAAGGACTTGAAGTATGTGGAAGGTTGTATGGAGGTTCTAAACAAATATTGGGTCATTTTATACAAGGAACTTGAAGGCCTGCGGATTTTGGTATTTGGAGGTTGGGGAGGCTCCTGAAAATAGCCCACCATGACCCTCCATTGATCCCAAGGGGTTACTACTTTTGATCTAGCATTAAAAAATTAGAGACTGTGGCCTGGCAGTATACTGTTTGTTTAGGATGTGTGAGGTCCTGGATTCTATCCCCAGCAACACATGCATGCATGCGAGAGCGCATACACACACACACACACACACACACACACACACACACACACACACACAGAGTTAAGTTGTTTGATAAACAAACAGCAAGTGCTCAGGAAAATGGTAGCGAGTCTTTTACAGTTCCATTCAGTCTGAGTTCATCTCTTTTCCCCTAAACTTCTAGACAAGGACTTTTCATAACAACCTCCCCCTGGCTCTTCTGACTTCTCTCACTGCAGCCACAATATCAGATGTGTGGATGCAGCTTAAGCTTACAGCAGGCAGGTACTCAGAGACTCATTCTGCCTCCTGTCCTAGAAACAAAGTGACCAAGCAGGACCTTCTATAGATTAATGTGGAAGTGTGGCAAGGACACTCCCCAGAGCTGCCCTCTCCTGGTGTCCTCCGGTGGGGCGATAGCTGGCAGGCAATCCTCTAGCCTCCTGTCTTTTTGCAGACACAGGAGCCATCTTATGCAGCAGCCCCCACCCCCTTGTCTGCAGCCCTGCTTGCCAAAGTTTCATAACAGCATTTTTCCAATTCCCAGGAATTAACAGATCTAGCACTGGGCAACAATATAGCAGCTCTGCATCCTCAGGAGAATTGCTCTCACCTCTATCCCTGCCAAAGAGCTTGAACCTGAGTCTGACCAGGTCTCTACCAGCTGCCAATGTGCAGAAAACAAGAGGAGAGAGAAATGCAGGCCCCTGCCCCTACGGGATGCAGAAAGCAGACCCCAAGTGAGAAAGAGCACACATGTCAATTGAATCAGGTTCATGAACATAAAACACAGAACAAAGAAAAGGCCTGGAGGCTGGAGAGATGGCTCAGAGGTTAAGAATACTGGCTGCTCTTCTAGAGGACCTGGGTTCAATTCCCAACGACTACATCGTGGTTCACAACTGTCTGTAACTCCAGTTACAAGAAATCCAACACCCTCTTCGGGCTTCTTCAGACACCACATGCAAGTGCTGAACAGACATGCATGCAAGCAAAGCATCTATATACATAAAATAAAAATAAAAAGATATAAGGAAATGTTGGAGATCTAAAGAGATTTTAAAAGGCACCTTAAAAAAAGAGCAAAACTAAACTTAGTCCATTTTCTGTTACTATAGCAAAATAACTGAAACCAGGCAATATATGAAGAATAAAAGGTTGCTTGGCTCCCAGTTTAGAAGTCTAAAGCATCAGGCCAACATTTCTCAGGCATGTGATGAGGGCTTCCCTCTGTGTCCAGATGTGACAGAGGGCTTCACACAGAGAGACAGAACAAAATGTGAGTCTTTCTTCCCATCCTCACAAAGCTACTGTCAACATGCGTAGGGCTCTCTCATGATCTCTTCCAACCCTAATTACTTCGCCAAGGCCCACTTTCAAATTATAACTATGCAGGAAGTCTTACACAATTTTTAAATCTATATCTTACTTTATAATTTAAAAGTCTAAAAAAGAAAAGGCATTGTCAATCCAGAGCAGTTGGGTTGGTTTTCCATCACTGGGAAATACTATGAGAAACAACTTTAAGTGAGGAAAGATCTGTCTTGGGTCATGGTCTCGGAGATTGCAATCCATGGCTGACCTGGCTCTATGGCTTTGGAACTAAGATGAGTCAGAAAATCAGGAAGGGGCAGAGCTAGCTGCTTGCTTATGGCTACCAGGAAGCAGAAAAGGCAGAGAAGGAGCCAGGGACAAGACATGCCCTTGGGGTCACAGCCCTGTGACCTACTTCCTCCAACTAAGCTCTACCTCCTACAGCTTCTACCAGCACCCAAAACTGTCATCAAACCGGTTACAATGAAGCTATCAATAGATTACTCTGTTGGTGAAGTGCGCTCACTTCCCAGAGCTTGTCAACTGGTAGCCATGCCTTCAGCACACAAGCCTTTGGAGGGGTATTTCACATCCTGACCCCGAAATGGTGATCCTGTTGGCTGAATGCATGACTGCCAGACTGACTGGAGTGGAGTCAGCTTGCCCTGCTGCATCTCCCACTCAGAATCCCTGTGATGCTGATCATACAAGTGGCTTCTCGCCAGCCCTGCCCACCTCATGTTCCTGAGCAGTTCAGGGAGTGTGCTGGTGTGTCTTCCTGTGTCTTCCTGCAGCCATTTCCACCACTACTGAGCTGGTCTCCTCAGATGCTCTCCTGAGCCATGAACACCTAGAAATTTCTCCAGAGTACCATGTCTCTCACACCAGACCCCTGTGCCCAAGCCTTAGCTCCTTTAGCTCCTCCCATTCCTCTGTCTCTCTCTCTGTCTCTCTCTGTCTCTCTCTCTCTCTGTCTCTCTCTCTCTCTCTCTCTCTCTCTCTCTCTCTCTCTCTCTCTCTCTTGGGCTACATAGTAAGAACTGGAACTCACTTTGCAGACTAGGTTATCCACAAACTCACAGAGAGCCTTCTGCCTTTGCCTCCCCTGTGCTGGGATTAAAGGTATGCACCACCATGCTCAGCCCAATGAGTTCTTTTAAGGGTTAACTCTTCTTGTTACTGGAGTAACCAACCATTGTCTCATTGGATCTGAGGACACTCCACAGAAGGGACTTCATGCTGGGTCCGGTAAACTTAGATGAAAGCCCATGGCTGGGGAGGCCACAGGCTCTAGTAGGAAAGACACTCCTGAGGCTTAGCTGACATGTTGTGTCCATCAAATGACCTTCTAAATAGTTATGCTTCTGCCCAGAGGTTGGAGCTGCTCTCAGCCTTGGTTAGGGAGCTTCTTTGTACAGTGAGTGAGTTACTGAAGATGCTCATAGCTGGCCAAGTGGTGAGAATAAGTGACTGTTGAGTGCATAGCCCCCTCTAGGATGATGGAGTATTGTGGACCACTATCTTCCAGATAGGGCATGCCCATTGCACTCTTGGACTCTCAGCAGCTGTGATCATCTTCCAAAGGCCTGTGTAAGACTGGGTCCATCAACCCTGACATGGATAGGGGAGGGGTCGTGAGGCCCCATCTTTCCCTGAGGATTTACAGGCATTAAGGGTTGCTGTGGAGAGAGCACATTGTCTTCCATGATGTTGCCCATGTTCCTGTAAACAACCCCTTACTCGTGTTCATACAAGCAACCCTAATTAAGCAAGCTGGGTCAGACACTGTAAATGGAGTTGTTAACTGGTATAGATAATAAAAAGCCAGAGTCAGATACTGAGGAAAAGCTGAAAGATCAGAGAGAAGAAGGAGCAAGCCATCGTCACACCTTACCTCCTTAGCATCTCAGCAGACAAGAGATCAATTTCCTGTTTCTCCCTGCTTATATCCTGTTTCTGCCCAGCTGCCTCACTTCCTGTCTATCTGTACAGACCTCCAGACCTCTATGGTTAGCTAGTGGCAAGCTCCATTCTCTGACCCCCCCAGACAGACTTTATTTATACAAGCAAGATATCACCACAACACACAGAGAAAGATGTGTAGGTGAAGGGAGATCAGAAACCAGCTGGGTCAGTGCGTGGGAGGAAGGAAGACAAGAGAGTGTAAAGGACACTATGATCAAAACACATTATGTATCTGTATGAAATGTCACAATGAAGTCCAATATTGTATAGAACTAATAATATGCTAATAAAAAGAAAATAAATAGAGTCAAATCCTCCTTTGGGCTTGTTCTCCACAGGCTCAGACTGGGCCTTCTTCCTTGCTTCCTAGTGTCCACCAATATCTTCCCACTAGAGTGTGACAGTCTACCCACAGGGTTGACACCCTCTGCAGACTATCACCTCCCTAAAGTCAAACTGGCATTTTTGAGTCCCTGTACTTCAAACAACACTCTTAAAATGTCCATTTCCCAAGTCTTTATTTTCCCATTTTGAGACTGAGACTCTCTCAGAATGAGGCTCATACTTGCTCAGCAAACTTAATAAACCCAGATTGGTAAAACCAATACACCTTCCTGGCCAGATTTACAGGGAGCTTCGACAAAACCTAAGGTACAGCCTGGGCTCTCCAAGATCCCATCTCAAAATACAATAAATGAATGACCTAGGCCCATGCTTGGCATGCAGTGAGCACTTGGGTAAGTATTAATGAGAAGGAAAATTGGCTTGGTGGTTCAATATTGAATTCACAGAGGTGAAGTCTGGCATTAGAATGGATGACTTTGCAAAGGACACAGAGAGTGGGTTGGTAATATGGATTTGCCTCACTTCACCATAAGATGGCTAAGGTACCCCAGCTTAACTTTCTACTACAGAGGCAGAAAAACTAAAGCTGATTATCCCCACTTACTACATGCACACGTGCACACATATACACACAGACATACACACAGACATGTGCGCACACACACACACACACACACACTTCCCCTTGATAGCATACAGCCACCGACTTTTGGAAACAGGCATTCCTTTCTGCTTGAGAGACTGCATTTGCTATTCAGGGAATATTAGCCCTTTCCTTGGACTCCAAAAAGTATTTTCTCCATTCCAGTCTAACCAGGGTGTAGTAATCATAAAACCCAGCCGCTCTGCTAGGAAGACGGATATCCTCAAAGATTTATGTCTGGCTGTCTCAAACCAAATGTGTAAGATGGAGGTTTCTCAGAGACTTGCTGGCTGGGCTCCACCCCACACATAACTTCTATTTGTACAAACCTCAGATCAAAACTCAGGAAGGGTTAAGGGAAACCTTTGGGAACTGTGGGTTATGTCTGCTCAACACCCTCGGCTGACCATTCAGATTGGATTAACCAATCCCTAACCAGTTCACAGCTGGTTCTTGGGTGATAGTAACTGACATTAGCGGTACAAACGGCGGGACCATTTAGGGTCTCCAGTTCTGTACTGATTTGGGGTTGAGGGTTTCAATCACAACGGCACCAGGCCATTTGCTTATCCCCATAACTGTGACCAGAGGTAATGAAAACACCTGCACTGTGAGAATCCAGGATAGGGTAGGGACCACTGGAAAGTTCAGAATTTGAGAAGGGGTGGAGGTGACTATTTTGTATGAACCTGAAAGAAAATACTTCCTGAAACTTCTTTCAAATGGCCAGTTCAGCTCTAGTTTTTCCTAAGGTTGGAAGAAGTTAAGCAAATGAAGGCTATAGACACTTGTTTATAGAAGGGTTTTCTCTTTAATTGCTGTTTTTGTTTCATGAAAGAGAAGTCTCATAAAATAAAAGCCCATTTGGGGTTCGGTGAGGCAGCAGACTCCAAGAATGCCACAAAAAGGCTGGCTTGCCTCTGACCAGCCACAGGGTCCTGAGGACTTGACCGTCCATAGTGCCTTTCCCACCCTCCACCCGAAAGGTCTCTCTGTATGTTCGAGACAGCTTTAAAAATCTGAACTGCAGGAGTGTCTGGTGGCTGGCACATGTTCCAGACGAGTGGTTTTCTAAGAAGCCAAGTTCGGGTTTGACTCTTTGATTGGAAAAGTATCTATTTCACTAAGGGCGATAGGCCCCTGGCTGCGCTCTTACCAAAACCCATAAACCAATACTTGGAATACCGGCTGCGAGCAGGGAATTCTTTTGGTTTGCCTTCAAGGACACAAAACATCGAAAAGGTCTTCTCTTTGGCAGAAAGAAGCCTGGCATGGAGAGCTGGCACAGGGTGTGTATGGAAAGAGTCAGACGTGGGAACCAACAGACATAGGTTCGAAACCTGGCTCTGATACCAGCAAGGCAGTATTGACCTGGGAAGCAGATGGGGGGGGGCAGGTCATTGCATCTAAATCCACCCTTCCTCAGCTGTAGATTAACCAATCTGTGTAGTCCCTTCCTTCCTCATGCCTGGTGTACAGCCGGCACTTAATAAGTATGTTTCACTCCCGCAGCCCACAGTGTTAGCAGAGCAATAGAAACAGCTCTTCGGACAAGTCTAGGGCCTTCCTCTGAGGTCACTGAGTCCTGTCCAGCTTTTGTCCGGGGTTGCTTATATCCACTGGCCAAATCAGCAGATAATCACAGGTTCAAGACACGGGGCCCACCCAGCTCCAGACAGGAGGAATTCCT
Source organism: Cricetulus griseus (assembly GCF_003668045.3). Lineage (NCBI taxonomy): Eukaryota > Metazoa > Chordata > Mammalia > Rodentia > Cricetidae > Cricetulus > Cricetulus griseus. The sequence continues at coordinate 48,017,581 of NC_048600.1, read as the reverse complement.
TTCAGGAGGTATTTCCCCTATAGAGATGCTGGGACTTTCCTAGGGATCATCAGATACATGGAAAGGGTCCACTAATAATCCAAGGCAGTGGAACTCTGTAACTAGGTAGAAGATACAGGGTAGGGATGGCAGCCAAGGACCATCAGGGCCAACAGGAACAACCAGTCTCCACCTGAAGAAAGCCTGAGCACCCAGCACAGGGCAAGTGTGTCACACAAGAACTTGATCCAGGTCGGATGTGTGGGAAAGCAGCTGATGTGTGAAGCTTACACCTGCGATTCCATGCATAGGGAAAGATATCTGTGGCTGCTCAAGGGAGATGGGGCTCCAGTCGGCCTTACATGCATGGTACATGGAATTTCAGCTTGGCTATGTGTGTTCACTGTACAGGCCCTTCTCAGAGGTCTTGGTAGCTGTGGAGTTTGAGGCTGAGTCCTTGTGTGCCAAGCAGAAAGAGAAACAGCATCAGTCTAAAAGACAGTTGTGAGGAACGAATGGGACCAAGGTCATCAGAGTTTGGCTGTATCTGTTGGTTGGTTATCCGAACTGTCCTGACTGCAGTGGTTAGCACTAGACAGCTCTGTCACTTTTCATTCCAGCCCCTCCCACTCAAGGCCATCCCTACCTTGATCAACTTGCCTTGTGTCACTGCTATCACCTGGGCAGCAGGGATATAGGCAAAGCAACCCAGACCTGTGCAGAGAACTGGTGAAGCAACATGGGGCCCAGGTCCCCAAACATATATCTCCCTTCCTGCCTCTCATGGGTGGCTGAGGGGAAACCAGGGTCCAAGTTCCGAGCCTCTTGAAACCCCTTCTGGATTTAGGCACCCTTCTCCTGCCCTGCCTCACCCGGGTGCCTTTGAACTTGGTTCTGAGTCTCATCCACCAAGCCTGGGGAGTGTCCTGACCACAGTGAAGAGTTTCATGATGTTCCTTGTAAAATCACAGCCTGACACACAGCTATTGTGTCCGAGATCCTTCTGTTCCCGGCTGCCAGAAACCCAAAGAGGCTTGAAACAAAACAACCTGCCTTGAGGTCTGCAAGGGCCTCTTTCCAAGCCATGACACACCCACTATTGCTTCGTGAACCTGGCCTTGCCCTGCCATCCAAGGCAGGGCTCCTCAGCACCAATGCAGGCCTCCTCCAGAGAGCTCGACAGCCTCCAAGCCTCTGAGGAGGTGGACATGAGGGACAATTTAGTGGGTAGGAGTGGAACAGCTGAATGAGTTCAGAAATGCACCAGACATAGGTGTTTGGATCTTGTTTTGAAGCCATTTCAACCTCCAGACACTCACCCTTGGCCCCATTCACTTGTTAGAGTTCTCTCCATGTGCTGGGGAGGCCATACACTCCTAGCACCTGCACAGAGTCTGCAGGTCCGCCTTTCATGGGCTCTAGCTCATCTTTCCCCCTCTCAGTCACACATGTGCAAGTTGAGAGAAGGACAGAGATTGGCAGAAACTGTGGAAACCATATAGTGTCATTGCCCAGTGCCAGGAATGAGCCCCAGCCCCTTTCCCTTAGGCTGTGCTGTCACATGTTTCTCCTAAAATTCTCTGTCCCACTTCTGTGAGGACCTTGGAATTCACCATGTTCCTGTTACAACTTCAACACACGCTCAGAAGAAGACATGAAGCCTTGAGAAAGAGCAGGTCCAACTTCTTGGGCAACAGTCTCTTTCTGCTCTGCTCACACTCTTGGCACACATCTTGAAGACCCAAATCGTCATGAAAAGCAGTAGATATTATACCCTCGACTTCTGGGGTCTTGAATGAAACCAAAACTTCTCATATGTAGAACAAGAAGGACATGGGATTCTGCCTTCCCGAGTTGTGGGAATGATTCCATAAGACAATGAATGCTCTGACCCCAGATAAGAAAGTGCAGTACAGGGGACAGCTACCACTGTCATTGTGGGCAGTGTTTTAATCACAGGCAGCTTTTGGTTCTTATGACATGTTAGATGGTGGGAATTTTAAATGTCTTAGTTTTGTTCCTATTGCTATGATAAACTCTATAACCAAAAGCAACTTGGGATGAAAGGGCTTATTTCAGCTTATAGTTTTAGTCTACCACAAAGGGTAGGGACTCAAGCAGGAATCTGGAGGCAAGAACTGAAGTACAGACCATAGAGGAATGCTGTTTACTGGCTTGTTCCCCATGACTCTGCCTTTTTTTTTTTTCTTATAAACCTCAAGACTACCTGCTCATGGTAGCACCACACACAGTGAGATGAATCCACCTCCCCATATCAATTATCAATCAATAAAATGACCAACAGACTTGCATGTAGGCCAATCCTACAGAGGCATTTTCCCAACTAAGATTCCCTCTTTCCAGAACAAAATGACAAAACCAATGGTCACAATTTATCCCTTGTCAACTTGATACACATGCACATCTCTTATTAAACTATAACCTTTCCTTTCTTATTCATCCCCAATATTTCACATTAATATCACACATAAACATAGTATGACTATAAAAGTCTCACAGTATTTAAATTTTTCAATACTTTCAAAGTCCAAGTTCTGTTTAAAAAACCATCTCTTTAAAAATCTGAAGTGTCTCAACCGTGGGCTCCTGTAAAACCAAAGATAAGCTAAATATTTTATTACTCTAAGAGAGAATAACCAGGGGGGTGGAGAGATGGCTCAGAGGTTAAGATCACCAACTGCTCTTCCAGAGGTCCTGAGTTCAATTCCCAGCAACCACATGGTGGCTCACAACCATCCATTATGAGATCTGGTGCTCTCTTCTGGTGTACAGATATACATGGAAGCAGAATGTTATATACATAATAAATAAAATTTTGAGAGAGAGAGAGAGAGAGAGAGAGAGAGAGAGAGAGAGAGAGAGAGAGAGTAACCAGGGCACAGTCGCAATCAAGTCAAAGCAAAATCCAAAAGTGTAAAGCTCATTGTCAGGCATCTGAGACTCATGATCTTCTGGGCTCCAAAGGGCTTTGGCAGCTCCACTTCTCTGGCTCCTCCCTCTGCAGCATACACAGCTTGCCTCCTAAGCTCAGACTAGCTATACTTCACAGTTACTGCTATGCTTGACTGTCATCCTATGGTACTAGTATCTCCAGTATGCCGGGGTCTCTACTGCAACTGGGCTGCATCTTCACCAATAGCCTCTCCTGAGCTCTCTTTAAAGACTGTGGCCCTAACTCATAGTCCCAAGCCTCAACTTCTCTCTGTGAACCCCTTCAATCCTGGGGCTTCTACTGCAACTGAGGCTTCATCTTCACAGGTGGCCTCTCATAGTGTCAAGCCTCAGATGCTCTCCATAACCACTTCGTGCCTTCAAAACCAGTTCCACCTGGAAAATTCTTATACATTGCCAAGCTCAGCACCAGCACCAGGTACAAACTTGGCCATCCCTAGAACACAGCTTTTGTGTGCTGGCTCTGAGGAAACACTTTGCAGAAGAATTTGCCTCAATGGTACCTCCCCTCTCTTTCAAGGCATGCTTTCTCTGTGTGGCCCTGGCTGTAGTAGATCAGACTGGCCTCAAACTCAAAGATCTGCCTGCTTCTACCTCCCAAGTGTTGGGATTAAAGGTGTGCATCCACACACTGCTCTGTACTGTTCTCTTCTTAACCACAGCTAATTCTTCAGCCCCACCATGAATTCTTAATTCAAAATACTCAATGGCCCAATGGCATCTTTTAAGGGATTCTCCAATTCCCTTTGAAACTTCACAAGCCATGCCTCCATCATCTACACTGCTCTCAGGATTATTTTCTAAGTTACTACAATAGCTCCCTAGGCTCTGAACTCACAATGGTTTCTCTAGCCCAAATTTCCAGTCTTTCCACCATCCTTCCCAAAACAGCATGGTCAGATTTGTCACAGCAATACCCCACTCCTGGTACCAGTTTCTTTGTACTTTGTTTTCTTCTGCTGTGATAAAAGCAACTTAGGGGGGCATGTGGTTTATTTCATCTTAGAGTTTACAGTCCATCATGAAGGGAAGTCAGGGCAGAAACTGAAGCAGAGGACATGGAAGAATGGTGTTTCCTGGCTTTCTCTTCATGGTTTTTCTCAGTTTACTTTCGTATATGCCCCGAGAGCATCTGCCTAGGGATGGCACCACCACAATTGGCCAGGTCCTCAAGAAAATGCCCAATAGATTTGTCGATAGGCCAATTTTATAGAGGCATTCTCTCAATTAAGATTCCCTCTTCCCAGGCATGTCTAGGTTTGCATCAAGTTTACCAAAACCAATCACCACCTTATTTTCTTCAACACATAGATGGGGAAACTGAGAGCTCATTAAGTACAGAGTTCAGCCCAAGGTCTCACAGTAGAGAAGGGTGGGGTTTCTTTCCCTGCTGCTTAGCTAAGCAGCCAAGGTCCCTCCCCACAATGCCATCCCAGAAAGCCCAGGGCATGTTACCTATCCCTTCCTCTTTGCACATTGCCTCTCTGGACTGCTTCTGCTGCAAGCACAGAGCCCACCTCTTTCCTTCACACGCCCACAGAAGCCACTCTGGCTGCCAAAGTCTGTGTGTGCTCAGCCAGGGTTCCCAGGAACAGCAAAGCCATGGATTTCACACTGACTCCCAGCAAAAGATCTCTCATAGCAAAATAGACATCTGGCCTTCTTTCTGGTCTCGGGAAGAATACTTACACTATCCAGGGACACCCCTTCATCATGTCTCCCTCCCCCACTGCCTGGCATCATATTGCTCCTAAGAGCAAATGTCTCTGGACTGTCATGCCTCAAGCCCTATCCCTAGGCTAATTTCCTATGAGGAGTCTCAGAGAGGAAGCAAATGGCCTTAGGAACTCAACAGCCCCACTGAGCTTTCTCCCTCGCCCTCCAACTAATTGCAGTATTTTCCACTCCTACTCCCGCAGGTGGCCGCTGAAGTCATGTGCAGAAGGACTCAGGTGTCGGGAACTCTCAGCGCCCTGTCTGTAGACATTCTAGACTCTCTGTCTCCGAGACGGGCCACAACACAGTGCGTGACGAGGTGAGCCTGCCTGATTTTTTTCCCTCCAGCTCTCCCCTCCACCCAGCCCCCCCTCCTTTTCCTTCTTGGCCTCAGGATCCACAGTGTTCTGGACATAGTTTTCATTTTTCCAAATATCAATTGCTTTTTTCTTCCCTCTCTGAAGCAGTGAGTAATAAGAGTTGTGTCTGGTCCTGAAATTCCGACTGAAATAAATTAGCCCAATGACCAACGGGAGGTGCCTAGAACAATAACACAGGGATATTTGGCTGGTTACAAAAGAGCCCCTGGATGTTGAAGTACAGTAAGTCTAGAAGCACATTGCAGGGCAATGTTGCCAGAGCAGGGGTGCAATGAGCCATCCAGGCAGCGGAACGCCTCATAAATTAATCCTGCATTTTCTTTCCTTTTTGGTCTGCTCTTCAGTTCTCTTGGCCTTTTGATTAATGGGGCATGCAGAAGGATTTTTTTTTTTTTTGGTGTGGCTGTCCTTGGCAGGCAGCATATGCCAGAGCTGTGTATAAACGTATGCATTTGTCCCCTCAGCTTTGTGGCATTGAGGATCCACTTGCTGCATTCACAGAAGAAAGAAGATGGACTGGGAGGAGCAAGGGGTTAGCAATAGTGAATGCTTACTAAATGCCAGTGAGGGGAGAGAGGTGCTGTGAGCTTGGTCCTCTTGGATGCAGCTGATTAAAGAAGCAAGCATGGGATGTTCACCATCCCGAATGCCCTCACCCCTGACATAGTCACACATCCAGGAAGACTTGAAGAGTAGCACAACCCTGAGGTGGAACTGGGATAGCCCTGGCATCCTCTCCATCACCTGCTGTTAGGGGTCAGGCCTGGGGACAGGGCAAGGGTCAGCCTAGAGACTCTCACTACTCAGAACCTTGAGTCTTGGGGAACTGTCCCAAAAACACAGTAGAGGGCTGGGAAAAGTTCTCCCAAATAGTCCCACATCCTGTTCCCCAGAATGTGTGTTGCAAAGTAAGAATACAAATGTCTTCAAATTAAGAATTTTGCCATTAAGAAAATTGTCATGAATTCTCTGGTGGGCCCCAGTACAATACTCTTTTTCCTTATGAAAGGATGACAGGAAGCTCCCACACCCCAAAGAATAAAAGTCATGTGAACACAGGCAGAAGTGAGAGTGGCGTGGCCTGAAGTCAAGAAACGAAAACATCCACCAGAAGCCCAAAGAGGCAAGAAAAGGGTCTTCCCCCAGAACCTTCAGAGGGAGTGTGGTCAGGCTGGCTCCTTCATAGCTGTTCTGGCTAGTTTCATGTCAACTTGACACAAGCTAGAGTCATTTGGGAAGATGGAACCTCAATTGAGAAAATGTCTCCCTAAGGTTTGCCTGCAGGCCAGTCTGTAGTGCATTTTCTCAATTAATGATTGATGCAAGAGAGCCCAGCCATTGTGGGTGATGACACTCCTAGACTGATGGTCTTGGATACTATAAGAAAGCAGACTGAGCAAGCCACAAGGAGCAAGCCAGTAAGCAGTGTTCCCTCATGGCCTCTGCTTCAGTTTCTGCCTCCAGGTTCTTGCTTGAGTACCTGCCCTGAATTCCCTCAGTGATTGACTATGATGTAGAATTATAAGCAGAACAAACTCTTTCCTCCCCAAGTTGCTTAAGGTCATGGTGTTTCATTCCAGCAATAGAATTCCTAATAAAGACAGTGATTCAGCTCAGCAATAATGACCTAGGACTTGTGGTCATCAGAGCTAGAAGAAAATTATCCCTCTTGTTTTAGATCATCTAGCTGCAAGAATTTGAAACAGAACTCATAGAATATAGGCACCATGAGAGTTTAGAATTCCTCCAGGGCAATGAAATCCACCCACCCAGAGCAGAAGGCTGACCAGGTACCAAGTTCTGCATCCAGAAGCACCCTCCCTGGAAGCCACCATTTCTCCTGGGTTCTCAGCCTTCCATCAGGTCCATCTTTGGGCTGGGTGTTTTCTGGTTTCATGTAACAAAGCGGGTGTGGTGGCTTGCCATCCTGAGCAACTCCACCTAGTGGGGCTGTAGTGAAGATTTGGGACAAGCCACGTATGGGTTCAGCACTGTACCTGTCACAGCAGACAGGCAACCAAGCAGAGTTCACACACACCACCTGTGTTTAGTCCACACTGTTTTTCCTTCTGAAGTTAGGGTTGCTGCCAACATGCATGAGTTAGTTGATTTTGCATACAAAACTGGGTTTCTTGTCTCTCTTGAACATAATCAGATCTGAGGACACTGGGTCTTCATTCTTAGAGCTACAGCTGGCTGCTCTCCTAGAGCTGTGCACTATTGACCTGCCTCAATCCCTACCCTGCTCTTTTGTGCCCCATGTCATCTCATGTATCATTCCACACATCCATACATCTGATGGCAAGGCTCGAAATCTTTGTCATCAACATTAGCCTTCATCCACAGACCGCTGCAAGGCACCAGGCCCAGTCGAGGACTAGGTTCTATCTTAAGGCTCCCAAATCCCCTTCTTTCTCCCTTCAGCTGGTCAGAATGCCCCTTCCTCTATGAAGCTACCTCCCTTCTCTAGTTCACTTGTCCCATAACCCCTACCCAGGCTTGGTCACACTGTCCTATCAACTTTCTGACATGGCATTGGTTTGCCATGTCAAGGCCTTTAGAGCCTTATTTGGAAAGTTGAATTGTCCAGGAGAAATCATAGTATTTGGAGAAATGAGAGAATGAAATAATGGGGGGGGGGGAGAAGGAAGAGGCTGAGAGAGTTCATCCCACTAGGCCTCCCAGTGACTTCCCAAGACGTAAAATTAGCCTGCCATACAAACTCAGAGACATAAGGTCATTTTCCCAAGTGTCCTGTTACAGTGGCTCCAGGAATGGACCCAGGTGCTTTTAGAAGACAGGGCTCAAGCCCAGAGACCTGTTTGGTTTTGTCTTGTTAGGCATGAGGCAGATTTCTCCCTGGCTTGTGTGTTTTCAAGACTAGTTATTTACTTGGCTCAGCATATGCATTCACAGGTTTCCCATTCATTCCTTTCCTCCCTGTTCATCCCTGAAGTCACTTAGGAAGTCACTGGGTCCCTATTTCCCCCTCCCATTGCTCCTCCTCCTGGGCTCTACCCTTAGCCTTCATCTAAGCCAACTGCTGGGCATGCTTCAAGGGAAGAGTGGGCATGCTCTTCCTACCCTAATGCCAAATCCCCATAAAATGACCCTCAAAGTTAATCCCCTGAGCTCTTCAGTGAGGTTTCCTGGACTAATCCACCAGGTTTCTAGAATAGGTTTCTGTCAGATTCCTCTCTCTGTAACCCCTTAGTTACTGTAACCCCTTAGTTTCAATGGCTTTAATGAGCTCAGAGGGCAATCCTTCTGTATCTGTACTTGACATTTGAAGTATTTAAGACATAACACCCAAGAGGTCAGCAGCTATATACATAGACATATATAAAGTCATTGTGGTGGCTTGAATAAGAGTGGCCCCTATAGTCTTGTATGTTTGATTGCTTGCTCCTCAGCTGATGGAACTGTTTGGGAAGGATTAGGAGGTGTGGTCTTGTTGGAGGAGGTGTGTCACCCGGGTCAGGCTTTGAAATTTCATTCCCAGCACTCTCTCTCTCTCTCTCTCTCTCTCTCTCTCTCTCTCTCTCTCTCCTCCTACTTGTGAATTAGAAGTAAGTTCCCAGATACTGTTCCTGTACCATGTCTGCCTGCTTGTTGCCATGCTCCCCAACCTTGATGATCATGGACTCAAACCCTCAGGAACCATGAGCCACCAATTAAATGCTTTCTTTTATAAATGGCTTAGTCTTGGTGTCTCTTCACAGTAATAGAACAATAACTAAGACAGTCACAGACATGATGAAAATGGCCTTTTAAAGCCTGCCCCTGGGTGGGAAGCAAGAGCCTTGAATTAAGTCCCCTTCATTTAATCGACTTGGGAAGGTCTCATATTTTTTCCACTGGCTTGAGTTTTGCTATGTACAGGGCAGAGCTGGAGAGATGGCTCAGCTGTTAAAGGCTAGGGTCACCACCAAAAATATATACTGTAAGTCAGTTTGTGCATTAGAGTTAGATCTTGGACCCACTGCCAGTGGCCTCAAATATTGTCCCAGCTGCACCATTGTCACCTATATTAAGGGAGTCTAGTTCATTCTTATGTAGATTCCCTATTTGTCAGACCTGAGTCAATGATTTCTTACTAGCTGGGGTCAGCCAATTCTGTGGGTTACCCCATCATGGTCTTGACTCCTTTGTTCATATTATTGCTCCTCCCTCACTTTGATTGTACTCCAGGAGGTTGACCCAGAGGAAGCACACTTTTAGCAAAGGCGGCTGGAGCCATTGGACATCCATATGCACAGATGTGTGCACACACATGCACTATATAAACACATTTCTTTCTTTCCTTTTTTTGTTTTTGTTTTTCAAGACAAGATTGCTCTGTGTAACAGCTTTGGCTATCCTGGAACTCACTCTACAGACCAAGCTGGCCTCAAACTCACAGAGATCCATCTGCCTCTGCCTCCCAAGTGCTGGGATTAAAGATGTGTGCCACCATCACCTGGCTCACATTTCTTTTTTTAGTTTAAAGTTTATGTGGGTGTTTTGCCTGTGTGTGTTTCTGTATACCACATGTATACAGTGCTTACAAAGGCCAGAAGAGGGCATTGAATCACTTGGAATTGGAGTTCAGATGGTTATGAGCCACATGGGTGCTAAGAAAAGAACCTAGGTCCTCTGGAAAAGCAGCCAGTATCCTTAACTGCTAAGTCATCTCTCCAACACATGAACTTTTTAAAAAGAAAGAAAAGCACAAAATTCTGAAAGGAAAAAAATTAATTTGGACCTCACCAAAAGTTTAAATTTCTTGTCTATAAAAGTCCATAATAAAAGACCTTTTTTAATGGTCTGTAGACTTGAAAGAAATCCTAGTAGACCATCTATCAAGAAAAGGACTTGTTACCAGAACATACGAAGAACTTCTAACACTCAACCATGGGAAAACCAATCCAATTAGAAAACAGGCCAAAGACAGAAATAGATATTTCACTAACAAGATAAGCACACAGAAGATGTTCAAAACACTACCTACTAGGAAATGTGCTTTAGAACAAGAAGATGGTACCTATAAGAGAGCTAAGATTTAAAATAATGGAAGCACTGGCTATTGTTGAGGATACGGAGAAACTGAGCCCCACATGCATTGCTGCACAATGGTTCCATCTCCTGAGAGACACTCCTGTGTTCCTTCTAAAACCACTAGGCAGGGGCTGCAAAAACAGCTCAACAGGCAGGAGCACTTGCTTTTGCAGAAGACTCAGGTTTGGCTCCCAGCACCCACAAAGCAGCTCACAACTGCCTGTAACTCCAGCTCCAGGGGATCTGAGCCTCTCTGGCCTCCACAGGCTCTGAGGGAAAGCAGGCGGCACACACATACACACTCAGGTACACACACTTATGCACAAAACAAATTTTTTAAAATCATGCAATTACTGTACTTCCCAGCAATTTTACACTTAAGCATTTATCCCAGAGAAATGAAACCTTAACATTTATATAAAACCCTATATAAGAATGTTCATATTACCGTTATTCATAAGAATTCCAAGCTGAAAAGTCTGTCTTATAGTGTGTATGGATTATAGTGTATAGTGTGTATAGTGTGTATGTCTTATAGTGTGAATGGTTAGGAAAAAATGCAACACATACACACATGCACACACACACACACACACACACACACACACACACACACAGATAAGATAAGTGAGTGGTGCCACCACTGTGGTGATGATTCCTGTTGCTATCAGAAGCAGTCTGAGCAAGCTAGTATGCAACATTCCTCCATGACCCTCTACTCCAGTTCCTGCCTCCACTTTCCTGCCTTGAGTTCCTGCCCTGACTTCCCTGGATGATGGACTCTGACTGTAAGCTGAAGTAACCCTTTCCTCCCCAGGTAGCTTTTGGTCATGGTGTTTTATTACAGCAACAGAAACCCTAACTAAGACAAGGGATATGGACAATAATCTAGATGAATCTCCAGGGAGTCACACTCGGATCACCTCTGTAACCATGGGTCAAAACCACCCATAAATAAGAGTACTCAGAAAGCATGGCGTCTATGCTGGATGCGTAGACATTTTCCTTGCCATCATCCCCTCTAACAACCATTCATGCCATATTAATGTGGCATTAGGGATTGCCAATGATCTAGAGATGACAGAGTACACAGGAAGCTGTGTATTGGTTACACAGAGGTTCTGTGCCATTTTATACAAAGGTCTCATGCATCCTTGGCACCCACATGCTTTTAGAATTCTGTATCTTGGCAGGTACTAAACCTATAGATGTGATATCAGTATTGAAAATTAAACACAAATATATATATAGATAGATATATAGATATATATAGATACTTATAGATAGATAGATAGATAGATAGATAGATAGATAGATAGATAGATACACATATATGCAAGTACAAATAAAACTTGGAAGCCTGAGTAAGACTGGTAGATTAACACACACCCCAGCCATGAAGCCTCCTACAGCAATGCAAGATGATACCATAAATAAAGACTTGGAAGCAGGTAGCCCCATATCTCTGTGTTACTCCTTCCATCTGGGTGGGAACTTATCGTGATCTCCATAAGTTTTTCAATTTATTTTCAAAATGGCTCTTGTTGGTATTTTTTTCTATTTAAAGATTTACATTTTAATAATAACTTGCAAGTCTATATAAAAAGATGGAGGAAAACTTATTGAAAATCTAAACATTCACAGCATCTCTTTCTGACCATTGCTTTCTCTCTCTCTCTCTCTCTCTCTCTCTCTCTCTCTCTCTCTCTCTCTCTCTGTGTGTGTGTGTGTGTGTGTGTGTGTGTGTGTGTGTGTGTGTGTGTGTGTGTGTATGCTTATGAGAGGCAGTGATAAGACTCAGAGTAGTGGGCTTTGCTGTCTTCTGCCTTCTGTGACATCAGAACTCATGCTTGGCTAGTGACCAGGGGTGGGGGAGGGGAGGAACCTGCCTGCCTGTCCACTGAGAGTACTTCCATCCACCCAAACAGTCTGACCCTGAGCAGAGACATGGCAATCCAGAAGATGGGTGGCAGGGGGCAGGGGGCAGCTGAGCTGCTTGAACAGAGAAGCAGCCACAGTGATGACAGGAAGCAGGTAAGACCAGGGCACATTCTGTTTCCTCCTGTCCCTCCCTGCTTCAGATCCAGCTCCCCTGGAGCCCACCACAGGGACTCAAGTGTCCCTTCCCATAGCCCTCACACAATCCCTTCATTCTCATTCAGACCAAACAAGAGAGTGTCAGATTCATACATTAAAGTCCTAAGCCCCAAGTGACTCGACTTGTAGACAAGGCTTCTAAGTGGGTGACTGCTGTTAAGTCTCTGGTCTCATGGGCCAGGCTGTACCCTTATCGAAAGAGGTGGCAAGGAGCACCATCTGAAAAACCATCTGAGGACATGGTGAGAGGTGACACCTGAAAGCCCAGCAGAGAGACTGCATCCAACAGCATAAACTGATAGAAAATCTGTGTCTGCTGTTCAAAGCCTCTAGTCTGTGGTGTGATGGGATGGTGGTGCCAGTATGGCTGGTGGCTGGCAGATAGGGACTCATACACATTTAGCATTGACAAATAGATGTGCAGAACAATAAAGCAACAGTACCCAGGAACGCCCATGTGACACATCAAAGGCATCAATATAATTTAATGAGGAAAAAAGAGTCCTGAAAATAATTGTAGAACTGAATATCTGTTTTTAAAACTCTCCAGCCATATTTTACATTATATGAAAAATTTACTCTAAAATGGATCATCCACATAAATATAAACAATAAATGTAAAACAATAACATGTTTAGAAGAAAAAAATCAAACTTTAGAAGAGACATGTTCTAGACTTCACATGAAAAGCACACCCCCAAAAGGATGAATTGGGCTTTATAAAAAGAAACTTGTTTGCTGGGCGTTGGTGGCACACACCTTTAATCCCAGCACTTGGGAGGCAGAGGCAGGTGGATCTCTGTGAATTCGAGACCAGCCTGGTTTCCAGAGCGAGTGCCAGGATAGGCTCCAAAGCCACAGAGAAACCCTGTCTCGAAAAACCAAAAAAGAAAAAAGAAAGAAAGAAAGATAAAGAAAGAAAAGAGAAAAAGAAACTTGTTCATTTTTCAAAAAGATACTGACATAAAAATGAAAAGGTAAGCTGCAGAGTCGATAAACTATTCACAGAGAATATTTTTCCAATTACTTAGATCCAAAACATTCAAAGAACTCGACAACTTAATCAGAAAATAGACAGTCCAATAAAAATTGAGCAAATGACTTCAATAGGTGTAACAAAGATATGTAGATTAACAGCCACCAAAAAGCCATGATGAGAGGCAAAACCTCCTGGTTGGAGGGATGTCTCTGCAGCTAGGAGCACTTGTTGCTCTTGCAGCGTTCCAGGTTTAGTTCCCAGCACCTGCATGGTAGCTACTAACCATCCATAGTAACTCAAGTTCCAGGCGTTCCAAAGCCTTCTTCTGACTTCTGCCAATATCAGGCAGGCACATATTTGCACATACATACATGCAGGCAGAACAATTATAATCATAAAAAAAAGTCTTTAGAAATCAAAAATATGCTAAACCTCATTGATCATTTGGGAACCACTTATAAAGTAGGTTGAGATGTCTCTACATAATAGCAATAGAATGCCTAAAATTAAGATTGGCAATATTCAGACAAAAATAGAGAACAAAAGGAATTCTCTGACTGGCTGATAGGATGAAGTAGAGTAAACGGCTTGAGAAACAGTCCTGCATACTGTTCTAGAATTAAGCATACATTCACCTAACGTCTGAGTAGTCGCCCAGCAGAAATGAGAAACATGTCTACACAAAGACAGGGTACATGCATGTTGAAGGCACTTTTGTACATGACTGTAAACAACTCACCAGGAGGTGAGGATCAATTGTGTTAGGCTCATGCAACATATTCATCAATAAAGTTGAACACACAAAAGCATGGAGCCACATCAAAAACATTATATGAAAGACATCAATGACTCATTTCCACAAAACTCACAAATGGACACAATGTGACTGTCGGTGTCCCAGTGGACTGACTGAGCGAGGCATGGGGGACCTTTCAGGATGATGGATGAGGTCAGATGTACACTTGTCAAAACTGATCAGACTGTATGCTTTTAAAATGTGTGCATTTTGTTGTATATGAACTACACCTCCATAAAATTGGGGCGTCCCACAATTCAATTGGAATAAAAAGATTTTAAGTGATTCAGAAGGACAGCAGAGTGGGAGAGGAGGAAGAGGAAGTGGAAGACATATATGTCAAGGCATTGCCCTGTCATCCGTTTCTGCAACAGTTGGAAGCACGTGTGACTTAGACCGTGGGAAATATCTACAAATGAGTGATAGCTTCCCCTATGACTGAACTCCTGTCAGGGGGATGGAGCCTTCTGCACCCTGGAATTCAGCTTCCTGTCTCCTTCCTCTTCTTCTCGTTGCAGACACTGTTAGCTCTGCTGGTCTTGGTGCTGTATCTGGGCACAGGGATATCAGGTGAGTATTCTGAAACCCAAGAAGGGAGAAACCAAATCCAGAGAGTGGGGTGGAGGTCTCAGGAGGGGTCCTGCAAGGCACCCTATACCCTGCCCACTCCTACTTCCCCTCTGTGCCGGTTTCAGGAAGCGGCTGGGAAGTATCAGGACGGATCAGGGACTGCAACCATGCTCAGAATCCTGTGGCATCCCAGGTGACACTCAGAGATGTGCTAAGGGGCCCAGGAAGGCTTCTCAGAGGAGATATTATCAGCTAGCAAGTTTGGGAAGGATAAATAGGAGCTAGTCAGTGGAGAAGGTAGGATGGGGAAATCCAGGCAGAATGGACAGCATTTGCAAAGACATAGGGAATTTTGTCAAACAATGAACATTGATGCAAAAATTCTCAATAAAATATTGGCAAATCGAATCCAAGAACACATCAGAGAAATTACCCATCCCGATCAAGTAGGCTTCATCCCAGGGATGCAAGGATGGTTCAACATAAGAAAATCCATCAATGTAATCCACCATATAAACAGACTGAGGGAAAAAAATCACATGATCATCTCACTAGATGCTGAAAAAGCCTTTGACAAAATCTAACACCCCTTCATGATAAAGGTCCTGGAGAGATCAGGGATAACAAGAACATACCTCAACATAATAAAACAATATACAGCAAGCCGACAGCCAACATCAAATTAAATGGAGAGAAACTCAATGCAATTCCTCTAAAATCAGGAACAAGACAAGGCTGTCCACTCTTTCCATACCTCTTCAATATTGTCCTTGAAGTTCTAACTAGAGCAATAAGACAACAAAAAGATGATCAAGGGAATACAAATCGGAAAGGAATAAGTCAAACTCTCACTATTTGCAGATGATATGATAGTCTACATAAGTGACCCGAAAAACTCTACCAGGGAACACCTACAGCTGAGAAACACCTTCAGCAAAGTGGCAGGATACAAGATTAACTCAAAAAAATCTGTAGCCCTACTATATACCGATGACACATTGGTGGAGAAAGAAATCAGAGAAGCATCACCCTTTACAATTGCCACAAACAACATAAAATACCTTGGAGTAACACTAACCAAAAAAGTGAAAGACCTGTACCGTAAGAATTTTGAGTCTCTAAAGAAAGAAATTAAAGAAAATACCAGAAAATGGAAAGATCTCCCCTGTTCTTAGATAGGCAGGATCAACATAGTAAAAATGGCAATCTTGCCAAAAGCAATCTACAGATTCAATGCAATCCCCATCAAAATCCCAACACAATTCTTCACTGACCTTAAAAGAACAATTCTCAACTTTATATGGAGAAACAAAAGACCCAGGATAGCCAAAACAACCCTGTACAATAGAGGAACTTCTGGAGGCATCACCATTCCTGACTTTAAGCTCTATTACAGAGCTATAGTCCTGAAAACAGCTTGGTATTGGCACAAAAATACACAGGTAGACCAATGGAATAGAGTTGAAAACCCTGATATTAACCCACACACCTACGAACACCTAATTTTTGACAAACAATCCAAATATATACGCTGGAACAAAGAGAACATCTTCAACAAATGGTGCTGGCATAACTGGATGCAAACATGTAGAAGACTACAGATAGACCCAAGCATTTCGCCCTGCACAAAACTTAAGTCAAAATGGATCAAAGACCTCAACATAAACCCAGCCACACTGAACCTACTAGAAGATAAAGTAGGAAATACCCTTGAATTAATCAGTACAGGAGACCGCTTCCTGAACATTACACCAGTAGCACAGACACTGAGATCAGTAATTAATAAATGGGACCTCTTGAAACTGAGAAGCTTCTGTAAGACAAAGGAGACAGTCAGCAAGACAAAATGACAGCCCACAGACTGGGAAAAGATATTCACCAACCCCACTGACAGAGGGCTGATCTCCAAAATATACAGAGAACTCAAGAAGCTATTCTCCAAAACACCAAACAATCCAATTAAAAAATGGGGTACAGAACTAAATAGACAATTCTCAATAGAGGAATCTAAAATGGCTGAAAGACACATAAGAAAGTGTTCAACATCAATATTCTTAGCCATCAGAGAAATGCAAACCAAAACAACTCTGAGATACCATCTTACTCCTATCAGAATGGCTGAAATTAAAAACACCAATGACAGTTTATGCTGGAGAGGATGTGGAGAAAGAAGAACACTCCTCCACTGCTGGTGGGAGTGCCAACTTGTACAGCCACTTTGGAAATCAGTTTAGTGACTCCTCAAGAAAATGGGAATGAGTCTACCACAAGATCCAGCAATTCCACTCCTAGGCATATACCCAAAAGAAGCACATTCATACAACAAGGACATCTGTTCAACCATGTTCATAGCAGCATTATTTGTAATAGCCAGAAACTGGAAGCAGCCTAGATGCCCCTCAACTGAAGAATGGATAGAGAAAATGTGGTACATTTACACAATGGAGTACTACTCAGAGGAAAAAAAAACAATGGAATCTTGAAATTTGCAGGAAAATGGATGGACCTCAAAAAAAACATTCTGAGCGAGGTAACCCAATCACAAAAAGACAAACATGATATGTACTCACTCATGTGGATTTTAGACATAAAGTAAGGGATTATCATCCTACAATCCACACTGCCAGAGAAACTATTAAACAAGGAAGACCCTAAAAGAGACAAACTTTGTCCCCTGGAGAAGGGGAAAGAGTCACCATCCCCTGAGCAAATTGAGAGCATGGGAAGAGGAGGGAGGAAGCTATGAGAGTGAGAAGGGAAGAAAAGGAAGGATGCAGAGGTCATGAGGGAGCAGAAATTTTGAGTCAGGTGTAGATTAGAAGAAAGGGCATATGATAGGTAGGATTTTAATTGGGGGGTGGTAGAGGAGGAAGGGAGGCAGAGGGGAACTGGGATCGTCATGTAATTCAATCTTGTTTGTAATTCAAATATATAAAATAAAATAAAAAAAGAAACCCTCCTGAAAAGTCTGAAGATACAGCTTTGGCATCTGCCTTTCAGGGCTTTGAGTATCAGACTTATGAACCCGCTAAAGAGCCAATAAGGACCCTCAGGAAGTGGCTGAAGATAAACTTGCATGATTTTCTGGAGAAGCTAGAGAATGAAGTGAGAGAGCTGGAACAGCTGGTACGTGATCTGGAATTCTGGCTTGATGCACTTCTGGGAGAGCCACACCCAGAAGATCCCTGCTCTACCCACAAGGGTCATTTGTGAAGGGCAGGTGCTGGGACCTGGGGATCAGAAGAGAGGTGGCAATGATCAGGCTCTGACACTTGCTGCTCCAGGCAGGCTTGAGAAAATAAAGTGGTTGAGAGGATAAGTGTAGACATAGTTTCTGTTCCGCCCTGGTCCCACAGCCTATTAGCCCCAAATAAGCACACAGAGACTTATATTAATTATTAAACTGTTTGGCCAATGGCTCAGGCTTCTTACTGGCTAGCTCTTCTCTTAATTATTAACTCATAACTATTAATCTAAGTATTGCCACGAGGCTGTGGCTTACCCATACATAACCCGGCAAGTTACTCCTTCGGCAGCTACTTGGTGTCCCTTGTGCCTCTCCCTGGGCCTCTCCTCAGCATTCTCCTCGTCTGGTAGCCCTACCTATACTTCCTGCCTAGCTACTGGCCAATCAGTGTTTCATTCATCAACCAATAAGAGAAACATATATACAGATAAGTGTACTGCTCATGAGAACTGGGGAACCATGGGGACAGGGGACTATGGGTGGGGAACCATGCCTGTGGCCAGTACAGTACAGACCAGTACAGTACCCAGTGGCTTCAAACTCATCTCTTTTTCTTTTTTCTTTCCCCCCCCCTCTCTCTCTCTCTGTGTGTGTGTGTGTGTGTGTGTGTGTGTGTGTGTGTGTGTGTGTGTGTGTGTGTGTGTGTCTCTCTCTCTCTTGGAATTTTTGAGACAGGGTTTCCCTATGTAGTTTTGGAGCCTGTCCTGGAACTAGCTCTTGTAGACCAGACAAGTCTTGAACTCACAGAGATCCGCCTGCCTCTGCCTCCCAAGTGCTACAATTAAAGGCGTGCGCCACCACTGCCAAGCTTAAGCTCATCTCTTCTTTTCCATTCACAGGATACACTGGGAAAATTTCCTTAATCTCTCCCTTTTAAAAAAGTATGTATATATGTATGTTCATGTATGCAGATTCACATGCTTGTTTGTACGTGTATGCATAGTCCCTCGTGTTCATGTATGTATATGCACATACTCACATGTGTGTCTATACACGAATACATATTCCCATGTATATTCATGTGTGCATGAATGTTCATGTGTGTGTTCACATGGGTGCTCAGATCTATATACAAGAGATGTGCAAACAATGAGTCTCAACAGACATTGCATCACAAGTGCTGTTAGCAATACACTACCATTGCATATGAACTTCCAGACTAAGGGATTTTTGCTGTAGCTGCCTGAATGAACTGAGACATTTTCTTCCACCTTATATGAAGAAGCTCGCAAGCCATGCTGTAATGCCAAGTAGGTGGACACGGTGCAAGTGTCCTGTGAGTGCTGTTGTTGACAGAGTTCCTGAATAGGCACAGGAACTCCGGAGCAGAAAACAATCAGAATCAAGTGTAAGAAACAAAACTGACAGGACAATGATGATGAAACCATGGGCAATGGAGACTTGAAAACCCCTCTCTTTCAATTTAGAAAGATCAAACAGCCTTTGTTTTTACCCAGGATTCCCCCTTCCCGTTACCTCCAGGAAATTGAAACATTTGGTTGCTTCTAATTTGAATTATGTCTGCCTTGGTGTCCTGGGCTATTCTCAGTACCCTTTCTGTGATTTCTGTTTTCCTATTTTAATACAGTTGCTACATGTGTACCAATTGTTAAAACCACTCAACTCTTTGGGAAATCGTAAGGGCTCCAATTAAATAGCCCCAGCAGACAGCTGTCATCCAGGGAATGGCACTGGAGTTGGTTTGCCCAGAGGAATTAATCAATTGCCATTGGGGATGGAAAGTCTTGCAAATTACGATCATGATGTTTTCACTTTGGGTGTCTGGCAGGGACTTGGAGTCAGAGTCTGTGTTCCCTCATTTGCACTTATTTAGCGAGCATTCTCTGGGAAGGGATTGGTCCCACTTGCATGTATAGCTGCACACTACTGTCCAGAGTTGTAGCTCTACCAAAGCATGTTCTCTGCAGGGACTTTAAAAGACTCTCAAGCCTAATCTCAACTACATACACCTTACACTCAGGTCTCCATCTGAGTACAAATCTGACCATATCTGCAACACATATGTGCATATGCTCATATTTGTCTGTCACTTTATATGTATTTACATTACATAATCCAGATATTTTATATTATGTGCCATGTAATATTGTCTATTATTCAACTAGATTATTTCTGAATCTGAACATTCCCTTATCTGAGCCTTTCTGCACACTGACACAGCCACAGGCAGAAACCCCTGCCTGTATGTGTTTGCAAATGTGTGTTCATGTGTGTGTATGCATTTGTGTCTAGGTGCTCCAGAGAATAGCATGCCATGTGGGTGGGGAACCTGGATCAGGTAGGTCTTCAAGTACTCAAGATGGTTCCCATGGATCCAATAGTAGGTGCTCCTGGAGCCTCCCCACCATGACACCTTCACCTCAGCTTGTCCTCTCTCTGCTTTCTATTCCTCTAGAGTCTATCCCAACTCTTACTGCTTCAAGCTTTCCTTAGGTCAGCACTCTGCCTCAGACTCTACTGTTGGCTCCTTGCTCCCTTACTGACCACATGACTCCATCCATGTTTCCCAGGCGAAATTCCCAGAGGATGGGCAGTGGGTGAGTAAGCCAGTCTTACATACCAGCCTGCCTTTGGATTGATACTGTGGTGCCCACCTTTGATCTAATTGATAGGAGGGACAGAGAGACAGAGAGGACCCAAGTACAACCAACTCACCTACCCACAGAGGCTCTGATCCATGTATTGAAAGTATTCAAAAAACTCAATGTAACGGTTGTGGACAGCCCTGTCCTCGTCCTCTAAATAGCACAGTATAACAGCTATTCACATCTGCTTTCCTTGTGTTGGTACAGTAAGCCATCTAGAGATGACAGAAAACAGGGGTGGGGCAGCTTAGATTACTTACACTGTACCTACTTTACATAGGGACCTGAATATCCTCAGGCTTTGGTATCTAGAGGAATTCTAAAATCAGTCCCCTGTGAATACTAAGGGACCCTTGTACTTTAGAAAGAGCTTACTGATGAAAGAAACAGTCTGGGGTCATTCCCCTCCAGGGACTCTGAACTCTGCCAAGACAACCTGACTTCCAAGATGGTCAACCAACCCAAGAGTCACTACCAGGGCTACAGACATATGTGAGGCAAATGCTATGTGAGGACCAGGGCCAAGGAAGCTTCCAGAGCTGCCATGAATGCTCTGTATCAGAAAGAGATGAACATTTCTTTCCACAGTGTCAGAATTTATACACACACACACACACACACACACACACACACACACACACACACACACACACACACACACGGTACGGAAGCCCCAAAGGTGGCAGCAGTTTGCCATATAGTCCTACTTTCCTTGATGGTCCCAGCCAAGGCAAACATGGCTCTTTTTCCTCCAAGCTTAACTACTAATATCAACTCTCAATTACACTCTACCTATCACAGTAAACACATTGATATACACCTGTGTATGAAGTTGTAGAGTGCCTATGAAGGGCTAGGTAGTCAAATGAGTTTTAAAGGCGCTGCAAAAGCCAAAGCTAGGAAACTGACAGAAAGGCAAAGGGGTCTGTGGAGTCTCAGGACTCCCTTGAGTAGGCTGAGAGGGTCGTGGGTTTGAGCAGAGCTGCAGAGCTGAGTCCAGCTACAGAGTCAAGACAAAGGAATGAATGGGGAGGTAGACAGACAGCAAGTTCAGACAGGCAGACAGAAATTCAAATAGGCTGCACCAACAATGAGCTGAACTGAGCTAAGCTGAAGTCCTGGGACAGTCGGGAGCTCTCTGTCAGCCCCTTGATAGGATGATGGGTTGGTAGGGGCCTTTGTCATTGCTGAACTAGGTGTCCACCTTTTAAAAGCATCCAGGACAGGGAGTTACACCCTTTCTCTGATATGGTTTTAATATGCACATGTGCCCATACAGTCTCAATTCATACAGATAAATGTATATTTATTCTACTCCCAGGAATAAAACATTTATCCGTCTGTGCTGCATGGGTGATGCCCAACAGATGATGCCAGTCATGTGTCTACTCATTGGTCTCAGCTAGGGTTCCTATCGCTACAACGAAACACCATGATCAAAAAGCAAACTGGGGTGGAAAGGGTTTATTTGACTTCCACTTCCACAGCCTGCTCATCATCACAGGAAGTTAGGACAGGAACTCAAGCAGGGCAGGAACCTGGAGGCAGGAGCTGATGCAGAGCCCATGGAGGGTGCTGCCCACTGACTCCCTCCACATGGCTTTCTCAGCCTAATTTCTTATAGAACCCAGAACCATCAGTCCATTGACGGCACCACAAACCATGGGCTGGGTCATCTCCCATCAATCACTAATTAAGAAAATGCCCCAGAGCGGTGGTTCTTAACTTGTAGGTGATGACCCTTTTGGGGTTGAAATGTCCTTTCACAGTGGTTACCTAAGACCATTGGGAAACCAAGATATTTATATTATGAGTCATAACAGTAACAAAATTACAGTCATGAAGTAGCAATGAAAATAATTTCATGGTCAGGGTTCACCACAAAGTGAGGAACTGTATTAAAGGGTCACAGCATTAGGAACATTGAGAACCACTGCCCTACAAATTTGTCGACTGCCTGATCAGATAGAGATATTTTCTTAATGAGGGTCCCTCCTCTCAGATGACTTTAGCTTGTTTCAACTTGACATAAAGCTATCCAGTACAAGTGACCCCTTGTCAACTTGACACACAAACACATCACCTTTAAGCCACAACCTTTCCTTTCTCCTTCATCCCCAAGATCTCAAACTATGAAAGTCCCACAGCCTTCACAAATTCAATCTCTTTTAAAGTTCAAAATCTCTTAAAAATTCAAAGTTTTCAGCTGTGGACTCCTATAAAAATCAAAATTAAAATAAAAACCTTCTCACTTCAAGAGGGAAGAATCAGGGCACAGTCACAATCTGAACAAAACCAAACCAAACTCCAACCGCATAAATAAGTCAACATCCAATTATCTGGGATTCACTCAGGATCTTCTGGGCTCCTCCAAGGAGCTTGAGTCACTTTGGCTCCACCTTCTGCAGCACACACAGCTTGTCTTCAAAGGCTCTGACAAGCTCCACTCCACTGCTGCTGCTGTTCTTGGTGGGCATCCCATGGTACGGGATATCCAAAACACTGGGGGCTTCTGCAGCAAGTGGGCTGCACTTTCACCAACAGCCTCTCATAGGCTCTCTTCATGGTGCCAAGCCTCAACCTCTCTGCATGACCCCTTCAATCCTAGGCCTTCAACTGCCACTGAGGCTGTACCTTCATCAATGGCATCTCCTGGACTCTCACAGTGCCAAACCTCAGCTGTTCTCCATGACCCCTTCATGCCTTCAAAACCATTACAATCTGGGTGATGCTTATATATTACCAAGTCCTGTTGTCAACACAAAGTACAACCATGACTGCCTCTGGAACACAGCTTCTGTGTGTTGACTCTCAGGAAACACTTCCCAGAAGATTTCACCTCCGTGATGCTGGTCTCTTCTTAATCATTAATTTCCCAGCTCCAGTCAACAAGCATCAAGTATCCCAGCAAAGCAAAGGTTTCACTTTAGTAGTTCTGGTATTTTGTTCATCAGAGTGGATTCTTCAGCCCCAGCTAACCAGAACTACAGAATCTTAATTCAAAATAACAAATTGCCACAATAGAGTCAATATCCCTCTGAAACGTCACAAGCCAGGCCTCCATCTTCTGCATTGCTCTCAATATTCTTATCTTCCAAGCTCCTAAAGAACAGTTCACCGAGCAGTGAATACTTCTTACACAAGTTCCAAAACCCTTCCATAATTCTCCCCAAAACAATATGGTCAGGTCTTTCACAGTGATAACCCACTCCTGATACTAACTTGGCTTTGTTAAGGTTTCAATTCTGTTATGAAACACCATGACCAAAAAGCAAACTGGGGTAGGAAGGGTTTATTTGGCT
The DNA here is from genome assembly GCF_003668045.3 of Cricetulus griseus. NCBI lineage: Eukaryota > Metazoa > Chordata > Mammalia > Rodentia > Cricetidae > Cricetulus > Cricetulus griseus. The sequence continues at coordinate 47,993,899 of NC_048600.1, read as the reverse complement.
TCCACTTCCACAGCACTGCTCATCATCACAGGAAGTAAGGACAGGAACCCAAACAGGGCAGGAACCTGGGGCCAAGAGCTGATGCAGAGGACATGGAGGTGTGTTACCTTCTAGCTTGCTCCCTATGGCTTGGTCATCTTGCTTTTTTATAGAACCCAGGACCACCAGTTCAGAGATGGTACCACCCGCCTTGGGCTGGGTCCTCCCCCATCAATCACTAATTAAGGAAATGTCCTACAGGCTTGCCTACAGCCTGATCTCATGGAGGAATTTTCTTAATTAATGCTCCCTCCTCTCAAATGACTTTAGTTCATGTCATACTGACATAAAACTATCCAGGACACCACTGCAGAGTCATCTTCCATCCTCAAAATGGAGTTAGAAGCTACTTGAAAAATGGAGTCATCTAAGACAAAGCAGTCAGAGAAACACTATTTGGTAAGATCTGGAGTAACTTAGAGCAGGGCAGAGCCTAGATGTTGTAAGGCCATCTAGGAGCACAACAGCTGACAGTTGCTGAGAGTGAGGTAGAAGGTGCTCACACACCAATGTCATCTGAGTGAATGGGTGACCTGCCTCAAAGGCACCCAGTAACAATCAGAGAAGCCTCCTGCTGTAGGAAATGGGAACTAATACAACGATCTACAACTAGGCAAAGAGCAGAGAGAGAGAGACCTTGGAACACTCAATCCTAAATGGGATGTCTTAAACCCTCCCCTCACAGATCAGGGAACTCTGTGGAAGAAGAGATGGAAAGATTTTGAACAGCAAGAGGTGATGGATGGTTCCAAGGTCACTTTCCTGTCACTTCTTTGATCAATCAGATTTTTAACCCCATATCTGACTCCCAAGTTTTTATTAATAATAGAATAATTTACATAATTGATACTGTTTTGTTCGGGTCTTTCCTCTTTTTTTCTGTTTGCTTGCTTGTGCTGCTTTATTATGGTTTGTTTATTTATTGGCCTGTTTGTTTTGGAAGGAAGGAAGGAAGGAAGGAAGGAAGGAAGGAAGGAAGGAAGAAGGAAATTGGATGAGTGAGAGATGGGAAGGATTTAGGAGTGTCACATTCACATCATACATTTATTTTTTTAATTGTTTATTAGGCCATGTGTGTCAATCACACATGGAGGAACAAGATCACAGGCTAATGAGAAATAAAAGACAAAGTAATTTCAGGGGGTAACAAGCAAGAAAACTATGGAGCAAGCAGCCACAATTTCCAGGGAAGAAAGTGAAGAATTGAATGGATGCTGTGCAATAAATAGTGACCTGGCCGGACTGTGTGAGAGAATAATAGTAGGATGCTCTAAGAAGCAGTAAAGGGAGCTGGGTGCAGTGAGCTACTCCCCAGGCCTCGGGACTTGCTTTCTTCTGCTCATAAACTGAGCCATGATTTGAGTTCCTGACCTCAGCACAGTGGAGCAATGGAAGAGATGTGCTTGGTCTTGTTGGGTTGAAATCGGTCAATGGGGAAAATGTCAAGACTCCCCAGTTACCTACATTCTTTTCTTTGTTTTGGAGATCTGGAACATGAGGTCAGCATCACATATAATTAAAACCTTTTAATTAGTTTCAACTGATGGAGTCTCCCCCCTCTTCACTTAATAGATACTTTAGGCAACCCTTTCTATCATCCACCTAACTCTTCTAGTTAGCTAACACCAGATAGTCTGGAGTTTTCTTCTTTGGGATCTGCTACTTTTTAAAAAAAATTCCTTTGACTTAGATAATGAGGAAAACTGCAGTCCCTCAGATAGTTCACTCTTTAAGAACATGAGTCTGAGGTGTTGGTGGCACATGTCTTTAATATCAGCACTCGGGCGGCAGAGGCAGGCAGATCTCTGTGAGTTCGAGGCCAGCCTAGTTTCCAGAGTGAGTGCCAGGATAGGCTCCAAAGCTACACAGAGAAACCCTGTCTCAAAAAACCAAAACCAAAACCAAAAACAAAAACAAAAACAAAAAAAAACTTGAATCTGAGGCTGGAGAGATGGCTCAGCTGTTAAGCACATTTGCTGTTCTTGCAGAGCAGTTCTCTGTACCACACCAGGTGGTTCACAAATACCTGTGACTCCAGTTCCAAAGGATTCAATGCCCTCTTCTGGCCTCCATGGACAACTTCATATGCATGGTGTACATATTCACATATAGACACATTAGTAAATCTTTGAAAAGAACAAGACTCTGATACTCTAGAACAGTGGTTCTCAACCTTCCTAACACTGTAACCCTTTAATAAAGTTCCTCATGTTGTAGTGACTCCCCCAACCGGAAAATTATTTTCTTGCTACATCATAAGTGTAATTTTGCTTCTGTTATAAATCATAGTGTAAATATATGTGTTTTTTATGATCTTAGGCGACCCTTTTGAAAGGGTTGTTTAACCCGTAAAGGGGTTTATGGCCCACAGGTTGAGAACCACTGTCCTGGATGAATTCTGTTTTGGTTCTGTCCAGCTGAGCATGGGTGTGTATACTGCCAAAGGCCATCAGGCAGGGGTGGTTAGCATTCAGAGGCTGTTTCCTGTACCATGGTGCTATGGTGGGGATCTCGTCAAGTGCTACTGATATTTCCGGTTCATGGGGTGGAAACTGAGGTAGGAGTGGTCACATCATTGTTAGCAGCTCCCACCTGTAAGTGAGAGGTGCATTTCAAGCCTGCTTGACATCGGAGCCCTTATGGAAGCTGGCATTCTCCAGGTTCTCCTTTCCATTCAGCCTGGCCAAGATAAGCTCTTTTCTCTCTTACAAATTTGCATTTTAGTGTTGAGTAATCGTACGTCAATTAAATTTATAAGGGCATAAATATTCATTGCATGCTACTACATGTAGTGCACACATGCAGCCAACTGGAAATCATGTTCCCTGCCCACTAATAGCTTGCCTTGCTCTGGAGAAGCCAAGAAACAGAGGTAGGGAAAATGAAATATCTACATTGATTTACAAGCCATTGGATAGAGTGCCAAAGTCGCCTAATTAATTACCAATGAGCTATATAAATATTTATTGGCTCAACTCAGAGTTCAGAGAGAGGATAGGGCACTGGGATTGACTCGAGCATGCCATATCTGTTAGTTCAACTACAGGAAGTGGCACATAAACCAGCTTACAACCCATGGGAAACGGTGAGAAAAGTAGAACTGAATGCAGGGTAGGGTAGAAAGCTTCTGTATCTCAGAGAGGGATGCTGGGTTCCAGGCTTGACCTGAGGACCATGTCCCAGCTCTCATGTAAGATTTGGAACCAGGTTTCCCAAGAATCTCAGGGAAAATCACCCTGCAAATAAAATTCTGGGAAGGAAGGGTTTGGGATTCACTGTGACTGTTCCAAGACTGGAAATGTCCATTTCTAGTCTACATGTCACATTTTTGATGATGCCAAATAAAAATGTGGATTTAATTTGTTCCCTTAATCCACAAATTTGTTCAACAAAATTGTGAAATGCATTAAATCCAATTTGGTTCCAATCCGGCTGTCAGGAGGACAATTGAGGGTGATGAGGGATAGAGTCAAAGACGCCTCCCCAAGGCACCAGAACCCCTTCTGTTGTGACATTTCTGTGAGCAAACACTTCCCTGCCTGAAGGCAGGGAAAGGCAGAAGGCAGGCACTCCCTTCAGACGCCAGCCTTCTGATCAGAGAGACTGTGTCCGTCCCACAAAGGGCTGGGAGTCACCTGTGCGGTCTAGCCAACTCACTCCAGACCTCAGTTCCTCCTTTAAGTAACTATTGGCCTATTGAGAGGGCATAATGTCTGCACACCCAGAGCTCGACACTTTCCAGGGCCTAGTACTAGGCAGAATCATAGAAAAAGCCAAGCCAGCAAAGGACCAGGGACTGCTTGCCTCCAGGCCAGCCCCATTCCCAGACAGGTTGTTCCTGCCACCTGAGACTTTCTTGAACAACAGCAAGAATGCTTCAAGAGCCCCAAATCTCCTCAGAAAAAGGGGAATACCTCTTCTTCAGTGGCTGTGGCCTGTGGCCCTCTCACACAAATGCCCCTGCTCTCTGATTAGCCAGACCTGTACCATGTGCTGTTCCTCAAGCCGGGGATGGAGTCAGAGAGAAATTGGGTCACTGTCGCCAAAGATGAAGAAATGAGAGTTAAGAAGCCATATTTGCTACATAATGATGTTTTGTGCACTATTCCTAAGTGACACTGAAGCCATCATCGGGCTATGGTTCAGTGTACTACTCACACTTGCGGTGACACAGGTCATAGGAAAACACAGAAGCACAGTGACGTGCTATGTGTGAACTTAACTACTGTACTGCTCTGCCTCCGTGCCACCACTTGTGATTGTCGTCATACAATAATCCTCCTGCTTATACCAGAAAAGTTTAAACACAGCCCCTTCACGCACCTCATGTTCACAGTGTCTCTTGACAGCACCAAGTGGCCATGGCAAATGATTGGCCTGGACCAGGGAGATGTATGTAAGTCGCTCGCAGTCAGAACATGGTCTAAACTAACAGATGATGCAGAGCTATCCTGGTCCATCGCCCTCATTTCCGTCCCACTCAGACAGGATAAAAGAGCTTTCCCAGCTATGCTGACCTCGCTCACATCTGAGATCATCTGGACAAATAATCCTTTTTAACATGCCAGTGCTTGGGTCACTGCAGTAGAATGTGCGTCTCTTGCTCGTGAGCCTAAGCCAAATGTACACCAGAGGAGTTGGTGTGAAGAGCTACGAGGGCAGGGCTTTGGGCTCAGGCAGGCCTGGTCCTAGCCCTGCCTCTCATTCCTACTTGTTTTCTGGGTGACCTCAGACAGGTCACACCATCATCTGTTCTCTATTCTGATTGCCTATAAAATTGGGTATGTCTACACATCTCCTGGGCCCATTGAGAGGATGAAGTAATAAAAGCCAACTTTTACTTAGTGTTTACTATGCTCCTGGCACTATTCTGAGTGTTTTTATAGGCATTAGCTCATTTTATCATCACAGGGCTACAGGATAGCCACGATCCATACCTTCACGGCACACCTAAGGAAACTGGAATACAGAAGCAGAAAGATTCCAGGGTCACACAGTAAGTGGCAGGGCCAGAATACAAACTCAGACAGGCAAACTCTTGCCTCCTGCTTGGACCCCACCCTGAGCTCCTTCCGGGAGCAAATGAGGTAATATGCATGCAAGAGCAATGTAAGCTGCAACACTGTATAAATGTCACTCATTGTTACTTCTCTCCTCCCACCTTGGTCATTAAAGTCATGAGAGAGCCAGTGAATCTATCTTTCAGATATTTTCCCATAGGTCTGTGCTGGCCCCTGAGCTTGCACATCCTTTCCGCCTTGACTCCAAGGTCTACCTGGAAACTAGGGTGGCCTCAATCATTTCTTGGTTGCAAGGGACAGAGGCGCTCGAGAAGCAGGTGTAGGAAGAAAGGACCAGTCAACTGCTAGGAATTCAGCTCAGGAGCTTTGCTGGCTCCTATGTGCACATCACCGAATAGCTCTGGTGACCACCAGGGTGAGTGGGGGCTACAATGGACAGTAGAAATATTTTGGAGACTGGAATCAACGTGGTCAGTGGCCTCATGAGCTCCCCCAGTGGGAAGGCAGACAAAACTGGCTCCCTGCCCTGAGCCCTGGCTAGACCCTGGACAGCTCACAGAATAGCAGACATCTTATCAGAGCCCACCTGCCCAGGGAACTAAGAGGCAGCTGTGAGCTATTGTCCCCAAATGAATCCTCCTCCCTCCCTCTGACTCGGAGCTCGGTGCCTGTTCCTCACACTTGCTTATGTCCTTTATAGAAAACATTCCTCATAGAACTTAGTTTCTATTATACCTGCACATGCTTTATAGCAAAATCCTGGGGGAGGGGGGGACAGGGGACCTGGAGGGTGGACCTTGGAGGAATTAGGGCAAGAATGAGGAGTGAATATGATCAAAATACATTGTACAAAATTCTCCAAGAATTAATAAACACACTTAAAAACTATTGCCCAACATTTACATTGTTAGGTATTATACATAAATAATTTAGAAACTTAAAGTACAAAGAAAATTGAGTAGGATATATGCAAATCCCACATGTCTGTGCACCTGTGTTCGTATGTGTGAATACACCTGTGTGTGGTTATGCATGTGTGTACCTTTGTGTGTTCCTGTGTGGGTGCATGCATGTGTGCAGATGTGTCTCAGTGTGGGTGTGCACATGTCTATGTACTATACACCGCCTAAGCCCTTGTATTCTGTTATCCACAGGGGTCCTGAAGCTAACCCCTCTTGGATACTGAGGGACAACTGTATATATGGAGCAAAATTGACAGTCAAAATTACCAAAGCAACCTTTCTCTTAGCACTGAAGCATTAGAGGCCATTCAAAACTTCTCAGAGCATATTGATAATATTCCATTCATTCATATAATGGTGTGCTAGTATACTGTGCAGGTGTCTAGCTCCTAACCTGGACAATGCACAGGTGTGCCCAGAATTAACTCATCAATCTCTTCCCTTAAGGGCCACACATATAGCTGGATCATATCACAATTCTCTTAGTAAGTACAATGAAACAGCATGCGCACATCATGGATGCTCATGGTAGATATTATCAGTGTTTGAGATGAAACTGTAGTGAGTCCTTCTCAGTGTGACGGTTGCATGCCTGCCTGGTCAGTTTCAGGCATTCTCTTACCTTTCCTGATGACTTCATCCAATAAGCCAGCCTTAGATGCTTTAAGCTGTTGGCTGTTCTCTCTCTCTCTCTCTCTCTCTCTCTCTCTCTCTCTCTCTCTCTCTCTCTCTCTCACCCAGTACAGACTATGCTATGCCACAGAGAAATGGGAAGCAGGCTACCTGGAGCTGAATGTGCCAGGACAGGAATCAGGGCCTTTGGTCTCCTACCTCATAGTGACCATAGGCAAGTCCATCCCGCTCCCTGGACAGCTGTCTACTGACCGTGATCACACGTGAATCTAGACCTGTGCAGCACTGTTTGAAATGTTCCGTGGAGCCATTTGCAGATGAGTTAAACATCTTACTCTTACACCTTGGTAAGGCAAAGGTACAAGCTGCAGGAATAGACCCACAGACACCAGGACATGTCAGGATGGGGCTCTCAGAAGAGGAGGAGAGAACCTTTGATTTCTCTGAGAGAGAAAAGATCCTGAGAGACCAGATTGTGGAAGGCACTTCAGTCTGGAATGCAGCTGCTTCCTATGAACTCACCAATCATCAATAATGTCCCTAAAGTCATGACATATTGGGGACAGACTTTCTTGTGGGAACTGGCGAAGGTGCCAAGTTTCCCTCACAGACAGAGATCAAGCAGATCCAGGTCAGCTCATGAGAACACTAGGGTAGAGAGGAGGCATAGAAACAGACACCGAGGACCTGTTGAGACCAGGACAAGGGATTCCCCACAAAGGACAGGAAACTGGGACCTGGGTTTAACTGAACCAGTTTCCAGGACACAGACAAGCCCACTGTGACAGACACATCACATATTCGACACTGTTGATGGTAACCTACACTGATGCCTCAACCTGCAAGAAGCAATCCTCGAGTTACAACCAGGCCCCACATTTCATTTCCCTCCTCTCTCTTTGTAACTTAAAAAAGGTACTATTATTATTGCTGTTAGTATTAATTACTATGTGTGTTTCTGAATGCACACATGTCAGAGGGCAAATTTGGGTGATGTTTCCCCTTCCACCTTTACCTGAGTACAGGAGATTGAACTCAGGTCTGCAAGCTAACTCTGCAAGCACCTTCGCCTGATGAGCAATCTGAACCTCTCCGTTCTCAGGGAAATCCCCCACTAGTCCTCACACTGCTGCAGTCACCTTCCCATCCCCAATGGTCCTCACTTATCCTCACCCCTACCCTGACACCCTCCCTTTCCCTCCTCCTCCCCCTTCCCCTTCACATTCCTGAGTTGGCCCTGGGTGCTCTGTGACACATGGGAGTGCATGGCTCAGCCCTTCCACCCCTTACATGACCTCAGCATCTCGGCAACCATTTCCTCTCCTTTGATGGAAAACAAAGTCGAATTCATAATTTTATGATTTTTCAGAGCTGCCTAACTTTGAGGGGGAAAGGGAGCTTTGGGTAACCCCTGTTCAGTAGCCAAGAATTAGCAAGGAAAACACTGGTGGCCGATCTGCAACTGATGCCTCTGCCAAGGCTGCAGGTAGGTATGTGGCTCCTGAGCATGTGTCTGGGGGTGCTGCTCTAAGGAACATGTCCTCCAGGGACCTCTTTCCTGCCACCCCACCAACAGGATCCCTGCAACCCCGTGCTAAATGCTAGTTTTCTTAATAGAAACCCATCTCCTTTAAAAATAATAATAATAAGATAAAAATGACCTGTTAAGCCCATCCCTGCCTCTTCTTTTTTTTTCTTCCTCCCAAGAAACACATTAAAGTAAACAGAATGTGAGAGGTGAAATGAAAACAGGGTAACGGCACCTGCGAGGTTTTACCAGCTCACATTACAAAGCCCCATCTGAAGTGGCCGGGAACTGTTTCCATGACAAGCATGACAAACAGCCAGTTCTCTTGAAAGTCAGGCAAAAGCCAAATTAGTCAGATTACATCAGGATATATTTCCCTGGAGCAGAAGGTCTCTTTGGAAACACCTGCCTGACATATTTCAGACATGTGCAGAGGCGCGCAGGCCCTTCGTGGGTCCCAGGGCTCGCCAGCGTCTCAACAAAAATGGGTGTTTGGGTTTTACTGAGTAAAACTGAGTGAGATGACTGTGTGGAATTTGAGTTGCTTTCTGGCACCTCTCACACGACAAAGTTTAACCAGCTCTTGTCCTGGTGCCAGGAGGGTCCAAGAACTCAGGCAATCTGCAGCTGGTCCTCCCTCTCAGGGCAGTGGAGAGATGCTGGGTTTTGGGGCACTGAGTCTTTCATAGCCTGGATGGAAATGCTAATATTATAAAAGGCAGATGCAACAAGGGACCAACCCTCTCAAGTGGAACAGATACTGCAGCGGGTGATGTGGAGGTTAAAGCCAGAGACATGAGTTTTTCTTTTTCTCATAGTCTAATTAGTATTCTGCCTTTGACAGCCTTCCTCAGTTTATTTTATTAGCATTTGGTAACCATGGGTAATTAACTTTTTCCAACCATCTGTGTTGTTGAGAAAGTGCCAGGTCACATGGGTTAAATAAATCATGGCAAATCCATAATCCAGAATACTATGAGACCAATCACAGGAATGAGAGAGACCCCCAAGGACAGACTACTACGTGACCATTCATAGGAACCAGCGAGACCCACAGGGACTCAGGTAAAAAGACTGTAAGGTACATGTGTTGACAAAAAGTTAAGTTGTACAACAACACAGGTGTGAGAGTTCTGTATAAAAAGGAAGTAGCAGAGACATATTCACAAACACACATATCAAAAAGAAACCACGTAGGCAGGCTGGGAGAAGGGACAGAAGCCATCTCTAGGGATAGAAGAGTGGGGAGAGAGGAAGGTAATGTTTCCTGGTCTTGATGCTTGAAATATTTACAGTAAGGAGAGTCATGTATGACTCGGATGAGACGATATGTCTACCCATAATAATACAACACGGAAAACGTGTTGAGAGGCAGGGCATCCTTCTTGGTCTGAGTCATCAGATTTTCTTCTTATTCCTTGGTCCCCCCATCTTCTGGCCCTCGGTGCACAGTGGTAAGATGGCAGATCCTAGAGAATGTTCATCAGTGGTTGTGTGTAACTCATAATCAAGCAAGGAGCACAGCTCTGAATCAGCCCCCCGTGCTCATATCTTGACCCAGCCCTCATGAGCAGTGGGTCTGACAACAAGCACTTGGATCCCTCTGCTCTCAGTGGAAGCCCTCAGATAAAGTGGTCAATGGTGTGACTCAGCTGAGTAAAACCACTTAGCACAGGGCCTGGCACATGGTGGACACTCCCAAAATATTATTGACACCTGATACTTTCCAAGGGGTATTTGCATGTGTTTCTAAATAAGCACGTGGCCTGGGGCCATGTTCAATGGGTTTTGCAGATGAGCATGTCTCCAAAACTATGGAAATAAGTTTTGCCCAATGATAGAGGGAAACCATACAGACAGAGGCCCATGTAAGTGGAGTAGGACTGGCTTCAGTCAGGGAGCTCTCTAGAGAGTAAGCCAAGACATGCTCAGGTGAGGCACTCTGGGTCCCCCCACATCCCCAGAAGACAAGAACAGCAAAGCTCAGGGCAGAGGTTTGCAGGAGGAGAGTGGGGAGGAAGAAGGCCTAGGGTTGCATGCCCGCTGCAGCACCTTGCTGCAAGCTTGCCAATGGTGTTCAAAGGGCAGGCTTTAAACAGAGTCTCCCTAAAGCAAGGAGGTGACTGACCCGGACAGTGAGAGAAAGATGGTGGTCAGTAACCCACCTGCCTCCCAGCCCCTGAGGCCCCAGTAGTCACTGCATACTCTGCACTGAATTCCTGGACCCCTTTGTCTCCCTCATCACAGCTGAGATCTTCAGCACAACCCCCCTCCCCCCTCCCGTGGCTTTTTATGATGGTGATGATGTAAGGGGGTAGGAAAAACACAGCTGGTTCCGCCTGCATTTACAGAGGCTGGGGCAGACTGTGCACTGTCCCCAGCCACCAGTCCTGTACAGCTGCTCAGCCTGCCTCTGGGGTCCAAGCGTCCCCACCACTTTGCATGGAAGGAAACACATGGTGCAGAAATGAGACATTTATTTAATAAAAACAAAAATGTAGACGTTCAAGACACTCTGCGTTGTTTGGGGCCCTGCTCTGCTGTCTGCATCAACTCCCACATTCTCATCTAATTTAACTGTTACCCTCAGCCCTCTACCCCTGGTTCTCCATGTGCAGATCAGCCAATTATAAAATGAAAATACTCAGAAAGAAGTGACAGGCATATTGAACATATGTGGGTTTGCCATTGCCTCAGTTCTGCAATGACACAATGTCAGGACTCCTAAGTGATGTACAGGGTAGGATACCTGGAGGACTGTGCTCAGGGCCTAAGCTCCTGTGACTTTGTGTCCACAGCTGGCCTGCAGCCAGTCCCCCCACATACAGAGAGATGACCGTAGTGGTCTGTCACACACACCCTATTTCTGTTTCCTCCACTTTGGGGTCATTCTTAGCATGGGTCTCATTATCTCCCTCCAGGATTCTAGAACCCCCTTCTGAAGTTTCTTCTTGTCTTCAGTCTTGGCCCCTCCCACCAAGCCTCACCCAGTAGTGAGAAGGACTTTCACAACAAGCAAAGTCACTCCCTCCCTCCCTCTCCTCGGAGTCACCTGCAAACAAACTTCTGCTGTCTCTGGTCACATTCTCTTTTGTTTTTAAAATCGTTTTGTACTTTGAAGCATAAAAATTGTGTATATCGCTGGAGTACTGGGTCATATTTCAGCATGTGTGTGCACTGTGTGATATTTAAGTTGTGTTAAATGGATCTGTCTCCTCACATTTTTCTTGCAGTGGTACTGGTGATAAAGCCTGGGCATGGCACACGCAAGTCCACCGTGGAGCCACAGCCATAGCCCTAAACATCTGCCTTTTCAAATTTCTTATTGTGTTTGTATGTGCATGTGCCAGTGTGCCTGAGCTCTTTCACACGCACACGCACGCTCACACACACACACACACACACACAGGTCTAAGGATAATTTTCAGGAATTGGTTCTCTCCTTCTACAATGGCATCTGGGGATTGAACTCGGGTCGTCAGGCTTGCATGACAAGCACTGTTAACTGCTGAGCCATTTTGCCAGCCCATGTGCTCTTAGTCACAGTACACCAGAGCTGCTCTCTCCTGCCTACCCATAACTGAGTACTCACTGATCAACCTCCCCGCCCCTCCCATCAGTCCTCAGCATCTGATAAACACACTTCCACTTTCAGCTGTAGAAGGTCAAGCTTGTCTGACTGTGCATATGAGTGAAAGCAGGTCTGCCTCACTGTGCCTGGCTGACTTAGCATCACGTCTTCTCATTCCATCTATGTCACCACAAATGACAGGATCTCAATGGGGTTTTTTTGGCTGAATTATATTGCATGATATGTATGGACCATGGTTCCCTCCTCCACAGTCCTACTTCTTTATTTATTATGTGTAGTGTTCAGTATCAAATCTCATTACAGATGCTTGTGAGCCACCATGTGGTTGCCGGAAATTGAACTCAGGATCTTTAGAAGAGCAAGCAGTGCTCTCAACTGCTGAGCCATCTCTCCAGCTCCCACAGTCCTACTTAACACCGAGAGTAATGCTGTGGTGACATTTTCTCAACAGAATTGTGCAATGTGTAACCATATATGTCTGTTCCTGTTTTAAATGTCCACATACAGTACATGTATGAGTATACATGTACATATACCGTTTTAAATGTCCACATAAAGTATATACATGAGTATACATTTCATAACTTAACAGTTGTTCTTTCTAATGGTTACAGTGAGCTCTCCATGGCTCACTGCACCACAGCTCAGGCCTACAGGAAGCTCTTCTGGTGACGTGTTTTCTCAATAAGCTACAGCCCCACCTTCCTGCACTTAGGATCACTAGATGGCACCTCAGTATTGGGCTTGGGTGACATATTACTGTGCTTATTACTTATTTCTCTGTGTGCATGCATGTGTGTGCATATGCCACAGTACACAACCAGAGAAAGTTTACAGGAGTTGGTTCTCTCCTTCCACTGTGTGGGCCTTGGGGCTAGAATTCAAGTCATCAGGCTTGGGAGCAAATGCCTTTACCCACGGAACCTTCTCACTGGCCTTTTGGTGGGCTAATATTTTAAATAATGATGTGAGCAGCAAGCCTTGAAAAAGACTCACAACTACAGAGTGAGAGTGGAAACAGGAAAGTGACTCATCCCCTGCCTCCAACCCTGTTGTGGCCTTAGCTAGAAGTGCTGGCAATTCACATTCTCTTGGTTCCCTGTGTGTCCATGCTATGCTGATTTCAACAGTGGGTGAATTCACAAAGTGTCGGGAAATACCGAGGCCCCTCAGGGTCCACAGAGGGTTGACTTCAGATCCCCACAGCCAGTGCACATGCTCATGATATTGTCAGTCACTTCCACTTCCTGTCTAATATCTCACACAATGCAATGCAATGTAAATGATGTGCTGTTTTATGCCCACTGTAAAGACAGCATTATAAAATACTAGATCTTATGCATTGTTCAGGGCATAGTGGCAAGGAAGAGAATTCTGTCCACAGGTAGTTCAGTTGTATCCTTAAAGGCTCAACTTTACTTTCAATCCATATTTTATCAAACCTGCAGATAGGGAAACCCATGAACTTCAAGAACTAGCCTGGATCTTACAGCCAAGTTGGCCTTGAACTTGTGGAAATCCTTCTGCTTGTGCATCCCAAGTGCTGTGAGTTGGAGCGGAAGTGGGTCCTGGCCTCTGACCATGCTTCTGGCCCATTGATCACTCTTGGCAGGAAAAACTGGAACAAGGACTTGGAGACAGTGGGAGAGCAAGCAGTTCAGGTCTTGGCTTGGAGCATCTGCCCTCAACTCCTGGGCCTGTTTCACTCTTTGTACATCCACGTTTGCCACTCTGCAATTGGTGGCCTTTTATATCCAAGGGGTCCAGATGCTACAGTTTGGATATAGCTCATCTCGGCTAAGACTCACAATGAGATTTCATTATGAGTAGAACCTCTGAGAGGTGACTAGGTCCTTAGAAAGGACTGACTGCTATAGAGTAAGTCCTCCTTGCAGTCCACCCCACCCCCACATGCACCACTCGCCCTGCCCCCCTCTACTATGAGCTGAAGCATCTAGAAGTCCTTGCTTGCGTGTGACCATATGACCCCATCAGACCTTGGACTTTCCAGCATCCAAAGCTATCTACCAAGATAAAGCTTTTTGTTTTAAAAACTTCCCAATTCCGGGTATTCTTAGTAACAAAAGTAGACAAAGATGCCTGACTAACACAGTAGCTGAGGCCTCTCATGATCTGGGCCCTATGCAGCCTCCCTTTTATCATATTCTTACTTCATAGTGGCTGTTCCTCACCACCACTTGTGTTCAAGCTGGACCCAATGCCTGAAACTGGAAGTTTTACACCCCAGAAACTCCCTCGATCCAGGCAAACACGACAGTGAATCCCTGAACCTTGCAAAAACAAGAGGTCACTAAGTGTCAGGCTACAGGTGTGACACTGATGTGTACAGAGCACTGTCACCATGCTCACCGTGTCTATAGTTCTCATTTTAACTATAGCAGAGTGTCTCCATAGGACCCTGAACCAGCTCATGTGGAACAACATGCCTGACAGATGTTCCCCCCACCAAATTGGGTAATAACTTGACTGTAAGTATCATTACCCAATGCCGAAATGATAGACCAATAAATGCAATTCCATTGGCCAATGCAGCAGAAAGAGAAAAACAAAGCCAGTTGTCTGCAAGAGACGACCCAGATGATGATTGAATTGGCCTGGTTATTTCATTGCACTGGGCAAAAACAGATTCAGTTGTGCGCCCTCGGGGTCCTCAGTAGACCCAGGCAAAAATGAGATGAAGTAATAAGTTGCTTTATCAGCACAGTCTTCTGTGGCCTTATCGCTCCACTTTGAATGACAAGTCAAATGAATGACAGGCGCTGTTCTGTCCCATTATATAATGACTGCCCTGCTAAATGCTTGCTGGGAATCCGTTTCCAAAGCCTCGGGCTGCATTATGTAAGAAACCTGGTCCCTGCCTTTTGGAGCAGACTAAGGCAAAAATGGCCTTTAAGATATTGCACAAGTTTTAAACTAGTGACTCTACAAATAAACAGTGATTTTTAGAAGAAAAGGGGGGAAAAGAGTCTATAAACCCAATAAAGATGTGACAGGGGCCAAGCAAGATGAAAAGAAGAGCGTTAAGGCTGTGGTCAGCCACCTCCTGACGCCTTCAGAACACTCCAATCTGGAATGATTCTTCACACAGAAGGGGCAGAGCCTCAAAAATAACAGCCCGTCATTTACCGACCCCTCCACCCTGCCCCACCCACTGCCACCGCTGAACTGTTTGGGTTCACTGTAAAAAGTACAAAAGAGCCAGCGGAGGAAGGGCTCGGCAGGAAGGAAGGATTGCCAGTTTTTTTTCCCTGGCTAAGATGCCTCACCCAGCTGGCCAGGGGAACGCTAGGACCATAGGATAGGAAGCCTGTACCTGTGCTCACGGTGCACTTAGCTCCCATCAGGTGACCTCTCAGAACAGCCAATCACTGATGGTGTTGATTGAGCACTTAACTGCTGAAGCAATCAATATAGCCAGTCTTCTATATCTGCTTTCTGAATCTATGGGTTTGACCAACTGTGGACACAAATCTTCAGGAAATGCTCTTTCCCATTTCCATTCTCCCAAAGCAATGAGGTCTAACAACTATTTATACAGCAGGCACATTATAGGAAGTCTGACATTATTTAAAGTACATAGAGGCACAAAGATTATATGCAGATCCACCATTTTATTGAAAAAATGAGTATTTGTAGGGCTCTATAACCTTAGGGTCCTGGAACCAACTCTCTGTGATATTGAGCTACAACTCCATGTGTAATCCCACCTAATCCCCAAAGCATCCTGAGAGCTGCCATTACAAACCCAACTGAGAACACAGGCATGCAGGCATAAAGTGCTTTGTTCCATGGTCTTACGGTAATAAAGACGGGATTTGAGGTAGAGACCTGATTCCGGAGGCCAGGTAAGGCTCTTGGCACTGAGTTCCCATTCTCAACTCAAGACTCTAGCCATTGAGGCGTACTCTGCCACTCATGAGCTGTCTGGCCTCTTCTGGAATCTTTAACTAAGACTAACTGTGGCTAAGCACCCAGGAGTGGCCAGCAGGGGTGTCCAGCAGGGTTTCCGGCTAGAGAAGATGACATATTTGCAAACAGAAACCCAAATCTTGAGATTTGCAGATCTAAGCACAAAGATTAGAAAAGGTTTAGTCACATTAAGATTCCAAATTCTGGACTGGCAATATGGCTCAGTGGGTAAAGGTGATTGCCACCAAGCCTGATGACCTGAATTCAAACCCCAAGACCCAAATGGTGGAAAGAGAGACCCAGCTCTCCCTGAAAGTTGTCCCTGGACCTCCACATGCGTGCCATGGCACATACCCATATGCATACACAGACAAATAAATTTAAAACTTGGAGGAAAAAAGAAATTTATCTCTTAAAAAGAAAATCAAACTCCTGTTGCTAACAATTAAACTGACTTAAGATAGCCCAAGTGGCTGTCATAGAAAATGGATCTTGAGGAGTGAGCATGCACTTCAAGCTTTATCAATCTGAATTTTCAGTGATATCTAAAGGACTTGAGGATCTTTTGTTCTTCCTATCCCCGGTCCACAGTGTCAACTCCATCCTGAGAAAGAGCTTTGATAGCTGCAGGATGGCTAGGAGTTGTCATCATGGTGAGCATTCCCTTCAACATGTTCATGTGAAGAGAAGCCCACTTCCTGGTGAAGAGAAGCACACTTCCTGGTGAAGAGAAGCATGCTTCCTGGAACACTTGGAAGCAGTTAGAAAGCTTCCTTCCTCAGAAGGTACCCTCCCAACTCTGCAGGTGTCACCCAAGCCCCACACAGATTTCTGTGCAGCAGTTAGGATCCTGTATCTTGTGGAGGTCACTGGTGGCATTGACATTGGTCTTGAGCAACTCTGAGTAGCTTTCTAATCAGCAGCCATTATCATGGAATCAACCAAAAAGATTGATTGTGGATCCACAGGGGACATTCATGGGCGGATGGTGATAGAAGCCTGTGAAATAAAACAACTTTGTGCTGCAATGCCAGAAAGTCCTGGGAGATCTGGGTTCCATTTGTTTTCCTGAGTCCCTTGAAGCACTTGTTTTTCTACCTGACACACAGGCCTCTCTCAGACACATGTGTCCCCTCTGTCCCTCTGGCTCTTTGCAATGGGTAAGAGACCCACCCCCTCCTCTGTACACAACCTATTCCAGATGGTCAATTATCTCTCTCCCGGTTGGGAGAGGCTCAGACACCAATCAAGTCAATTTACTCATTAGCTGGCACTGGAAGAAAGGATGTCAGTTTAAGTAACCCAGTTTCCAGTCTGGCTCCAGCCATTACAATAACCCCATTTCTCCTTTCCTCATCCTTAGTCTACTTGCCTCCACCCAGATAGTGTTGGTTTGGGAAATGCAAAGACCAGAAAATGGCCACCCTCCACCAAGTCAGAGGCATTTGTTCGTTTTCTGTTGTTGTGATATGACACCAGAACCAAAAGCAACTTAACAAATAGTTTATTTGGACTTACGGTTCCACAGGGATAGTGTCCACAAGGGGAGGGAAGGCATGGTAGCCAGGACAGTAACAGGAGGCTGTCTGATCACATTTTATCTGCACATGGAAAGCAGAGACAAATAGGAAGTGGGGCAAGCCTGCAGGCCCTCCAAACCTACCCCCAGTGGCACACTTCCTCCAGCAAGGCTGTCCTCCTAAATGTCCATAACCTCCCCAAACAGCAACACCAGCTGGGCCTATGGGGATAGTTCTCATTCAAACCACCATACCGGGCAATAGGCAAAGAGAATCCTTAATGAGACACTGGTGGTTCTGGGCTATCTAAAAAACCCAGACTCACTCCCAATACCCCATGACTGCTTCCGACTGGGACCCTTTCTGTGAGTTGCCCCTGACCAAGACTCCCATCTGAAACAAGCTTGATTTAGACTTCCCTAAGCTTTCTTCTTGACTTAAGTCTGCCCTTGCTGTAAATGGTGACAGTAAGAATTTCAGTAAGTTGGCTTAGCAAGAATTGCCTGCCCTGAGTGTCTGGCCACCACTTCATATGTCTAAGATCTGGGCCTGCCAATCAAGCAAGAATTATCCCATCCTCCATATGACCTCTTAGTAAGTCTCCACTTACCAGTCTCCCCACAGAGACTGGTTTATAAACCCCCACTGTCTTAGTTAAGGGTTCTATTGCTGTGATAAAGCACCATGGCCAAAACAACTTAAGGTTTATTTCATCTTACACTTCCAGGTCACACTCTGCCACTAAGGGAAGTCAGGGAAGAAATGCAAGACAGGAACCTGGAGGCAGGAACTGAAGGAGAAGTCATGGAGAAACACTGCTTACTGGCTTGCTCCTCATGGCTTGCTCAGTCTGCTTTCTTATACAACTCAGAATCACCTACCCTGGGGTGGTGCTACCTCCCCACCTCCTAAGCTGGTTCCCCCACATCAACCCCTAATCAAGAAAATGCATTACAGGGTTGCCTACAGGCAATCTGATGGAAGCATTTTCTCAACTGAGATTCCCCTTCAAGGTGACAGAAAAAAAAAATCAGGATACACACTGCCCCCACTGTTTCCAGAATTGAGTCAATCTCTCTCCCCTATTATAAGTCTTAAATCAGGTCTTCTTTCTTCTTGGCAAATGTCACAGTGATGTTCTTTATAGCTGCAGAGGCAAGTGGCTGATGCAGGGACACCAGATTTCAAACCTCCAACTAAGCCATCTGTGGAGGTCATGCCTATATGCCACCACAGAGGCACCCAGAGCCATCATCTAGTACTTAGCTATGTTGTACCACCCAGAGCATCATATCACCACTCAACTCTTTCTCTTCCTACCCTGCTCTCTTCTCTCTAGATAGGTGCTGTTCTCAAAAGCTGAGTCCCACCTCTGCCTCTCTGTCTCTCTTCTAGGCATCCCATCTGAGAAGGTAGGTGAAACCAGACTCTACCATGGAAGGTTAGAGCTAAGCACTTCTGTATAACTGGATTACTTGTGGCATGTGGGGTGCATTGGTCACCACAAGAAGACTGTGCAGCTGTGCCCAACCCTTTACCAATCCTGTGGGCAGGGAACACACTAGTGGTGCATTGCTATAGACTTTTGAGAAGTTTGGGACAACAGAACAAAATGCCTGTGATGGAAATGATTATGGATGCTTTTGAGAATGGCTGTGAAAGGCTGAGAGTGACAATCACATCCTCTGTGGCGAAAGCAGAGTCTCATAGAGACACATCAGAAGTTGTGGCCTGGACCCAGAGCTTCCTATGATGAGGTAAAACTCATGAGCAGGCAGAATTGTTAAGTCAAGGACCTGACTGTTAAGGATCAGAATTTTGAGTCTTAGGCTGAAAACTTCTAGATTCAACAGCTGAAGTCCCCAGAATCCCAAGGCCCCTAGAAGTGGTCCACACCTCCATGTTGGAAATATCAGTTCTTTCCACACCTGAAGACGTTACACAGACTCTTCCACACAGGACAACACACCACGCAAGACCATATCCTCTTAGCCACCATGTTCTCACCACCCTAGGCAGAGGAGAGCCAGGCCTGCTAAGGGTAGAAAGAAGCTATGCCATGAAGGATCTGAAAGACTTAGGCAATGTTGACCAACAGCAGAAGGAACCATGTGCTAGATAGTTTATCAATATGACAACACTTTCCTATGATACAGGATTTAACACCCTGGCAAGGACCATGGGGAACCAACACTCTGTACATTGCCTGCTGGTTTTGGAGTGGCTCGCATTAAGTAATGAAGGAATGTCACATGGCTGGCAGATGAAGTACCAGTGGACTCAGGTGGGAGAAGGACCAATTGGAGTAGGCATGTTCTTCAGCCATGCACTCTGCTGTTCACAGAGGGGTTCAGTGCATATTCCATTTAACCATATAACAAACAATGTCCCAGAGAGGAACAGAAGCATCAGTGATGGACAATGGTCAAGACTATTGGAGATCATGAGCAAGTTTAAGTACAGCAACAGGATCATAAAATAATAGAGGCAGGGACTAGAGAGACAGTTAAGTGTCTCTCAGGAACTTCTGGATACTTCTCTGAGCTATAGCATCTACACAGAGCAGAGGCAGAGGGAGCCAGGAGAGAATGATGGCTCCTAGGGGACATTCCACGTCAATTTCTGCTTCTCAGATATGTAAGTAGAATACACACTTGTGGCACTTGGACTCCCACAGGTTCCCTGGCAGATGACCCTGCCTAGTGGAAAAGGCCAAGAAGAAGCTTTGAAATTGCACCCATCCCTTGGCCAAGGTGTTAAAATAGTAGATCCTGAGGACAACGCAGAAATTAATGGCATCCCCCAAAAGGTTAAAGGGCAGGAATTGTCCTGTTGTGCCATATGCAACCCACCCTCTGGTCCCCAGGAAAACCTGGTGGAGTCTAAAGATGCTAGATGAGCCACAAGCACAAGACTAGCAGAGATGGTGCTGAGGTAGAGGCTAGGTCAAGAGGGAAGTGATGGTAATGGCCTTCACCCTCTAGATTGGCTGTGGTGGCAGACTGGAGTCCACATTTCTCATCAGCTTAAACAGGCCCAGCAAAATTCTTAACTGTCTTTAATGGCACACCACCAAAGCACATAGATCTGTATCACCATTGGCCATCACCCCCAGGCCTGGGAGCACTGCCTGCAAGTGGCTCAGAGCTCTGACTCCCTCTAAGGACTCCCACCACTGGGTCATTGTGGGTATTCAAGGCCCCACAACCCCTTCCTCACTCCAGGACAACTGTACAGAGCCATTCTGCTTCAGGGCTCCGGGGAGGACTACCTAGGATCTCTGTCACAATTTTAGTGGTGACCTGTCTTCTTTACTCCTTTACTTCCTCCCAGAATCCTCCCTCCATACATCTTTAACCTTGAACCTATTTCCTAGGAGAGCCAGCACCTCAACCCAAAACTCAAATACATCTGGAGGAGAGATGAGCAAGGCCTCTCTGGGTTGTTCTGTGGGTGAATGTGCCCATGCTCAGCAAGAGCCCCTGGAACAGAAGCAAGCACAGTCACATGTGTTCATTCATAGCGCCAGCCCTCAGGTCCTTCTCCTTCCTTTGAAATCCCTGCCAGACAAAAGCAGAGCTGTGTTCTCACTAGAGTCTGTCCAGGGAACACAGTAAATGCTCAATAAAACTCCAGACTGTCTGGAAGGAAAGGTTTCCTTAAAGGCCCCTGTGCTCATCTGAGGAGCATGCAGTCAGCCTGGGATTTCCTGCCTCCACATCACAGAGACTTGGATGTGCCTGGATCCTCATAGACTGCCTAGTCCCTCAGGGCTCATCGCCTGCCCTGGCTTCTGCTCGCTCGGTGACCACTGAAACAACAAACACCAAACACTCGGCACCAGTGCCCAGTGAGCAGGGATAGGGGGGCTCTGACTGGTGCCGCTGGTTCCCTGCCATCCATCAGGCTTACTGGCATCATCCAGCCTTCCAGGCCTCAGTGGGGGTAGTGAAAGCACCCTTTGATGACCTGGATGCATTTGGGACCCTCTCTTCCAAAGAGACCCCTTCCAGAACAAAACTTCCCAGAGCAAGAGTCCATGACAGTATCCCAACACAGCCAAGAGCTTCAGAGTGGCATAGAACTGAGCTCCAATCCTGACCTTGCCTCTGTGTGGCTCTGAGCCACCATCACACCAGAACTCCTCAGAGCATCAGTTTCCACAGAAGCAAAGTGGTGTGCTGACCCGCTCCATGGTAGGACAAAAGAGAGAGTATGCCTGGTACACAAAGGCCACTCGTGAGGTTCCTTGCTTCCACAAAACTGCAGCGTGTCAGAGCCAGCAAGTATCTTGTCCAACTTTCAGTTGAGTATTCAATGGTTTCAGCCCCCGGGGCTTCTGTCTTATGGCTGACCTTATCCAAAATGGGTCTCAAGAAAGGGAGAGCCAAAACTTTTACTAAAAATGAAAACACTGGGAGGTGTGTTATCTGACCCCCGACCTGAGAGTCCGTAGTAACCACTGCGTCTGTCTGAATATATATATATATATATATATATATATATATATATATATATATATATTCATGGGAAAGGAGGGTGGGAGTGGAGGCTGATCCTGAGAAGTCACTCGGATTCAGTGACCTCCCCCACACGTCCCCCGAGTCTAACCCAGGCCTATAACTCAGAGACTCCGTCAGCAAGATGGCCTGAACTGCTTCCAAAGAGCGGAGCGCAGTGGAGGCATGGCTTTCTAAATCACTTAGGCACAGTTTGTTCCCAAGTAACACAAAACTAATGAATTAAGAAAACTCAAAGGCTCCTACAACTGAAAAGTCCAGAGGTTGCTGGGGAGGTTTGAGCAAAGCTGTCAGTGGCTCAGTGGAGTCTCCAAGAGCCTTTCCTTCCAGGTCTCCACTCTGTCTCCTGTGCACGCCTGCCTCTCCTCTTGGCTACAAAATGGCTGCCAGTAGCAACAATCACCTCCTAGTCGAGTAGAGAAACAGCTCCTCCAAGCGAATTCCTGTGAAAGAACAACCACCAGAAAGTGTCCATCTCTGAAGTTCCCAGAAAACAAGACACTGGCCAGTGACTGGAGCCAGAGCATTGATCTGGAAGCACCAACTCAGACCAGCAAACCTCTGTCTCCCAGAAAAGGACTTGGATCAGCTTTCTCCTTGAAGCACCAATGTTACATGACAGGTATGCAAATGAAAATGAAAACTGGGGTACAGGCCCTAAGACCCAAGTACATGCTGGAGCTCTGTAGGTCACCATCAATGCCAAGCCACTCCAAGTGCGTCCACCTCACCCTGCTCTCCACTCTTGTGAAGGCAGTCTCGGAAACCTGATTCATCCTCTTGCCTCTACACAGATGTAGCTCCCTGACGGACAGATGTTCAGTGGAAGGAGCTCAGTGCCTCTGAGTTCTCAATGCTGTTTTCCATGCTGTTCCATGCAGCAGTGAGAGGGGCCTTTGTAATTTCAACAGCAAGGGACTTCCTGGAGGCAGAGGAGACCAAAAAGCCCATATTGGGCTGCCTTCTTATCCTCGAGGCCCAAATACCTGTCCCTGGCCCCACCTCAGAACATGTCTCCCATGTTCTACTCATTCATATTGTAAGACCCCCCAGAAAGCTCAGGCCTCCAGGATCTTAGCCCAGGACCTCGGCCACCCCAATCACCATGCGGAGTCGAAAGCTTGATGCAAACAGCACGAGGCTTTATTGTTGTTTAACAAGCTAACCCCATGTTATCTCAGGCCTTTCATCCATCCACCATGGCGGATGGCTAGGAAAGCCTGTTCGAAGCATAGAGATCGTGTAGGGCAGTGTAAGGGGAGTGTCTAGGGGTACGCACAGGCTCAGGATTGGTGTGGCTCCAGGCTTGGAGGGCTTGCCCTGTGTTGATTGGTCAACTGGTTGTTATGGCCCATAGGCCCTCCCAGGGTGGTTGCTATGCTCTGCACGTCATTGCTGTGCACTTGTCCATAAAGCACACCCAGAGCCGTAAAGCATAGCACCACCAGCTAACTTCTGATTGTTTCCTTGCCACAAGGCAGGCATCTGACCTTAGGACTAAGACAAGGTCAGACAAGCACGTGTTCAGCTGTTATGGCTGCTGCTGAAATGGGGAGCTGGTCCCTTCAATATCAGCATGTTAGTCCGCCCTGTGTCCTATGCAAAGCCAGATCCTTCCAGCCTCAGCCTCCAGGAGCTTGCTTCCTGCTTGAGAGTGACCTCAGGCCTCAGACCACCTCACTAATTTTTGCTTCCCTCGTGGCTCTGGGACGAGTTCAGGCTGTCACACCACTGTGGCCCACCACAGGTGCTCACAGCTCTGGACTAACTTCATGCTCATCTCTCTACCTGAGTGACCGTGGTGGGGGGATCACTTTATCTCCCCCAACCTGCTTTCACCTCTGTTAAAATGCAAGAACAACCCACAAACGCTTAGACCCCAAAACGCTGCCTGCTGGGCCACCGAGTGGACTGTTCTCTTTGTGAATCTCACTTATGACCTGTAATGGATGGAGCTGCCATGGCCGCTCAGTGTAAAGTGGACAGGGCCCAGGCTCTATGAATGGAAAACACTGCATAAGGAGAATTGGCCATCCCTGAAGACAACACTTGGGCTAAGTGGGCCAGGAGAGGCCCCAAGCTTGTTCCCCAAGGCACAATAACTGTCCAGCACTTCTGCAAGTGTGCCTCTCAGAGCCAAATCCCCTCCCTAAACCTGTGCCTACTTTACAAGGCAAATGTCTGGGCTTCCGAGCTGTCTTCTGTCACTGTGGTGGACAGAGTAAGTGTGTGCCCTCCATCCACACTCAGCACAAGGTGTCTTTTTACTCCTCCCCCACTCTTCGGCCCATACACACAACGGCTTAGGGTCACCTTGATGTTCAGAGAGTGTAGAAAGCTGTAAGGAGAAAAGGCTCTCTCCACACACCCTCTCGCCCAAAACCTGTTGGTGTAAGACCCTCGGAAAGCTGAGGCTTCCAGAATCTTAGCCCAGGACGGCGGCCACCCCAAACACAGAATGGAGGCGAAAGCTTGATGCAAACTGCATGAGGCTTTATTGTAATTTAACGAGCTAACCCCATGTTAGCTCTGGTCTTTCACCCACCCGCCATGGTGGATGGCCAGAAAGACGGCTTGAAGCTGCTGCGCATAGATCTTTATAGGGCAGCGTAAGGGGAGTGTCTAGGGGTACGCACAGGCTTACGATTGGTGTGCCTCCAGGCTTGGAGGGCTTGCCCTGTGTTGATTGGTCAACTGGTTGTTATGGCCCATAGGCCCTCCCAGGGTGGTTGCTATGCTCTCTACGTCATTGCTGTGCGCTTGTCCGTAAAGCACACCCAGGGTCGTAAAGCATAGCGCCACCAGCTAACTTCCGATTGGCTCCTTGTCACGAGACAGGCATCTGACTTTCTAGTGACTAACTTCTGATTGTTTCCTTGTCACGAGGTAGGCATCTGACTTTCTGGTTTCTAGGACAAGGTCATAGAAGCACATGTTCGGCTGTTATGGCTGCCAAAAGGGAAGCTGGTTCCTTCATTGGCAGCCACCTGTGGAGCCTGCTGCATGCCTAAGTTGGCACTGGGGTAGAAAAGGACCATGTACTGGGGTCACCACTTGTGATAGTTAATAATGACTGTCAAATTGACAGGCTCGAGTCACCAGGCATGTTTGTGAGTGATAATCTACATTAGATTGTTGGAATTGGGTGGGATAACTCACCCTAAATATGTGCAGCACTGTTCCACGGGTTGGAGTCACAGACTGCACACACATGGGTGATTGAGTTGAGCACAGGTAGTCACTGCCCTCTGCTTCCTGACTTCGGACACACTGTGACCAGCAGCCTCAGGCTCCTGCCACTGTGCCTTCCCCACCATAATGGGCTGTGACCCTCAAACTGTGACCCTAAACAACCCCTTCCTTCAGCTGCTTGGCATTTCATCACCACAGCACCCATGATGCTGGAGTGATGGGGCCCTTCCTGTCACAGCAGCATGCTCCCCACACAGGGAAGCTGCAGAGTATGGCAGCAGTTAAGCCAGAGGGGCCACTAGGGAAGCAGCAGCTCCAGGGACCTCGGCCTTGTTCTTGCATTTCTTTGTATCTTTCTGACACAGGACCTTGCTATATTGCTGGGGCTGATCCTCCTGCCTCAGCTTCCCCCGTTCTAGAATTACAGGTATTTGCCACTATGCCTGACTTCCAAGTGACCTCATAAAGTACAGCATCCAAGTTCAAAATCAGTATCAAAACAAGGAGGCCTGTCTCTAGCCCAAATCAGAATTTTAAAATTGTCCTGCCTGATTCACGCTGAGAACAACAGAAAGAGAAAAGGGTATGGAGGCAGACAGGGAGACAGGGAGGGAATATCAAAAAAAAAAAAAAAAAAAAAAAAAAAACAAGCGTCAAGAATCCCCTCTACATGCCCATCCGTACTGTGTTAAAAGATGTGTCACTTCTGCAAAATGCCTGAGAACGACTTAAAGGAAGTAAGGTTCCTCGGCTCCCTTTCAGAGGGCTCAGCCCATGACTCCATGGATCCATGCACTTTAGTAGTGTCATGGCGATGGCGTGTAGCAGAGCAGACTCTATCTGCTGACAGGAAGGACAGTGTCAGGTCCAGGTGCAGCCTTCAGATGCCCCCCACCAGGGACCTCCTTTCTCCTGCTGGAACCCACCCTCTGAAGCATTTAACCATCTTCCAAAAATAGCTCCCAGAGATGAGGACCAAGTGATAGGGTTTGAACGTGCGCCAAAGATGAACTGTGATCCGGGATGGTGAAGTCTCTTTAATCAAGAAAACACCAGGGCAATGCACGGGCCAGAGAGAGGTTACAGGAACCCAGCAAGCGCAGCCAGAAAGAGACTAGGGTCTTTTGGTGCAGCCCTTATAAAGCTCCCTTACATCACACCGGATTTCCTTCACCACGCCCTTATGGGCGAGTCCCGGGTCCACCTGGCACCTGTCCCATGACTATTAGGCGGGGCTAGGGTGTCTCCCTACAATTCCCCTGGGCTAGGGTGTCTCCCTACAATTCCCCTGGGCTAGGATGTCTCCCTACAGACCAAGCACTCAACACACAAGCCTAGGGAACATTTTATATTCAAATCCTACCAGGTAAAGGAAGGAAAGACAGACAAGTCCTCCTAGCCCCCAGTAAACTTAGTCAGGAATCCTGGGATGCAGATGGCTCTTTGTCATAGCTGTCAGGGGATGCTGCACTATCCTTGATATGGACACAGCCATGCCATCACTTTGACCCATGGGAGCCCTGAGGGGAAGAGAGAAAGGAAAGTGCTTCAAGCACCTCTGCTTGCACTTCGAAATCACAGATCCTAGGAGCTGGAGTCTGTGGGGCAGGCCAGGGACTCCACACTCAGCCTGTGCCCAGCCTGCTGACCCAGTCAAGATCAACCACACAATAACGCACAGGAACATGCAAGAATGAGAACAGCAAACATTTATCTCCACCTGCCACTGAGGCTATGTGGTCATTTGTCAATGGCCTTGGATGCTTGGGTTGGACATTTAGAAAGTATACTGAAAGTTATCAATCAGCAGTGTTGTGCAGGCCTACCCTAAATATGGGCAGCACCATTGTGTGGGCTTGTATCACAGACTGCATACAAAGGGGAGAGAGCACAACACTTACAGACTACATAACAACTTCCCAATTCAAGTCTGGGTTAGGAAATTCCTTTTCTATTTGGATCCTGTAACAGTTTGGGCATACTTCTGTTCTCTCTCTCTCTCTCTCTCTCTCTCTCTCTCTCTCTCTCTCTCTCTCTCTCTCTCTCTCTCTCACACACACACACACACCACACACAGTTTGGGCACACTTCTGTTCTCTCTCTCTCTCTCTCTCTCTCTCACACACACACACACACACACAAACAGTCTCTCTCTCTCTCTCTCTCTCTCTCTCTCTCTCTCTCTCTCTCTCACACACACACACACACACACACACACACACACACCTGTTCTCTCTTTCTTCTCCTTCTTGAAAAAATTACAAACTTCCTCCTGGGTGGAACTCAACCTCTACCACAGTAACTCTTTCTTCTACTTCAATAATACCTAAGCTAGAGACAGAGTGACATCAAGGAACTCTGTGAGTCAAGACATCTACAGTAGGAAAAATATGGGTGACCCGGAAAGCACTCTCAAGCTTTCCCAAGACTTCATGCTTGGACCTTAAAAACCAGGGTTCCTGTCTCACACAGGCTGGCCTGGCTGTGCTGAGCCAGCAGCCCAGCTCCAAGAGGCCGGCTGACACAGTGGCTTGTTGATGCTGAGTATTTATATGGAATTTCCCACATCAATCTCCCTCTAAAATGGGAGGTGATGTCACTGAGCGGTAAAACAAGTGTCATCTGTAGAAAAAGCCCAGTGCTTGTTTATCCAAACCTGTAAACAGGTTGTAAGATGAATACTAATGCTGCACAACAAAGGCCAAGAGCTGGGAAAATCCTTGCTGCCTCCCCACCACAACCACCACCACGGTCCTGTCCCTTTCTATCAGTTGGTCCCAATAAAAATTCCCCTGGGTGGGGCCTAAGGAGGTACATTAAGATTCATGTCCCCAGCTGGGCAATGGTGGAGTACACCTTTAATCCCAGCACTCAGGTGTAGTTGGGTTTGGGTTTTTTTTGTTTTTTTGTTTTCTCTTTGGCTCTTTGGAGGCCCGCCCCCAGCTCCCAAATAAGTACACACAGAGAGACTTATTCTTTCTTATGAATGCTCAGCCTTAGCTTGGCTTGTTTCTTGACAGCTTTTCTTAACTTAAATTATTCCATCTATCTTTTGCCTCTGGGCTTTTATCTTTCTCTATTCTATATACCTTTCTTTACTTCTTATTCTGTGGCACACTGGATAGCTGGATGGCTAGCCCCTAATGTCCTCCTCTCCTCTTTTTCTCGCTCAGTTTTCTCCTGTTTATTCTCTTTGCCTGCCAGGCCCACCTGTCCTTTCTTCTGCCTGGCTATTGGGCTGTTCAGCTCTATATTAGACCAATCAAGTATTTTAGACAGGCAAAGAATCACAGTTTCACAGAATTAAACTAGTGCAACGTAAAAGAATGCAACACATCTTTGCATCATTAAACAAATGTTCCACAGCATAAACAAATGTAACAGTCTTAAAATAATATTCCACAACACTCAGGAGGTAAAGCCAGGTAGATCTCTGAATTCAAGGCCAGCCTGGTCTACAGAGTGAGTTCCAAGACAGCCAGGGCTAAACAGAGAAATCCTGTCTTGGGGGGAAAAAAAAAAGATTCATGCTCCCAGCTTAATTCCTGGAATTTCACCCCAAAGGGGTTGGGGGACAACTTCTTTCTAGTGCAGCTGCACCACATGCCCGTGTGACATGCTCACAGCCATTAAAATGATTCCCAGGGCTCTTTTTCTTGCCTTCCTCATGAATTCAATCTAAAAGCCACCAGGCTGGCTATAAAAGGTATTTCTGCAGAACATGGAGGTTGGAGAGGGTTAAATGGGAGCTTGTACAGTGCAGTGGCCAAGCCAGGGCTCCCTCAGGTGTTGAATAGTTGGTGTTAAGGCCTAAACATGTCCAAGCAGAAGACTGACCGGAGGGCAGGTATCTCACCTAGGTGGTAGTATTGGTGGCTGCAGCCTGGAGACTCAGAACCTGAGTGGGTGAGGGCTAGTGATATTGAGCAGTGGTCACCATGATGAGTCAGGTTGGGGTGCTGGAATCACATTAGAGGTGGGCTCCTGGGATGGGGGTGCTCCCAACCTGCCAGTGCTGGGGCCCTGTGTGATGAGAAGGAGGTAAGGTTCCTTGCAGGTATAGTAATCAATAAGCAAATACACTCTAGGTTTTCTTTGCCAAGAAGTGCTGCTACTGATACAGAAAAACAGGAAATGAGAATGAGCTAGGCTGTGTGTTAGGCTGGAGGCACAGAGAAAGAGGGTGAGTAGATGATAGCCAGGTAGGTGAATACAAAAGAGATAATTGATAGATAGGTGGATAGTGATTGATGAGAGAAAGAGAGAGGGTGAAGACAGATGATAAAGGGCAGGATAGATCCATGCATACATACATATATACACACACATAGATACCTACATACATAGATGATAGATAGTAGATAAATGATAGATGATGGATGAATGTAGATAGATAGATAGATAGATAGATAGATAGATAGATAGATAGATAGATGATAAATGGATGAATGATGACAGACAGACAAATCAAAGTGTGTGTGTGTGTGTGTGTGTGTGTGTGTGTGTGTGCACGCATGCACAGGTGCACATGTATGAGCATACATTCCGCAGTTCTGTCTGCCTCAAGCACCCAGGAGCAGCAGTCAGTTGAGAGCAGAGAGCACAGCATAGAACCTCCCCCTGATTTGTGGGTCCCACTCTCCCCTGGAAGGAACAGCCTCACCAGCGCTGTTCATGCTGTTGCCCATGCTTTCTCAGCCCATGGACTTCAAAGTGTGAGGTCCTCAGCCAGTCTTCATGGCGCTGTTCAGCACTGATGCACCCTTCGCCTTGCCTTACAGACTGGCTGCCCTTGTTGGCGATGACCTCTTTCACTGGACTCTATGTAAAATGGCAGAAAGCAGCCAAGGCAGGTCAAGCATCCAGGCATTTTCCGCTGGTTTTCTTGGATATCCAACGAGCTAGTTAGGAGGAGTTAACAGCATCCATGCTGCCAGGATTGGAGCACAAACGTACAGATAAATTGAAGAAATTGACCTCACCTCTCAAAGCCACTAAAGGACCTGGTGCTAAAGAGCTGAGCAGAACGCAGAGGACAGTGAGCTTCAAATGGAGACATTTAGAACTGGAGACATGCTTCAGTGGTTTAGAGCACTTGCTGATCTTGCGGAGGACCTGAGTTCAGTTTCCAACACCCACATAGGGTGACTTACAACTGTCTTTAACTCCAGCACTAGAGGATTTGAGACCCTTTTCTGGCTTCTGTGGACACACACACACACACACACACACACACACACACACACACACACACAAACACAAACATGTATACACACACATGAGTGAGTAATTTTGGAAATTATATAAATGCCAGGTTGTAACTCAGCAACTCACTTTCTCTTTTACAGTAGGCTTTGGACAGACTTCTATACTGAATCTCTCTCTCTCTCTCTCTCTCTCTCTCTCTCTCTCTCTCTCTCTCTCTCTCTCTCTCTCTCTCTCTCTCTCTCTCTCTCTCTCTCTCTCTCTCTCTCTCTCTCTCTCTCTGCTTATCTGCTGCATGCTAGTCCATGTTATAAGTGTTCCACAACCTGCCCAGGCAGTTTCAAACTGATGGACATTTCGATTGTGCCCAGTGTACTATTTACTCTGAGGAACAAGGCTGCACTGAAAATTCTTGTACTCAGCTCTTTGTACATATGTGCAGCTATTTCTCTAAGATAGACACTCAACAGTGTAGTTTCTGGGTCATAGGCTGTGCACATTTTTATGCCCTTTAAAAATACTTAATAGATCCTGCCAAATTTCCCTCCACAGTGACTATACAAATTTATAGTCTCTCTGTAGAGCGAGAGAATTCCCCACTCCCTCACCAACTTAAAATGTGGTTTCCAATCTGCTGGCTTGTGTTCATTTGTTTTTTTTCTCATGAGTTGGAATTTGGCTTCGTGTTTCTGCCTCCTCGCTGAGTGGAGCCTTTGGGGGGCAGCAACTCAGAAAACGAAGTGTCACATGGCATCACATAGCGGGATCATCTCTGTGATGAGGGACACTGGAGGCAGGTCCTATTCTCTGCTTCAGGAATTGAGGCGAGCACATGGAAGGGGTGGACAAGTCTGGGCAAATGCAAACAGTGTGGGGTCAGGCAAGTCTGGGCAAATGCAAACAGTGTGGGATATTTTGATCACACTCTGACACTCCTGAGACTAACAATAAAGTTTACTTTGATTCAGAGGGTGGAGCTAGCTACCAGCTAACCAAAATTAGCCATAGTGGTTTTGGAGGACCAGGGACAAATAGAGAGACACAGGAAGTAGTAGGGAGGGGCTTAGAAAGATTCTTAGCTCTTTTGGATCGAGGAAGGAGCAGGAAGGTCACTGGTCTCTTCTCAGCTGCTTCTCTGTTCGTTTGGGTTCTTACCCTGATATCTGACTCCTGAGTTTTTATTCATAAAGAACAACTAGATAAACATTTCATCTGGCATCGAACACATGACAAAGACCATGTACAAGGCAGCCTCTTGCTGCTGGCTGGTCCTCAGTTACAGTGGAAAACATGGTGAAGAAATGAAGAACGACAAAGTGTTGTTAAAAGCCATACTACTCAAGAAGGGACTTTGAGAGCCCATCCCACGTGAAGGGTTACACTCTGGCCCTGGACACATGGGGAAGGGCCCAGGACCAGCCCAGGAAGATTTGGTGGACTTTGCAGAGCCCCCGTTGAGGGCCCTACCCTGCCTGGGGAGTGGTGGGTGGATGGAGTGGGGGTAGGCTGGGGGTGGGGGAGGAGGGATGGGGGTGAGGGGAGGGAGAGGGAGAAGGGACTTACATATGAAACAAGTTTGTTCCCTAACTAGAACTAATAAATAAATTTTTTAAAAAAAATTTTTTAAAAAGCCATACTACTGCCAGGCATTGGTGGCACATGCCTTTAATCCCAGCACTCAGGAGGCAGAGGCAGGCAGATTTCTGTGAGTTTGAGGCCAGCCCGGTCTCCAGAGCAAGTGCCAGGATAGGCTCCAAAGCTACACAGAGAAACTCTGTCTCGAAAAACAAAACAAAACAAAACAAAACAAAACAAAAAAAAGCCATACTGCTCTGGATTACATACTAGCTTCATTAGATAAAACAAAATTCTCAGGAGAGACCATAAAAGAAGAATTTTGGCAAACCGCTGTAAGTGATCAGAGACCAAAACTAAAAATACAGGTACATATGTAACAATAATTTCACCAAAATCTTGGCATCCAGATTGGCCTCTTCAGGAGGTAAATGGTCATCTTCTAGGGATTAGGACTTTATCTCAGATAAATCAAAATGAAAGATGGGTCAAGTGTATAGGGCCAGAAGGACAGGTAGGGAAATTAAAGCCATACGTGGCTCGCATAGCAATGAATTTATGGGGACATGATTTGCTACAGCAATGGAAAATACAGATTATCATTCCTCCAATCTCAGAAACAAACCATAAGCTAATGTGTGCTTCACAGAAAATATTAAAAGGTGTTATCAAGAACAGTCACTGAAGTTCAGGTTGTACATAAGCAGCGCACAACAGCTGCTGATTCTTCAAAGGTACCAACAGCCCTACCTTTAAAGTGGTTAGCTGACAGGGGCTGGAGAGATGGCTCAGTGGTTAAGAGCACTGGCTGTTCTTCCAGAGCTCCTGAGTTCAATTCCCAATAACCACATGGTGGCTCACAACCACCTTGAATGAGATCTGGTGCCCTCTGCTGGCATGCAGGCACACGACTGTATACATAATAAATAAAATCTTAAAAAAAAAATTTTGCTTTTAAAAAAAAAGTGGTTAACTGACAAGCCTGTCTGAGTAGAACAATAGCCTTTGGCATCAGAAAAATTACAGGCAACTAGAACAGTTGATACAGGATAAGCTAAGTGCTCAACATATTGAAGAATCAACCAGTCCTTGGAATTCTCCTATATTTCTCATTAAAAAGAAATATGAAAAATGGAGAATGGCAATAGCTAATAAGAGCTATTAATAAGATGATCTAGCCAATGGCTCCTTACAGTCCGAAATTCCCCTCCCTTCTTTATTACCTAAGGGATGATCTATTATAGTAACTTACTTAAAGGACCTCTTTTTTTACTATACCTTTACAAGAACAGGATAGAGAAAATTTGCCTTCACAATGCCTACTTATAATAATTCCCAGCCTGTTAAGAGGTATCAGTGGGAAATTCTTCCACAGGGAATGTTAAACAGCCTTATCTTGTGTCAATATTTTCTACAACAGTCATTGAAATAATTTGTAAACAGCTTCCTCTCTACATAATTTACTATTGCATGGATGATGTCTTGCGAGCTGATTCAGATTCAGATACCTTTTCTAAGGTATTTACATTAGAAGAAATGTTTGAAGACGTAAAGAAAATTTTGCCTCTTGATTACAATTTTCTCCTGAAAAAAATATGAAGAGAGATTATTAATAACCTAGGTATAAGATAGGTTTACAAGAAATTCAACCACAGAAAGTACAAACCAAGAAAGATCAATTATGAACTCTTAATGATTTTCAAAATTGCTAGATGTTAACTGGCTACAGCCCACAATTGGATTAACAACTTAAGAAGTATGTAATTTATTTCAAACCTTACAAGGTGATAAGGACTTATAAAGTCCAAGAAAATTATCAGCTGATGCTGAGAGAGAATTAGCTTTGGTAGAAAACAAACTACAGGATGTACATGTGGATTGATTGGATCCAGATCTTGACTATATCCTGGTTATTTTACCTTCTATGCATTCTTCCACAGGAATTCTTTTGCTAAGAGAAGATAATATTTTAGAATGGATATTTTTGCCACACAGAATAAAAAATTAAAGACCTATGTAGAAAAGGTTTCTTAATTGATTCAGAAAGGAAAATTAAGACTTTGTCAATTAGCAAGAATAGACCCATCAGAAATTGTGGTGTCCTTTACTAATGTTGAAATTGACTCATTATGGGCAGAAAATGAATATTGGCAAAGAGCTTGCAGTAATTTCTTGGGAGAAATTAGCAACAAGTATCCCAAAAGCAAGAGACTTCAGTTTATAAAAAGAACTAATTGGATCCTTCCTCACATTGTACAAGGTACACCAATTTCTAGAGCCCCTACATTCTATATGTTGAATAATCAGGAAAGTAAGAAAATTTAAGTGAAGTGGTTCAAACCCCTTATGATTCTGTCCAAAAGTCATAATTATATGCTATTCTCATGCTTTTACTAGATTTTCCCAAACCTCTTAATACAGTTGCTGACTCTCAATATTCAGAAAGAGTTGTTTTACATATTGAAACCACTGAACTTACTCCAGATATTCAGAATTGACTTTGTTATTTATTCAATTACAAGAAATAATCAGAACTAGGAATCATATATTGTATATAACACATATCAGATTCCACATGGGTCTAACAAGCCCTCTGGCACAGGTCATGATGAAATTTATCAGTTATTGGTAGGAAATGTGCCAGAAGCCTCAGAATTTTGTAAGAAACACCATGTTAATAACAATGGTTTGAAGAAAGATTTTTCTATCACTTGGCAACAATCCAAGGAAATGTCTTACTTGTTCTTTGTATAACCAAACTCCATTACCTGCAGGAAGTAACCTAAAAGGTACTCAAAGAAATGAAATTTGACAAATGCATGTGTTTCATTTTGTGGCGTTTGGGAAAATTAAAGTATGTGCACCATACCATAGATACATATTCAATGGATTTCAATGGGCAACTGCTTTGAGTTCTAAAAAGGCTGGTTCTGTAATTACACATTTATTAGAAGTCATAATGGGGATACCTGTACAAATTAAGACTGACAATGCTCCAGCATATGTCTCTACTAAAATGAAACAGATTTTTGCATATTACAATATAAAGCATATTACAGGTATACCACATAATCCTACAGGACAAGCAGTTATGGAAAGATCTAATTGCACTTTAAAAGATATGCTTAATAAATAGAAAGGGGTAGTAAAGACCCCCAGAGATAGATTGCATAATGCTTTATTAACTTTAATTTTTAATGCTAATGAGAAAGGAACAACAACTGCATAGAGACATTGGATAGAAAATAAAACTGTTGAATTTGAGCTGGAGAGAGGTCCTAAGTTCAAGTCCCAGCAGCCACATGGTGGCTCATAACCATCTGTAATGAAATTTGG
The DNA here is from genome assembly GCF_003668045.3 of Cricetulus griseus. NCBI lineage: Eukaryota > Metazoa > Chordata > Mammalia > Rodentia > Cricetidae > Cricetulus > Cricetulus griseus. The sequence continues at coordinate 47,958,846 of NC_048600.1, read as the reverse complement.
TGCTCTCTTTAGCATGCAGGCAGAACACTGTATACTAGATAAATTTTTAAGTCTTTTTTAAAAAATTGCTGAATTAAATCAGCCAATATATTTTAAAGACATGTTGGCCTCAGAATGGAAACCACCAAGATATGTGTTGCATTGGAGAAGAGGTTTTGCTTTTGTTTCTACAGTAGAAAAAAACACTATAGATACCACTAAAAAAGATTATATTCAAACAGGAGAGACCTCTTGATAGGAGAAGTGAGAGTTCATCAAACAGAGTGACCATTCAGTCTAACTAACTTATAAGACTAATAAATTACTTTCATTTGATCAGATACAACATTCCAAAAAGGAAAACTCCCCAAAGATAGGGTTGGGGCAGGGTTTTGTTTTTGTCTTTCCAGGAGAATAAAAAACATCCAACTAAGGAATCTGAAGATCAATGAACAAATGAAACATCTGAAGAAATAGGACAAATCATCCACAGAAAATGTCCCAAGAAAAAGAGTAAATTTGCATAATGGTGTACAACAGGATAAAATTTCATAAATCTTCCCAAATATTGGTTTCTGCTGTTCTCTACAGACATATAAGGTAAATGGTTTTTTATAGTCCCAGTTCCATTAAAAATCAAAGCTGGCTTTGGAGTTGGAGCATGGCTCTCTCTTCTTAACCCAAGCATGCTTGTTAAAGGAAAATCCAAAATCTCTGTCTCGTGTCAGAAAAGCCACCTGGCATGGAACAGAAAAAAAAAAATTAAGGGACTATTTTATTGTTACTAATCTCATAATCCTTTGGTTTTATTTTGACTCTTTAAAACTTTTCTTAAGGTATAATATTATCTCAAAAATTACAATATATATATATATATATATATATATATAATATATATATATATATATATTTAAACTTTCTGTTATGATATTAATGGTCACATAGAGCATCAACTAATTCTAGAAATAGGCTTCATCTAGCTTCCTGTATATAATTTTGGGCTGGAGTCTGAATCAGATTACTAAGAATTAAGCTTGTGTACCTGGATGTTTTTATAGATTGTAGTTCTGTAACCTCTCTGAGATCTGGGGCATATGGCAATTGAAATGTTTAAATTCTCTTCAATGAACCATGACCATTCCTAACATCGATCTTTGAAATCTCCAGATAGATAATGGAGCCCCACAATGACTATTCCACCTGGATTGTGGTAATGCAATTAAGCTGACAAACACCACCCAAAGATCAGCTTTTGGCTACAAACTGCTCAGGACAATTTCAAAGTGGTCAGCTGAGATGATAGAGCCTCACAGACTACTCCAGCCAGAATTTCAGATAAGCTCCGCACTTTCCATTACACAGAGACTGAACAAAAAATGTTATAGTTAGCTCTCCCAGTACTTGACCATTATCCCAATTTTCTCAGGGTCCCCTAAAGATGCCATTGCCCCCAGACAACAAGAAGTAATTTTAAGAACATGATGCCCACATTTCCAAGAGGTGGGGTTGGTGGGTTTTGGTTGTTTGGTGGGTTATAGATGTTTGTCATCATTTAGAGGGGTTGGTTGTAAGTTGTCACTGGTCATGATTAGGGAGGAAACTAAGCAAGGGATGTTGGATTCAGGGACCTCATTCTGAAAAGAAAAAGGGGTTATAGAAATGATAGAATGAAAGGGTAGATTATTGAATGTTCTTTTATTTTTTAAAGATTTATTTATTTATTATGTATACAGTTTTCTGCCTGCATGTATGCCTGCATGCCAGAAGAAGGCACCATATCTCATTATAGATGGCTGTGAGCCACTGTGTGGTTGCTGGGAATTGAACTCAGGACCTCTGGAAGAGCAACCAGTGCTCTTAACCTCTGAGCCATCTCTCCAGCCTTGAATGTACTTTTTTTTTAATTCTTTAATTACTACTCATATTTACACATACATCCCTGGATGTACTTTTAAACTTAAAAAGCAACTATTAGTCTTAAATATTTTATATTGGTAAGGATTTTTGTATATTAATACAAATTTAAGGTTATTTTTGTTATACTGTATATAGTTTCAATCTGTGTTTATTTTTTGAGACAGGGTTGTTCTGTGTAGCTCTGGCTGTCCTGGCACTCACTCTGTAGACCAGGCTGGCCTCAAACTCACAGAGATCTGCCTGCCTCTGCCAAGATTAAAGGCTTGTGCTGATATTTTTTATATTGATATAAATTAAGGTTATTTTTGTTTTAAAATACTGTATATGTTTCTACTTTTGTCTAAGCTTTTTATATTGATATAAATTTAAGGCTATTTTGTTTTAACATACTATATATATGTTTCTACTCTTGTTTAAGGTATTGTACCTATGCAGCTCATTTTAAAATGTAATGTAAAGTTCTAGTCCTTATAGGCTATTATTAGAAACAGTTTAAGGTAATTAAGAAATGTAGTTTAATAGTTAGTCATATATAGCAATCAAATTTGTGGCCATGTTAGGTATGTTTTCAAGGTCAAGCAAAGATATATTTTAGATAGGCAGATGGTCCTCAAGCACTTCAGAGACCTACAGAATACAGCATTTAAGATGTTTTAATAACATAAGACTTTTCATGACAGTGAGACACATCTGTTCCTGGCAACACCAATTTACTTCAAAAGAGGATGATGAGCATCAGAGAACCTCCTCGGTATGGAGTTTGTTTTTGGTTTTTGGTTTTTTTGGGTTTTTTTTTTTTTTGTGACAAAGTAGCAGAAAAAAAACTGTCCTTGCCTTGACTATTGACAGTATGTTGTCCAAATTAGACAAGCAGGACACAAAAGAAGGTGACTGCCAAATTTTGCCAAGACAAGCTAGAATAGTCCTACAAAATTCCTGCTTTACAGCAAAGTCTGTCAGATATTCTAGGCCCATAGGCCTCAACATTGCAGTGGAACTTTACAGACAGACAGATGCGTCAATTATTTCTATAGTTTTTGGATTTTCTTGCTCTACACTTCTTTTTTATTTGGGTAATATTATATCTTTCTCAGGTCTTTGAAAGGGGTTGAAGACCAGATAGTTATAGTTACAGTTTTCCTTGTTACCAAATTCATAAAAAAAACTCACAAAAAGATACAAAGTGTTTAAAGTTGACAGACATAAAAGCTTAAATTATTGTTTTTACATTTACAATATTCTGTCCATTTTAATTATCATATTCATAGAAAATAATGAAATAATGCGTTATCTATCTTATCTTAGTGAACCCAAAGTTTTACATCCATTTATTTTCTATTATAGTTAAGGAAAACTGCAACTAAAACTGTCTAGTCTTAACTCCAACAATTCCAGAAGGATTTAATATTGAATAAGTAAACAGGAAGTGCATTGCAAAAGCTTAAATTATTTATCTAAGAAAATGTGTTGAGGTCTAAAAAGATAGCTTTGGGTTGGTGATACAAGTTAGGATGGAAAGTGAATTAGATACAAAACTTTGGACTCACCAACATAGGATAGATAATGTAGTATTTTCTCTGAATTTGCCAAAAACAAATGGACTGGACATTGTAAATGTAATTCTATCCTGATAATTGTTCTTATTGTATATAGTTTTACTGTGTTAGTCAAAACCTTCCCTTGTTATTTAGACAAAGGGGGGACATGTTATGGGATGTTTTGAACACACTCTGACACTCCTAAGACTGCCAATAAAGTTTTTTTTTGAATCAGAGGGTGCAACTAGTTACTAGCTGACCAAAATTAGCCATAGAGGTTTTGGAGGACTAGGGACATATAGAGAGACACAGGAAGTAGCAGGGAGGGGCTTAGAAAGATTCTTGGCCCTTTTGGATCCAGGGGAGAAGAGGAGAGGTCACTCCTCACGTCTCCACTATTTCTCTGATCATTCAGGTTCTTACCCCAATATCTGACTCCTGAGTTTGTATTCATAAAGAATCATTAGATAAACTCTTAACCAAACCACCAATAGATGCCGGCACTCTTCACTAGCCCATTATCGGTTAACGTTATCATTACCATTTCAACGTTTCTGCTATGTGATAGGGAGCTGTCATCACGGTTCCCCATAATCCCCTTTGTCATTTCTCCCCTCGATTGGGGACCAGACCTTACACTTGTTTCCAATGAATGGAACACAAGAAACGTGGTGGCATCACCCCTATAGTCAGCTTTGAAGGCTCCCATCTTGTTGCCTTCTCCCTTTGTGTATTTTAGGAAATGAGCTGCTGTGTTGAAAAGCCACCTACTGTAATGATAACTGTTTCCACCAGCTGCCTGAGTTCCACTGCCACGTTAGGTCCCCCAAATAACACACGGAGATTAATATTAGTTACAATGCTGCTGGCCAATGACTAGGATTTCTTATTTGTTTCCTCTGTCCTAAGTATCCACCATAACCATTAATCTATATATATTAAAGTGGTAAGGGTGAGCACTCTCACCCTGCCATGAATCATAGAATGCTTTCAGTCATGCCCTGCTCAGACTGTCATCAGGGGGGCTATTACCTGTGATCTTTATTATACAATATCTTTCCACACTTAATTTGTTGAGTCTTTATCATAAAGGATTGGATTTTTTCAAATGTCTTTTTCTGCTCCCTTGAGGTGATCCCATGACTTTTGTCATGGTGTGGTAGGTAAATCAGGCTTACTGATTTGCATGTCTTAAATACCATTGCACCCTGGGAATGAATTGACTTGATTGTGGCAAATTATTTTTACATTTTTAAAGAATGTATGCCCCTTCTGAAACAGATAAAATGCCTAAAACCATGGCACAGAAATGATAAAGGGAAGGGCCAGCTGTGCTGGGTGTGTATGGAGGGAGAAAGCCGGGCTTCTCCTCCAAAGACTAAAATAAGAACAAAAGCCATCTGCTCTTCCCTGTTCTAGAGACAGCAGCAACTTCTCATGCCTTACCAGCCTCATCCCTATGACATGATGGTGAAGGTCCAAGTGGATGACTTGGCTCTTTTGGGTACCTGCTTAACAGGGCTGCCTTCAACTCTGGCAAAGTGGATATTCTTGCCATCAGTGACTGTTTCTTTGACCTCAACTTCAAGGTCTACATGTTCCAGTATGACTCTGCAAAGAGCAAGTTCCACAGCATAGTTGTGGTTGAGGATGGAAAACTTATCTCCAACAAGAAGGCCATCTTTATTTTCCAGGATCAATACCTTGCCAATATCAAATGGAGTGATGGAATCCACTGGTGTGGAGCCAAAGGGTCATCATCTTGTCCCTTGCTCCCACATTTGTGATGGGCATGAACCCTAGAAGTTAATATACAATTGTCAGCAATGCCTCCTGCACCTCCAACTACTTAGCATGGCCAATGTCATCCATGAGTACTCTGGCATTGTAGAAGGACTCATGACCACAGTTTATGCCAGAACTGCCATCAGGAGACTGTGGATGGCCACACTGGGAAGCTGTAGTGTGATGGCTGTGGGGCTTCCCAGAACATCATCTCAGCATCCATTGGTGCGTCCAAGTCTGTGGACGAGGCCATCCTCCAGCTGGATGGGAAACTCACTAGCATGGCCTTCTGTGTCCCTGCCCCCAATGTCTCCTACAACTTTAACAGTGACACCACTCTTCCACCTTTGATGTGGGCCTTGCATTACCCTCAATGACAACCTTGTCAATCTCATTTCCTGGTATGACAACAAATATGGTGGACCTCATGGACTCCAAGGAGTGAGAAGCCCTGAACCACCCACCTCAGCAAGAACAAGGAGAAAGAGGCCCCCAGCTGCTGAGGAGTCCCTGTTGCAACTCAGCCCCCCAGCACTGAGCATCTCCCACCACAGTTTCCACCCAGACCCCCAGAGAGAAGACCCCCCACTCTCTTGAATACCATCAATAAAGTTCATTACATCCAGATAAATAAATAGAGAGAGAAAGAAAGAAAAAGAAGGAAAGAAAGAAAAAAAGAAAGAAAGAAAGAAAGAAAGAAAGAAAGAAAGAAAGAAAGCAGAGCCAGGCTGGGTCCACTTGAAAATGGGCAGAACAGGATGGGACACTATGAAAATTGCAGTAAGCATATATGCCCTCCTGGGGTGGGGTAAGAAGAGAGGGAGGGAGGGAGGGAGGTGTGAACTTAGAGTGTTACCCGGAAGCATCAGGTGTGGTTTTCCTTTCCCATCTCCACTAATCTTTCAGTCAGCTTCTACACGATGGAGGCCTGAGAGGTGGCAGGGTGCTGGCTTTAGAGGGACGTTATCTGGGCCACTTCTGCTACTTTCCAAAATAAATACTTCCTCTAGAACCCACCAGCCTGCACCTGTTTCCCTTGTTTAAAGCCCCTCCCCCGCAAAATGATGTTTTCAATTAGTATATGTCTCTCTAAAGCAGATCCGAAGACAATTTTTATAGCTAAAATATTAATTTCCTCTCAGTGGCCTCCCCCACACAAAGGAGTAAGAGAGAGAAGGCATCCAGGCTCCCCTTCCATTATGAAAGGTTTTCACTGTGAAATCGGGCCTTTTCTCTGTGTAAGCACAGACCCTTTGATTCTGGAGGGAGCAGCAGTGAGGCTGGCTGCAGCCCAGACAGCCCCGGCTCAGCAGAGGATGGCTCAGGGGCGTCTTGAGTTTCAGCTTGGCCAAAGCTCGCTCCTGTCTGCTTTCCTGCCCGTCTAGTGGGTCAGCCCTGTCTAGACAGGCAACCCCGTAGATCATTTTCATTGTCAGTGAGCTCCCTCCTACACCTACTCATGACAGTGAGCATGTGAATGAGGAGATCCTGAGTGGCCTGCCTCCAAGGTGGCTGGCAGGAGGGCAGGATGGGCAGGAGGGGCAGGAGGCCTCTGTGTTCTACAAAGGGAACAGAGAATAGCCTTGTGGACCAGTCTTTCCATGCCCATTGCTTCCTAGAGAGAAGAAAGCTTTTAGAACTATCTGGTTGCAGTTGAGATACCAACAGTCCCTGAGTTGGGATGGCTCGCCTCCAGTTTTTCCCATCTCATGGTGTGCAAAAATAATACATCCCATAGGAGACAGACTCAGAACTTTGGTCTGGTTCTGGGCTAGTGATGTGTGCAACTGTGGCTTAGATCTCAACCTCCCCCCAAAGCCCCTGTGTTAAAGGTTTAGTTCCCAGCTTGACACTATTGGAGACGATAGAATCTTTTGGTAGGCCGTAGGCCATAAAGGGACTAGTGGAATACCTGTCCTTTCTGGCTCTCTCTTTGCTTCCTAAGTTGAGCCACAGTGTCCCCAACACAATCTCACAATAATGGGCTGCCTTAACACAGGCCCAAAAGCAATGGGACACCCCACATTGAGCAAAAATAAACCTTCCCTCTGCTTAAGTTGATTATCTCAAGTATGTTGTTATAGCAACAAAAGATCAATGTGTGATACAACCCAAATACTGGGTGGCCACAGCAAGCCACTACTTGTCCATGTGCTGGGGGTGGGGGTGGGGGTGGGAGGTAGGTGCCAAGGGGCAGCAGTGGTTGAGCTGGCAGAGATGAAAAGTCGGTTACTGCCTACCTGCAGGATTTGCAGCATGGTGGGATTTGCAGGGATGGCAGCTCGCCTTCAGGCCAGGAATGCCTGCATTTCTGTTTGAAGCTCTTTTACCTCCAAACAGTGAGATTGGTCTAGTTCCCTAAGGTTGTCACTGGCCAAACAAATGTGAAAGACATAACCTCCTAGTTTCCTCTTTGTGGCTGCGACAAAATGCCCTAACCAAAAGCAATTTGGGAAGGAAAGGGTTTATCTAACTTAAAATGCCAGGTCACAGTCTGTGCTAGTTGGGGGGTGGCGATGTTTTGTTGCCAATTTGATACAAGTTATAGCCATTTGGAAAGAGGGAGCATCAATTGAAAAAAAATGCCTCATCAGACTGGCCTGTGTGCAAACATATGGGGCTCTTTCTTTCCCCCTTCCTCTCTCTCTCTCTCTCTCTCTCTCTCTCTCTCTCTATATATATATATATATATATATATATATATATATCACACTTTAGGTTTTTTTTTTTTTGAGACAAGGTCTTACTATGTAGCTATGGGTGGCCTAGAACTTTCTATGTAGCCCAAGACAGATCTCTTGAACTCACAGAGATCCTCCTGCCTCTTCCTCTGGAGTGCTGGGTTTAAAGACATGTACCAATACCATGTACTACTGTGAGGGTGTTTTCTTGATTGATGATTGATGAGGAAAGGCTAAGCCTACTCCAAGAAGTGATATCCTCAGGCAGGTGGTCCTGGAGTATGCAAAAAAAAAGCAAACTGAGCAAGCCAGGAGAAGAATGCCAATAAATAGCACTCCTCCATGGCCTCTGCTTTAGTTCCTGCCTCCAAATTCCTGTTTCTTCCCTAATTTCCCTGCATGATGGACTACAACTATAAGCTGAAATAAACAATTTTCCTCCTCAGATTGCTTTCTGTCATGGTGTTTTATCACAGCAACAGGAAGCAAACTGAGAGACAGTCCACCACTGAGGAAAGTTAAGATGGGAACTCAAGGCAAGAACTGAATCAGAAACCATTAAGGAATGTTGCTCACTGGCTCATGGTCAGCTAGTTTTCTTCTACAGCCCAAGACCACTTGCCTAAGGATAGGGACACCCACAGTGAGTGGGGCTCTCCTACATCAATTAGCAATCAAGACAATCTCTTATAGACATGGTGACAGACCAATAGAGACAATTCTGCTGTTGAGGTTCGATCTTTGCAAGTGACTCGAGATTATGTCCAGTTGATGGTGAAAACTAGCCAGTATGGACAGGTTACTGTCCATTACCCACTAGGGAAGAGTCCAGCACTCAGAGAGTGGCCAGAACTAGCAAATAAACCACCAGAGGCCTAGTCCTAGTTTCAGACACATATCCATCTTTTCTATTATTTTTTTTAATTTATTAATTTTTATATGCATTGGTGCTTTGGCATGGGTGTCAGGTCCTCTGGAACTGGAATTACAGACAGTTGTGAGCTGCCATGTGGGTGCTGGGAATTGAACCCAGGTTCTCTGAAAGAGCAGTCAGTGCTCTTAACCACTGAGCCATCTCTCCAGCCCCTCTATTAATTTTTTTTTATTATCTGAAATTTGAATCTCCCTAGCAGCCTGCATTTTAGGGCCAGTCTTGCCTGTGGTTGAGTGGACTTTGGGAGAAATGACTCAAAAGCACAGTGAGTGGTGGCCCTCAGCTGTGTGTGTGAGGACTCAAGACCCAGCACCTGCAATGCGGTGGTGAGAGCCCTTCTCTCTCAACACCTGCAGTGCAGTAGTGGGAGCCCTTCTCTCTCAGTACCTGCAGTATGGTGGCGGGAGCCCTTTCCCCACAGCTATGGTTCCAGCAGCAGTCTGTGGAAGGAGCCATCACCGAGCAGGGTCCTCACACCTCAGTTTCCTTTTTCCTGCTTAAGGCTCATCCCAGGCCTCCTCCTCAATTCTGAGAGCCTCCTGACCACCACCTGCAAAACTCCTGCCCTAAGAATGAATTCTTCATTCGAGTTCTTGTAAACCCATTTCTTGCCTCAGTTTTTTGGAGTTCCAGCACAGCCATGACCTCTGCCCCAGATGTCAACTAGTTCCTCAAAAAGGGCCAGGCAGAATGCAGGCTTGCTGAGTAGGGAGCCCACTTCTTGGGCAGAAATTCTGCTCACCCTTGACGTTGGAGAGTCAGCCACACTGCAGAAATATTTTAGCCTGGTCCTAGCCACCTTCCTCCATGCCTTTTGTGGTTTCACAAGGAAAAAGACCATTTATGGGGCAGATTTTAGTGCAACTTAGGCGCTGTGTCCCAATGTCAGCTGCGTTTTATTTGCCCCAGAAGGCCGGTGCTGGCAGGGGCAGGCCGTGTCTGCTCCCCTTTCCCTCTGGTAAAGAGACCCTGGGGTCCTCTTTTAGCTCGAGCAAGTCACTTGCAAAAGAACTCCCTTTGCAGGTAAAATCCAGCATGGCACTGGGCCTCTGACTTTGCAGCTTGCTGATGGAGACCCCAGTGTGTCAGCTCAGGACCTGCCTTGCTTGTGTGATCTGAACCCTCCAGCTCTCCCTCCATACCCTTCGTTCAACACCCTGTTCAAAAGCAAGGAGATGGGGCCCGTGAGATGGCTCAGCGGGTAGGGGGTCCTTACAGCTCAATACTGAGACCTGAGTTCAACCCCCAGAACTCACATAAAGAAGGAAGGAGAGAATTTACTCCCAAAAGTGGTCCTCTGACCTCTGAACACTTGTATGCCTACATATACACAAAAGGGGGACAGGGAGAAAGAGAGGAGAGAGAGAGAGAGAGAGAGAGAGAGAGAGAGAGAGAGAGAGAGAATATGAAGCATGTTTGAATCTGGCTGTCCTTTTCCTGGTAGTATGTTCATGACCCTGTCCCTCCTTAAGCCTCAGCTTTCTCATCTGTAAAATGGATGAATGATAAGTGGGTTTATTGGATGTAGTTAATGATAGAGGTGACTGAGGAGAAGAGAGGGAGGGAGAGGGGGGGAGAGAGAGAGAGAGAGCACACACATCTACAGCCTCTAGAACTGTGGAGAAAGGCAGCTCTGTGGCTTCAGCCATTCAGCCTCTGGTGACCACCCACGGACTCTATGGTGGTTTAACAAAGAAATGTCCCCATAGGCTCATATGTTTGAACATTTGTTCCCCATCTGGTGGCACTGTTTGGGACCTTTAGGAGGTTCAGCCTTGCTGGAGAAAGCACATCACTGGGATGGGCTTTGAGGTTTTACAACCTGGCCTTGCTTCCCCCTGTTCTCTCTCCCTCCCTCCCTCCCTCCTCCTCCTCTCTCTCTATCTCTCCCTCCCTCCCTTTCTCTCTCTCTCTCTTTCTCCTTCCTTCCCGCTGCTTCCTTATGGAGATGAAATGTGACCAGCCACTGCCATGGCTGGCAGGCCGGTCTCACTGCTGGACCTTCCTCACCACAATGGACTGTGTCCCCTTGGCTTCCCCACCACAATGGCTGTGTCCCCTCAGGAATTTGGAGCCAAAATAAACCCTTTTCTCCTTGAGTTTCTTTTTTTGGCAAGGTGTTCTGTCACCACAACAGAAGAGTAACTAGTGCAGAAACCAACCCTGCTTTGCGTTCAGACTGCCTAAGCCTGGCAGAGTGACAGCTGCAGGTGGACACGCCTGGCTCCGAGCTTTCTTTTTCTCTGGACTGAGTCTTATGAGGCAGTTTTGTGTCACAGGGTGCTCATGAATTGCCCCCCTTTAAAGACCCCACTTTTAAATGTCACAACAACAGGAGTTTGGGAGTGACAGCCACCTCTCAAGTCCCAGAGTCAATGTGGCACTCTGTGGGTATTGTGGGTCTGGGGTCATTCAGAGATTTACCAGTCTGACTCAGATTTTGGCTTTAGTAAATTAAAGGCTTTTTTTATTAAAATGAAACTGGCCAGAACCAAACCAGAGAGACTTCTCCAGGTAAGGACCTGGCTATTGTTAGCCAAAGATTACAAAGGCAAAAACCATAAAGTTATCATTTTGGGGAGCCAAATGAACTCATGTCCTGTCTGGTGCAGGCAAGGCTTGATTTTGTAACCAACGTTTCACAGGTGCCCCAGCCATGCAAGCCAGCAAGCATTTCAGACAAAGGCAGAACTTAGTGACTAGCCTGTTTAATCTTGTGACAAATTACCTTGAGACAGTGAAATACTTTGCAACAATCAGCAATTTTTTTTTAAGAATAGCCCAGCCGCACCAGGAAGCAGTCCGTCTCAGGCCAGCTGACAAGTTACATTAAAGGTAGGAGCATCTTCCTCGTGGCTTATACAAGTTAAAAACAATTTTGTTCTAACAAGCCTAGCACAGTGAATTTATCCTCTAAACATGATGTTCAGCACCACGTTGGGCACCCTTCACTTCTGAAGGGGCCCCAGCTCCTTTCTGAAGTGAAGCTGGGTAGGGGCAGGTAGAGAAAATCTGTTTGCTGTGTAGCCAGCCGTAAGTTGTTCAAACCTCTCTATCTAGATACTAGTGCTGTTGATAGAAATGCACCCACTGAGTGCTGGCCACACAGAAAGGACCCACTGAGTGCTGGCCACACAGAAAGCACCCACTGAGTGCTGCGATGTGGACAGTGCCACCTATCGGTGCTTGGCTGCATGTGGGCCCACTCTTCCCTGTTGGGAATCTGGGATCTTGTAAAGAAGCATTTCTTAGGCAGCTTGCGCCGCTATAACAAAATACTAGAAACTGGTAGCTATGCACAACAGAAATTAACTTCTTATGTCTGGAAGCAGAAAGCCCCAGGTCGGTGGTCCAGGCTCTGAGAAAGGCCTTCCAGCATCTTTCTCCACAGGGCAGAAAGAGAGCCCTTCCTGAGGGCTCTGCAAACATCACCCCTCTGGAGACCAGATGGGTTTGGGGTACACAAATAGTCAGAGGGAGGCCTGTCCCTGTAGCAAATGTGCAGTGGCCCCAACAAGGCAGGAGGTGAGTGATGAGGGGCTGAGCAAATACACAGATGAGCCGAGAAGTGTGGACAGTGGCTGGGCCAACCTCCACGCTGAGCCACCTCCACCCTTTCCTCCTGGAAGCCATGTCATTCCAACTCCATTCAGCCCAGATTCAAGTGTAAACCACGGGGGAAACCCAAATACTGGTCATCAGATAAATCACCCGCTTACTAACCAGGACTATCCTACCACTGTTAAAACTGCTGTTTTCCCTGTGAGAAGTCAGCAGACCTCCTCCCACCGCCTGACACCGAGGTCATTAATCCAGGAAGGGCGGATCTCCCCGCAGCCGGAAACCCCTTGACAGTGGAAAAACAGCCAGGCTCGGTGATTCAGTGGCCCCCAGATGGCCAAGAAGTGCGCTTTCTGCCTTCCTGGCCCGGTTTGTACTGCTTTGTCTAGGCTGAGATTAGAGAAGACACTTAAACGGGTGGGCAGGGCGGAGCCTAGTACGTCTCCTGGGGACTCTTCCCCTGGGGACTCTTCCCTGGACTGCACTGGGCCCCTGATGCCCAAAGGCTCTGAGCAGGGCACAAGTCAGAGAACAGAGGAGAGGATCGGAAAGGATACTTCGGTCACCAAGGGCCAGCCGGAGCACCTGAATAACATACATTTGGCCCTGGCTTTGGCAGCCGAAGCGGAGAGAGAACCACACATACTGGTACTTTTCATTTGCTAACATCAGTGGTCCAGCACTGGGCAGAGACAACATTTGTACTGAACCACGCTGCAGAAAGAGTGCTAGACCTTCTGAAACTCAGAGTTTGGTGACGGGGCAGGTCCTGCCTCAGGGGCTTCATCTTCATGTGTGGCTCCTTTGCTCCTGCAGGCAGTAGCACCTGCTTTTCCTGCCTGCTGGGCCTTGGCAGGTCGAGCCTGAAGCTCACAAGAACTTGTTTATTTCAAAAGTCCTAGGCCAGTATCCTGGCCCTTCCCTCCGGTAGCCACTCACCCTTATAGCCCAGCTATTCTCACGATTCCCTATGTTCCTGCTATCCCCATTTTATTTTCTCTCTTCTCTTCCTCTATCCTCTGCTATTCTCCCCTCTCTCACGAATAGCCCCGACTTGTCCTTTCTCTCTCTCTCTCTCTCTCTCTCTCTCTCTCTCTCTCTCTCTCTCATGTCTACAATAAAACCTCCTTGTAATGGAGCGGTCATGTTTTCAGTTTATACACAGGGAAGATCTGAGCTTCCCATATTCCCTCTGGCTGCCCCAAACCATTCCCACCCTCTGCTGACTAGGGAGGCAGAGCTAGCCTGAATCCAGGTGGGATTTATATTCCAGTCTGGAATGCAGCCATCCACACAGGAGATGGGGGAATCCTCTCCTGGACTTGGCAAGATGTATCCAACCTTAGGAGATGCATCACTGGCCCATGCCCTGTTTACTGGATAATCTGTACTTTGGGTTGGTCATGTGCCCCTCTTGTGATCAAGCAGATGTCTTCAAAGGTCCCTGGGAAAACTCCTTTCTTAATACATGGCAAGTTTCTGGTTTCCACCTGGGATACAGTAGGTGAAGATGTGAGGGTAGCCATCTTAGGACTAGGAAGCAGTCTGTACTGTTAAAGAAAATATATTGAGGCTGGTAGGATAAAGGGAGTTCTCAGATGGAGTTCTAGATGTTATCTCTGGGTCATTGAGCCACCCTAGGGCTGCCAGTCTGTGATTGTCTAACAGACAATGTCCTGTTTACAATTCAGTTAGCTCGTTACCCTATTGCTTTCAGCCAAATGCATCCTAATAAATTCCACAGGTAAACACAACATAAGAAAATTCCATCTTGGGGAGATTATGCTTCAGAGGGCAAGATCCTGGCTTTCCTCATGGACACTAACATCTATTTGTGCTGTGTTCTTGGAAGTCGTGTTCCCCTTCCCAGCCCCTGATCACCACTGATGTAATGGAAGAGGATGGAGGTGGGTGTGACCCGCAGGGCACGCTTCCCAGTGGTTAGTGGCCTCTTTCGTCTACTATATCCTCCCCAGCATCTCACAGAAGAATGGACAAAAATGCCCACCTCCCCACCTGTCTGAGCACTAGATGTGTGTTGGTGGTTAATGGGACCTTTGACTCATTCTCTGACTGTTCGCTGGCCCTATGGCCTGCTCTCTTGACCAGTTATTGAACATTAACCATGAATGCCATCATTCATTCTCCTGGCAAGATCAGAGCAGCCCTTTTGGTTTTCCCAAGCCTACCCTGCTGCCTTCTAAAGGGCACAGCGTGGGTAGGTCAGTGGACTTCCCCAGGCCACTGCACAGTGACAGAGTGGAAGGACGGGTCTGCATGTCTCAGCCTCTCCCTCTGCCCGTGGCTGGTAGGGATAAGCATATATTCTTAAGGTGGAATGGATGATGGCAGGAACCCCAAGTGTCCACTTTGAGAAGGCCCTCCTCTGTGACATGAGCCTGTCATTATCCACCCAGCCCTGTCTTTCACCTCATGGGCTTCTATGTGGACTCCTTCAAGCCTTGCACTCTGATAGGATGTGCCCTCTGTCTCTACCACCATCCCTAACTCTTGTGTGCCACCTCCCACCTTGCTCCTTCAGACAGCTACAAAGCCTGTGACTATAACTTCAACACAGAGCCCAGACTTCAGCAAGAGTAAGGAGTGAGTCTGGACTTACTGCCCCTCCCACTCCATCCAGGAGCACTTCCTGTTTGCTTCAGCTGCAGTATCCTCCCAGAAAACAGGCAGGCAGGACCCAGAGCCTCACTTTTGTGAGCCTGACTCTGAGCTGAGTTGGCTGGAAGCCTGAACTTCCTGTGAGAAGGGGTGTGTGTGAGGATTTGGAGAACAGGGGCAGGAAAGTTAGAGATGCCTCTCCAAGCCTGGGATTTGGGCAGAGACTGGACAGGAGTTGGAAGGGTTAAAGGAAGGTCTGAGGCCAGGATGGAGGAGACTCACATTGCAAGGGGACCTTCCCCACCCTAGGAAAACAGGAAGCAGGCTTTACCTCCTGACTCTCAGCCCGAAGGAGAGGAGCCACACCTGAGCATCCCAAACACAAGTTTCTAGCCTGGGGAAGCAGGGAAATCCTAGTTCCCTGCCAAGGAAAACACCTACCTTGCTTTTGGTAGAGAAATAATGACGTCCACTGGACATCTGTGTCATCCCTAGGCTTGGGCCAAGTGGCCATGATGGGTTGGAATCATAAATAGCAATGGGTTGGGTGCTGGAAAATCGAATTCTGGTATGGCCCTTGTTTGTTAACTGTGTGTCCTTGGGTAAGTCACTATCCCTCTCTGGACCTCTGTTGATATAGGCATAGTCTCCTGTGAACTACTGCACAAACTCTCCCATACTAGAATGTGGGTTTCTTGCCTACACTAGCTTCAAGGAAAGGGAAGACAAGTTAGAAATCAGAAAACCTGAGTTCAAGTGCATAGCCCTCCCAAATGAAACAAGGGTCACCCCTACAGATAAAAGTTTTGCAGAATGGTCTCATGGCTGCCCCATCATAAAGGGTCACAGCCTGTGCAGGGCCAGACCCTGTAGGGTTTGCAAGGGCAACGCAACATCTAGAATACAGGGAAGCAGAAGAGTCTCTACCCTGACAGCCCAGAGGACTATAAGAATGGAATCATGGGTATTGGCACTTTTGAGTCCTGGAGAAGGGCCTCAAAACCTCACACTTCCTGAGCAGACTGCACAACACATCAAGAGACCTCAGAGACCCTGGGGCCAGCTCTAGAGAGTCAGGGCCACCTCTTAATGAAACAGTAACCCAGGCCAGGTTAGAGAGATGAAGATCCAGGAGAGAAGTGGACCCCACTCCCATCAAACCTCACCCCATTGCTACCCTGAGATGGGAGGGATGTCACACCTGAAGAGGACTGAGTTATGAATCCAAATCAAGATGACTTAATTCCTCAAGTTTGAGCTGAAAAGTGGCTGCAGTGTGTGGTCTGCCATGAAGCTTACAGAGGAGCTCAGAAGCCAGCTTTAATCTATATTGTGGAACCAAGGCTGCATTTTCACAGGCTGGAGCTTGTAGCCGAGGAACAAACATTCCAGATGGGAGCAAGGCATCTGGATGCCACAGGCCCTTGAGAAGGCTTCCACCCATTCTGCTTTCCAACTTGTCTCTCCCTAAACATGGCTCCTGGCAGGTAGGGCCCACGTTAACAGTTATGCCTCTAAGAAGGTTCCCAGTCATTTGTCCTCACACAAAGGGAATGGTGAGTGGGACACTAACCTCTCTGAGGCCAGCCTGGTCTGGACATGGGCCAAGTCTCCTTATGAATAACTTGGTCAAGATCTGCTGCATGCTAAGTGTCTCACAGATAGCACCTCTAATCCACAACAAGCCTGCAAGGGAATTGTAATGGCTGGTGTTGTGTCAACTAGACATAACTAGAGTCATCAGAGAACAAGGAGACTCAGCTAAGGAAATGCCTCTATGAAATCTAGCTGTGAGCCATGGGAGAGAGCCCAGCCCATGGTGTGTGGTGCCATCCCTGGGCTGGTGGTCCTGGGTTCTATAAGAAAGCAGGCTTTGGGCCAGGCTGTGGTGGCACTTGGGAGGCAGAGGCAGGTGGACCTCTATGAGTTGGAAGCCAACCTGGTCTACAGAGCTAGTTCCAGGACAGTCAAGGCTACATAGAGAAATCCTGTCTTGAAAAACAAAACAACAAACAACAAGAAAAGCAATCTGAAGAAGAAACGTGAGTGAGCAGTCCCCTCCATGGCCTCTGCATCAGCTCCTGCCTCCAGGTTCCAGCTCAGTTTCAGTTCCTGTCCTGACTGCCTCCAATGATGAACAGTGATGTGGAAGTGTAAGTAGAATAAATAAACCCTTTCCTCCTCAACTTGGGTTTTGGTCATGGTGTTCTGTTGCAGCAATAGAAACCTGTAGGTAAACTTTTCTGTCCCTCTAGCCAGCTCCCAAATAACCACATGGAGACTTCTTATGAATTATAAAATCTTGGCCTATAGCTTAGGCTTGTCCAATAGCTCTTATAACTTAAATTAGCCCATTTCTATTTATCTTCATGTTACCGCATGACTTATGGCATTTACCTGTCCTCCTTCATGTCTTGCTCCTTCTTGATCTGGCTGGTGACTCTGAGTTCCCACCCTTCTTCCCAGCATCCTCAATTCCCTGAAAAACATTGCCTAGCTGTTGGCCATTCAGCTTTTTATTAAACTAATCCAAGTGACAAATCTTCACAGTGTACAAAAAAGATTATTCCACAACATTTTTCCTTTTTTGTCTAAAAAAGAAAAGGTTTTAACTCAAACATAATAAAACTATAAACAATAAGGACAATTATTAGGTAAGACTTACATTTACAATGTCCAGGCCATTTGTAGCTGGCATATTTGGAAAAAATACTCCATTATTTATTTTATCTTGATGAGTCCAAAGCTCTGTACCTAATTAACCTCCTATCATAACTAAGGAAAACACTATGACTATCTAGTCTTTAACTCCTGTTTACCTGAGTAAACAGGAAGCACAGTGCAAGCCACTTCCAAACCTATAGAAATGACAGACAGCTGACTGCCTGGAAAGTCACCCAAGGTTTCTCTGAAATGTTGAGGCATACAATCTTCGCTCTACAGACCTAGGATAGCTGGCAGATTCTTTTTTGAAGCAGGAATTTTTGAAGGACTGTCCTGCCTTATCTTGGCAAAGTTCAGCAGTCATTTTTCTTTGTGTCCTGATGGTCCAGTTTAGACAGCATAGTGTCAGCAGTCAAGGCAAGGACAGTTTCTTGCCAAAATGACTAGCTTTTTCCATAAAGAAAGCAAACTCCATATGGAGGTTCTTCAATGCCCATCATCCTTTTCTGAAGTAATTTGGTGCTGCCAGGAACATATGTGTCTCACTGTCATGAAAAGCCTTATGTTGTTATAACATTTAAAATTCCATATTCTGTAGGTCTTTGAAGTGTTTGAAGATCACCTATATATCTAAAATACATCTCTGTATGATCTTGAAAGCATACCTAACATAGTAGTTTGATAGTTATAGATGACTCTTAGCCTATATTTATTATCCTAAATTGCTTTCAAAGACTAAAACTTTACAGAACCTTTTTAAGTATAGGTACAATACCTCAAACAAGAAAAAATACAGTATAACAAAATAACCTTAAATTTGTATCAATATACAAAAATCCGTACCTATGTAAAATATTTGAGACTAATGATTATCTAAAAGTAGACATAACAAGCCACCCTTTTATCTCATCATTTCTATGCTATAGCCCTCTTTTTTCCTTCTGAAAGAGGTCCTTGAATCTAACTCCTTTGTTTAACTTTTTTCCTGATCATGACCAATGACAACTTGTAAGCAATCCCTCCTAAATGATGGCAAGCATCTATAACCCATCAAATGAACAAAAGCCATCCACCACACCTCTTGGATGTGGGTTCCATGCTCTCTAGACTGCTTCCTGCTGTCTGTGGCAATGGAATCTTTAGGGAACCCTGGGAAAACTGGGATACATGGTCAAGTCCAAGTCCTGGGAGAGCTAGATTTATTATTTGTTGTCCAGTCTCTGTACAAAGGGAAAGTGCAAGGCTTATCTGAAGTCCTGGCTGGAGAAATTCGTGAGGCTGGACCATCTCAGCCAGCAGCAGCCTTGAAGATGCTGTGGATGCAGAACTCTTCGGAAACAGCAACAGAGGCACTCTGAGAGGCTGGGTCACCTGTTTTCATTAGTGTCTGGTTCCCTCACTCTGAAAACACATATACTTTCAAAGGTAACATACATATCTGCATTAACACAAGTATGAAATGTGTAGTGTGCACAAGCCAGCTAAAGATGATTTTTTTTTGTTCTATGTTTGAGCAAGGAAAAGGCATTTGTCAACTTTATAAGTCCATTTGGGCTATATAATCAAACTGCAATATGAATCTCTGCCCATACCATATGAAAGGATGACATGTAATAATAAGTCCTAAGAACTCTGTAGCCAACAAGATTTATCATGTCTCATCTCGTCTCAGAGCTGTTCTTATGTCAAGGGATCAACTTATATGTCACCTGTCCTGTAGTCCTTTTTTTTTCTTCTTTTTTTTTCCTCGTGTCTATAGCCAAGATCCTCAGGAGGTTTGCCCCAGTAAAATCTGATCTCTATTAATCTGTATGAACCCACAGTCCTTCGTCTCCCATGGAAACAAAAGCATAACCTCTTCCCCAACCTAATACATTTTTGACTTACATTTTATTAAAGTTAAGCCACTCTTAAAGTATCTAGGCAAGTTTAATTCAGTAGTTCCTTTCACAATCCAATGTCTCTCAGCAGCTGTTGTCTATTGGTTAGCATTCAAAAAATTCAAAGGCAACACAATAACATACAGGATACAGACTTCCTGTGTATTTGCCATCTCTACATGGCTTATTGTTTTTTTTTTTAACTTTACTCTCTCTTTAAAGACTTTATTATTTTTACACTATTTATTTTTATAAGTGTCTGTATCCTTTTTCTTTTTTTTTTTCTTAACCCGCCACATTTTTAAACACACTGTAACCTGTTTAGAGGTTTTTTTTTTTCCATCTGAACCTGATTTACTCCATATCTATAACCTTTTCTGTCTGCATGAGCAAAGCCTTAAACATGCTGTGTGGCTTAGCTCATGGCACACTGGCAGGTCAAACACACAGGCAGCTGCTGGGAGACGGCATCTCTGTACCATGGCCAACATGACAGACATGAAACTAGGAAGCAGTGTTTGGCTCCTTTTTTGTATGTCTGGAACCCTTTTTAAAGAGAAACCCTGTCTAGAAACACAGGCGCGCGCACACACACACACACACACACACACACACACACACACACACACACACACACACCACGGAAGAAAGCAAGCAGCCATGCATATGTTGACAGAAATGCTTGCTAGGCAGAACAGCACGTGCAAAAGTCCTGAGGCAAGAACAGAGATGGAGAACACTCCTACGGCTAGTATTTTGGACCAGAGAAACCTGGTCCAAAATAGGAGTGAGAGCCCTACAGTTCACAGCAGAGTTCCTGGGAGATCTGGAGGACAGTAGTTGTCACTGGAGTGTTGGCAGGGATATTAGGATAAAGAATAATGAGTTGGGACTGTAGGTGGGAGGTCCCTGGTCCTGGGGCAGATGATGGACAGGGGGTGGATGGGGAAACAGAGACCTGTACACATGACTCATATTGACAGTTTTATTGAGGGGGAGGTAAGAAAATAAGGTAAAGAGAGACACAGAGACAGGACAGAAGAGGACAGGAAAAGTCCTATCTTCACCAGGGGAACAGAGGGAAAGAGTAAATGGGTGGATGTCTTTCTGTTAAAGGGGTCCTTTGCACCTGAGTGCAGATTACTTAGCCATGGAACCCTGGGCTGACCAGGGTACTGCCTGAGTGCATTCTGCCAGGTGACAGGGGCAGGCCAGCATAATACCTGAATCCTTACAAGGGAAGTGGTGGCCTGATCTCACTTGTACAGGCAAGAGATTGGCTGGCCTTATGTGGCAGATGAGTTTCAGTGGGAAGGCATCCCAGGCTGATCAGGGCACTACTCCTGGGGCCACATGGGCAATGCTGCCAGGTACCAGCTGTGTTCTTTGTCCCCCAGTCACCTTTCTAGCTTTGCTCTGTGGCTGTGTCTGTCCTGCAGAGGTGGCAGGATACCCTCAGGGGCAGACCTCTTCTTGGTTCAAGTGAGGATCAGAGACGATGGTGTACAGGGAGTGTGGCCTTCCATTCCATGCCAAGTTGCTCCAACATACTTTTCAAGCCTGTGAGTGCTTTTATCCTGGCTCCTCCGTAAGAGACACACTTTTGGATGTGTTTTGAAAAATATTCCATATGCTAATGGAATGTCACCATCTGCCAAAGAAGGCAGAGCTGTTTTTAAAGGAAAAACTATTACAGAAATGAAGTATTCACAGAGGGGCACTAAAGAGCCAACTGTCGCTGACCTGAGGCTGACCTGGGCCACCTGTGTTAGCAACATGAAAAGGGGCAAGGAAGTCTGGGACCAATCCCCCCACCCTTCCACCGTCTCTCCCCCCCACACACACCTTCCCATCCCCACCCCCTTCTCGGAGACATGATGAAATTTCCTGAAACAAAACCTCACAGCCCATTCTACAAACTGCTTTTGCCTTTGGTGGAAAAGTCCCCATGGCCCCTTTTATCTCCTGTTCCTGAGGTGCAGACCTGGCCCCAGGCTGTTTGTGCATATGGGCCTCAGGAACATTCCCAAGGAGGGAGCCAGCGAGCAGGAGCCAGGGAGAGGCTGGAGGCTGTCACAGGATCCCGGAGTCCTGGAAGGAGTGGGAGGTGACATTAGATGTTCAGCGTGTGAGCAGCAGAGAGCCACTACTCCCAGGGAGACGCCTGCATTCTGGTTCTGTCTGTACCACAACTTACCTTCCTTTCTCCTAGACCCACGTGTTCCTCCAGACTCAGGAGCAACCATAAGCCCCTTTCCTAGGTAGCTCTCAGGCCAGCGACTCTCTGAACACCTCCATTGTTCAAACTCAAAAGCATTACCTGTCCACACACACTTCTCCCCCCAAATCTTCCTTTCTCAGGGACTGGATGCCCACTCCAGGGGTTTCCTACCTCAGGGCATTTGTTTCTCCATAGCCTCATTAGAAACATCTTTTCTTGACTTAGCATGTATCTGACTCCTTACCATTGAGGTCTCGGTTAGGTATCCCAAACCTCCAACCCCTGCCGGCAGATTCACAGCCCTTACTCATCTTAATTTAGCTTGGTATTCCATGTGTTTTTGGCCCACTGGAGCAGGTACAGGGGACTATTTCTTCTGGAATGCAAGCTTCATGAGAGCAGGGACTGTGTCCCCTTTCTGTCACAGTGCCACTTAATGGTACACAGAGGACATGCACCCAATATGTCATTCACTCTTACCTCCCTCCACAGACAAGCCCTCACCCCCATCAGCATCCTTCTCCTGAATTGCAACAGGAGACAGCCAGCTCACTAGCCCAGGACAGAGCCTGATGCCTGAGCACCCTGTCCCTTGCACTCAATCACACCTTGAGTGTTGGTCCAGGTACATCACACACACACTATTGATCATGCCAGAAGCCAGGTGTGGTGGCACACACCTTTAATTTCAGCACTCAGCAAGCAGAGGCAGGTGGATCTCTAGTTCAAGGCCAGACTGGTCTACATTGTTCCAGGACAGTCAGGACTACACAGTGAGACCCTGTCTCAAAACAAAAAAAGCAAACAAAAACAAAATGCATGCCAAGGGTGTGTGTGGAAGGGAAGGAGGTGAGCAGAGGGTCTGCCAGCACAAAGGGAATCACACAACCTGAGGCCTGGTTCTTCCACAAGGAGTAGGGCTCTGCTGGCATCATGGCACCCATAGAGCATGGAGAGAAGAGCCACCTACAAAGATGTCCACTGTGGCTACCAATATGACCAGAAGCAAATGTAGGCACTCTCCCATCTTTTCCACAGAGGACATAATGTACAGCCTAGGCCCTGCTTGCGAAGTCGAGGCTCCATTGTGGGGGGACAGTCCTTACCTGGGACTCTCAGTTCATGTTGTTCCAGGCTGGCCTGAGTGTCCCCTCTCATGCCATCCCTGACACCACTATGCCTTATTTAAGTGTCACCAATGGAGCTACCAGGCATCATTTTTAGGTTATACAACTTAATCCCTACGGCACTTTTAAAATACTGTCTTTGCATCCTAGTTGTGAAAGATCAGGTTCCATGCAATGAATGTCCTTGCTCACACTGACCTGCCTGCACAAAGATGACAGAGCTCCAGTCCTGGGGGAGGGCTCTGGGCCCAAAGTTGCCCTTTCTCCTGCCAGCTGCCAGTCCTTGCAGAATGCAGCCTGCAAGAGAAGTCAACTGGTACCAAGTGTATGGGTGGGGTGGGGGTGGGGGCTCCGTAGGACACTAGGCTGAGCTGTTCCTAAGACTCTCCTGTGTTCTCCCACGCCAGCCCAGGAAGAAGTTTCAGACACAGTGACAAAAGCAAACCACTCCTGGAGAGGATTGGAGTAGAGAGAGTAGGAAGTCAGGGAGCAGTGTGATTCCATGATTCCATTCACTCAACTCTTGCAGCTGAGAATCCACCAGGGGAAAGTTTCGCATGTCTGCCCTGTCACTTTCACACAGCTATGCCTGAGCAGCCATGCTTACATCTGTGAACTAGATCATCAGAGGCCAATCCAGGAACAGGGGTGAGGGGTGTTAATGCCTATAATCCCAGTACTTGGGAGCAGAGGCAGGAGGACTGCTGTGAGTTCAAGGATAGGTTAGGCTACAGAGGCCGTTCCAAAAACAAAAATTCTCAAGGGCCCACTACCCTATCTTCAGGCAGATGCTGGCACCATGATAGCTGGGCACCCACTGGGTACTAGACAACTTAGTGCATGATGCCTGCAGGAGTCTGGATTCTCTGGAGCTCTGCAGAGAAAAGCTAGTTTCCTGATAGAGAGCAAGCCAACCCTACACCTACACCCTGCCCTGCTATAAAGTGAACCCAAGTGCCCGCTGAAGCAGGCAGCTGATCAGAACACACCCAGCAATGGGAAACTATGGAATCCAGTTCTTGGCTCCTTCCTCTTGTCTTTTGTTAAACACCTCTTCACAAACTACTGTACACTACACAAGATGCTACAAGGCCTATCCTCTATCTTGTCCCTTTCCTCTATAAGCCCCAAAGTCCTTCACTGATACAGTGAATCAGCACCTCACTAAAAATGCTTATCATCCCACTAGTTCAGAGACACAAGCTGGTGGAGAGGTTGCCTTAAAAATAAAAGTTGCCAAAGGCTGGAGAGATGGCTTAGCAGAGGGCCTATGTTCAGTTCTTAGCACCCACATGGTGGCTCACAACTATCTGCAACTCCAGTTCAAGAAAGGGGATCCAAAGCCCTCTTATGGCCTCTGTAGGCACTGCACAACTTGTTGCACAGACATACACATAGGCAGGCAGTGCTGGCTAGTTTTATGAACTTTGACACAAGCTGGAGTCATCTGAGAAGAGGGAACCTCAATTGGGAAAATGCTCCACTCCATATGATCTGACTATAGGCAAGCCTGTGGAACATCTGGATTAAAGATTGATGTGGGAGGGCCTAGCCCACTGTGGGCAGGGCCACCACAGGCTGTTGTTCCTGGTGGAAGAAAACAAGCTGAACAAGCCAGAAGGAGCAAGCCAGTAAGCAGCAGTCCCCTATGGCCGCTGCTTCAGTTCCTGCCTCCGGGCTCCTGCCCTGACTTCCTTCAGTGATGGAATATGACCTGAGAGTAGAGCCCTTTCCTCAAGTTACTTTCAATCATGGCTTTTTATCACAATGATAGAAACCTCAAGACAAACAAAACACTCATACACAATAGGAATACATCTAGAACGAATGCTTCTAGCAGTTGGGTGAGC
The DNA here is from genome assembly GCF_003668045.3 of Cricetulus griseus. Taxonomy (NCBI): domain Eukaryota; kingdom Metazoa; phylum Chordata; class Mammalia; order Rodentia; family Cricetidae; genus Cricetulus; species Cricetulus griseus. The sequence continues at coordinate 47,934,090 of NC_048600.1, read as the reverse complement.
ACATACTCTAGATTTCTAGGGCACCTTGAGATCAGCGCTGGCATCACTAGGTCTACATTACTTGCAGTCACCTGAGCTTGCCATGTGCTGTCCCAAACAGCAAGTCAGACAGGGTGCAAAGACCCCAACCAGGAACACCTGGTAGCTAACCTGGAGGAGCATCAAAGGGCCCATCTTTATTATTTAGACGACAAGCAGGCTAGAATGACAGGGCAACTCATCTCTGATAGCAGTCAAGGAGTATAACAGAACCCCAGCATGAAGGATGTATCTGAGGCATTCAGGAACAAAGGAGGGAAGGAGGGAGGGAGGGAGGGAGGGAGGGAGGGAGGGAGGGAGGGAGGGAGGGAGGGGAGGGAGGGAGGGAGGGAGGGAGGGAGTCTTTACCAGCTGTGGGAGAAGAGGTCAGAATCTGTCTTAGACTGCTGTAATAAAACATTGTGACTAAAAAGTAAGTTGGGAAAGAAAGGGTTTATTCTATTTAAAATTTTTATCACTGTTCATCAACTGAAGGAAGTCAGGGCAGTAATTCAAGGCAGGAGCATGGAGGCAGGAGCTGATGCAGAGGCCATAAGGATTGCTGCTCATGGCTTGCTCAGCCTGCTTTCCTATAGAACCCAGGACCACCCAGGCTGGGCCTTCCTTCATCAAGGCCACACTGGGAGTTTATCCCTTGTTGCTCCTAAGGACTAGCCCAAACCACAGGGGACAGCTTTACTGTATTTAACACTTGGGCAAGAAACAAGCCAATCTCCACTCTCAATTGAACTGTCAAAAAGATATATCCTTATAAGCAAATACTAAGCCATTGAACAAGAATGATGTGGAATGATCACCAGAAAAAAAAAAAAGGGTGTGGGGCCTAGAGTGGGGGAAGCAGCATTCTGTACTTTTAGGGTTTTAAACTAGTTTTCTTACTGTTCTATCTCATTCAAAAAGCCCACTCTCATGACAAGCTCACTTCCTGCATCTGTAGTGCCATCATGCACACCACTTCAAGAGGAAGGCTCCTCTCACTCACCTGGAAGTACCTGGGGCCTCTTTCCTATTCTGCAGAGCTTATGAAGAACTCATGCACACCCGATACACAGATCTGCTGGGGAGGAGCCCTGGGCTCTCGAAGCTTTCTGGGAGGGCGGAAGGTGAGAAATTCCACAGGCAACAAACAACATCTTCACCTTTACCATCTAGACCAGATGACTTTGAAAATCCGCCTGTAGGTATGTCACTAAATTCCTGATGGCACCAAACTGTTTTTCTGAAAAATGTAACGGAACAGTGGAGTACTGCAACACTTTATTGAGAGTATTGGCTTTGAATTAGTAGCTGAAGTAACAAAGGCCATGAAGCCAGGCCAGGTGTACTGCATAATACTCATCTTGATTTACTGACATTACTTAGCAATTTATTGGACAAAGGTCAAACTTTTTTATTAAGCACATTCCACAGTACAAAGCCGTCATGATAATATCTGTACAATTTAACAGTTTCAATAGCTGTTCAGACACATATTTATTTCAAACAGATAATTGGCAAACATAATTAATTACCAGTTAGAATTAGACTACCCCAGTGCTTTAACACATTAATATAGCAGTAATTTACAGTTGCTCAATTACGGTTAGCAAAATAAAGTCCAGAGTACAACTGGGAATTACTACTGTAATCCCAGAAATTGGAATTCCTTGGGTACCCAAGTCCCCTGCTATAATTTAGTAGGCACAATTCAAAGGTCGTGTGCATATTTGAAGGCCATGATCTCCCAAGGATGGACACGAACTTCTATATTTAACATGCAAAAACAACAGAAAAGTCCAATTGTTCAGAATTCACTTCCTCCCCTCCCCCTCCCTATCCCCTGGGCATTCCTGTCAAATGGATGATGAGCTGTGAGTGGTGTGTCCACACTCCCCTTATAGACAGGGGACTACTTTGTATACATTTGAGCCCCCACCTCTCAGAAACAAATGTAGAAGCATGTGAGAATGATGTATTAAAAAAAAAAGAAAAAAGAAAAAAGAAAGAAAAGAAACCAACAACTAAAAAGCAACATCAACCCAGTAAACAAATCACCAACACACACTGATCCCCACAGCATTCACAATGCCAGGACAAGTGGAGCCCAGAGGCCTTCTCTCTCCTAGAGTGTGCTTCCATGGGAAGAGGCTCCATTCACAGGGAGGGCTGGTTGGTCCTTTGAAAGGGTACTGACATTCCTTGATCTTTGGAAACAATGGAGAGGGGCAAATCAAAACCTAATCTTGAAAGAGGGAAACAATGTTGACCAATGTCCTTTCTGTGTGCCCCCTCCCACTCGGAGCTTTGAGAACTGAGTGATGAGTGGCACCAGAGCTGACGGGCCTGAGGCTATGCTCCACACAGGAGTGCCTTGCCCTTAATGTGGCTCTGAACAGCTCACCTGCTCCGCAGGCTCTCACTCAGCAGCTGACTCCAACACCCTGCCAGAGTGCACAGAGCCCAAAGCCAGGAGCCCCGTCAACAGGGCTGCCTTCTCCCTGCCTCAGGGTAACTGCCACATAGAAGGATGTTGGACAGAGAAGCCAAGATCACCATGATGAGGTGACCATTAGCTCTCGGGAGGGGTACTCATGAGGAAAAGCACAGTGACAGGTAGATTGCGAAGCTACCTGTCCACTGCAGATGTCAAAAAACAAATAAACACCATGTTAAACTTCTGAAGTTCCATCTGAAAACAGCGCACACAGGACAGTGACAAATAAAACGCAAATGAATACTGCAGAAGGTTCTAGGAAATCACAGCAACCTTGGAGTCAGGCTCTCAGGCCCACCTCCTGCTAAGAGCAACACTCCACAGCAGTGTCTCCATGCAGGGGGCCCTACACGGCAACCTTGAGCTTGAATTGTTATGTACATTATATCTACATGCGGGTACAGTATTTTAAATTAGGAGGCAAGCACGTGGATAAAGGTGTTACTCTACCAAATATCAGGAAATGATGAGGGAACAGAACAGTTAATAAAAGAAAATAGCTATATTACCTATGGAGAGGTAATATAACTTGCTTATTCTTTAAATTAAAAGAAACCGGTACAGAAAGGAAGTGTAATCCAAAAATACTAAAATAATCCAGAGCTGTCCATTGTCCGACACATTCCTATGTTCGTCAGAACGACGATGACCTGAAGGTCTAAAGAGAAGCTGCTGCTGCTGCTGCTGCTGCTGCTGCTGCTGGAGAGGAAAGCCCTGAACGCCCAACACTTCACCAAAAATGCAATGCTGTTTTTAGTACCAAACCAAGGTGCAAAGCGATGTGAATTAGAGGCCAGTCTTCACCCGATGGTCGCCTTGCTTCTGAAGAACAAGCCATGTGTCCTTCCTGTGAGCATGTGCATCGGAAGGAAGAGTTGGGCTCTTCACTGGAGGGAGGGGCATGAGCGGCTGCTCTACTTGCAGTTGGTGAGCTAAGCTGTCCTTCTCCAAGTAGAGCCGGGGGCGGTGAGAAACGTTGGGGCTTGAAGAGTGGGGCTGCTTTGTGTCTACCCAGCATCTAGAACCAATTCCAGCCCCAGAACTCAGCTGTGAACGAACTCCCTTAGGCATGTGGTAGCCATGTAGCCAGTAGTTCAAGACCAGGAAACCCTGAAGAAGAAAGAGAACAGACATTAAGGACAAGGCAGGCAGGGAGAGAGGAACAAGAGGCAGGCTCAAGAAGGAAAGCGGAAGACAAGGAGGGAGGCCACACCTTCAACACCCTGCTCCTTAGGCTTTTCTGATTATGACCAGTCAAGAGCTCCATGCCTTCTGCCTCTGTGTGTGTGCTCTGAAGATCTCACTTAATGAATACAAGATTCTGCCAGGTGGATTTTTCAATGGACTTATAAAGAATCTTCCAAGAGAAAGTAGTGAGTGAGTAGATGACTGTGTGAGCACAGTGTTAACACATGGGAGACCAGGAGCAGTAAACATTTGAGTGGCTCTCAGGTCCTTGATGCTGATGCCCCCCCCCACACACACACACACAGCAGGTATCACCAGCCCACCATGTCTTACAGTCATTTGGGGTCGGAGAGCTATTCCCCTCAACTAGCACTATTGATCAAAGGGAGCTGTCCAAAGCAGCATAGATCTGCCATTCTTGATGCAGATTTTTTATTCTTAAAGGACTACACAGGAATTGGTTGACATGTTACATAGGCAGTGTGAACTTTGTCCCAGCTATTCAATTCTGTCACTGAAGCACAAGAAGCCATCACAGTAAATGTAAACAAATGAATGTAACTATGCTCCAATCAAAATGACTTCATAGAGGTTGGAATTTTAATATCATATAATTTTTACATGGCATCAAATTTTCTTTTTCAAGTGTTTAAAATATAAGAACTATTTTTGGCCTGGAATGGCAGAAAAACAAAGCATACAGAAGGTCAAATTCAGCGCTTGACTACAGTGTGTTAGCCCTGAGCAAGGTAAACTTCTTGAAAGTCATTTAACTGACTAAGACTTTGCATGACTTGGTATTAGGGGTTCTTGATCTTTCCATCCCCACAGTTTCTCAGTTTTACACATGGATGTTTTGCACTTTTTAATAAAAAAAGAAAAAACTATTTTAAAAAAATACAAAGAATTAAGTACTGCTTTTAAATCAAGAGAATTTTAACCAAAGTCTTTATACACACATATCACACAAGTATGGGTGGGTATAAGTCTCCAAAGTATGATGTGCACAGAATCCAGTAGCCCCTGGCAAATCTTCAAGTTGGGAATGCTGTTCTTAGTAGTCATGGGTATCTGGGATATGGGCAAATTGGCTATCTCTCATCCTTCTAAACTGAGCAACAGTGCAATGGCTCTGTAACTAGAACTAAGGACTTGCTTCCTAAAGCACCTGCTGCCCTCACCATGAAGCATGGCTTTCAAGGCTGACACACACATCAGTGATCTCTCTTTAGGAGACAGCAATGGACTGTGGTGGTGGGAAGAAGAGGAATTTGGATTGTCCTTGTGTGTGCATGTACGTGTGTATGTGCATCTGACAGCCACAGAACCAAAGGACCAGGAAAAAAATGTTGATTCCTGCACTCCAAAATCAAACCTGAATAACTATCCTGGAGTGTAATGGCCATGACCATTTAGGAAATCACTTAGGAAGCCAGTTTTCAAGACAGCAACCACATCCATCACCTGTTAACAATGATGTGAGAGTCCACAGTGCGCAGGGTTTTATTGTGAGACCTGTTAGGTCCAGAAAAGGCTTGTTCACATCACCAAGGAATTCCCAGAAAGAAGGTAAAGACCAGAAGCAAAGCCTTGAAGAGTCCAGGGGTTTGAACACACTCACCAGATTGGGCCAAAGTGCAGACCGCTATCTGGAGATATAGGTGTAGGTTCTGGAGGGAGAGCGTGTCTCATTCTGGGCACTGGGAGGCACATTTAAGAAATCCCAAATCAAAATAGTGTCATCATGGGAACTGCTGATGATCTGAAACTCATCAAACTGCAGTCGAAACACACGTCCAGAGTGTTCCTGTGGAAGATGAGCTTGATTAACAGTACCATCTTTACAGCCTCTACCTCCAGAGCCAGGACTTAACTCAGGCCGCAAAGTCAGCATTTATCTGAGCTTCCTGCACGACTCCCAACCACTGAGCCATGTCCTTTCTGAGAACAAATGCTCGGCTTTGCCTTCTAGGTTTTTTTTTTTTTCCCCTCTTCCTTCTTTCCTTCCTTCCTTCCCTCCCTTTTTTAAAAGTTATAAACATTATGTCCTACATTGTGGACTAGTAACATGTCACGGAAGAAAAGCTATGTGATTACCTCACAGATGCCATCAGTTAATATCCACTCTGGATATGCTATAAAACCAGAAATCAGAAGGGCGAAGCTGCTACAATCGTTTTTGGTTTATGGAGGCAGGGTTTCTCTGAGTAACAGCCCTGGCCAGCCTTGAACTAGCTTTGTAGATCAGGCTGGCCTCAAACTCACAGAGATCCACCTGCCTCTGCCTCTTGAATGCTGGGATTAAATTTGAGTGGCACCACTGCCCAGCTACGATTAAAATTTTTTAAAAACATAACCAAGAACATCTATCTATGTTAAACCACAGCAGACATCAAAACTCATAGTGAAAGCAAGAGTGGCCCTCACCACGCAGTTCTGCCTGCCTGGTCTAGTCAATGAAGGAAATAAGAAAATGCAAATACAATCATTGGGTATGGAGCAAATGCTCAGTAGTTAAGAGTATTTGTTGCTCTTACACAGGACCCAGGCTCAATTCCCAGCACCCACATAGTGGCTCACAACCATCCATAACTCTAGTTCCAGGGGATACAGCAGGCATACACAAGGTGAATGTACACACAAGTAAAACATTTACACAAATAAAAAGAAAAACTATATATGGAGATGGAATATATATATATATATATATATATATATATATATATATATATATCCCAAAGAAAAGGGTTCCTGTGTAGCCCTGGAACTTAATCAGTACACCAGGCTGGCCTTGAACTCAAAAGATCCGATTGCCTTTTGCCTCTCCGGTGCTGGGATTAAAGGCCTAGGAAACCACACCCAGATCTAAAAATAATTTTTTAGGAAATAACAAAACTGCTGAAAATTTTCAAGAAAAGTCCATCATTGTTTTCAGATGCCTTATCAAGAAAAAAGAATCCAACAGAATCAGCCACAGAATTAGATATCAACAGCTTTGGTAATATTACAAAAGACTGATGAATCAAATTATTTGTTTGTTCTTAAAGCAACCAAGATATTCTGCCATTAAACTAAATGGAAGCTGGGCGTTAGTGGCGCACGCCTTTAATCCCAGCACTCGGGAGGCAGAGGCAGGCGGATCGAGTTCGAGGCCACCCTGGTCTCCTGAGGGAGTACCAGGGTAGGCTCCAAAGCTACACAGAGAAACCCTATCTCTAAAAACAAACAACAACAAAACAAAAAAACCTAAATGGAATAGGCCAGGCACAGGAAAACAATGATCCCACAGACTATGACTCTCGCAGAATGAGGCAAAAAGGATATCAGCGTGGAAGATGGGGAAAGACTGGATGGAGAAAGATAGGCTGAATCCAATGTTCATCAAAGGGTCCAAAGTTTCAGTCAGACTGCAAGAACCCCTGTCAATTATCCACTGAACTAGAGTGACCACAGTAAAAAGCAAAATGTTGTAGACTTCAGAATTTATGAAGAGTGGTTTTGATTTTTTTGTTTGTTTGGTTTTGGTTTTACAGGTGGGAGATAGAGTCTTATGTATCCCAGGCTGGCTTCAAGCTCACTATGTAGCCAAGGATGATGACCTTAGATTCCTGATCCTCCTGCCTCTATCTCCCAAGTGCTGGGATTATGGGTCTGAACTACCACACTTGGTTTAAAAACAGATTTTTACTATTTCTACCACACTCAAAAAAAACCCTAAAACTGATAGATCAATTAGTAGACAGTATTTCTATAATATATATTATAGACCAAAATATCACACCATACTCTTTTAACAATACACAATTATTTATTAATTCAAAATAAATTTAAAAATTAAAGTGCTATTTTATGTGCCAAAGCAATAATCTATAATGAAGACTTTCTACCTTAACAGTACACAACTGTGCAGTTATAAAATTTGAAGCCACACACTAAAGACTCCAAAGCTACATGAGGAATGTAGTAGTCTATGAGGATGCCTGCCAGCCTACAGAAGACCCTGCAGTATGTAAAGGTGCTACATCCTGACTGGCCAAAATCACCCATGAATATCTGAAAGCATGGTACAAGACACAAGCTTTCCTGGGTACCCGTCCACCCAAATAAATCACATACCACCAAGGTGCGAAGACACAATGTGCTTGCCGGGGCCCGAGGGTCAAGAGCAGCTTGCAAGTCCCAGACTTTAATCTTCCTACAAGGGAAAATGAGACTGGGATTAATGCAAAAGTTAATCCTGTCTACACAGTGGGCATATCCATGACAAGACACAATGCACCTGCAAGTCTTCACCAAACCCAGTGGGCACCATGCTGGTGTTTCTGAGTTTTTGAACTTAGATTTTGAGTATCTAATTTTGGAAAAAGAACCTAAACCTTCCCAGAGCTCCTGAAACTTTGAAGGGATGTTACTATTAAGGAGATAAACAGATAGGGGACTTTTGGTTACCAAATTCATTTCGTAATTAGTTATCTATGTCACAAAATTCTTTACTTGGGGGACTGAGTACAAGATTCTCAGGATGCCTTTCTCCAAATGAAGAAATGGTTAGAGCACTAATGCCCAGTGACCAAGCATATATAAGGCAGGACTGGGGCTTATAGCTTCCATTTGTCATTGAGAACAAAAGAAGAAAAGAGGGAGGGGTAGTGGTGTTCTTGGTTTATTTATAATTAAGGCGAAGAACACAATTTCCAATAGTTTAATTTGTGTGCATGCTCCCATGCATATTCATATGCACACGGATCTGGAGTCAGTTCTCTTCTTCACCAGGGATTCCAGAATTAAACTCCAGTTGCTAGGCTTGCACAGCAAGCACCTCCACATACTGAGCCATCTTGCAGGTCCTACCCTTTATATTTCTAGTAAGAGTTAGAACATAAGCTAGAACTCAAGTGCCTGGCTATGGTGATTGAAGCAAGCTTACTTCATCTTTCTGAGTCTGGGCATCCTCACCTGACCCATTGGTATGACAGATCTTTCTCACACAGAGTCCAGCATGCAGATAGCAGTTTTGTTCCTAAGAAGGCTATAGCCATGCATGTGCAGACTAAACACATACCCATCATAGGCGCCACTGACAATCCTCTTGTTATCAAAACGGATGCATCGGACCAATTCTTCATGCCCCTCTAGGACTCTTAGACAGGCACCACATTCAATATCCCATAGCCTTAAACAAGAAACAGTCCGCTATGAAACAAATTCTCACATGACTCACGCCCTCCTCAAGTTCTGTACACCTGTTCCACATGGGTAAGACTGTTCATTCTCCTTGAATTCCAAATTCCCATCTCACTCCTGGCTCATATCAATATCATATATATATATATATATATATATATATATATATATATATATATATATATATGAATATGAGAATCGATTTCTAGCATTTGTGCTTTCAGCACTAACTTAGGCAAGAAACCTCACTTTGTTATATTCTGTTTTATGTAATTTGAAACTTTTAAAAGGCATTTTATTTTTAAATCAACTCAATTATGCTTAGTCCCTGGAATTCTCCTGGTATCTCAGCTGATAAATCCACAGAGTCAGGTGGTTTTGGAAGAGCTTTCCCAGAGAAGACATGGGCTTGGAGCAGGAAAGTAAAAAACATGTCTAGCAAGGAAGGACAGGGAGATCACACACAGCCAGGGTCTCTAATCCCAGTGTTCCCCAACCCTGATGAAACTCAGTGGAGTGCCTTGTGTGTACTAGATACCAGGGTTGCTTAGTTCCTAAAGGCTGGGTCTCAGACTCACTGGCTGTGCAGTGTCTTACAGAACCAAAGAACCAGCCACATCAAGCCTTCTCCTCTGCATGATCCACGGGGAATAAACTCCTATGTGTTCTAATTCTGAAGTAAGAGACGCTTTTGGTTTTGTTTTCTATTGATTGGTTTTTGTAAATGAAATAAATAAATAAATCTAATTTCTACGCACCGGATGGTGTTATCTGATGATCCACTAACAACCAGCCGGTCCCGGTACTGCAGACAGGCGATGCCCCGCTTATGCCCATTCAGAGTGCGAACGAACTCACAAGTGCTCGTGCTCCACACCTGCAGACAGACAGCAGTACTGTTAGTAAGACAACACCAAATCCTGCCATTAATACCTTCAGAGAGAACTGGGCAGGTGGAGGCAGAAGGATGGCAAGCTTAAAGATAGTGTGGCTGCACAGTAGGAAGGCAAGGGCACACTCCAAGAATGATCCCAAATAGTCGACTCGCCATAAACTTTCTTCTTGGTTAATGGGCTGGGGTAGAAACTGGACAGCATGAGCTTTCCTGGCTATAGGTAAATAAAACTGGAGTGAAATACAGGGGAGTTTAGAAGTCTCTAAACTTTGAGGTCTTCACAGAGAGAACTTCTCCTGGAAGGCTCAGGTATTTGCCAGATTTTGCTTTCACACTAAGCTCACACACCACACTTAATGTGCTGACATACAAAATCTTCACATTCTACATCCTTCTACATCCTCCTCTTCTCACCAGTTTCTTACTATCCCATACATGATGATATAAGCACAGGTACACTCACTATGTGGTAAGTCAAACAAGGAGACACACAGCTGCTGGAGTTCCTGAGTTAGTGAGCCAGCTGCATTTGCAGCCCAATGGAATGAGCAGGTATTTCTATGCCCACCCCCTCCAAATGGAGTTAGACTCCCAACCCCATGCCATATAGGAAAACTTAATTCAAAATACATCAAAGATCTAAATGGAAGAGCCAAAATTATGTAAGGGAGGGGGGCATCAACACAAAGGAGTGAACCTCTATTATCGGGCAATGATTCCTTAGGTATCACAACAAAAGTACACACATCACAAAAAAATAAACTGAGTATCACCAAAACTAAAGTTATTTGTGTCTATTACCCACAATTCCTTTTTCTCTTTCTCTCTCTTCTCCAGCCAAGCAAGATACCCAGGGAAAGAAGGCCAAGAGGAAGAAGGTGGCCCCAGCTCCCACTGTTGTGAAGAAACAGGAGGCCAAAAAGGTGGTGAACCCTTTGTTTGAGAAAAGGCCTAAGAACTTTGGCATTGGGCAGGATATCCAGCCCAAACAAGATCTCACACGCTTCGTCAAATAGTCCCATTACATTCGGCTGCAGCGGCAAAGAGACATCCTCTATAAGCAGCTTAATGTACCTTCTGCTATTCACCCAGGCCCTGGACCAGCAAACAGCTACCCAGCTGCTCAAGCTTGCCCACAAGTACAAGCCAGAGACAAAGCAGGAGAAGAAGCAAAGGCTGTTGGCCCGTGCTGAGAAGGCTGCTGACAAGGGGGATGTCCCAACTAAGAGGCCATTTGAGCAGGAGTCAATACAGTCACCACCTTGGTGGAGAATAAGAAGGCTCAGCTGTGGTAATCACCCAAAATGTAGACCCCATTAAGCTGGTGGTCTTCCTGCCTGCCCTGTGTCAGAAGATGGGAGTCCCCTACTGTATCATCAAGGGAAAAAGCCAGGCTGGGACGACTGGTCCACAGGAAGACATGTACCACCATTGCCTTCACACAGGTTAACTAGGAAGACAAGGATTCTCTGGCTAAGCTGGTGGAAGCTATTAGAACCAATTACAACAACAGATATGATGAGAGACAGATATGATGCAACTGGGGAGGCAATGTTCTGGGTCCCAAATATGTGGCTCCAAATACCAAGCTGGAAAAGTCAAAGGCCAAAGAACTATCTACTAAACTGGGTTAAATGTACACTCACTGCTAAGTTTTCTGTACATAAATACAAACTTATCTCCCCCCCAAAAAATAAAGTTATTTTTGATTCCAAGGATGATATTAATAAAGTAAAAAAAATGAGAGAAAAATTGTTTATCCAATTAAAGGGCTCATCTCCATAATGCATAAAAAATCTTTTAAAAAATTAAAACTCAACCATAAAAATAAAACTAAGTTTTTAAATGGGTATAAGATTTAAACATTTATCCAGAGCAGGTACATACTGACTAATAAGCAAGACACTACTAGCCACCAAAAAGTACAAGCTGAACTCCAGAGACTCCTGCAGCGCCCAACAACTACAGATCAAAACAAGACTGGAACAAGTGTTGGCAAGAGTGCAGAACAATCTCACCACAGAGGTGTTTTCTAATGAGGCCCAAGTGCTCCTGACTGTCAGGGCTGCTCTTGTCCTGACTGTGATGCAGTTAAGTTAATGCACACAAAATCTACTTGTTCAGCTTCCAGACACCTAAGTTTTGATGTGGTATAGCCCATGATTTATGGGGCAAGTTACCAGCGCATAGAACACCGCCCAGTGCTAGTCATTTGGACATTCTTAAAGCCAGCAAGACTATGCTAGCAGGACTGTAATATGGGACAACCACACTGGAAGACCATTTGGCAATTCCCTGGGATGTTAATCAATTAAGAAAACTAAAAGAATGTGCAAAGGTGAATGGGCAAATGTTTACATCAAAATCATCCATAATTGCCAGCAAAGGGAAACAAACAACAGTGCATTTGCACATAAGGGGAAACAAAGTGTCATTTGTTCTGAGTAAAAACCCATTTGGCCACCAGAAGCAACAAAGCACTGGTCTATGTTAAACCCTGCACTATGAGAGAGTCAGACACAAAAAGCCACAGGGTACACAAGTGCATTTACATGAAATGTCTAGAACAGACAAATTCAGAGATAAGGATAGAATGCTAAATGCCAGGAACATGTGGTTGATTCTCCTGCATATTAACTGTTGTTGGTAAAAGTGTTTACAAACTAGGCGGGGGTAATGCTACACAAAGCTGTAAATGAACTAACAGTACATTTGGAAAAGCCAAATCTTCAAGTATGGAAAATATAGATCAATAAAACTGTTAATAAATATGTAACAAGGCTAAAAGGATCTCACAAGGCACAACCCCTTACTGATGAACTATTGGCTACTGATAGATTCTGAGAAATGGAGGTCACCGTCTACAGTTGTATAAGCACCTCTGAGTCCATGAGACTCCAACAGACAACTCCAAACCCATGGTTTCTAGTCAACACCAGTCAAACTCAATGAATCACAGAACAAAATGAACAGAAATGAACGTACAAAGAGATTTGCGGGGAAATGGAGACTAGGGAAATAGGAGGCTGGTCAGTATGGACAATGTGTGAAACTATCAAAGAATCAATTTAATCATGAGTAAGTTAAAAGGGATAAGGAATCAGAATTAAATTCCCCATACCCTGTGGGATATCTTAGTCTACAATTGCTGGTCACATTTTGCTTCTCATCTGTTCCAACCTAGTTTCTCAAAGCAGGGACATGTCTTGTTCATCCTTCTTTCCCTAGCATCTAACTATATTCAATAGTATACACAACAGCAAGCTCTCTGAAGAGAATAAATGAAACTCTACATGACCAGTTTGAGCCATGTTTGTGAAACAGACCCTCACCCTAAATAAGTGTCATGTTGTAGTAGCATCTTGCCTTGGTGGCCACATCCTGGTAGTGGTGGGGTGAGTTAATAAATGTAAAACTCCCACACACACAGCATGCTCAGCTTAGTCTCTGCCCCTTAAAAAGTGGCTAACAGCCAGGCAGTGTTGTTGCACACCTTTATTCCTAGCACTTGGGAGGCAGAGGCAGGTGGATCTCTGTGAGTTTGAGGCTAGCCTGGTCTACAAAGTGAGTTCCAAGACTGCCAAAGGCTCAATAATGTCATCTCATGAAATTGACAACTGGTCTCTATTGAGACCAATGACTTTTTTCTTCTTACCTGTGGCTCCAGAAGCATGTGAAATGGGAGGGTCTCATGGGAATGCATAAAGAATAGACTTTGCCACCTAGTGCTAGTCACCTCTGCCTATTCTCTGCTGTTTAGGGACAGGGTGAAGACCACAGACACACTCACTTTAATGGTCCTGTCTCCAGAGGCAGACACAATGTATTTGTCGTCAAAGTCTACTACATTGACAGCAGCACGGTGGCCAACCAGGACACGACGTAAAGTGATATCAGTGGCAGAAGCCATATCCCACACAGCAATCGAACGGTCCTTGGAACAAGTCACCATCAGTCCATTGCTGAAGCGTAAGTGCAGCACAGCTTCATTGTGATGGATGAGTGTGTTGAGAACTTCACCCGTGTTCACATCCCATACTCTAGAAGAAAACAGAAAGCTGTGACAGTGAGAGCCAGGGAAAGGTGAAGTCTGGGTTCAGCATCACTCTTAGTGTACCAAGTGATGCTACTAGCAGAACCCCGGCATCCAAGTGCATTCTAACAGCAGAACCCCTGTATCTGAAGTATATTCTGCCAGACTGCTGCCAGCAGAACCCATACTCAGGTGCACGGTATGGGGTATGCATACCCACAGTATGCAACAGAACCTAGGCAGCAGCCTCCTTAATTCTGACAACTGCTAAGATGCCTTTAAGAAAGAAGCTAAATCTAGCTGGGCTCAGGTTTCTCTCACACTCAAAGTAATTAACTCAGGGATGTCTTCAGGTTTGTACAAGTGACAAAGATGATCCCTCAAGTCAGTAGGCTTTCAGTGGGTCTGAGACAACAGCAGGAGTTTGACAGATGAGGAGCCTAGGATAATCCCAAGCTTAAGGTTTTTGTTGGCCAGTGGCATGTTGAAAAAACTACTGCTTATATTTGGAAACCAAGCTGGGGCATTTCATCACAGCACTTTGTATATGACACTTGAGACATGCAAAAACAAAACAAACAAACAAAAAAATACACCAATATCCTAAAGGATACACTGACATAGAGCAGAAGATGACCTTGAAGGCTGAGCAGTGATCTGTGACAAAGCAGCAGCCTATAGGCCAAATCTGGACACAGACAGTAGCTGTACTGTGGGCAGGGTTGAGATGAGACAAATAACTGGAAGGGAACATCACAGAACCCAGGGATGGGCTGAGCACTACCCCGTCTCTGCAGTGTGCCTGCAAATAAGCAACGCTCCACTCCTTTCTGCTCCTCAGTCCCTCCAGTCCCCCTCAGTCCATCTCAGACTTCACTACATGATGCCCTTTTGCTCTGCTGGACTCTGTCACCCCACTGCCAATCAGGGACAGGGAGGTGTATTTTCCCAAGAGTATAGCAGCAGATCCTATAGCAGCAAAAATTCCTAAAGAGGGTATGCATCTGTCTCCTCAGGAACGGTCTTTGAGATCAGAGAATGAAGCCAGACCACGCACCTCACTGTTGAATCTGAAGAACCAGTTACAATGACTCGCTCGTCATACTGGAGGCAGAGGACAGAGCCCGTGTGTCCCGTTAACACTTTCAAACATTCCAGGCTGGTTTTATCCCAGATCTGTTGAGACAAGATCAACCAGAGCAGCAATTTAGTGCATACACTTTCCACAAAAGTTCTCCTGCACCATGCACTCTGAATCAGAGAATACAAACAGGGTACAGGAAACAAGATGAATACCAAACAAGTAAGGAAGAACAAGAGGAAACAGAACTGGAGACGATACCAATGAGCTTCCAGAATAGACAAGGAGCTTTGCTTAATGTGAATGTTTACTTAGCTGCTGTGCTCATTTAATTCAGCAGCTTGATAAAGGGGGTCTTTTAATAAAATCTGGAAGAGCCAGCTTACTCTGATAAATAATGAGACAGCCTCTACTAAGACATTTCAAAAGTGCATACCTCCGATAGCTTCAAAACTTATTTTTAAAAATGGAGTGTATGTTTCCTGAAAACCCCAAACTATCAAGAGCTCTTAGTTAGAAAATATAATGCTTTATTACAAAACTAAGCATTTAAGAATCAAAACAAAAATTGGCTATATAGTGACATGATCCTAGTTTCTGAAAATGAAGTAAAACATTTGTATATTTTCACACCCTGAGCTTTTTCCTTCCTTCTTTTACTATCTTCATAGCTTCTCTTTTCCAAAATGCCACACCGAATCCTGAATTGTGCAGCCTTTTCAACATTGTGTCTGTAACTTAGTTACATGCATTTAAGCTCTCTGTGGCTTTCTATGGCTTATAAAGCAAATTCTTTGCAATGCTGAAAATTATCCCACTACCTGGATGAACTGCAGTTATACATTCACCACTGTAGGACATCTGCTCATTTCCAAGCTTGGCAGTTGTGAATAAAGCTACTACAAATATATGAGGGTGCTGAGGTGGATTAAGTTTTCAATAACTTTGAGCAAATACTAAGTAATGTAAGCATCGGGTCCGATGATAAGAGGCTTTCTAGGAAACTGCCAAACTGCCTTCCAAAGCGACTGAACAGTTTCACATTTCCACAAGCAACGGGTGAAGGCTCTGCTCCATTCCTCACCTCCACCCAGTGTTGCAGAGTGCTGCGGATGTTGCCACACTAATGGAATGTGATTTTTTTTTTTCCCTGTTGCTTTCCCCTTCCTGGAAGACTGACAAAATGGCCACCTAGACACACTCTTTGGAGATGTATTTATTAAGGTCTCTGCCTTTTTTGTTTGTTTGGTTGGGTTTTTTTTTTTTGGAGCCTGTCCTAGAACTCACTTTGTAGATCAGGCTGGCTGTGAACTCATGGAATGTCTCTGCCTCCCGAATGTTGGGATTAAAGTGCGCCCAGACTGTTTTTGTTTTTTTGAGACAGGGTTTCTCTGTGTAGCCCTCCCCTGACTGTCCTGGAACTCAACCTGTAGACCAGGCTGGCCTCAAACTCAGAGATATGCCTGCCTCTGCCTCCCAAGTGCTAAGAATAAAGTGTGTGCTGCCAACACCCAGCTTGTGCCTGTTTTTTAAAAATGTTTTTTTTATTTCCTTATTGTTGGGTTTTTACACACTTTAGCTAGTACTCCTTTATCCAATGTGGCTTTTATATATATTTCCTGAAATTCTGAAGCTTGTATTTTCAGAGAGTAGAAAACAGTGATGCTAATGAAGCCAAGCCCATCAATTCTTCCTTCACAGACCATGGTTTGGTATTATTTGGGGATGTCAACCATCCCCAAATCCAAGATAATCTTGTTTCCAGTTTCCACATTTTCACTCACACAGATGAACTGTACTTATGTTCTCACAAAGACCTGCATGTGTGTATTTCCAGAGGCTTCCATCACAATCCTGAGAAGCATGAACTTCCCTGAGAACTAAATAGATTAGCACACTGTGATGCACCCAGTAACATGAAATGCTACTTTGCAACAAGAAGTAATGAATTATTGCTAAACAAAACAAGAGGGTGAAATTAAATATGCTTCTACTGGGTATAAGAAGTCAGTTCTAAAAGTCTGTTATGTGCTATATAGATGCACTGATAGTAAATGCTAGAGGGAGGGAGGGAGGGGGAGGAGGGAGGGAGGGAGAGGAAGGAGGAAGGAGGGAAGGAAGGAAGGAAGGAAGGAAGGAAGGAAGGAAGGAAGGAAGGAAGGAAGGAAGTTCTTCCTTATGTGAATGAAGGCAGATGGGAACACCCCTGGATTCCTGGGCATGGGGGGTGAAATGGTGATCTGATCTCTGGGACAAGGAAATCTGAGGGGACATAGTAAACAGAGAGCATCAAATATGAATGTGCTCAGAGTCAGGGGCAAGAGGGATGAGACCAGGAAATGCCATTTCCGGTTCTTTTGAACAACTTGAGAGCTGCTGACACTGAGAACAGATAAAAATCTATCTGCAGTAGCAGAGATTACCACACACTAGCACTTCATCTCCGAGCATCACTCTAAAATAGCACACAGACTGAGTAACTCACCTTGATAGAGTTGTCTCGGAGGCCACTGATAATTTTGTCATCATCGTACTGCAAACAGTAAACACCTTTACTATTTTCAGAGCGGCACTGGATCCTCTGCAAGTTATGTCGTCCACACCGCCAATTTGATTCTATGGTCTGGAGAAAGGAGTCAAGAGGTGGGTTTTCTGTGTCAACTATTCTGTTAGTTTTAACAATCTGGTGTTGCTTACAGAAGCAGAACACCACTGACACCCCAATTTTCTCATTGTTTCCTTTTTATAAATAAACAGTTTTAAACCTGCCTAAGGCCACAAAAATAGAAACTGAACTACTTAGAAATCAAATCCAGTTCTGATCAGCCCAGAATTCTGCTAGGAACATATTCACTGGTATAAAGGATAGACCTAGCTCTTAGGCAGAGTGCACAGAACACAATTATATCACTAACAATTCAGGGGAGTGTCCATGCCAAACAAATGATACAAACTCTGGCTACAGGATCCTGGCCCATTTCAAAGAAGAAGCAGAGGGTGTCTATCAGAAGGCCTAGCCTCAGGAAGCAGCTAGAAAGGACTACCCAAGATGAAAAGGCATCTACTAAGTCTAGGCAGTCTGGATTCTTAGGCTGTGAAACCAGTAGACAGCAGGAACAATAGCTGTTCTCACTCAACTTCAAGTCCAGTTTGATAGATGACTTCTGAGTAGCTAAAGCTAACTGCTCGCTGCATTGAAAAAGATCAATCTCAACTTTATTCACAGTAAAGGCCCAATTACCAGTTCTCCTGATACTCAACAAACCACATTCCTCTTACTCTGAAGACTGCATTGAACTCTTTCAAATGCTAACATTCATTCAATGTTCCACAGCAGACACTAAGCTTCCTAACACTATCGTGCGTGTGCGTGTGCGTGTGCGTGTGTGAGATCAATCCCTGGGTATCCATCCATAGGGAAGTGGTTCTACAATCCAGCACAGATACTAAAATCTATGGGTCTGGATGTTGTAAAATAGCATAACTATGCAAAACATCATGACATGATTTCCTTGTCTGTGTATGTCTGCTTTTGTTTTGTTTTGAAAGGTACTCCTCATTAGGTATTCAAGGCTAGCCTTAAACTCTCGTTCTTCTTGCCTCGGCCTCCCAAGTATTGGAATAGTACCCATTTAAATGGTATAATATTTTTGTAAACCTAGGCATGTCTTCCTGTATACTTTAAACCATTCTAGATGACCTTTAATAATGAATATGATATAAATGTTAGGATTGGGGGGGATGTTTTTTGTTGTTGTTTTCAAGACAGGGCTTCTCTTTGTATCCCTGGCTATCCAGAAACTAGCTTTATATACCAGGCGGGCCTCTTAACTCAGAGAGGCCCACCTGCCTCTGGCTCCCAAGTGCTGGGAGCAAGGATGTGCACCACTAACTGCCCAGCCACTGCCCACATTTTTACAGAGAAAGATATGGAGAGTTGGAGCTACTGATACATATATTAGCACATGTGTACTTAAAAGGGCAAGTGACAGTACAAAGGTCACAAATGTGTGACCCTTGTGCTTAGCAAGGGCCCTGAGAATATCTACCTGGGTCTTCAAAGAGCCAGTATGAAACAAGCAGGACAGCACATGTCCAACCTCTGGGCACAACAGCAACAGAAAAGCTCTTGTGTCCACCTGCTGCCATCAGGATTTCCTTCCTAGGCCAGACATTACCTAGTGACTGGTAAAATGTCAAAGCCAGGAAAACTAACTCAAACTACCACTGCCATACAACTATCTCTCAAGACAGGTATCAATTTGTCTCTATGAGCAACCTTTTAAAGGGGTCCAGAGCATAAAAACTCATTTAAGTAAACCCAATGCTTAGAAACATCTAGAGAATTAAGGCACTTTTGGAGACTGCCTGGCCACCTCAGCATGCTAACCATTCCAGGGAAATGCTGGCCTAGGAAGCAAGATATGCTAGTAAGAAGTCTACTTCTAGCCTAGCCAGTGACTCTGGGTAGTAGTCACTCATGCTGAGGTAACATCCTTACTGAGGCACTGAGTTGATAGTATGTGTGTGATTCCACTTGAACCCAAAGCACAGAGTGCCCTAGGTAGACCAAGCATTGTTTTAAAACTGCATGGCTATCTTTGGGCTTTAAAGTAGGCTTTACTTTGGATTTCAATGAACAGTGAAAGCTCATTTACATAACAATGAGAGTTTAAAGGAAAAAAAGTGCTTGTCATGCAAACACAGGAAATGAGAGGACTGCTTACTCACTTTCCCACTGCTCTTATGGTATTTTCTAGAATGGGGTGAGCTGGCCACAATGTTTAACTATATTTAATGCAACAAACAGATGAGGGAGAAGAGCCAAGATGACACCAAATGGTCACCTAAGGCTGAATCAGTTCCTCAAACACCTGGGCGAAGCCTTAAAGCTGAGCTGTCCCATCTACTCCACAGAGAGCTGGGGCAGAAAGACTTCACACATGCACCACCATATAGATACCCTATTTTCTGTATACATCAAAAGGAAACGGGGTATGGCCAAGCTTTTCCATGCTCACAAGGTTCCCAACTTTCTAAGACATTTTAAAAGTTCAGAAGACCCTTGGTGAGTCACTCTGGAAAGACGCAGTTAGGGCAAGGTTTTAAATCTTGAATTAAATTAGGTTCTTGAATCCAAGGTAAGTACAGAACCCAACAGGATGTCTCTGACAGCCATACAGCCACCAAGGGCACTCCTGAGGCTACCTCTTCCTAGCTCTCCAGGCCACACACGCACACACACAGCACCTGCCCATGATTGTGCCTACTCAGAACACTGCCAACATGCCCGACAACCTAACTTGTTTCAATTCTTCTAAACCAGGTTTTCACAAAAACTAGACTTTCAATCAAGCTTGGCAACCCTTGGTGGCAGAAATGACCCAAGACAAGTGACAGCCTTGGCCAGTGGTACCGATGGAGCACTGGATTCCACCTCAGCACAGTAGATCAGTAGAATCTGTTCCCCCAGCTAACAAAGGGACACAACATGTGACATGCTCATCACAGTCTATTGGCAACACTGCCAAAAACAATGGGTTGTAATTAAAAAGGGAGGGCTGGCCCCAAATTGGAGGAATTACTGCATTGGTCTAAGCTGCTATTTGTTGGTGGTAGCCTGCATTTTGTAGTGGCCCCAGCAAGGTGCTCACTCCTCAGATGGAATTTGGCTATTATCTGAGTTGGGCAGCAATAAAGCCAGTCACACAGGTGCCTCCTGCAATACCTGCCATGCCATGAGCCATCATGTGGTACAGCTACTGTAGAAGAGAATTTCACGTGTTAGAGAACTTGTAAAACCCCCTTACCCTGAGCAAAATTTCAAAATACTGGGAAAGTAGCCATGATATACAGAGTATACAGCGGCATTTCAATTGGCAATAGAGTGAAAACAGATGTCTGAGTATGCAGGAATAACATTATTTTTAGAAGGCTAAACATAACTGGGTGGGTGGGCAAGTTTCAGCATTTTCTAGTCAGGACAATGTTAATATCAAGTTTGCAAACCACAAAAAAAAGCTTTCCACTTTCCCTGAATGAAATGTGGTTTATTAAAAGGTGTGATACAACACAGTCATTTTCCCCATGGCCAGCTCGGTAAATATAAAGAGAAACTTCTCTGAAATGGCAGAAAAGAAAAATCCAAATCCAGGGCATGAGCATATTGGATTGTAAGAGCAATGGCCATCTGTCTGCAGAAGCACAGGGTGGAGAGGCCTTGGGGAGTGAGGGTCCCAGCTCTGGGAGTGAAGCTCAACCATTCTAACCAAGTGCCTTGCAGTGCACAGTGAGCTACCCTGAAAACAGCACTGACAAGGACTCTAGATAGTGAAGGAGGGTGTGACTGCCTCTTGGCAGGACAAGCCTCAGGTTTGCCAGGAGTTCCTTCTCAATTTAGAGGCTCTGTAAACCCTCTGTGTGGCAAGAACACCCAGGAGAGAGGAACCTTTAAGAAAGTGAAGAATGTGAACTATTCTCCACAGGCTGAGTCTCACTACCCCGTTTTTCTGAACAGCAGGAGTTAGCCATACAAAGCCAAGTTGTCTATTTTTCCTTAAAATAGAACCAATTTCTTGTGACTAGATGTGGAAGGCAAAGTTCAGAAAGGAACACTTTTCCTCTGTGCTCATCAGCGCCCAAGCTGAGAATGGATGTATTTCAGGAGTCAGCAAGCTGTCAAAACAGAGGAGAGGGGAAAACACCAGTGCTGTCCCAAAAGTGCCTCATCTGTGGAGTGCAAGGGGAAAGAGAAGATTGCGTAAGGGCCAGGGAGCCCGGACACTCACTGGCCGTTCTGGTGTTCTACTAAAAACCCTTTAATGCTACCTCTTCTCTAACAGAACTAAAGCAAAGCCAAGGGCTTCCAACTAATTCATAGCTAACAGTCAACCTTATCAAGAGTCAAGGTACTGAGTATCCACACACTCAGAGGAAGATGGACATCTACAGGAATAAAAGAATAAGACATGCCTTTCTGCTTCCTGAATTTTCCGCTTTGGAAACAGAAGAAAAAAGAAAAAAACAGATAAACAAAAAACCACCTAACTGTAAGCCCATGGCTAGACAGACCTCAGCTAAAAGCCCACCACTTCTATGTAACTAAAACTTCTTTTACTCTCAGTTTCCCTCTATTGCAGATAAGGATATGGCATGGGCATTGTTAAATTACTGAAATTATCTACGTAAACACCTAGCACAGTCCAAGGTAGACTATAGGGGTGACAATCATGGTGCTCTGCAGGTGAAACACTCACCAACAGTCATGTAGGCAAAGCCAAGCTCACCTGTATGCCTCACATTATGATCTATGAATCATTACAAGTCTGCTCTGACAATACACATGAAGGGCCAGAGAGTATGTGGTTGGCTATAGACTCTCCACTCACTGTGTATATTAGAGTCTGTAGATGGCTATGGACTGCACCACTCACTCACTGTGTATGTGACAGTATGTGGATGGCTGTGGACTGTACCACTCACTGTGATGTAGGATAAGAGTTTACCTTGTTAGCACTTCTTCCTTTGATTTTCAATATGGACTTAACCTACTTTTCAGACTGTTTAGGCTATCTAATGAGAAAATATGCTATTAACTTCTAAGTACAAGTAAGTGCTCTATTAGTGGTACACTGCTTCTGTCACTATTACTATTAGTGATACACCAAAGTATAAGCGTCATCCTTCATACTAAGAAACTTAGCCACAAAAATCTGGAGGAGACTCTTGTGGCCAGGCAGTGGGTTTTCCCAAACCACACTTTAAGAACCACTGGAAGACCACCATGATGCAGAGGTTTGTGTCCAACAGTGTTTCCCCAATGGCTCCATTTCCCATCACATCTGCCGCCTCTGCTAGTTCTATTATTTCAGTCTGAGGAAATGGTTATGGTAACTGCTGTCCTACTGTCAATTATAAAGGTAGTCATGGTGACTAAATAAAATAATCCCCATCACCAAACCTCAATCAGATAAAGGTTCTCCAGAGTCCCTGTTTATTGACAACTGGCTTTAAACAGCACCTCCTCAAAAGGAATGTCTACTTGGGATCACTCAAGAAAAGTCAGAGAGTTTCTATCTACAGCTCCCCCCTGCCAAAGAGCAGAACAGGATTTCCAAGACGTCTGGTGCACCTACCTAGAGCAGTCCCTTCCCTCCTGAAATGCACAAACACTAACCTATGATGCACAAACACTAACCTCTAAGCACTGCAGGGCATTAGTCGAAGTTTTGGACTAATTAATTCCTAAACTTTATCTGGCAATGGTTTAAATTATTAAGTCTACCCTAAAGGTTAGTTTTTAGGTCATTTTAGAGAGCACACATTCTAGACAAGAGTTTCTCTTTTAAATAATGATATCCAGTCACAAGCTAATGCACTGCTAATGGGATGGGTCACATCTGCCTGAGAAGGGGCAGGATGAACTCTACAAAGACACGCTTCTCCATAACTCATATTGACACAGTAACTTTTATGTTCATCACCTGGAGAAGACGATTACTTCACATTTTGGAAACCAGCTGTAACTTTATGGGAGATACAGCATTGTACAACAAAAGCTAAACTTTTCTGCCTAAGAGGAAACAGTAAATAACACATGTGAAAGGGTTAATGAGAAGTACCTGTTCATGCCTTTCCTGATTCAAGGAAAAGGGCTAAGTAATAAAACTGAACTGGAACATGCCAACAGCATCAAACACTGCTAACGTTTCTCAGCAAGTACACAGATCTCTGCTGGTCACTGAAGTTACACTAAACTCCACAGTGGCCCCAGAACATAACCTGCTTTACAAGGCCCACTTCACCACTTCTTAGAATAATAGTCTGAGCTGATTTTATGAAAAACTATGCATGACTTAGAGAGGCGACTGCAAGCATGCTTTCTTCAATGATGGCTCAAAATATAAAAGCCTGTTTACCTAAAACATTGGGCCTTGGATTGTGGAAAATTTATCAAATTAGACTATAGTTTATCTTGGATTAAGGTTTTAATTAACTGGCAGCCTTACAAAAGCATTTCGTGTTTTTGAGAAGTTGCATTTCTATAAAAAGGCATGATCAGCTCTGAAGAAGAGCCACAGATTACATACTATGACATTTATTTCCAAAGCTCAACTTATTTAAAAAACAAAGTACAAGTTTCATGAGTTTAGAACAAAAGGACCTTTAAAACAACATGAAAAGTTGAGAACAAGACCCCAGAGAGTGCAAAACAATGAAGTGAAACGGTTACCTCTATGTCCTGGATAATCTTTGGGTACAATGATCTATAAAATGAATTGGGAGGGCCATCTGTAGGTCTGTTTTTAAACAGGTACTGATCCCTAGCAAGGAAAACAAACAGATGTTACATTTTTGCACATAAAAGAACAGATTTTATTTAAGCATGCTTACAAGGACAGCCCATGTTTCATGTCTTCCCTTTCACTGAATGTTAACAGTTCAAAAGTAGGATTCCTGACAAACTGCAGTTTCCATGGTAGAGACAATTTAGTTCTGGCATGATGCTGGTCTTTTGTTTTTTGAGTACCGTCACACAAATAATTAAGCTTTCAGTCTAGGGCTGTTTTCCCTCCCCCTATAACCCTTATTCGTAAAAATTTGCAAATAAAAAACAGGACATACTGAAACCAACCAGTTGCAAAGTCTATACATACATCTTAATGAGATCCTAAAAAATTACAATACCCATTCTGAAGCTGTGAGCTTTCACCCTGGATTTTACACTTTCACTATCAAATATATTTTATGCTCTTATCCACTACAAAAAATGAAAACTCCATACCAGAGTTAGAATCAAGGAAACTAATGTCCAGTCCTTCCTCGTTTCCTAAAACTTGGCTTTCCTTGTTTTCTCTTCCACATGCTATCCTGTACCCTCATGCATAATAAGTACTAACGAAGCTTAGGAAAAGTAGTATTCCACATTAAACTTCCTCCCATAAAGGAAGCACAGCTCCACTCTCACTCTTCCCAGTCCTGTTCTTCTTGTCTGTATCTGACTGAGCCAGGGCACTGATAATACACAAAGCTATCAAGCTGCACTTAAGCCCACAGACTTTCTTGAAAAACCCTATGGCTGTGTTTCCATTCTTCCCCATGAGCAGTAATAAATAGTGAAATGACATAAAATAACTCAGGCTGGTGGTACAGCTCAGTGGTGAATGCAGCTGCCTACCGTGAATGAGCCCCCAGGTTTAATCCCCAGCAATTACAAAAGCAAATACAGTTATTTGACTCTGCTATTTTCCTTTAATAATTGTTTTATGTGTGGGGGTTTTGCTTGCATGTATGTCTGTGCACCACATGTGTGCCTCTTGACCATGGAGACCAGAAGAGGGCATCAAATCCTCTGGAATTGGAGAACCAGACAGCTGTGAGCTGCCAAGTAGGTGCTGGGAACTGGACCAAGGTCCTCTGAATGAGCATCGAGGGTTACCAACTACGGAGCCTTCTCTCCAGCCGAAACTCTCATATTCTCTTTTCTTATCTTTTTTGTGATGGAATCATTGCTTAAGTTTTGAAAAAGCTGTGTTTAAAGAGATGAATGAATCACCCATGAGAGTTATTGAAAACTTTATAATAACAATGCATACATGTCAGAAGGAGGAATTCTAACAGCTTTGACCAGCCTTGACTAATATTTTCACTCCTTTTCTAAACAGACTGACACATTCACAGAATTGCCTTGAGTAATCAAGCTGACTATACTGTACACCGGGGGAACTTTTTCCAAACAAGCACCCCAATACTCACCACCCTCTTCTTTCTGAGAGGCCCTTCCACAGAGGGTCAGTGCGCACCATCCTCTCAATCAGCTTCTTCCACAGCATCCCTTCTGAGATCACTCGCTGCCATTCTTTACACACCAGCTCTGCTGCACACAGAGACCTGGCATCCAGGTAGGAAAGGATGTTTTCTGCTATGTGATCTAAGCCTTGTTCTACAAAACAGAGAAGCAATGAAAAGAATGGGTAGGGCAGAGAACACAGGCCTGAAGTAAGGAATGAGGAAAGCCTGAGGCAGGTGAAACAACCAAAAGCAGGACATGGAAAAGCTCATAAACAGGTGCAGCTCAAAAGATAACAAAAGTTGGGGGAGGAGGGGGGTGACCCAGGTGCGGCTGACAGCAGCTGCTCTTGGTGTAAAAGCTACCCTGGCCAGTTCTGTCTTTCTCGGAATTTTGAGACTTTTTCCCCCCTTCCCCATTTTCCTGCTAATCCCTCACATGCCAATGATTCTCCAAAGTTACAGCTGAGGAACAAGGACAGATCTCAGGCTGTGCTATGTAGTGAAGCAAAGATAAGAACTAAAGACTTCTTGCTTCAAAACCTGTGCTTGTTGCTTATCTTCACTGTCTTTTGCAATAAACCACACTCCTCCATGAATCCTTGATAGCTACAGGGGCCAAAAGGTGAGACTGGACCATTCTTTAATTTGAAAAATTAAAAGTGTTGGTGTCAATCTTGCCATCTCCCTCTGATGGAGATCTTTCTGTTCTGAACAGAAGGGTAAGAACCCCCAGAAGCAACAGGTATTTGTTTCTCACTTTAGAACTTTGGACTGAGTTAAACAACCCACAGAAAGGTCAGCCATGAGAGCCCGTTGAGTCTGTTGACCTGAGGAACCCACAGTAGAAGGAGATAACCAACTCCCAAAAGTTGTCCTCTGCCACACAGGAGTGCTGTGGTATGTGTACACGTACGTTTGTATACACACACACACACACACACACACATACACACACACACACACACACACACACACACACACACACACACCAGAAATTTAAGATAAACTCACACAACACAAGGATCCTTGCAAAGAAATCCATGCAAGAGTCAGCTCTGTCTGAACTTTATCACGGAGATCACCATGCATAGCACTGTTACCACCTGTTATATATCTTCTTTTAGTTCTAGGTGTGTCCCTGTAGCTACAGGAAGCACAATTCATCCCCAAGCCTGCAACATTCGAATTTCATGTCCTAAGATCACTGTGTACCATGTGTATACTGTGCTATTCACAAACCAAACCCTGAAACATCCTTGTGCCTTGGTTTTGCAGTAAGTGCTGGCAGCCGCCCTTAGCACAATATCTGAAAGCAGACTGATGAAAAGATTTCAGAGCAAGACAGCATTCCCTGAGGGTGATGTTCTCTTTTTCAAGCTCAGCAGCACTAAGCTTAGTGTTAACAGCCAGGGACAGGTGGAACACTGGCCTTTCATTGCCTCAGTTCCCTTATCTGCATAGAGTATGGGCATAGTTTAGATGGAGGAAGGATGGAGAAGGGTTACTATACAAACTGAGGTTGCTTGCATGTCTCTGAATGGCATGGCTACACTGCCAATGACAAGTTTTCAGGCCCTTCATATAATAATTCTATCCTGGACTAGATCTAAGCCCCAAGCTCCACCCCCTGATAATGAAGGCTACATGGCACCACTGCTATCCTGTATGCCGAAATTACCTTAGAGTCACATAATCAAAGACTGACCTCCTTCCCCTAATGGCCATATCACAGAAGATTCCTGCACGTTCAAATCTTACCCCCTTCTCCCCAGTTGCTATTAAAACAATTACCCTTATTTCTGTATTTGACCACTGGTGGGATGGGGCCAGCAACACTTCATGCTTATCCTCGCCATAATTAACCATCAAAAGTTCCATGTAAACCAGCTACTTCAGTCTCTAGAATTTTGGTTTCTAGAATCCAGAAATCGGATTATTCCTCAGTAAACCAGCATAATAAGCAAACAGATTGTCTTTACCCCCAACTGATAACAAACATATGAAATGGGTCAGAACCAAGGACAGCACCCAAGACAGTGGCTATTACTGATGAATTCGGTAATAATACTCAAGGGTCCTAACACTCAGCCACCAGTTCTCTAAGTTATCAAAATATGCCCAGTCTAAATCTGTTCAATTCAGTCCTCGGGGACATCTGGAGAAGTTCTCATGAAGACACTGCCATCTTTAGATTATTCTTCTGGTCTTTATCTGGTAAGAGCAGGCAGAAAAGGAACCAGTCGAATCTGACTACTTGCTCACACTCTTGATGGTACTTACTAGGTTTGCAACCTTTCATGTGCAGGTTGGCACCAGTTGCTTTGGGTTCCTTCTTACCATATACAACCCATTCTCAGTGGAGAAAAACGACAAAACACACATACACAAATTAACTGTTAGTTCTAAACCCCATATCCAAGAGATCTTATATCCTACATTCACCCTTTGAGGTTTACACATCCTACCTAATCTTTTCAGATGCCAACAGGCGAAATCTTACAACACTTCCCCACTCTTAAAACCTGGAGATCTGTTCCACATCCCACATCTCCTCTGGGCACCATCAGGCAAGACTATGAGCCCAACTGCACCAATGCACTCACTCCCCAGTTCTGATCATCAGTCCCAAACTCCATCACTGTCCCATAAACTTGCTTGCAGGATTTCTAAATAAATTCATGTCTTGCTTGGTCACAATTTTATCTTTCCTTTATTGCTTAAGGGCATTATTCTCAGGGACAGAAAAGAACTAAGTTAAACAAGAGTAAAAACAGACCTTTTTCTATTTACCATTATGCCATGGACTTCAAGCACAGTACCCCTTTCATTTCTTGTAACTTCCCCCAAGATGGCTGGATGCTCTGTCTTCAATCTCCCCTCCCCCTCTTTCTCCCTCCCCGCTCTCTCTCCTGATGTGGAACTCAGTGTTCTAGATACCATTCTCCAAAGATCAAACACCTTGGGTAAACCATGTGTGCTCACATGTCCCTCTCCTATTATCTTCTATGTGTATGTAGTCACAGGCACACAGGCACAGTGATTTAAATTCTAGAATTTCTCGGCTGTCATAAACTGAATCTATATCCCACTATACTCACATTAAAATCATGCTTAATCACATTTCTCTAACCATAAAGTAACACACTTAGCTCTTCTTTGGACTTAGCTCTTCTGGGGCTCGCTGGACTTCCTCCTCTAACTCCTACACAGGGTATCAACAGTTCACTTTACATGGCTCCCATGAATTTCACATCACTAAATAGATCCTACTAATTGGTTATATACACATGCCCTAACCAATTCCCCTTTCGAATCCTCTGTTCTTGGAGAGATGAAACAAATAGCAAGGCAAGAATGCATTAGAAAGAAATCTGTCTTTCCAGGTCTCAAGGGCACGGTTCCCATCAGGAGAACAGAACTTCCAGGTCACTAACAAACCAGAGCCTGCAACCATGAGATGCTAAAGCCATGTGTTGGATTGGAATCAATTAGGGTCACTGACTTTCAAAAACACAGTAACAAAAACAGATCCCTAGGACTTGTACTGAATCAACCTCTAGAGAAGGCAGTCTGGGGATCCATTCTCTTGGAAGTGCCACTGATTCTGACAATTTGGAGACTATTGGTTTATAGCAAGGGCACCCATGTAATCTTGGATCTTTTCTCCTCACTGATTCCTCACAGCTAAGCTACCAGTAAGTTTTTGCATAAGCAAATCCCTTACATATTTCCTCTTTAAAATGCTATCAGCTCATTTAAACAATGTCCTGGTGACACCTAAGGTTAGGCTCCTTTCCTTTGGTGACTACTTTAAATTCCCATCATCCTTGCAGGAGGCAGCTTGCTTTAGTCTTATGGAAAACGCAACCGCTGTTAAAGCAAATAACTCAGTGAATGGCCATAAGCAAATCTATTGTCCTTTTTGGAGATCATCAGTCCATAAAACAGGAACAATCTTAAGTGCTGAAAGGAGTTAGCTCATATAATCTGCAAAGTAACGCCCCAAGATAATCACTCTGAATACCCACATTTTATAGGGAAGGAATCTCAAGTCCACTGGGAAGGTTAATAACATAAGAGTCATAAAGCACCAAACATGTAACAGATACTCAATAAATGTTCTCAGTTGCCCCCCCCCATCTCAAAGAGGCTATCACAGTCTTTGTCTGCAAAGAAAACACAGCTGCAGCTTCCATTCTATTAGTATGAGTATATACTTCCATTCTATAAGTATATCCCCAAAATGTTTTGAGAGAAATGGGAATCAAATGCTCTATTTGGGCACCTAGATCCACTGAAGAGAAGATTCTTCGTAGTTACACTGAAGAGCCATACAAATCTTGCAACTTTCTAGTTTCAAGCCGACTAAGGAAAAGGAGGCCTCCGAACAAACACAAGGCAATCTTTTAGCTGGGGCTGAATGAAATGCTTCTTCGGTTATTGAACTAAGTACTTTCCTAAAAAAGTGTGTCTGGCTCTTATTACTCTATCATGCTGAGTGAGCTCCTCCTACAACATGAAGACCCAGCATGGCCTCAGAATGCAGCCTGATACTGCATGCACAATCCTGGAAGTGCTGCTGCTAATGCTAATTAAAG
This sequence comes from Cricetulus griseus, assembly GCF_003668045.3. Taxonomy (NCBI): domain Eukaryota; kingdom Metazoa; phylum Chordata; class Mammalia; order Rodentia; family Cricetidae; genus Cricetulus; species Cricetulus griseus. Next base: position 47,903,808 of record NC_048600.1, on the reverse strand, counting down.
GCACCATGGGAGAATCTGGGTGTTTGACAACAAATTCCAAGAAGGAAAAGGTACTGATTTCAAATTCAAAGTGTAAAAACCACCATATTAAAATGAACTTCCAATGTGTGATGTCAGTTCAAAACCCTTGATGAGGGCCAGTTTCACACAGATGCTTAGATCATACAAAAATATCCATTACTTTAGAAACCTCAAAGAACAGCTAGCTGGGGGGGGGGGGGACTTCCTTTCTTCCCTGCCTCTGCTGCGCCTTGCTTCTTCGATAGTCATAGCTCTGGTTATAAAATCTGAAGTCAGAAACCCTTTAAAACAAGACAACAACCTACAACCACTGTGTTCAAGTCTTTCCTGGGAACAGGTGGCTTAAGGGCTATAAAGGAAGAGAAAAGAAACATGGGTCACAAACCCAAGGCTTCCGATGACACTATCCAGAAAAGCCAAATGACAGTGGAAACACCTACATGGCAGCATCCACCAGGTGCCAAGCATATGACACACACACTGCCTTAATCCTCACCCCACACAGATGAAGATGAGGCTATTATGTGCAGAGTCTGAGTCTGAAGCCTAGGGGGATCTAACTCCAACACTCACACTGGATCTCCACTCTGTGAAGCTGGGTCTTTGGCCCTGCATGCAACCCCAAGTCTTAGCTCATTCCTGCCTTTCTCTTGTAACTTTTGATCTAGTCTATCACATTTACAGTCTATAATGGCTGTCTTGGGGGCTAGACAAATGAATAAACCATAGTCAGGAAGCTAAGTGTTTCAACATTTTTAATTGCACAGATACCTCAGAAAACTGATCAGCAAGACTTATCATCCCCTTTGAAGTACAATCTGCCTCTATTTTAAATGGTATAAATTTCCCCTTTAACAACAGTTCTTACAAACCACAAACTTAGCCTGCAGAAATTGACATTGCAGACTAAACATTTACCATGATTTTTAGAAAAGCGTATCATAATTATCACTTTTTCCACTGAACCAAAAGAAGCCAAAAACCACAAACATTTTCCATTTTTTCCTATACTGACAGGTACAATGTTCACAGTAAGCAATTAAAAAAAAAAACCAAACTATAGACAATATTTTAGAACTAATGTTTTTCACATTCAAACGTTTAAAGTGGTTGTCAATCTTAACAGTAAAAATTCAAACTCAAGGTACTTACTGAAAAGACTGGACACTGAACTAGTAGAATGATTAAAGGGGTTCTGCATCTTATTAAACCTACCTAAGTGCATAGACCTGTCTTTCCTATAATGCTCTACAGCACAGGTCTGGGATAAGAACTAATGCCAGGTTTAATCCAAGTCTACTAGCCACAAACACAATCAACTGGGCCAGCTTGTCCTCAGCTATTAGATTCTCATGTATGAAATACACTGACATATGTATATGTGTTCAGATAAAATCCTGTTAAAACAAATAGCATTTTAACAGAAATATTTCCATGTCCCAGCAAACAGTCCATTCATTTCATATAACATTCAATACCACAAAATTCCACTGTAACAGAGATATGGACAATGCCTTAAAATTTGCTGTAATGAAAACTGAATTGTATGCAATTATACTAACCATATTTATATACATAACACATGTTCATCTGTTCTGCCTCTTCTCCAAGGCTGTGCACTCCCCAGAAGGAGCTGCTTGAAGGTATCAGGGGAACTTCAACAGTGCCACCTTGTGGCTATTCTGTAAACATATGGGGCAATCACACACATCTAAACCACTTGGAAAGCAAAAAGAAAAAAATAAAACTAAAACAGAAAACAAACAATAAAAAGAATTCCTTAAGAGAACAAAGGCTTGGCCTCATTAGTTAGCAGTCACTGATGAGGAGCAATACAATCATCAAATTGAAAAAAACGTCCCTGAACTTTCCTCATTGAGCAGCTCAATGACCAAGACTCTGGAGTTTTGGTGATAAAAATGCTGTACTATGTACAGAGAAGGTACACACAAGAATCCATTCACCTATACCGTTCTCTCTCACATAGTGAAAGGCCCTTCCTCTCATTCTCCATAATTAAAAGTGAATTTTATTGAGTTATTGTCCTGGTTGGGTTTTGTTTTGTTTTTGTTTTGGACAGCCTGGCAGGGGCTAGAGTTATATAAGAAAGCAAACAGTGTGCCAGAGGAGCAAGCCAGCTAGCAAGATTCCTTCATGGTCTCCCCTTCAGTTCCTTCCCTGGCTTTTCTCAATGGAGGACTTTAAGCTGAAATCAACCCTTTCCTTTCCAAGTCGCTCTTGATCATGGTGCTTGATCACAGCAATTAGCTAACTAAGACAATTATGATCCATTTATTTAATACTCAGGGCTAAGTTAAGAATTTGTACTAACTTTGAACCAATGCCTGCCCACCATCATTTTACAAAAGCACATGTCAAACAAGCCATGTGACCAAAAGGCATTTCACCCAAGTTTTCTGATTCTTGTCATTCTAATTTGCCTAATGAGAAATTGAACTAAGCAACTAAGTGATACAATTCTGAATGGAAAAGGTTCCTATTTGCGTTTCTAGAGACACTAACAGAAAACAACTGATGGAAGACAGGACAGCCTTCTGGCATCATAAGAACAACAGAATCAAGCCTTTCTCAGCTTAACTTTCAAAAATTCTTTACACACCTAGTGTAGAAAATAAACACACAAACTCTGGAAGAGCACAAAGAAATCAGAAGCTTCTCTGTCATTTTGTAGCCTAAGTTCCAGGCCTAGAACCCCAGCTCAAATCCTGTGTGCCATGAGAGCACTGACAGCTGAAGTCTGCTGCCCCTGCGGCAGGTTGGTGCCCCCATCTTGGGAGTTCCAAGGCCTGCACTGACATAGTGGCAATAAGCACACTATACTGTGTCACAGGAGAGCCAGCATTCCCTGTAGGAGTCTGAGCTCTACATCTTACCTAGTCAAAATAAGAAAGAAAAAGTTGTCAAAATCCAAAGCAGAATGAAATTACCTTAAGCCAGAGTGGTGGGTACAGATTTACGTATTGCCCAGACCCATGAGATGTTATCCAACAGCAAATCCCAATGTCTAATATGGATTTGGGAATGACAATGTATCAGTAAGTTCACCCATGAACACAAATGCAGCAGGCACTAACTACAGTGCAGGCGGTGTGCCTGTGGGCACAGGCAGGAGCACAAGAGTTCTGTACTTTTCACTGGATTTTGTTCAGAACTAAAAATGTTATAAATACAAAGCTAAAAAAACAATCGAAAAATGTACCCCTGACTGTACATACATGAGTGAGGGGTTGTGGGGTAGCAATGAGGAATGAATGGATAGAGAAGCAAGTTTCAAGAAATGCAACAGAGCTAGAGTGGTTAAGAGCACTTGCTTCTCTTTAATAAGAGGACTCAGGTTCCATTCCCAGCACCCACACGGTGGTTCACAACCACCTCTAACTCCAATTCCAGGGTACCCAACATTCTGCTGACCTCCATGGGCACAAGACGCACACATGGTTAACAGATATACACTCATACACATAAAATAAATCTAAATTAAAACAAAAAAAACAAAACAAAACAAAACAAAAAGCTGAGAGAAATGAAAAAGAAACCGGCAATGGTGGCACATGCCTTTAATCCCAGCACTTGGAAGGAAAAAACAGGTAGATCTCTGAGTTCGAAGCCATCCATGTCTACAGAGCAAGTGCCAGGACAGGCTCCAAAGGTACAGAGAAACCCTGTCTTGAAAAACCAAAAGGGAAAGAAAGAAAAGAAAAAGAAACATAACAAAAATACACTACCATTTTCTCAGTGTTTTGGCCACTTCCTAAGTTAACCCTCCAGATACAAGTGAACAGCCTCAACTCTGTGAGGCTTGCCAAGACACAAACTTAAGGAAAAGCAGATGGATGTGTGCACATGCACGTGTGTGTGTCTTTTCTGTGCCTCTCCCTAGCTCACCTTGAAATAATCCTCCCATCTTAGTCTATTGGGTGTTAGGAAATCCGGCATGAGCTATCATGCCCAGCACCATTTTTAAAAATTACATGTAAAGTACAAAATGTAAACAATCAAAAGAAAGGTGTATCTAAGAACAAAAGGCAAGTAAAAGAAGCAACAGCACTAACTAATATGCCACATGGTCAATCAGAGGAATAGCCTTCATTTCTTAGAAATAAATACACCTACTGGATCCTAATATATGGCACTTAAGGAAGGATTCAAAACTAACTACAAATACAATGACTGCCCCCAGAAATGAGGGCTCACAGTACAGTCAATCACCATTCACTTCATGAACACACACTCAGCTCTCCGCTCAGCTCTCCCAGGCTTGAGGACTGGGCATCTGGCACTGGCTAGCAACTGTCAGGACAAGCATGATTACCTGGTAAGGCGGTGATAAAGTCCCGCTGCAACATGGGCTTCAGGTAAGAGTTAATATGTCCATGCTGATAATGACACATTCGTGAGATAAGGTGCTCCACAAATTCCACCTGATCTGATTCAGACCACTGGTCAAAGTACTTAATGCACAAGTCCTTTTCTTTCTGGTAGTTCCCCTCTGATGGCCTCTTTCTGGAGACAATCACAGATGATGTTCCGTTACTTATCTGTTTTGGAAAAACAAAAGCAATAATTAGCTAGAAAGGCATTTAATCTATTTCATTAGAAATACCCTTTGTCCTATGGACTTAACCTTAAAATGCCAGTTTTAACTTAAACCAAATTCATTTCTTTGTTCATTCATTCATTACACAATTAAAAATGTATTCAGGCCCTATGTATATCCTCAAATTAATGACCATAGCCATTAAAGTTGCAGCTGTTACCAAAGCTGACTGGTGTCTGGGCTCACCATTCCCCAATGCTTACTACAACACCATCCCATCATTAGGTAACTCATTTTGGAGATGGCCATCTTACAGTAACTAACTGCCCAACTTGGCAAGCTGGCATCTGGTTGGCTCGTAGTAGTCTGTCTCACTTCCTAAATTAAAAGCTAATGTCTTTCTTATATTCAAGATATGTTCCAAGACCTCAGCTAGATGTCTAGACCCATGGATTATACTAAATGCTACATGTTTCTGCCTATACATAAATACATACTTATGATAAAGTTGAGCTTATAAATTATGCATAGTAAGAAATTAACAATGATAGAATACTTAAAACAATATAATATAATATTATGTGAATATGCACATATATTCTCCCCACCACATTTCCAAAATTTTTCATTTAACATTTTTAGACTGTAGCTAACCACAGGCACTGAGTATAATTGGAGCAGGGATGGCTACTGTACACCAATACTAATGGTTCTCCCCCCTGTGCAAGTGTTAGAGTATCTGGATGCCTATTAACACAGACTCTAATTCTGTCTGTCTGGAAGAGAGCCTGAGAGTCTGTATTTCTAACAAGTTCCCAAGTATTTCGGAATCCACTAGACCACAATGCATTTGAGAAACACATTGAGAACCCCAGTCTAGCTCAATATAAGAAGGGCCTGAAAGTCAGTCAATCTGTAATGCTCCATTTTCTCCTAATAGTTGATCCCCTCCATATTAGCTCCCATGTTTAATAAATGTTGGCCAAACAGTTTAGACTTCATCCCTTCCTTTGTCCTACTTTTCAGAAAATAGTCCAAAGTTAACTCCTGTATACCTGGAAAAGTAGTCATCCTGGACAGTTTCTATATGATCAATGCACTCCTTACAGCAATGCCTTTCTCATCATCATCATCTAATCCGATAGCCAATGAGATAGCTCAGCCTGAGTTTGGTCTCAGGAAGCCACACAGTAGAAAGAGATCATTGATGCCACAGAGTTGTCCTGTAGCTTCCATACTTGTACTATAAAATGTGTGTCTGTTAATTAATTAATTTAAAGCTTTTAATTGAAACCAAAGGTAAAGTCCGGGGGAGGGTTCAATTCTAGCACGACTCCCCTAGAAAAGGGAAAAAGAAAAAAGCTATATGGATGACAGTATCCAACAATCTAGAGGCTGGGGAGACAGCTCAGCAGGTAAAAGCACTTGCTGCGCAAGCATGAGGCCCTGAGTTCAAAACCCCAGACCTCATTAAAAATCCAGGCATGGTTACACATGCCAGTAACACTAGCATGAAGGCATGTAAACAGGCTGATGACAAGAGTGCAACGACTGGCCAGAAGAGCTGGAAATGCAAGCTTCCAGTTCAGAAAGAGACTCAAGGTAGTAAGGCTGAGAACAAAAGATACTCTTCTGTCCAGACTCATCTGCATACTCACATATATGCAACCATACACACCCTGCCACACCACCATAACAATACAGTCTATATTGCTAGACTCAAAGCCACAAACCTACTAATGCTGGGAAGCACAACACCTTCTATTTAAAAGTAGTATCACACTAGTGTTTTGTTTGGTTTTTCGAGACAGGGTTTCTCTGTGTAGACCTGTATGTCCTGGAACTCACTCTGGAGAACAGGCTGGCCTCGAATTCACAGAGATCCTCCTGCCTCTGCCTCCTGCGTGTGCCATTACCTGACCATAAGTGTTTTTGTTATATACTCGCCAGGCCATTTGTTCAATGCCCCTCTGATAGCCTAATTGGAGACACTAACAGCAAGTAAAGACTTTTCAGACCTGAAGAGATGAATTGCAAATGTCCATTAATTCCATTTCAACTTGTTTCCAAAGTCTTCTGTGGAATGAAGATGTTTTTGTTGTTGTTTTGTTGTGGGGTTTTTTTTGTTTGTTTGTTTTTGTTTTTCCAGACAGGATTTCTCTGTGTAGCTTTGTAGACCCGACTGGCCTTGAACTCATAGAGATCCACCTGCCTCTACCTCCCAAATGCTGGGATTAAAGGCAAGGGCCACCACTGCCCAGCCAGAATGAAGAGTTTTTATTAATGGTATGTTCCCTAATTAAACTAGACTAAACCCATCAAAGAAAGAAGAGAATCTCTAAATGTTCAATGGAAATTTCTGGCCTTCCTTGACAAAAAGCTTTTCAGTATCGTATCTCAACTAAGTCTTTATGTCTACATTTAGAGGCAAGGTCAGAAAGCATTTACCGTCTACTTAATTTACTTTAACCAATCATGTTCAACTCTCTGGTCCACCCCCAATTCCTAGAGCAAGGGATAATTCAATTGGCACCTGTTACCACCAGAGGGCAGCATTGAACAGGCATTTAAATATTTTGCTTTTTCAAAGACATTCCCATCTAACCAACTCAACAGAACTTGAAGCAAAGTAAAACTTCTTTGCTGTGATAAATATCAACAGGCATAAAAGGAAATGTCTATGTTATTTTAGGCATAACAATATCCTAACATTATAAGAGAAAAAAATAGAAGTGACTACCTAATTGCAAACAACTGGTATTGCAAATTACAACACACAAAACAAGGGCTACAGTGTGGCCACTACAGCCAGCATTAAGAAAGGCAGCTTCTGACAGGATGGTAAGCAGATGCAGCATGTTACAGTGCCAGGGGCACCATCATGCGTGGAAAGGGGAGCACACCGAGACAAAATAAGCCTGCTCGTAGAACACCAACGGTGAAGTAGTCCTACAGACTTCATGTACTCTCTCCTCCTTTACTCAACATCTGGATGACAATTTTCCAGAACATCTGCTTTCCCAACAGGTTAAACAGAATTATGGCAGAGGGCTGCATCTGCATCTGTGTTGCTTCACAACTCACACAGTATTTTCGCATCTACTTTCTCGTTTGGTAGGTTAAAGGATTGTTGTTTCATTCACCATCAAGTTTCCCACCAAGTAACTGACTAGGAGGTGGACAGATGAAGAAAACTGGACGCTAAAGAGTTGAGAGCCATTGAAAACTGAAAGGTCAACAGTGAAGAGAACTATAGCCGTGCAGACGTGGGAGGGGGGGGTCACTCGTGGTCCTTTTACATATGAAGGATGCTATGAAAGGCAAACAGGCACATGCACATTTAGGAGCACCTTTTCCAGCTTCTACTTCCAGCTCCCTGGGTGGGCCCAGACAAACCCTGCTTACGTTACCTTTTTTCACTTCACTTCATTTTAAATTTGTGTGTATATTACCCTAGCTAACTAACTTACCTTGGGAGTATCCTACTCAAATGAGTCCAGCTAACTTTTTTTTTTTTTTGCTTTGATCTATATATGTTGTGCCTTTATTCATATCCTCACAAAGGAGAAGATGATCACCCAAATAAAATAATAAAAACACTAAACTATGAAGGTCTGCATGTTCCACAAATCCCCACCACAAATCCTGGGAGGTTGGGAGGAAAAGGAAGAGACATGAAATCAAATCAAATTAAATCAAATCAAATAGGAAAGTACCCATAGGAACGTGGGGGGGGGTTGCAAACAGAGAAAAATAGCCTTTGTGAACACCGAACAGGATCAGCATAAGGTTTGCCCTTGGCTCTAAGCTAAAAAGCTCTAAGTTTCCTGGAGGATTTCCATATGGTCTATCATGGGCCACAAAGTCAGTATTTTAGGATACTGACCTTTTGGAATCTTTTCAAAAACTCCAAAGTTATTTACTACTAATAAGAACACTTCCTTGAGGAAATGATAGGCAAGTAGGGTGTCTTCTGGATCTAGCAACCCTGCTCAAAGCAGAGGCTGGGCCCTGGTCTCAGTGAGGACACTATCAAGGGCAGAGCTTATCTACAATAATCTGCTAGCTTATAGTGCCTACCTGCCAAAGAGCACTTTTCTTTGGGGACTCATCTTCATTTTGATCTTCCATAACTGAAGTGTTCTGAAGGGGGAAAAACAGGTTATTTGAATTATGCCAAGTTCTGCAAAACCTAAATGACAAGACATAAACTTTGAGATCTCAAACTAGAGTAGATGGATGCAAACTCAAGAACCCTGCTTTATGGCTAACATATGCCATTCTGGGTCAGGAAGCTATATTCAGCTTTCATAAACCAACAGTAAGCATACAGTCTTCACTCATGGAGGCTGGGCATGACTGGAAACCAGCTAACTTGTGTGGTGGGGTTGGAGTACACCAACAGCATTATTATTCTATGTCAGAAAACTCGGTGACTATTAAGTTCCTAGCGGTTGCACACAATGTCTCCTAGAACACTATTGTCGGGAATGCATCCCATCCACCAACAATTAAGAGTGACAAGGCCTTCCAGTGCCCCACCTCCTCTCTCCTCTCCCGCCATAGCTCTGTTTTGGGAAATGGCCTTGCCATCCTCCCCTCCCCCAACAAGCATGGAGGGGTGCCCCAATGTTCTCCCTCAACAGGAGGATGCCGTTAGTCACTAACAATCTGGCTTGTCTTTTTTTTTTTTTTTTTGCCATTTTTGTATTTGCTACACAAAGAAGCACTGTGTAACTATCCCCTCTGGTGACCCAGTGACTCAACAGATGCCCATTAACTGGAGATTATACATGATTGGGTTTTCCCTTTTGAAGCTCCTACCTAACAGCTAAATGGAGCCCTAATGAGAGGAGGAAGTGGGAGGGCTGTGCTCTAAAAAGAGTGAAAGCTCACCAGTAGCCAGGGGCTAGCTCTCTAAGGTTCCTTCCCAAACCTAGAACAATTAAGAGTGGAGCACAAAACAACTCCAGCATCGGTCCCGCAGTGTTTTCCAAGAGGTTCATTACAGATCTATAAAGTTGTCAACACTATGGGATCTGTTTACATCTTCTAGGGTAAGCTTCTTTCTCAAACCCTCCTCGTTTTTCCTCTATCTTTTAAGTCCTGAAATATTCAGGCCCCACCCAGAGTACTTCCCAAAAGACCAATGGGAAATCCCCCAACAGTCAACTGGAGTCACCACTGGACATGAGTCACTGCTGTCTACCTCAGTGGCACACAGTAAGGAGAGCCAAGCAAGAAGCTAGAATGTTGACTTGGTCACTCAGTCTGGGACCTTGGGAAAGGGAAGTCACTCATCAAACAGAGCCACGGGGTGTGATGAGACCAGGAGTGCTGTGCCTGGTGCTAAAATCTCTGGTCAGAGATGTTCTCTTTCCCTGCATTGAGGACTCTGCTTTCCCTAGGTTATCTTCATACTTGTTTACAACTTCAGTTACCTGGGCACAGTAGAATGGCTCTAGAGGGAAAATCTTTCTCAATAAAATCTAAAAGTCCCAGAATGTCAAAGCCAATGGTGGTTCGGGTGAAATGAGCTAGGGAGGGAAAGGGGCAGGTGTTCAAAACCAGTGGCAGCAGTGGACAATCCTGAAGCACAAGAGGGAGAAGCAAACAAATGCTATGCTTTAAGAAGGTCTCCCTATGTCACTACCTGGAACGGCTTAGAGAGTAACAAAACCAACAGTTTTCCTTAGATAAATAGAAAAAATGACAATGTGATTCAGTACCTCATCCCTGAGTGTGATGTTACACAGTGATCTGTCATATCAACAGCAGCCAAGAATGGCAAGGAGATGAGGGCTGTGCTGCACACCTTTAATCCCAGCACTCGGGAGACAGGGGGATCTCTCCTAATTCAAGGCCTGTGTTACATTTTAAGCTTAAACTTTCTGGAATTCAGTGTCTTGGTTACTGAGTACAGCAGTTACGAAGTGTAGTTCTGACCTATCTTTTTGAATTGGCACCCATGGGCCCATAGAGTGTGGCACTATTAGGAGGTGTGACCTTGGAGGAAGAAGTGTGTCCCGGGGGAAGATGGGTTTGGGTTTCAAAAGCTCAAGCCAGGCCTAGTGTCTCCTGCTGCCTGAGGATGTGGAACTCTCTCAGCTCCTTCTCCAAAATCATGTCTGCCTGTATGCCACCATGAATGATAATAATGAACTAAATCTCCAAACCTTAAGTCAGCCCCAATTAAATGTTCTCCTTTTTAAGAGTTGCTGTGGTTGGGGCTGGAGAGATGGCTCAGAGGTTAAGAGCATGGGCTGCTCTTCCAGAGGTCCTGAGTTCAATTCCCAGCAACCACATGATGGCTCACAACCATCGTTATGAGATCTGGTGCCCTCTTCTGGCATGCAGATATACATGGAAGCAGAATGTTGTATACATAATAAATAAATAAAATCTTAAAAAAAAAAGAGTTGCTGTGGTCATGGTGTCTCTTCACAGCAATAGAAATCCAACTAAGACACACCATGATGTTTTTCTTCACTCAAGGAAAAAGCAAAAACCATCAGGAGTCCTGCAGACTACACCAGTAACAGCCATCATTTCAGTGAGAAGTTTTCATTCATCTGTTTAAAATAGCATTATTTAAAATAGCTGAGAGGGAGACAGCTCTTGTGAAGAAATGTCAAGTATTATCTTCAGGCTGGAATACAGACACTAACCAATTACAAATCAGTGAAACCATCTGAGGGCCAGACTAGTTCCCCTCTAACATATTTTCTTAGCTTCTCTTATAGATACTTGAGAAAAACTACAGAGGACAGCCCTCAAGCTACACTGATGTGGCTGGTTTTCATGACTACAGCTCAAAATTGGGCCCTCATTTGCTAGGAAGTACCTGACCCCCGGACCCAGTGAATCATTTCTACATGGTATTTAACCCTACAGGGTATGAGAGATGACAAGTGGAAAAGGACCTGGATCCTGGGTTTGAGAAAGGCTGTCTATGCACATGAGGTACCACACATTCCAGACTACCATACATTCTGTAAGACCAGCTCGGGTTACCACTCCTTCCTCGAGCTAGTTGTACATGAACAGTAAGTAGTACTATGTGCTAATGATAGCCCAGCATATGGACTGGACTATGGGACAGTCTGAGTCCTCCCACTTCAATAAACAGCTCTAGCACAAAGGAAAGGGGCACTCTGAGGATCACAAGCAGAAGCCACTTCTCCATTCCCTTTCTCAATCTGCTAAATTGGGTTGTGGGGTAAGTGATGGCAACAATGGAAACTTCTCTTAGAGAGCGGCTTGTGTGTGCAAAACACACACACACACACACACACACACACACACACACACACACACACACACACACACACACACACACACACACACACACACACACACACCTGAGTTTTACTTCTTAAAGGCAACAGGCAAACACCCACAGACTCTAGGGTTCAGGTGCAGCCAAGGTTAGTTATGCACATCCAAATTCTCAGGTGAAACCAGGGGGTCAGCCAATCTGAAAGGCTGAACATCCATCCACCTGACTCCCTCACTTCTACCTGCTTGTAATCACTTCCAATCTTATGCACCTATCTGCCAGGAGCACAACATTGCAAAGAAGTAAACATTTCAACCCTCCTATTCTGAACCCATCACCAAAAACTACCATTCAGGAAGCAGCAGCTTGGCCTGGGCACTAATGGTATTTAGGGACAGAAAATTTCTTGTTATGGCAGCTGCATTATAAGACATAAGAGGCATTCCAGACCTCTACCTACACCTGATACATGGCAATGTGATCATCAAAACTGTCTCCAAATTGTCACTTGTCCAGAGAAGGGGAGAGTAAAATCACCCTGCCCACTTGAAAGGCAGTGTTCTAGGATTGTGTCCTGTGCACTGGCCTTGAGAAAACACTGTAGTCCCTCTGCTTGGCCCCAGAGACAGTATGTGAGACTGTTCACATACAATGTGACTGTAGTGTGGCCATGTAGCATCGTGTGAAGTGTGAGGACATTATATATACACCTCTAGGCTAAGTACTACTTATCATCAAATTAGTTATTTAAGAATCTTTAATAAGAAGAGTTCTTACTGGAGGTCCATGGGCTTTAGCAACACTTTTGTAGGTTCTTTGAATAATTTTGATTTATGTCTCTGTTTAAACCTCATTACTATGGCAAAATGGTGTGGCTATGTGGCAAAGGAATTGAAGGAAGCTCCACTGATCCCACCACAATGTACCCAAGCCAAAATGCAAGACCTGAGAACTGCCAAATGCCACTAGAATCTAATGCACTGCTGGTATTTTCTGCAAGTAGTATTCAATTACATTAAAAACAGCATTACACACCTTACCCAACAGTTCTTCCAAAGTAGAAATAACACTTTGTCATTTCAAAAAATTACACCTGAACAAGCGCCATGGCCCACATGTGAAAGGCAGAGTGCAATTTGCAGTTGGTTCTTTCCTTCTATCTACCATGTGAGTCCCAGGGATCAACTCAGCTCATCCAACTTTACCCTTACCTACTAAACTATTGCTCTGGCCAAAACATTACCATTTAATGACTGCCCACAATAGTCTCTGGCTTTGAAACTTTTAAAACTTTGTATGAATTACCTCTATTCCTTACAACAACCCTACATGATACTACATAAATTCTATTCTACCAATGGAGAGAACCAAGACTCAGAAATAATCAATAAGTGTCAGACTGCAAAGCCAGCCTCTTCTTTCATGCAGAGTTTCTCCTCAGCAATAGGGCACACATAGCAGCTGACTTTCTATGAAGATCCCAGTCTTGTTTTCAAGACATTTTCTACCATCACAAGGAAACTACAGGTCCTGAGGCTATGGCCTTCAGAAACACCATTCTGCACCCTACCCCAGTGGAAAGGCTGCAATTCCAGGTTTCCGGGAAGCTGAGACAGGGAGATTACTGGGTCCAAAGCCACTTCAAGACTAAGGGTAAGTTCCAAGCCACCAGAGACAATTTAGCCAGACCATGTGTCTCCAAACAACAAGTAAAAAGAGGGCTGGTACACCTGGATGGTAGAGCGCTTGCCTGGCAGGCACAGGTCCTGGGCTCAATTCTCAAGCAAACCCACCCAGCATTCTGATCACTAAGCAGTATAAATTTTCATCCTGAGGAAGAACCATTGGCTTCATTAGCTGAATCAATTAACAGGATCTCCATTAAACGTATGTTTTTAAAAGTTCAGTTTTAAAAAAAAAAAAGCTGGCCGGTTGGTGAAGGTGCACACCTTTAACCCCAGAACTCAGGAAGGAGGTGGAGGCAGGCAGATCTCTGTGAGTTCAAGCCTGGTCTACAGAGTGAATTCCAGGACAGCCAAGGCTGTCTTAAAAAAAAAAAAAAAAAAAGCAAATTTAAAAAAAAAAAAAAAAAAGTCCTAAGATACATGTGGAAGGCTCTGACAAAAGGCTCAACAGAAGTCCACCTTCTCCACCATGACTCTGTTGACACTTCTCCCAGGCTGGAATGGAGAAAACCACAGCATATGTAAGGTGAATATGGGTGTTTTCTGTCTTCTCATAGTCATAACAAACATTACTACCAGTCTGGTTCCAAACACCCCTTATCTCCATTTTCTTTCAGCTTGCAGATGAGCGGTGAAGCTTCTTTGCTGATAGTAACCAACACAGAATATTTTTCACATCAAAAATTTTCCACTCTGAGAATCATCTAAAAGGAACATTTGTTATTTTTAAAAACTGCAAATTCTGCGGTAAGAGGTTAAGAATCACTAAGACAGGGCTGGAGAGATGGCTCAGAGGTTAAGAGCACTGGCTGCTCTTCCAGAGATTCTAAGTTCAATTCCCAGCAACCACATGATGGCTCACAACCATCTATAATGAGATCTGGTACTCTCTTCTGGTGTGCAGGCAAAGCATGCAGGTAGAACACTGTAGACATAATAAATAAATAAAATTTAAAAAACAATCTCTCATGTATTTTCCCAACAGCAGGTTGTAGCCCATGAATCAACTTAATGGGCTGCAACCAGCATTTTTAAATTTGAAAAAGAAAAGAAGAAGAGAAGGAGACAACAGCAACACTATGCATTCGCCTACCCACAGAGGAAAGCACAAATCACAGAGAAGGCTCGTGACACAGTGGGTAGGTGTGGTCTTTTAGTAAAATACAAATTAAACAGAAAGCAAAACTGTTATTCCAAGCAGCATTACATCCAATCAAACTCCTGAATGACAACAACTTTCTAAGTCTCTGGAAAGCAGAGGTCACAAAGAAGATAAAATGTGCTTTTATGCACTGAGTAAAATTTCACAAAGAACACCAAAAAGTCACTACCTTCTCTGAGTTCTGTCTGTTTGAGACAGGTCTCGGTGTCGGAAACACCACCACACCCACTCTCACTGTGACTTTCATTGGCCTTTCCTTGTGATTAGTGGTGTGATTTCTACCCGGAATCCCACTATATTAATTTTCCTGAGTTTGGCTTCCTCTGTTTGACACTGTATCATTGAAATTCTTAAACAGCAGTTTGTTCATTTTGTATAATCTAGTATTGACCACTGAGGATGTAGCTCAAAAGTAGAGTGCTACCCTGCCCGAGGCCCTGTATTCCGTCGGAAAAGCTCCAAAAGGAAGCCATGAATGCACACAGTCACTTCCACCCCAGCTTTTCCTTTTTCCTTCCTTGGTACATAGGGTATGGCCATCGAGCCCAACACTTCTGAGCCATATCCCAGCCCAGTTTCAGCATTTAAAAATAACTGCTGTATCTTCTGGTGTGCACATGTGCAATACTATCAGGTCTATGTACAAGTGTAACGGGGTCATTGCAGTACACAATGACATCTCCCCAAAGTGTGTGCCGAGCTGCCGTTTCATAGGGGTCTTGTTTCCATAGCATTCCTTTTTTTGTCTGGCTTATTAAAGCCATAAGGTGACAGTTAAGTCATAAGTCAGATAGTTCCCTTTATGACTTAAAAGTGTAATTTTAAAATATGTGAAAGGAGTAAAAGAACAAATTATGGAGTATGCAGAAACACAGCTGTCTCTCAGTATCCATGTAGGCCTGTCACAGGAACCTCTCCAGAAACCAAAATAGAAGGACAATTGCAGTGTTTGCATTTCAACTATATACATGCTCTTTAAGTCACCTCTGGACTCCTCACAATCCTGACATTGAAATACTGTGTGAACAAGCAGCCATCACACTGTTCAGTGGATAATGACCACAGGAAAAGTGCCCACACAACTGCTACAGACATAAATAGGCTTTTTTTTTTTTTTCACTTTTGTTTACCTTTATCTGAGGTTGGTCAAATCTCTTGGTGCAGGTGGACAGCCATTTGTATACCACAAATTGGGAAGACAAGTCCAACTATTTATTACAGATTGGTTTGCCTCCATGGTGTATGTGTACCATGTGCATGCCTGATACCTACAGAGGCCAAAAGAGCACACAGGAAGCCCTGGAACTGCTGCTATAGACAGCTGTGAGCTGCCATGTGGGTACTGGGAACTGAAACTGGGACCTCTGCAGGAGTAGCAAGCATACTTAACCACTGCACCAACTCTCCAGTCCCTGGAAATACTTTTCATTTAACAATGAAAAGTCTGAGCTACACTGAATGGAGAGCTCATCATACAAATAAAATAAACTTAAAGAATAAATAAATAAAATGCATTTAAATATTTACTTAGAAGCATGTTTACCTTAAAACGGGCAGCCAGAAAAAGCAGGAGATCCACACCAAGACCACTGACACACACACTCTAGTCTCAGGAAACAGAAGCCAACTACTCAACTTTCCAGCATGTTCAGTCCTGCTAAATGCCACCTGGCAACTCTGTGCCTGCATACTCCTTCACAAACAGGTGACAAGGATCTCACAAAGGACTTTATTGAGAGAAAATTGTCAAAGACACTCCCAGCACTTGGAAAGGGGCTCCTTTAACCTGTAACTGACACAGAATGGATGTGGCTGGGTCTGTTCCCTCCATCAGCTCAGCACTTGGGATACCTCTTGTAAATGCAGAAGTAAAATATATGTGCATAATAAATACTAGCTATCTTTTAGAAACCATACAGACAGAAGTGGCGACTTCGTCATCCTTGCTCCTTTTCCCCATATCCCATGTCTTTTATAAGACACAAGGAAGAAAAACATGGCACACCACAACATAATAGAAACAAAGTCAACTCAGAAACAGTCACCCCTTTCCCTCAAGCACTGGTTGTCTAGGTAAGACCTCAATTCGTAGCTTGAATGTTAAATGTTAAAGGGCAGGTGGTGGCTGGAGCATACATAGCTCAGCTCTTGCCTCTATAAAGGTCCTGAGTTTACCTCCAGCATGGGGTCAGAGAGAGAATTCTGACATCTCCCTGAGACAGCAGAAAAGTCTAAAACCTATGCTTATTCTTCAAGAATGCCTTTCAAAGCAAAACTTTTTAATTCACTAAAAGAAGCCAGGGAGGAGAGGATTTCTTTAGAAACAGCAACAAAAATGGCTCAAAAACACTTGATCAGCCAGGCAGTGGTGGTACAGGTCTTGAATCCCAGCACTCAGGAGGCAGAGGCAGGCGGGTCTACAAAGTTTCAGGCCAGCCTGGTCTACAGAATGAGTTCCAGGACAAATTCCAAAGCTACAGATAAGGGGATAGGGGTAGGGGAGAGACGGACCACACGACACATGGCACGTGCTTAAGTCATCTACTTAAGTATAAAGACTGGCCCAGAGACCCGGGAACCCCAGTGCAAAGCCTGAGCCCCAACTCAAAGCTGTCAAGTTAAAACTTGACTCTGGCAAGTCACTGGACCCCTCTCTTGGATAGAGTTTCTTCTTTTTATAAAACAGGGAGAAATCCTGTCTGTGCTGCTGGCATAAAAATAACATTAAAACACCTACAATATAACACTGCTCATGAGTCAAAATAACGCAAAGCTTGAAAAATGTTTCTTTATCTTGGTTTGCTTGTAGTAAAAGGCATTGTAAATAAAAAATAAGAAGCACCTTACCAGTGACATCTGCCAAATCTAGAAATACTATGCCACATCACACTAATTACATTATTGTCCAACTATAGCTTGTCCAGTTATAGTCCATCTAAGATTAACTCCAACATAACACCAAAGAAATTACAGATTTTATCATGATGGCTACCACTTGCTAAGTAATAAAAATTGGGGAAAAAAGAAAACATAAACAAACAAAGTCTACCAAAAGCTTGTCTTAAAGAATAAAGAGATAGGCCAGGTGATAGTAGCAGCAAAAACCTTCAATTCCAGCAATTAAGAGGACAAGCAGGTGAATCTATGTGAGTTCAAGGCCAGCCTGGTCTACAAAACAAGTTCTAGAGCAGCCAGGGCTACACAGAGAAACCCTGTCTCAAAACAAACAAACAAAACCAAAAAACCACAAAAGAACAAAGAGATAACAGATTCAACACAATGGCAACCAAAGTACCATTAGTCTTCTCTGAGCAAGCCTTTCCCCCTGCCCTCCCTCCAATGTCCCCCACTGCCCACCCACCTGCCATAGACACACTGAGCTGATTTTAAAAGTTCACAGGAAAATATAAAGGGGCCAAGGAGAATCAAAGCAACAATCTAACAAACTAAGCTAGGAGATCCACACCTTGGAATACCAAGTACTAGAATATAACTATAAAGGACAGCTCTGCAGGCAGACGTGTAGACAAATGATCCACAGAAGGACACAGATCCAAACACAAATCCACATATTAAATTTACCCGACTAAACACTGGTTTAGTGCAATAGGAACAGAACTTAAAACATCATAGTAAAAACAAAATAGTTAAAACATCATAGCAACTGTTGTTTTAAAGATATCTTAAGCCTTCATGCACACATTCTATTCTACACCAGAAATCTAAATGTAAATAAATAAAGCTATTATTATTCATCCATACACATTCTTTTGATCTTGGGATGGCCAAATTTTCTTAAAAAGATGCATTATCTATTGTTAAGATAAATGTAATCGGGCTGGAGAGATGGCTCAGAGGTTAAGAGCACTGGCTGCTCTTCCAGAAGACCCGAGTTCAATTCCCAGCAACCACATGGTGGCTCACAACCATCTGTAATGAGATCTGGTGCCCTCTTCTGGTGAGCATGCTTGCAGATAACTGTATACATAACAAATAAATAAATAAAATAAAAACTTTTAAAAAAAAATGTAATCATTTGTACTATAGTTAAATAACTTCATCCACCTTTGAAAGCACTGCATGAATGGGTGTGCACATGTGTGTGGACAAGGGTGGAGACCAGAGGTCAATGTCTTCTGTGATCCCTGTCTATTTTTAAGGCAGATGTTTTCTGAATCGGAAGCTCCTGGATACAGTGAGGCTGGCTGGCCAGTATATTCCAAGGATCCTCCTGTCTCTGCCTCCCCAGAGCTTCGATTACAGATGTGCACCACTGCCCCTGGCTTTTATGGGTGTTGGGGTCCTCATGCTTGTGCAGAAGGGGCTTTAATGGGTGAGCCATCTTTCCCAGCCTCTGACAGCATTATTAAGTGGGCAGGAGTAGTCTGCTTATGGTGACAGTAAAACATCCTACAAGTAACCGTGCTTTACCACTGCACTGCACATACGACAATGACACACAACACATCTTTTAAAAAAAATTAAATTCCAAACAGGTAAAATATTTACACAGGCTTTACACACACATGCATAAGTAAATATATTTTAAAAGCCCAAATAACCAAAATACTGCCTCTTGGAGATAGAATTACTGTATTGTCTTGGTGCAGAAATCACAAAGTGTCTGTGTATACACATGAAAACTTTAGAAACCGTTTTTTCAATGTGCCACTGTGTAGCTACATTTGTATTTTAGTGGCTAGTTTACTTCATCCCCTAATTTGTGAGATCAGCAGGAAGTAAAGACACTGTAACATGATAATGACCATTTGTGCCTACAATTGCCTCTAATTTGAGTTCTCAGAAACCTGGCAGATGCTTAGGAGCCTGTGTCTCATAAATGGATACCAGACCTAAACTTCTCATGCATTTTCCTTTATCAATAGTCACTTCCCACTCTTCACATTTCCTTCCTGATAGTTACTCAACCTCTAGGAATAGTCACAAAGCCAGTCTTAAGGTTCTTCAAACAGGGTAATGACACAGAAGGAAACCTCTGTATCTGAAGAAGCAATGAATGAATAAATCCAAAGAAAAAAAAGAAAAATAATAAAAACCAGACTATATACATATTAATTTTAACTAACAAACACAAGATGTTGCTAAAAGAAATTAAAAACGCAAACATTTAGATCGAAGACTAAGCGGTTAAAATCACCAGAATGAAAAACACAATGCCTGTCAGAATCCCGGTACTTTTGGAAGAAACAAAAACCCAGCCTAAAACTTTTGTGAATCACCTACAAGACCACAAATTGGGGGTGGGGGGAGTGAAAAATGGGAACAGAGTTGGTTTCAAACTAAAGCTAAACTAAAGCTCACAAGGAAGCAGTAGTGATGAAAACGTGGCCCCTTGTAAAGACCCAAGAACAGTTGGTCACAACAGACAGAATACCTAGTATTCAAAACACACCCACTAGTAAAAACTGACAGTCGACATTTTAAATATGATTGTCTTTTATTTGATTCCCAGAGCCTCAGAAGATGCTTGGGAATCTGTACTTCATAATGGATGAAGGATGGGTGATGAGGTAAAACATCTATGCAGTCCCAGAACCTTGGAGACAGAGACAGGTAGATCTCTGTGAGCTCTGGCCTACAAGGTTTACAGAGTGAGTTTCAAGCCAGCCAGAGTATATAATAAAACCCTATCCTAAAAAAGTATTTTAAAACATAAAAAATAAACATCTACATAACACCATCGTTCCAAGATGAAATATTTCCCCCATACTCAAGAACAAAGCTAGAATGTCCATTCATGTACCAAAACAAATTTTAAGTCATAGTGTAGCAGAGCAAGAAAATACAAATAAAACACCAAAAATATCACTGACAGTATAGTATGCTTTCACAGGAAGAGGAAGCATATACAAAAAAGGAAAAGTAATGCATGACATTAGCAAAGCACAGGACACAAAGAATACAATTGTCTAATAGTAACACAACACACAGGCACTCAGCAAAACCAGAAGGCACAGACAGTGGCAGAAAATTAAATGAAGCTTGGAACTTCTAGACAGAACAGACAGGAGATCACAGAGTTTGGTTTCTGAGTGTCACAACTAACAGGGGTAAAGGGTGCATGGTAAGAGGAGGCCTTTGAAAGGTGTGCACCACCAACGCCTGGCTTGAAAGACAGGCTTAAGGACAAAACATAAATATGAAAAGCACTTTGTGGAGGAAATTCCTCAACTTAAAGAATATCTACAAAATCCCTACGGCTAATACCACAATTACTGGGGGAAAGGTCAACTTTGTGGCTAAAGTCAGAAACATCAATACTTTCAATAGCATATTAGAAATGTGAGCTAGTACAGATATGGATGGGAGGATGGTAAAACTTTGTTCACATATGACATGAGTTTAAAAAAAAAAAAAGACTGAAGGGGTGGGGGACTGGGTAGAGGGTTCAATGGTTCAGAGCATTGTCTACTCTTCCAGAGAACTGAGTTCAGTTCCCAGCACCAATATGGTAGTTCACAAACAGTTGTAACTGCCAACCACTAGATGTTGCTAAAAGAAATTAAAGACACCCGGCTTCCACAAATCACAAGACTTAAGCTGTCAGTATCACCAGAGTCAGAAACACAATGCAATCTCTGTCAGATCCCAAGTGCTTTATGAAGAAAAAAAAGTCCATCCTAAAACTTTCATGAATCTCTAACAAGACCACAAATAAGGGAAGGAAATTGTGAAAAATAGGAACAAACTTAGGTTTCCCAGAGCAATCAGATTCCAGGGCATCTGATGTCTTCTGGCTTCCAAGGGTACCAGGCATACACAGACACACATCCACACACACACATTTAAGAAAATAAAAGAGGAGGAGGAGGAGGAGGAGGAGGAGGAGGAGGAGGAGGAGGAGAGGAAGGAGGAGGAGAGGAGGAGCAGCAGCAGCAGCAGCAGCAGCAGCAGCAGCAGCAGCAGCAGCAGCAGCAGCAGTAGCGCCGCCAGGTGGATCTCTATGAGTTTGAGTCTACAGAGTAAGTTCTAGGGCTATACAGAGAAAACTGTCTCAGGGGAACATCCTATAATGAATAAACAATTATATAGCACAGATACAGAGGCCAACCTAAGGCCAACTGATATTGACAAAAACAAAGTCTCTTCAACAAACGATGCTAGAACAACCAGACAGGTAAACCAATGACTCCATACACATACACATACACATACACATACGCACGCACGCACGCACGCACGCACACACACACCTACCTCTCACTTATACCAAAATTCACTCAAGTAAACAAAGAAAAAAAAAACTTGTTAATAAGATATTAACAAAAGCCAGAGGGCAGTGAGATGACTCAGCCAGTAAATGTACTTGCCATCAAGCTCTAGGACCTGAGTTCAATGCCTGGGATCCATGTGATAGAAGAAAGCTGAGTCCTCAAGCTGTCCTCTGACTTCCACATTTATCACATAGACACATAATCAATCAATCATGTAACTTTAACAGTGGCTAGATGTGGTGATCTCTGAGTTCAAGGCCAGCCCAATCTACAAAGCAAGTTCTACAACAGTCAGGACTACATAGAGAGAGACTGTCTTAATAAACAAACAAACCAAGAGCTACAAGTATTTCAATATTACAAGCAAATACAAATAAACCTTTCTAATTTTAAAGTTGCCCCCACACACACACACAACAGGCAGTGGTGGCACATGCCTTTAATCCCAACACTTGGGACAAAAGACAAATCTCTTGAGTTCAAGGCTAGCATGGTCTGTACAGAATCTCAAGTTCCAGGACAGCCAGGAGTACACAGAGAAACCCTGCCTCAAAAACCAAGGAAAAAAAAGTGTCCATCCGCCACCCCAAAAAACTCAAGGCGTAAACACAATACATCATGGTTAGAAACTAAGGGAAACAGAGAATCCCAGAAGCAAAGTGTCTGGACCATGGCCCAGGCCCAGAACTAGATTCAATCCCAATGACTGAGATTATTCTACACACAGTATTCTCTTTTTTATGATTAAATTTCTTTTTTTATAATGTATAAAACCTTCTGCTTCCATGTATATCTGCACACCAGAATAGAGCCCAATCTTATAACAGATGGTCGTGAGCCACCATGTGGTTGCTGGGAACCGAACTCAGGACCTCTGGAAGAGCAGTCAGTGCTCTTACCCTCTGAGCTATCTCTCCAGCCCTACACACAGTATTCTCAAGACAGCTCAAGGGGACAAAATAAAGCATAACTAAGGAGTTGGCAGATCAAACTTTACACTGCCTAATAAAAAGAGATTTAAAATAATCTGCTTTTCAACTGTGCCTAAAATTTACAAAAGCTAATCATATGCTAAATCACAAAGAAGTAAACTCAATAAACAAGAAAGATTGGAAAATGATAGCTTGTGATTTAAAGAACATCTTAAAACTAGGAATAATAACCATAAAAGTAAGTCTTCAAAAACTAATGTCAAGGTGCTGCATGGTATTCATACAATGTGTCTGTGGACTGGTTCTCTGGTAAGCTTTGTAACTTGCTGTTGGAAGAGATAGCTCAACATTATACAGGTATTTTCCTCAATTTATAAGTTAGAACACCTCCAAAACACACACACACACACACAAAAAAAAAAAAAAAAAACTAGTTATGAGGCAAAACAAGTAGATATCCAAGCTCATATGGAAACATACGAACACTCAGGAAGGGGGGGGGGGATGGGGAGCTTCTGGGGAAATCACCCAGCCTCTCTAAGGGAGTTTATGGAAGCCTTTGCAAGCCTCAGTCTCTGCCCAATTACTCAATTTCTGCACAGTATGAAAGGATACAGGCATCAAACGGCAGTGCCTGTGTGTCCATCCGACTGTGTTTACATATCCAGGACTGGATTTGCCTGTGGTTCAGCTCAGTATGCCAAATTCTGGTCTAACAGAAGAGAAAGCCCAGAAAGAGATCCCAATACACATAAAAACTCAGCTCAAGATAACAATGGCATCTCAATGACTACTCTGAACCAGTAGTATGGTCAGCAACTTGGCAATATAAACTTAGATTTACACTTCACAGACCTATACCAACAAACTTCACAAAGACTAGAAGCCTGAAGAGTGGACTCGTAAATACTGGGGAGAAACATGGATTAAATTGTTACAGCCTAGTATAGTATGTGCAACCTTTTGGGAGAAAATTCTGACAATATATACCTCTTCATCTAGCAATTCTGCCACTAGGAATTTTCACTGAAAAAATACTAAAATTTAATTATTGTGCACACTGCTTCTGGGCATCAGGATTACAAGGCTGGCAACTATCTCATCGTCACTAGTTTATTTTTAAACAGTAAAAAAGTTTTTATTTAGTACATTTACTTTTCAGTAACATAAGTCATTCTAAAACTATTTCATAGGTCCTAAGACTATGCAAGTGAAAAAGTAGAAATTACAAGTCATATTTCTCAGTGTTAGAAAGGGAATTACAGATTGGGCATGGTGCACCCTTTAATGGGGGGGGGGGACAAGAGGCAGGTGGATCTCTTGAGTTCAAGACCATTTGGGTCTACAAAGAGAATTCTAGAGCAGTCAGAGATACAAAGAGAAACCTGTCTTGAAAAGTCATAAATGGACAAACAATCAAAACTAAGTTATAGAAATGGTCATTTAGTTGGAAGTGGTGTCTTACAGTGGGGCTGGAAAAAGTGAGGAAGAATACTGTAAGTTTGAGCTTAACCTCAACTCACTCAGTGAGTACAGATTAACAGTATAGCACACACTTTGCATGCAAGGAACCCTGGAATCAACAACAGCAACAGCACCCCCAGCACCACCCCCAAAAAGACAGGGTTGCTCACTATGTAGTTCTGGCTGTCCTATAACTTATTACATAGATCTGGGAGGGAGAGAGGGAGGGAGGGAGGGAGGGGGGGGAGGGAGGGAGGGGTGGGGGTACTACTTTGGTTTTGAGACAGGGTTGCTTTGTGTAGCCCTGGCTGTCCTGGAACTTGCTCCCTGCACCAGGCTGGCCTCGAACTCAGAGGTCTGCCTGTTTCTGCCTCCCTGATGCTGGTATTGAGGGTGTGTACCACCATCACTTGGCTCAAAAAAAAAAAATTATGAAAAATAAACATTCAATTCCCTTAAAATGTAAATTAAGACACCAATTTTTCTTTTCTTTTTTGGTTTTTTGAGACAAGATTTCTCTGTGAAACAGTCCTGGCTGTCCTGGAACTCACTCTGTAGACCAGGCTGGCCTCAAATTCAGAGAGATCTACCTGCCTCTGTCTCCCAAATGCTGAGATTAAAGGCAACACCAATCTTTCTTACTGGGTTATTACCACCAATATTCTAGGGGGGGGGGGGGCTTGTTAAAAAACAGTCCTCACATGCATTAGGAAAATAATACTCAAGCAAGTATAGTAAAGCTAAAGCTAGTGTGGTGACCATACCAGTCAGTAACTCCCCACTGAGGCTGAGGCAGGAAGACCTTACTGAAATGGAGGAACGGGACTGTGCTGGAGCTGGGGGTTTGAACTCATGGGGGTTTCCATCCATTAAAAGCTAAAGGTTTCAGCTAGGCGTTGGTGGCGCATGCCTTTAATCCCAGCACTCGGGAGGCAGAGGCAGACGGATCTCTGTGAGTTCGAGGCCAGCCTCATGGGGGTTTCCATCCATTAAAAGCTAAAGGTTTCAGCTAGGCGTTGGTGGCGCATGCCTTTAATCCCAGCACTCGGGAGGCAGAGGCAGACGGATCTCTGTGAGTTCGAGGCCAGCCTGGTCTCCAGAGGGAGTGCCAGGATAGGCTCCAAAGCTCCACAGAGAAACCCTGTCTAGAAAAACCAAACAACAACAACAAAAAAGCTAGAGGTTTCACAGAGAAACAATCTACATTTCCTAGCACAGTGGCTGGGCCCAGAAGCAATAGCATCCCAACAACACCAAGCATGAACACTTGTACCGGAGTATGGGAAAACCCAGGAGTCTGGAACGGGTTGCAAATGATGTACAAAGCACTTAGAACAATGATGAAGGCAGATCAAGCAGATATATAAGCTGCCCTTGAAGCATCCACAAGACAAACTGAGCAATCTGACCATCAAAACAATGACTAACAAACCATAGCCTACTGAACAAAACAGGAAAACCACCTGATACAATAAATGAAAAAGAAATGCCAGTGAAACCATACACTTAACATAGTTTCCAAGGACCTCTCTATAAAACACTGAGTTACAAAGGGATAAAGACTTTATAGTAAAGTGAGATTGCCAGGCTCTACTCAAATCAAGTAATCACTGTTCAGAAGACAAACTAGAATCACACATCCACATAGGACATTATGAAAAGCTTTGGTGGAAATTAGGTAGGGCCTGAGGACTCAATGTCCACCAGACTGCAAGATACTCTCACTGCACTAAGACAGTGAAGCAAGACAGCAGCAAGCTCTGCTTCCAAGTCTTTGGAAACCCTTTTTTTTGTGACACCTGCAACTTTTCTACTTTTTTGTAACACACCTGCTTTTCAGGAAGCCAGCTCAAATGCAGAAAAAACTCAAATGCAGAAAAAACAACCGTGCAATGGCTTATTCACATTAATACTCAGTACTTCAAAATATGGGGTCACACCACTAAGAATGGATATGATGAATTATTTGAAACATCCTCCTTTCAATGTAAATAGAATCAGGTTTATTTGTCAATGTACTTGGGTTTTGTTTTTGTTTTTGTTTTTTTATGTAGTGCTAGGGTCTTGCACATGGTCAGCAAGCTATCACTACATTCTCAGCCCTAAGCTTTTTTCTTTTACTGATGGTATTTAAAAAAAAAAAAGTTTTGTTTTTGTTTTTAAAAAATTAAATCCTGGGACTAGGGAGATAGCTAAGTAGATAAAGTACCTTACTGGAACCCATGTAAAAAGTCAGGTAGGCACAGCAACCAAAGTCCAACATTGGGAAGTAGAGACAGAATATCTCTGTGGCCAGATAGCTAACTAGACCTGCCAGAATCAGGCAGAGAGCATCAGATTCAGCAAGAGACCCTGCTTCAAGAGCACAAGGACATCCAACATAAGCTCTGGACTTCCACAGCATATCCATATGTGAACACTCAGACAGATACATGCGAACACACACTCAAATCCTTTCTACAAATGATATTTTTTTTTCATTTTTTCACCCCTAGAGTCATTTCTTGCCCCACTCATCCTCTTCCTCTTCTTAGCTAGTTCCCCATTCCATCATATTTTTTCCTTTCAATTTGTTTTTGGTACCCACCAAGATTGGCTAGAGCTGCTTACGTGCAAACAGGTACCTTACCAGTAGCTACCCCACTGAAGAAAATGTCTCTCTCCATTAACCATTAACTGCACTTGTATCTGCAGAAGGAATGGGGCCTCATGGCCCCTCCCCTCTTGCTCCCTCTGACAGAAATGGGCTAAAGGCCCAATGTTGTGCAGGTCTTATGCTGATAATCAGCCCTGCTGGATTTTCAAGAAAGTGATGGCTATGTCATGCTCAAAAGAAAGTGTTCCACAAATTCTACCCTTTCCCCCATCCCTTAGTTTCTTTCAGCCCCCCTCTTCTATAATATTCCCTGAGCCCTGGAAGGTGTGATGAAGATGTCTCGTTTGGAGTTCAACTTTTCTAGGGTCAGTTATTTTCAGCATTTTGACCAATTATGAGCCTCTGTAATTACTACTGTCCACTGAAAAAAATACACCTGTGACTAAAGCTGTTGGCAGACCAGATCCATGGACAAAAATAAAACTATTTCAAAGGTGCATCATGCCCAGTTAACAAAACCTCCTTATGGGGGAGGAGGAGTGAACTCCCTCTTCAAGTGCCAGCCTCGAACCCAGTCACACAGTAATAATGGGTTATCCCTGAACACCCTGCCCCCTTAAACTATTACTGCCAGATGATCTTAAGCAGCATCTGGGGCCAGCAGGATCGCTCTGCAGGTAAGGTCACCTGCTCTGTAAGGCTGATGAGTTGAGTCCAGTCCTCAAAAGCAATGTCTGTAAAGATGCAAGGAAAGAACCAACTCCACACTTGTATGTACACAAACACACACACACACACACACACACACACACACACACACACACACACACACACACACACACACACACACACACACACACACACGAAGGACCTCAAGCCAGTGCTGACTGGGGACACAGGCTCCTATGTCTCCCCTGACCATCTATGATAGTAAGGAATGCATCCCTCATCCCTCTTATGATGACTACAAGATTCCCCCTGGAGCAACTTTTCTTTTGACAAACTTGTTTTTTTCCTTCCGACCTGTCAGCATAGATACTACCACTACTGTAACCTATTTGTCGTTGTAAAGATGAAAGACTTGCATTTTTGTCTTGATCTTTATTTCAAAATAAGTAACTCACAAGTATCTGAGGATAAAAGTAATTTCACTGACTCCAGTAAAGGACACCTGGTTTTCTCAGGGGTAGGAAGCTTCCTTATATAAAGCAGTAAGTACATGTTTACATGCACTCTGTCTAGGACTGCCAGCTTGATAGATTTTAGGGGTTCCCAGGCTGGCTCAAAATGTAAGAGAGAGTATAACATCTTAAGTATTTGTGAATGATGCCATTCTAATTGAATATCAACATAAAACTCTAGACACAGTACCCAGGTAGCTCAGTCAGAAGGCCTGGGCTATCGCTGGCACAGCTGCATGCTTGAAAATATCTTTGGGGCTCCTTCTCATGGCCAAGTATATCCAAAAGATCTTCTTTCATAGACCATAACTTCAGCTGGCTCAACATATGCTCAAGTTGCCAGGAGTGAAGAGCTGCCATGTGTCATGAAGTCCATCAATTTTGATGCCACAGGGCAACAGGCTTTCCAAGCTTCTCAAAATAATAATGTGCCACCTTGGTGAGGGTTTGATGAAATGTGCTCGCAAGAGAACCATGTGGCAAAAACTCTGTGCACCTAGCCCCTGAGTAGTCCCAATGAACGCAAGAAAGAGATGATGACACGTTCTGCAATAACTAAGATGATGATTCTGAGTGCCTTGGTAAGTAACAAATTGTGGGATGATTTTAAATTATGTTATGAGAAATTATAGGAAAAGGCTAGAATGATCATCCTAAGTAGGCCAAGAGAGATGGTGCATGCCTTTAATCTCAACACTCTGGAGGCAGGGACAGGTGGGTCTCTGTGAGTTCAAAGCCCACCTGGTCTAATAGTGAGTTCCAGAACAGCCCGGGCTACACAAACTCTATCTCAAAATAAACAACAACAAAACACCTAAACAAGTATACAAGGCATAAAGAAAAAGGATAAAAACAGTCTCAACTATGTGTAAAGTATATGTATAGATTCAAAACTAAAACAAAAGTCCAAAATATGAAATATGTCACCTCCCTCACTTTCCATTTTACCCCAAATCTCTATTAACTATATAATTAGAAAAGATTACTTTTAAAAGTAAAACAAAACTATAAATACCTGGATTAAAAGCAAAATCAATTTCTTCCAAGGTTACTTTCCAACTCATGGAAATACTGAAATTCACAGAACTCAGAAAAACAAGTCCAAAGTGGTCCTGTTTATGCAATAATCCAGTGAAAGCCAGATCAGTCAGAACCTTTCCCTCTCATTCCAGCTGACTGGGCCCACTCCTCAGTCAGTGAGTAATTACTAAGTACCTACCTACTACCTGCCAGGAACTAATCCAGAAACAAGCCTGTTTAGCAAGCAATGAGCAGGAAAATATGACCTGTTTTTTCTTAGAATCTGGATTGGGGTGGGTGTGGCAAGAGACAGAAAAAACAAACCAACAATCTAATAATTTCAGCCATCGCTAAGTGCTACGAAGGAAAAAAAAAAAAATCAAATAGTGAAGGAGCAGTGGCCTGCAGGACGCCAGTGCAGAGACCTCAGGAAGGCCTCAGAGCAGACATTGGCCCTCCCAACTACCGACAAGTGACATAATAAATAGCATGTATCATGCATGACCAACCTAAGACTTTGGAAAGCCTGTTTAGAACCTAAAGGCTGCAATGACTGTACTTTAACAACCAGCAAAGTCCACAAGAACAGAAATTAGCCTCCCTTCAGTCCTGGCACCTCTGTTCCTCTTCTCAGTTGCAATTTTCTCACATATAAAATATACATAATGGGGCTAAAGAGATAGCCCAGTGGTTAAGAGCACTGGCTGCTCTTTCAGAGAACCCGGATTCAATTCCCAGCACCCTCATGGCAGCTCACAACAGTTTGTAACTCAGCTCCAGGGGACCAGGCACCCTCACACAGACAAGCAGGCAAAACATTAATGCACTTATAATAAATCATTTTAAAAAATTTGCTGGGTGGTGATCACGAACGCCTTTAGTCCCAGTACTCAGGAAGCAGGAGGTGGATCTCTGTGAGTTCAAGGCCAGCCTGGGCTAAGAGTGAGTTCCAGGACAGCCAGGAATACACACAGAGAAACCCTACAGAGAGAGAGAGAGAGAGAGAGAGAGAGAGAGAGAGAGAGAGAGAGAGAGAGAGAGAGAGAGAGAGAGAGAGAGAGAGAGACAAGAATAAATAAAATTTAGGCCTGAGGACGCCTGGTTTACAAAGTTGTGCAGAGGGTGTAAGGAGATAGATAGTTCAGGAACTTGTGTGTGCAGGAACATGTTCATTGGCTGTTGAGTTCCCCGCACACTGAATGAATTTTCCACCAATAAACTAGACTATACTCTGAATGATTCTTCATGAAGTACTATTCTACTGTCATGAGCAGACATAGTTTCACCAACCAGACTCCATCCACAGTGCCAATCAGCTCTAAATTCTCTTCAGGTACTGGCGCTATAAACATGACACTAGTTTGACACAATCCTTTTCTCTTTTCATGGTATCACAACTATCTCTGCCTCTACTTAATCTTAACCTAACTCCCACCTGGCAGCCCTCCCCCAAGTGTGGTTTTGTGATCACTATTATCTTCTTCCCTAGGCTATGGTGGCCACTTGTCTACTCAAACAAAACCAGCTGGGAAAACACTTTCTCAGGTATGATTTGCACAGACAACCAGTAAACTCACAGTAAAGCTGATGTGTTACCCTACAACATAAGGTAACCTCATCCAATCAATGCAAAGCCGTGGAGTAAAGGCTAATGTTTTCAGGGAAGACAGGGAAATCCTGCCTGCCTTCCCAAGCTCAAACTTGGCAGTACCCACAATAAAGTGAACTGGTTCTTTATACGTTCTTTCCTGTCTCCCTTTGATGCTATGGCTCTGAAGAAATGCTGACCTGAATGCTGATCAATCTAGAACTGGTCTCATTGTGACATAGTACCCACGGGAGCTTGTCGGAATGTTAGATGACTTTCTGGTAAAAACACTCTAATGCTTCCCTATCTAACAACTGGTGCAGCGAGACCTGACAGTTTACAGGACTGCCCTGCCTTCCATTCTTAGCTCACCTTTTACTCTCTCCCTCACTCCACACCCCAGCAGACAGACATCAGCCTCTGCTGCTCTCCAAACACACATGCTCCCAATCAGACCCATACACTTGCAGTCATTGGATTCTCCTGCCCATACCCATGCAGTCATCCTGCTCACTTACTTCCTCCAGTATTCACTCAAATGCCTTCCTCTCAGGGAGCTTCTCCTCAGTCCACATAAAACAGAAGTCAAATCCAAAGCTTGCTGCGTTACCCTAACCCCCTTCTTCTAAGCACTCACTCTACCTTGGAACACCAGTGTTTCCTTCATCTTAATTCTTTCACATTAAGATGAAGATTGGTTTCTGGCTGGGGATGCAGCTCAGTGAGAGAATGCTTGCTAGCAGAAAGGAAGCTTCAGCTCCCTCCCTGGTACCACAAAGCAAATAAATACAATAATGTGGCTCTAAAACTGCTATCCTTTAGTGTGTTTCACACATTCCTGTTTTCTCAAACCCTATGAAAAAAGTAGGAATACCGAAAGAATTTGCTGCTGGGGGAAAACAAAGGGTGGGAACTTAGTTGTGGGTTGTTTTTTATTTTTTTTAAGTAATTAAGAGCTTAGGGTTTTCTATTTTTATTTATGTGTGCATATATGTGTGTCTGTGTCCACAGGAACCAGACCAGTGTATTGGATCCCCTAAAGCTGGAGTTACAGGCAGTTGTGAGGCACTTACTCTGGGTGCTAGGAACGAAACTCAGGTTCTCTGGAAGAAACAAGTGCGCTTACCCACTGAGCCATCTTTCCAACCTCCAACAAAGGATAGTTTTAAATTTATTCTTCATGAGTTCCAAGGATTTCTAAGCGTTTGCACTGGACATTATTTTGGTACAATCATAATCGGACAACCATTTTACTGAAATGAAACCATTTAAATCTGCTGAAAGGAACTTTAGGAAAACTCAAATTTTCCCAGTGAGTCTCTTTAGGAATTACTGGTGAATACACATTAAAATGTAATGACCTCATTGTTCACTGATAAGAGACTGACTGATGGGGCAGGAAGGATGGTTCAGTAGTTAAGAACCACCTTCCAGAGGTCTGAGTTCAATTCCCAGCAACCACATGATGACTCATAACCATCTGTAATGAGATCCTGTGTCCTTTTCTGGCCTGCAGGAATACATGCAGACAGAACAGTGCATAATAAATAAATTAATAAATAAATAATCTTTCCCTAGGTGGTGGTGGCACACACCTTTAATCCCAGCACTAGGGAGCCTGGTCTT
Source organism: Cricetulus griseus (assembly GCF_003668045.3). NCBI lineage: Eukaryota > Metazoa > Chordata > Mammalia > Rodentia > Cricetidae > Cricetulus > Cricetulus griseus. Next base: position 47,871,461 of record NC_048600.1, on the reverse strand, counting down.
CAGAGTGAGTTCCAGGACAGCCAGGGTCTTGAAAAACCAAAGGAGGGGGGTGAGGGGGTTGAGAGAGAGAGAGAGACTGATTATCATAACCTAGATAATAAACCAAACAGTTGTTTAAAATATGGGCCTGGCAGCGGGGCGTTGGTGGCGCACACCTTTAATCCCAGCACTCAGGAAGCAGAGGCAGGCAGATCGGATCGAGGCCAGCCTGGTCTCCAGAGGGAGTGTCGGGATAGGCTCCAAAGCTACACAGAGAAACCCTGTCTCGAAAAACCAAAAAAAAAAAAAAAAAGGGGGGGGGGGGCTGGCAGGTCATGCCTGTAATCCCAGCACTCAGGATGTTGAGGCAAAAAGATCAGTAGATCAAATACAGCCTGGACGACATGCTCAGTAAGACCCTGTCTCAAAAAGCAAGCAAAATATATAGAACAATATGTACCATACTGTTCAGCTAACTAAATTTAAAAGTAGTTTATAAATGCAACATGAAACATGAGCATTTATAAAACAAAATATATGTAACATAAATAAAATGTCATAGCAGAAATATCACAGAATGGATAATAAAATAAAGTGATATTGTAGCTAAATCGTTTTATACCTATCATCTAAATTTCAGCAGAAAAAAATGTTACTTCATAAACAAAAGAAATTATAAACTAAAAGGAGAAATATAATTAGCAGTTTTACAAACACAACAAATGGCTGTGGTGTAAGGTTTGATGCAATTTCTTTTTCTTTTTTTTTTTAAGGAAAATTTTTTAATGTAGTCTTAAGACCCATTTACCTATTTCCTTGCCCTAAATCACACTGTAAAGCTCTATCTACCATGAATACTGTTCTGGAATCAATCAGCTGTAACTAAAGGAAAGCAAGATTCAGTGTTCCTGTCTCACATATGGACATGAAGAGGCAGCACTGAGCTATCGGAAGTGTGTACCAGCATGGGACAAGTGACAAATCCTCAAGTAAAACTTGGGAAATTTAGGTGCATATTTTTTGAGTGGAGAGACATGCAGAGTTTGGAAGTCAGTCTTCTCTCTGAAAAATGAATTAGGTCCCAGGCATTGAACTCAGGTCATCAAGCTTGGAAACAAGCACCTTTACTCTCAGAAAACTTGCCCTACACCTAGAGTCTAGGTAGTCCAGGCTATCCTCAAACTCCCTGACAGCCCCAGCTTCCCTGAGTAGGGGCAGGGACACCACTCATGCTTAGCACTGGCAGGCCCTTCCTTCAATCCTTTCGCCAATGGGGTAAAAGAAAGAAAAACAAGATTTTCCACACCTCCCTATACTTCATGGCCTCCCGAGTACTGAGATTATAAAAAACACACCACCATAATATGGGCCTTTTTATAGCCTTCAGTACCAGTTGTTCCTTTTTATTCTTAACCATATTTTTAGATGTTTAAATGCTGACAGAAATCAGTTATTATTTGTCAAACTTTTTTCCCCAGTTACAACATCTTAGGTCTGCTTTAAAATATCCCAGAAAAATGGTAAAATTGGAGGTCTGAAGACTGCCCAAAAATAAGTTGATTGTCTGCCTATACTTAAGAAGTTCCACAGCAAGAAAGTTTTCAAATAAAGTCCTCCAGAGAAAAGATCAATCCAGAGGTACTGTGTAAGGAAGAGTTCAAGGAACACAATGCCCAGCCTCGTTTATGCTTCTGCTGACCCCCAAATCAAACTAGGGTTCCATGGGACGTTGGAACCCAGCCATCATCATTAGAACTGTCCAGCTGCAGTCACCTGGGTGGTGACTGTAGTAGTTAGGTCATTGATGTATTTGGGAGGTATCTGTTTTGTTTTGACCTATTCAGAATTAGCCCAAAGCTGGACTTGCTAGGTCAGTGTCTATCAATCAGCTACATCTCTAACCTGGGCGCTTGTACTCTGCAAATTTTCCCACAGAAAGGAAAAGTGGTTTGTTGTTGTTTTGTTTCTTAGGGGTTTGGGGTTGTTTTTTGGGTTTTTGTTTTTGTTTTTTTGTTTGTCTGTTTTAGTTTTTCAAGACAGAGTTTCTACATATAGCTCTGGCTGTCCTGGAACTCACTCTGTAGACCAGGCTGTCCTCCTGGCAGCTGGGAAGGAGACACAGATCCTCAGATCCTCATGGTTGTTTCAAACAAGCACCCCTATCCCTAAGGAACATTGTCACTTATCAGTTTACTGCACTTAGCCTCTACTCCACTCTTAGCTTTTCAGTTTTGACACTAAAAATAAGGGGACTTGCCAGGCAGAGGTGGTGCAGGCCTTTAATCCCAGCAATCAGGAGGCAAAGATAGGCGGATCTCTGTGAGTTCGAGGCCATCCTGGTCTGAGTTTCAGTACAGGGTCCAAAGCTACAGAGAATCCCTGGGGGAGGGGGATATGATAGAGGGCTTTGTTTCCATTCTAAAATGATTGATGCCAAATTAAAGAAGGCAGTTATCACTACAGTCTGGGGTTTCCTGCAGATCTAAGATTATAAACCAGGTTCTATTACATAACCTCAGGCAAGTGAATCCAATTCTATAACTTCATACACAAACAAGCAGCCCGCCAGGTCATTTCTCTTCAGTGGATCCAATGAAGGGAAGGGGTATGACTCACTGAGAGACTAGAATGCTGGCCTAGCGAATGTAAGGCCTGGGGTTCAATCAGCACCAAAAATCAAACAAGAAGCCTAGGTCACAACACATAGAAGGTAGAAAATAAAAGCTATGCTCATCAGTTTTAATCATGCCAGAGTCCTGGCAAATCAGTGCTCTTGAATTATCTGATCTAAGAACCAACCCAGGATATTGACTCAACTGCTCTAGGTTCTGAAGACAGTCAGGCATTCCAACCCAACTGTTTCAACTGGTTTAGCTAACTTCAGAGCTCCCCCTCCCTCCATTTGCAGTTCAGTCTGGATTTTCATGTGTGGTTCTGCTTACCAAAGTAAGTTCCCTGACAACAGGAAACAAACCTGTGCTTCTCATCTATACACTGGGGAACAGCCCATGCATAGCGCACCAGGAACATACTCATGGCATTAAATTCTCAGAAATCCACTCTGGCTTCCTAGCTCTAAAATTCAGGAGTATTCATTTTGGCAAAGGGAATGTCTGAATTTAGCAAGCTTTTCTTCTTTTATGTTAGATAACGACTAAACAAACCACACATTATACAATTTTCACAAATGAAGCTTTGCTGGAAAACTAGAAAGGGGGGGTGGGCAGTAAAGAGGCAAGAGAGTCTGCACCGATGCAGACTGGATCTCAAACACCTGCTCCAACTTCAAGGCCTTACAAACCTAAGCCAGTCAGTGCACATCTCACCTTGGCAGCTGCACCATCTACCTCAGCTGCTACATGAGGAAAAAGGGACAATAACTCCTGCACCTCACAAGGCTGTCATAAACCTAATGTAAAATATATATATATATATATACATATATATATACACATATATATATATATCATTGGTTTAAAAAAATAAATAGACTCTGCTAACCCTCTTCTCCTTGGCAAAATCTGCAAATGCTGTTAGGCCTAAATACAATTACTATGTTCATCCTGCTCTTTCAGAAAGTACAGACAGCCACATAGGGCAACAGGCTGAAAGCAGCAGTTATTACTGGGTCCAGTGTGCCAACTTTAGACCTCTATATCCCAAGCAAAGTCAACCAAGGCAGAGCCTTTTCAAATGACTGGAGGCATCGAGGAAAGCCATCTTTGTACCAGAACAAACATGGAGCACATCAACAGGTGCTTCAGCCTGGAGACAGCAGCAGAGCACCCACAGCACCGGTTCTCCGATATAGAGAACAAAACAAGAACAAGGGTCAACCTGCAGCTCAGTGACACAGCACTTACCTAACATACACGAGGTCCTGGGTTCAATCTCCAGCACCAAAAATTAAAACAATAATTAAATTTTAAAAGTGAAAATTAAAACTCTATGTCTACATTTGTCTGTTTAAAATAGTAGCCAACAATAATATATAAAACAGTAAGTGAAAAGGAAGGAAATCTTTGAGGTTCATTTTCACACAGAACAAAATAATGATTTGCTAACTCATTTGCTAATCGGCGAGGCCCTGGTTCATTTCACTAAGCTGCACGCCCTCAATTATAGGCTAGTCAAAGTAAAAGCTTAATAATCAAAACTACCTATGTGCATCTAATGGCAATTTGGCTCCCAACTGTTAACACAAGGCCCAATGAAGGCAACATTTCATCTTTTTCATCAGAGGAAGGTGAAGAACTGTGAAGGCATTTCCCCATTTTCAGGAACCCATACTTCCTCCCACTCTATCACCTCAAGAGAACTCCAGGCACCAGCACCAACTGGTGCCTTATGCTGCCCAATTACTTTAACTAAATACAGTCGAGAAAACCTACGATTAATAACTTAGACTTCCAAGTACAATTCTTCCCCTACTTGTATTGCCAGCTCTGGCTAAAACTGGGTCAGCCCACTACAAACCAAGGGCAACCCTCAAGGGCCCATTGAAGAGACAGACTTTTATAATGCAAATGCCCTTTCTGTGGTACTAAGAAGAGAGAGCACTGCAATCTGTCTGGCCTTTCAAGGCTGAGCCTGAGTGAAACAATTCTGCATTCTAGACATGGGACCTATCTTTTTCCAGAGAACCTAAGAACTGGGCGGTATGCTGAATCTAAACTCCAGCTAGCTGTTAATCAAATGCCAGAACAATTTTCTAAAGATAGCAATTTCAATCAATTACCATACCAGTGCTACTCAGAGGCTGGCAATAAGCAAAGAGCCCAACATCAGTCAATATAAAAGAAACTTCTTCCTTCCAAACCCCTAGTACCATTTAAAGACTGTACATATGAATAGAAAGCCTTGAAAAAGAACAGTGAAATCACCCATGGCATCAAAATCCCTCTAACTCTTTTCCTAAAGTCTGAGCAGTAGCAGCAGGACACCAGGAATTTAGTAATGCTTTTAAAAGAAAGCTATACCAAACTGTATGAACTATGCAGTAATAAAAGCTGATATTGCAACTGACACATTTAATTAAACACACTCTCTAAACACAACTTACAGGTAAAGCCATGATGATTTTGGCCTTGGTTTTATCAGAAGCCATCAGGAGAGGTCACCAACTACACTCCTGCTAAAAGTGTTATCCTGAGCAATCCCCACCCCCACCCCTCCAACAGCCCCACCCAATATTACTTTTATCTGTGGAATTCTCTGCCGGCCTTGGCCTGGAAAACTGGGTGGACCCTGAGGACAGGTATCAGATCTGGCCATTTTTTTTTTTTTTAAATGGCTCAAACTGATGGTTCCCCAGAAGCATAAAGCTGTGGTGTTTATAACCCTCAATTTGAGATTTTAACCCGCCCCCCTTTTATTGGAATGGAGAAAAGGCAAACCAAAGAATGTTTCAATAGAAAAATCATTTTAATTATGAAACCCTCCCAACTCAAAACTGTTAAAGGTGCCAAATGGGAGATACCAGGGTATTCTGTTTTTTGTTCAAAGGTTTAACTATTAAACATGAGAATCACAACTGTGAAGTGAGGGGGGAAAGAATTAAAAGGCAGGAGCAGAAGATGGGAGCAAGAAAGGGCCCTTTGAGACCTGTTTTGCTCGGAAGGGCCCTCTTAGTACTCCTCATAGGGTGTCCAGGCTGGAGGAAAGCAGAGGGTTACACAGAACATTTAGCAGACTTAACATTGGATTAAAGACACTACTGCAAGTTTCAACAAATGTTCATGGCATACGTAAAAACACATTTACAACAAGAAAGAAGAGAGGCACCTGGAGACATCTGACACTGGGCATGCTCTGCAGGCAACTCAGTGCGCACATGCTCTCTACCAGGTTGGCGCAGCCTAGCCACAAAGACCTTGGCACAGAACACTGCAGGATGACAAAAAGGAAGGGAGAGAAGAAGCAGTTAGAGGCCGCAACAAGTCACTCCTTCACACAGGCAGCTTGAGTGTTAGTCAGGGCAGGGGCACACCCATGCAGTTTAGAGGGCAGGGATGGTCCTAAATTTCCTGAACTCTGGGGACCAGGGCCCCTTTCTTTCTGTCTTAGGGACAGGGATTTTGTGCTGCCAACCATTCATTTCACAGGATACAGTAAACAGAATCAAGAGGGAGAGAATGCTTAAATGAAAACCCACTAGAGGGAACTATGAGTCTGGAGCTGAGTGTAAAGCAAGACCACTCAAGAGAGTGTGACAATTCTTAAGAGTAAGGGATTCTGGACTACCTCATACAGTTTCAACTGCTTAAGAAACTACTATAGCAGCCTTCTGGATGTATCCCCTACCCCAATATCACACTATAAAAACAACTGAGACTCAGTTGTTGAATAATTTGCACAAGGACACACAGCATAGGGGGGAAGAGCCAGGATTTTAAGGTTCCGTTTGTTGGCTACCAAATCCCACATTCTTTCCATAAGACCAGGATGCCTCTATTCAAAACCTTTGATGAGCCCAACATTCATTATGTAAACCAGTTTTACACTTCTCTAAAGTAAAATTGCAGGAGACCCAAGAGTGAGGCAAAGGAACAAGACAGGTAAGTGATAGATTACAGGCAATTAATACTGCTTGAAACATGTCATTTTTAGTGTCATCAACATCTCTGCATTCTCAGAGAAAAAAAACTCAACAGTTCTGTGACCTGTAACTTTTCTAGACTTTACAAACTTGGTGACAAAACTAAGAATTCAAAGCTTAATTTCATTGACTCCATTTCACCCTTAAAACAAACTTATTGCTTTCAAAGGAACTAAGAAAATGTAACACAAAAATGAGCATATTTTAAAGCTAATATATAGTAACCATCAGAATATATATATTTGGGAGGTGGGGGTGAGGCAGGGTTTCTCTGTGTAGCCCTAGCTGTCCTGGAACTCACTCTGTAGACTAGACTAGCATTAAACTCAGTGATTTACCTGTCTCTGACTCCCAAGTGCTGGGATTAAAGGCCTGTGCCACCAACACCCAGCACTAATAAATATTATAAATTTAAAAATAAGCAAACAAACCCTAAGGATGGGTGCTTGAGTTCTACTGAAACACTCCACAAATCTTAGATACAAGCCATGTGTTTGTTCCTCCTGGCTCCTTGGCTTGCTTACACTGGGAAACACTTTACAACCAGTACAGGTGTAATATAAACAAAAAGAACTTTGCTTGAAAGCAGATAGACCTGGGTTCCAGCATTTCCTGCTTACTAGTTACAGCTCACTCTTAATGTAGTGAATACTGAGTTTACTTAGAAAGGCACGTGAATCCACGACACAAAATGCAAAAAAGCAAAGGGATCCATGTAAGAAACAGTGCAATTCTCTAAGCAATGAAAACACCACATATTTCCAACCTGAGTGTTCATTAAAGGCTTAGCATGGTCAATACAGTCGTGAAGGACAGACTCTGTTGCCCAAAGATCCACAACACAGAGAAGCAACCATAGAAAAGTCTGAGCACATTTTTATAAAATACAGTGAAAGTTGCTGCCATTTATTGACCTCCGCTGACCCACTGGTTGGTACTATGACAACTGCCACAGTAAACTCTCATGGTCACTCATGAAGGGCAGATACTATCTCGGTCTACAGATGACCTTTTAAACACTATCTTGTCTAAGGTTCTCAGAGAAGACTTTGGTCTGCTTGCTTTGGCTTCTTTTATAATTTTTAATTGGGGCTTTTTACATGTGGTTGAAAGGGTTCCCAGGACAGAATTCAGGTCATTGGGCCCAGTAGCAAGCGCCTTTACGAAGTAAACCATCTTGCTTGTCCCATTTTTTGTTTCATTGAGACAGAATCTCGGTATACAGCCTAGGTTGGCCTCAACCCCATGATCCTCCAACCCAAGCTTCCCCAGGGTAGAACTACAGGTTGTTTGCCAGTATGTCCAACGGGGGGGGGGGGGGGGGGCTTTAACTGGCTGATGATCTAGTTCAAGAGTTTATCTTCCTACCATCCACAGTAGACACTGTAGAAGAATGGTGGGAGTGTTCCCTGAGAGATGGCTGTCCCACCAAACTAAACACAACACCATTTCAATCCTTACACACAGCACTTTTCTCAATATTCAAATAGGAAAATGGGGGTAAAGAGATGGAAATTTTCTTGTCTAAAAACCACACGGTGCTAGGACTGACCTGGGGCTGATCCTAGTAACCCCAAATTAGAACACCAGCTCCACAGCTGACAGATCTGCTTGAGAACAGGAGCTGCAGAGAGCAGGCTGGCTCCTAGGCACCACCCACCTGGGGCTGTAAAGCAAGTGCCAAAACCTATCAGTCAGAAATCAACTCTCAATCACCCAGGCCTGCCATCTTCCAGGTCATGAGGAGGGCTAAGACAGCCAGCAAGCTGCACTTAGAAGGCATTAGAAGTGTTCTCTCCCCACACCCAGTTATCCTGGAGATGGCCAACATACTGCTGGAAACAGTCTTTACTCAACAGAATAGGAAACCCATGCACCTTGTAATAATGAAGTCCATATATGCTGCCCTAAGCAACAGGAAGATAGGGGTCCAACTTGAAAATGGGCAAAAACAAAAGTTCTGCACTCACTAACCTAAGAACATCAAATAAAATGCAACCAGGACTTAACAGTAATTGATTTGTGACACTTCTAATTTAAATTTAAAGACTTATTTGAAAACTCATTGTCATTTTTTTAAATAATGAAAAATGTCTTCTCATTGACTATGTTCACAATGTGACTATTCCTTCCCTTCTTGTATATATAAATAAGGTAAGTGAAATATCTTTAATTACTGTCATAGTTAGCTCTGAGGAATTTACCCCAAATGGTGTGTTTACCAATCTTATATTTTTGGTTGTGAGCCTAGCCTTTAATGCCTGAGCCATCTCTCCAGCCCCGTATTTACCAATCTTAACAAGTATGTATTGACCTACTCAGTCACCAAATCAACAACAACACAGAACAAGCCTTTCTTCTTGTGACCTTAGCATCAAGCTCCAAAGACTCTCACAAGGATATCCCAAGGGCCATAAAATCTCCAATATAAATTTGTTACAATTTCTTATTTAGCTACTTACACAGGATTCTAATTTATGAATACTCATACACACAGAAAACAAGAAATTATCCATACTAGGTTCTGGTATTATCGACAAATATACAATCAGGAGAAATACACTCTAAACTCAAATAAAATTCCAGCCATAGAAGCCAATGGTGCTTTCTGATTCGGCCATATTCATCACCAACTGCGATAAAAAAGAATATTAGCTTTTTGGCATTTTTCAAAAGCTGAAAGTTTATAAAGGAGGTAGGAGAGACATGTCCTAGGCTCTTTCTATTTACCATAGGAACCACAAATCAAATGACAAAGTCGTTGCTGCAACTTTGTCTTCCCACTAGCTAGCTTGAACAAGTGCTCACAAAGGTTACCGCTGGTCTAGTTACAGATGGCATTTTTTTCCAATCTCCTACCCTGATTCCTTCTCAAAGAGACAATTCTTTCAAAGCTGTGTACACACTAATGTTTCCTGATTTAGAGATCTGCATTATTAGTTTCCTATAATCCCATATGTATTTTTTCTTTAAACCACTTCCCAAGTCACATCATTACCTTCATCTAACTCCTATCACTATGCCTCAGATGACCAAGTTGAATGTCTTCAACCCCAACCTCATTCAATAAAAATGTATCTGAACACACACACACACACACACACACACACACACAAAAAAAAAAAAAAAAACACTTTCCATTAGACACAGGAAGATATCCAGACAATGCATAAACACACATACACACCACAAAAAGACAACCTATCCAAAGGAGGAGGCAACTAAGCCTAAATTTATGAGTAGGGGGTAGTCAAGGAAAAAGAAAAAATGAATTTCAAGCAATAGATGAATAAAGGTATTAACACTTAAATGAGGGGACACGGAGATGGCTTGGAAGGTTAGGAGCACTTGCTGCTCTTCCAGAGGATCCAAGTTCAATTTCCAACACCCACATTGAGTGGCTCACAACCACCAGTTAGCTCCAGAGGATCTGACACTTCTGGCTTCCACGGGCACTGGCACTCATGTGCATATACCCCTGACATCAATATACACACACACACATGATTTAAGATTTAAAATAATAAATCTTTTTTAAAATGGGCCACGGGTTCTTAACCCAACAAGTAGGAGGTGGAGCACACTATCAATGCAAAGGGGCTTCAAAGAAAAGACAAAAACTGTTTCTAGAATGTGTAGTAAACACACAAGTATGAAAAGTCTATTTAAAAGGAACCCAATGATAACAGGTAGAGAAGCAAATAATACAAAACCACAGCTGTCTTTAGTAGATTACTGCAAATATTGTTAAAGTTGAATAAGTATGAGTTCTTGGATCATTTAATTCCGTTAAGCAAAATATTTAAAAATTTAATAATCAGGAGTATGAGCAAGGGGACTCATATGTATGTAATATGCCTGCTTCATAAGCATAAAGACCTGTGTTCAGATCCCCAGCACATCAAAAAGTTGTGTACAGTGGGACACACTAGCACTGGGGAGGCAAATGGAAGATTCCTGAGTTCTTCTTGGTCAATCGTCTAGCACGTCACTGAGCTCTGGGTTCAGTGACCAACTGTCACGAAAGCTAAAGTGGAGAGCATAGAGGACAGCATTGCCTCCACATGCCCACACAGACGCCCATGCACACATAGATATACCACACACCAAAAAAAGTTTTAATTTAACAATCAAACATTGGTGAGGCAATGACAGAAGGTATTCAGCTACTTTGAGCAGAGAAGTGAGTTTGGCAGCTACAGAAAAAAACACAAATTTGAGGAAAAGTGAAAAGGCTATCTCAGGGAACTCCAAGCCAATCATTTATTTTTGGTTTTACACAATGCAAACTTTGCTCAGCTGAGCTACAAGAAGTGCATGAGGAGCCAGTACTTACCAATACTCATAGTCCATGTCCTTTCCCTCATAAGATTTCCATTATGCCCTCCTTTTAAGATGGAAAACAAAGGGTGTCATGGTAATGAAATGGGGATACTAAACAGGAGGAAAATAATGGATCCATTTCAGGGGAGGGCACTAGGCAGTAACATGCTCTCCACTGAAAATCTCTAGTTAGTAGTCAGCTCTCTAAACCTAGGTTTAAGAGCTGCCAGGATCCACTCAAATTTCTCTTCAAGACCGCATTCATCAAGACAAACAGGATAGCATTAAAATTAATCAAAATTAGGAACTATGTTATTGTGCCTAATCACCTGACTTGCCACTTGTCAAGAAATAATGGTGTCTGCTACAGCAGAAGACTACAAAGCTTTTCCAAGTCTCAGACGACTTAGCACCTAGGTTTTGAATGTTAAACAGTGACCTGTAAAATACAGCAAACTACTGGGTGGTGGTGGTGCACGCCTTTAATCACAACACTCAGGAGGCAGAGGCAGGTGAATCTCTGTGAATTCGAGGCTGGCCAGGTCTACAGAATGAGATCCAAGACAGCCAGAACTACACAAAGAAACCCTCTCCCCCGCCCCCCCAAAAAGATACAGCAAACAGTCAACTATTATTTTTAAAATAAAGACTGGCAACCTAGCTTCAACTCCCAGTTGGCACAATGGAAGGAAAGAACCCACTCCCCAGAACTGGTTTCCAGCCTCATCATGGCCCATTCACACACACATGCATACACACACACACACACACACACACACACACACACACACACACACACACACACACACACACATAATAATAATAATAATACTGTTAACTGGAAATTCAATTGCATTTTCCATACCTTTTTTTAAAAAAAAGTATACTGACCCATACCTTTACGTGTAACAATCTTTCAAACAGAATGACACTTTATTAAAACAAAATTGGACAGTAACATGTGTCATGTGACCATGACAGTTCATGCATGCTTAGTTCTTAGCAAGTGTACTTTACTTTAGACTTGCATACTTACTTGTAAGGCATTACATCAGATTATTTTCAAACTGAGATATAGAATAAGGGAACAAAATGACAAGGGGGTAAAAGGTAGAAAGGGGGAAGAAAAAGGAAGTGCAAAATAAGAAAAAATGGAAATTTACTATTTGCTGAGTTTTAGAAATTCAAACAAGGTCAAACAGTGGTAGAATTAGAACTCAAAGCCAGAGCCCAACTTATTCTTACACACTATTCTCTCAGTCCTGAGTGACAGATAATCCAGAATAAGACATTCAAACCCCAAAGCTCACAAAACCATCATGATCTGCATGAGAATCTCTGGAAAGGGAGGGATAAAAAAACTAATTTCCCTTTCCCTTTTTTTTCCTCTGATATTTGTTTATTCACTTTACAAAGCTAGAGAACGAACCCAAGTCTTACAGCCTGTCAATGGCCTATGCCCCAATCCTTCTTTTTGCTTATGAGTAGCACAGAGTTTACTTAAGGTTGCTACAGGAGCTTGGGTGATGGATAGGTTATGTGTTTTTTGTTTGTTTGTTTGTTTTTCCAGACAGGGTTTCTCTGTGTAGCTTTGGAGCCTATGCTGGCACTCACTCTGGCGTCCAGGCTGGCCTTGAACTCACAGAGATCCGCCTGCCTCTGCCTCCCGAGTGCTGGGATTAAAGGAGTGCGTCACCAATGCCCGGCAATGGGTTGGTTATGTACAGGAGCACATGCAACTAAACTGTCAATGCCTACACAACTTGGCACAGGCCATTAATCCCAGCACTCAGAAGGCAGAGGCAGGCAGATCTCTGTAAGTCTGAGGTCAGCCTTGTCTATAGAGCAAGTTCCAGAATAGTCAGGGCTCCACTGAGAAACCCTGTGTGTGGTGAGGGATGGTCTCTCCTTGTACCATGAACTGTACTAGTGAGGTGGATGCAAGAGAATGAAGGCCATCCTCTACTATGTAGTGAGTTCCAGGCCAGCCTAGGGTATATGAAACCCTGCCTTACAAAAAAAGGTAGATCTAGAATTCTGACTCCAAAAACCCCTGCTTCCTTTCTAATTTACACTGCCTACCATTCTCCAAAACAGAACATCTCCTTGGTTAATTCAAATTTTATCAGCCTGCTGTTCATCTCTCAGTCCTATGGGGTATAACTGCATAACCTCTGAGGTGCAACTGTTTCAACTACAGAATACCAGATCTTTACAGCCTGGGGCTCAGGTTGCTCAGAACCACCCTGTAAACCCTACATCCAGGAGTTCATGATCCCTTCTGGCCTCCTCTGCTCATGGGGCATATCCACACACTCAGGCACATACACATTAAATAATTTTTAAAGATTTAAAAAAATTATACGGGGCTGGAGAAATGGCTCAGAGGTTAAGAGCACTGACTGCTCTTCCAGAGGTCCTGAGTTCAATTCCCAGCAACCACATGGTGGCTCATAACCATCCATTATGAGATCTGGTGCCCTCTTCTGGTGTGCAAATATACATGGAAGCAGAATGTTGTATACTAAATAAATAAACAAATAAATAAATAAATAAATAAAATCTTAAAAAAGAAAATATAAATGAAGTTTAACTAAAAATTATAGGAGACTTCTGTTTGGAACTACACTCCTGCCCTGGACCACACCAGATCAGACTAAAATTCAATATGGAGTCACCCATGTTAATGGTCCACGTTATTAACTTATCTTACCTCCCTAGGTTTGGCGGAAAGCAACAGACAAGCTTCCCAAATAGGCCAACTGGCATGACAAAGGTCCCTCAGCTCCAATCTTTAATCCTCTATTCCTAATATAGCCTGCAGTGACCTGGTATCAACACACCAGTTGTTTTTCTATTATTCATCTCCCTGCCCACAAGGAAACAATGCTGACATAACCAATTATTTCAGCCTTCTCACCATAAAACAAACCTCCCCTCAATCACTCAGTACTACCAACTATATACAATGAAGTGTTGCCTTATTCTAGAAACACAAATCAACAAAAACCAATCAGGATCTTTGAGTTAATTTGGTAGAACTTTGTTCTTTCACAAGCTCAAGTTTTGTTTTGTTTTTTGAGACAGGGTTTCTCTGTGTAGCCCTGACTGCCCTGGAAGTCACTTTGTAGACCAGGCTAGCCTCTGCCTGACTCTGCCTCCCAAGAGCTGGGATTAAAGGTGTGAACTGGCACAACTCTTCCAGTATATTTAAGCATCCAATAAGCACATAGAAGCTGATTAACATCATCAGTCACTCTTTAGGTTAAACTATAAGGTTAAACAAAAATTAAAGAGGACAACAGCAAATGCTCACAAGAAGTAAAGCAAATGACATTTTCATATGTTGCCAGAGGAAGTAAAAACATCTCTTTCAACTTTGGGGAAGATCTAAGGTTTGTTTTCCTAACTCTCTGTGCACATTGTGGTATAATAAATATACATTTCATCCATGATTCTCTGCTATACCCTCTGTCCACTTCCAGAAACAATGGCTTCTAAAACTTACAATCCCCTGAGTGCAAGGGATGAACAGAGAACACAGACCATTTACTGTCCATGATCAGACCTTTCAACCAGACCTGAGCTTATGTGAGTAAGCTCTTAGGAGGGGGTAGGGAACTTGCCAGAATAACCACCTCCGGTACCTCTTGATCTGATCATTTTTTTGTATCCTTTATGAAATCCTCTCATGGGCTAAAGTTATGGCTCAGTGGTTAAGGGCACTTGGCTGTTGTTCTTCCAGAGGACCTGGGTTCAATTCCCAGCACCTACATGGCAGCTCACTACAGTCTATAACTCCAGTTCCACAAGATCTGCTGCCCCCTCTGGACACCCCAGGCACTACACACATACTCAATATTTGTAAAATAAAAATAAACAAATCTTGTAACATCATTTCATAAAATAAGTAACCCTAAGTGTTCCCTGAATTCCCTGAGCCATTGTAGCTCATTATTGACCTTGAGGAAGAGATCATGGAAATTCCTAAGGCATAAGAAGGTCACAACCTCCTGGAAGGTAGGGAAGGGAGAGTGAGGGAAGGAGGAAGAGAGGAAGGGAGAAAAGGGGAGAGAAAGAGAAATAGAAAGCAAGAGCACAGAAAAAAGGAAGTTTTTTCCTCTTTGAATTCAAGCTGTGACAATTCCACTGATAAGTACATCTCCACCTGGAAACAAACATCCCCAAAAGAAGTCTAAATAAATGTTCATTCACTTTAGTCCCAAAATCAAGCAATGCAAACCATCTAATATTAAAAAGAACTAGAACAAGAACAATTCTTGGAGAGACCCTTGCTGCATAATCTAGAGGGCCACAGTTCCTATTCCAGCACCCACATAATAAACTAGGCATCCCACAAATGTCACTGCCAAGAGGATCAAACTCCCTCTTCTGACCTCCAGGTACACCTGTACATGTATGGGCACCTGCAAATACATTCACACAAAACAACACACACACACACACACACACACACACTTTTTTGTAGAAAGAATGAGTCTTAAAACCATGCTGAACAAAACAAAGCATATATAACTGAGTACACAGTGTATACAATGTTATATGACTCTATCGATGTGAAATTCCAGAATAGATTGAATTAACAAATAGTGAAAGCAGGACACTGAGGGTTGGGGTAGGCGAAGTATAATGACTGCATGTAAAGGGAAGCAAGTAAGGGAGGTTTTTGAAAGCATGGAAATGAATCATGTTGATTATGGTGGTGTATTTCTGAAATCTCAAATACTACACTTAAAATAAGTAGTACACTTAATTGAACAGCAATTCTAATAACTTAAATCAAAAGCAAACAAAAGCTACAATACCAGCACACAAGGACTGACAAGGTCTGGCAAACCATCAGGTGACAGACGATAATGGAACTCCACCTTAGAGATGGAAGGTTAAACTGAACCACCTCAGTCCACCTATGCTCACCCACAGCCCAATCATCTACCTCAGCTATCTTATTTAAGTTCCCTAATATACCCAATAGAACCATGGGATTCTGTCTAATTAGAAGTGTTCAGTCAGGCAGTGGTGGCACACACCTTTAATCCCAACAGAGGCATGTAAACCTCAGTTAGGGGTCAACCTGGTCTACAGAGCAAGTTCTAGGATGACCAGGGCTACACAGAGAAACTCAAATGCAAGGCTGTGGGCACACTAGCCCTGAGATCTACCACTGAGCTAGAGGCCTTAGTCTTGATGAGGCTAAATATTTTGCCACCTACTAACAGAATTAACTTTACACAGTGACAACAACATACTGGTATCTACCAAATTAACCATCAGATTATAAAAAGCAAATGGTCAATTTCAAGAATGTGATCAGTGAATATAAGTATCTTAGCTGTAAAAAGCATTTTAAAGTTGTTTGCTTTGTTTTGTTTGTAGTACTGAGAACTGAACTCAGAGCCTTGCCCATTTAGGCAAAAGCTGGCATTATTACTGAGCGAAATCTTCAACCCCAGGACTTTGTATTTTAAAGAATTTTAAGAACTCATCGGTCTAGCAAGATGGATGTTGGAGTCCACAGAAGTGGCTCCATTCCCTATTGACCTAAGGTCAAAGAGTTCAAACCTATTCTTGCTCTTTCACGGTTAAAGGCCTAAGACCTTAAAGGTCTAAGGTGTGGCTACTGAAGAATGTTTGGCCTAAGGTGTGGTCACTGGATGTCTTACCTAGATAACAGAATACTTGGTCTAAGGTGTGTTACTAGATGTCTTAATTCTAAAGGCCAGAAAACAGGAGGTTTGATCTAAGGTGTGGTTACTGGATCCTTTGAGATTTAAGAAAGTAACTATGTCTGTTTGTTCTTTGTATCATTGGTAAGGAAGTCCTTTTGCTCCCTCCACCCTTTTGGTTGGGGTTTTTAAGAACTTTTGAGCAATAAACTTAAGGCGCATCCAGTATTTACTGGATGCCCTCCTGAATCTATCTTCTGTCTCTAGTCTATTTCTTTCCTCAACCGGCACTCCACTTCTCAGGTATGAACCAGACCAGTGGCTAGACTTGGCAATGGCTCAGTGGATAAAAAAGCACTTGCACTTGGCATGACGCTGAGGACCTAAATTCAATCCTTGAACTCATATAAAAGAGCTGGCTATGATGACTCACAACTACAACGGTAACTCCATCATTCCTATGGTGGGATGGGAGACAGGACAATCAGCCTGCCTCAATACAGTGGAAGAGGAAAACTAACCCCCAGAAATTGCCATGACCTCCAAAGCACATGGTGGTATATGCACTTCCAAACTCTCACACACAAAGTTTTTTGTTGTTGTTGTTGTTGTTGTTTTTTTTTTATGTAAGAGTTACATTCTTTTGTCAATCCATAGACACGTCATGCTCACATTTACCAGTATACTCTACCCAGTCTATATCTAAAATGACTCTTTCCTCCTCTTCCACCATCTGTTACTAGCTTGTTGTTTCATCCCTCAAATAATGCAGTCTATTAACTGCTCCAGTTTTTCTTGTTTCAATGCAGCCTCTAAAGGGACCAGCTCCCCATTTCGGCAGCCATGACAGTAACACATGCTTGCCATGACTTTGTCCTAGTCACTAGAAGTCAGATGCCTGCCTCGTGGCAAGGAACCAATCAGAAGTTATCTGGCCGCTCTATGCTTTATGGCTCTGGGTGTGCTTTACGGACAAGTGCACATCAATGACACGCAGAGCATAGCAACCACCCTGGGAGGGGCTATGGGCCATAACAACCAGGCCAATCAACACAGGGCAAGCCCTCCAAGCCTAGAGGCACACCAATCCTGAGCCTGTGCATACCCCTAGACACTCCCCTTATGCTGCCCTACAAGATCTCTCGACAGTCGGGTTCGAACTGTCTTTGCTAGCCATCCACCATGGCGGGTGGGTGAAAAGACCCGAGCTAACATGGGGTTACCTCGTTAAACAACAATAAAGCCTCATGCAGTTTGCAGCAAGTTTTCGAATCTGCCTGGTGATTGGGGTGACTACGAACCTGGGCTGGGACCCCGGAGGCCTGAGTTTTCCGGGAGTCTAACACCTCCAAACTGACTGCAGAATAATCCTGTAAAGCACAGATACTATGGCAAACTTCCATAGTCCACATCCTATGCATCAAATGCATCAGCAGATAACATGAAGAGAGAACATTAACGGGGCAACAGTAGACAGCAAAGCACACAAGTTCTTAATGGGTGTTTTGACATGTAAAGTCCCAATCCTTAAAATCTTTGCTGATCAAATAAAATTGTCTGCAGACTCCTGCCTATATGTAGACCTAAAAGTCCAAGATTTCGTTATAATCTACCTTTGCAAGGTATTATATCATCTAGTTCAGTTGTTTCACTCAAGCTATACTAAGCAATCCATAGGACTCATCCTTCTTCACACACCCTTGCCAGGCATGAGTGACACATACCTGTAATCCCAGTCCTCGAGAGGTCAAAGCGGAAGACTGTCATAAATTCAAGGCCAGCCCAGACTACATAGCTACACTCTATCTCATAAAAAAATGAGGGACAGCAGGCACCAATACTCACATGCAGATAATTAAAAAATAAGGCGGGGGGAGGGGGGAGAGGGTAGAGTAACAGCTCAGTTAAGAGTTCTTGGTTAAGAGCATTTACTCTTACAGAGGACCAGGGTTCAGTTCCCAGGACCAAATGGTGATTTATAACCATCTGTAACTCAAGTTCCAGGGAATTTAAAGCTCTTTTCTTACCTTCATAGGCACCAGCCACACATGTGGTACACATACATATATAAAGACAAAATGCTCATACACATAAAATAAAATATAATCTATTAAAAAGAAAACAAGATAGACAGTCTTCTAGCCATTTTCCTCTGGTTACCTTTGCTATGACAGCCCCCTATCCCAATACATCTCATGCCCATGTCTAATTCCTGCCAAGCCTCAAAGAGTAGTTTTTAGAATGTTCCTTATGGAGCTGGAGAGATGGTTCAGTCTTGCGTAAACATAAGGTTGG
The DNA here is from genome assembly GCF_003668045.3 of Cricetulus griseus. Lineage (NCBI taxonomy): Eukaryota > Metazoa > Chordata > Mammalia > Rodentia > Cricetidae > Cricetulus > Cricetulus griseus. Next base: position 47,852,579 of record NC_048600.1, on the reverse strand, counting down.
GAGTTCAGATTCCAGCAGTCATGTAAAGGCTGGTGTTTCTGCATGGGCTTTTAACTACAGCATAATCTAGCCCAAAAGGCACAAACTCTAGGCTCACTGAGAGACCCAGATTTAAAGGGCATAGCCCCTGAGTGAAGAGAAAGAGGTCATCCTCAGGCCTCCTGTGCACACATACATATGTATGCACACACCACACATATAAACAACACTCACACACAATATAAGCAACTAAAACATCCCTTATGAAACTGTCTTCCTTCTAATTCCCACAACACCAAATAAATTCATTTCTCCATAAAGAACTGCAAACTACTGGAAGCAATATACATATCTGATTCCACTCTGTAGTTCTCTATCACCAAAGAGGACATCCTCAATAATGAATGAATGAAACTACTTACCTACTTATGTAACAATGTGCACCTCAATTTGATGGTCATTATGTTAACAAGATCCCTTAGGTTTTTCAGTATGGAAATTAGCAAGAACAGAGGGAGGAAACTGTAAATTTGAATGAGAACATGAACTCATGGTTCTTTTTTAACATATTTCTTAGCCCTGTCTACCATAAGGATCTACAAACAATGACAACAAATAGTTTCTAGAAATATGCCCCCCAAAAAGCCACAATGTCACATAACACAGACCTGGGACAATCTGATCAAAAAATGCCAGGAAATACACAAAAGATGGGAGGGATGAAGGCACCATCAAAAGAAAAGTGGGATCTACCTAGAAGGGGCTCTCATTAGCCAAATCTGGGACACTGAGAATCAGTAAAGATGGTAATTGACTATTAACACACTGAATAAACAAAAGCCCACGAGAGTACAGTGGCACAGATTGAGAGGTAGAAAAATCAGGCTAGTTCTGTGAACACTAGCTAATAAACAGAAAAAGAATAACAACTAGACCACAATTTTGTAACCATACTGCAATGAGAGACTTCTTGGTTGGGATACTGCAGTCTCTAGGTGAGGAGCAAGACTGTTACAAGATGCCAAACAATGCCCTGCAGACAAACTCACCAAGAGCAGAGGAGAAAACTGCAATTATTACAGAGATCTGGCTGCTGCCACCTTAACCAAGAGACAACGTAACACAGCTCCTAATGCCTCCTGATGTGATTTGATGTGAGATACATTTCTCCTATGATGAAGCATTCCTACCAAAAGCTTAGCTTGGATGCAGCTCACCACAGCTCCAATTTACAGGAAGTACATACAGAAGCTAAAGAAGCAAGTTAAATGACACCATGAGGAAATACTCAAATGAATGCAGAATGCTGCACATCGTTGCACATGTATAAGGCTCTCCTGAGAAGTCAGAGGGGGGAAAAAGGAAAAAATAAATAGCCTGTTCTAAATTAAGATACTAAGTAAAGAGACAACTAAGTACAAATTTAGGGGCAAAAATACTAAAATGCTTACACAACCTACTTTCACATATTTTTTCAACATAGGAAAGATTTGCACCAGGTTAAGAAGGAGGTGGGGGAGGAAAATAAGGGAGAGAAAGTAACACAGAGATGATTGCTGAGCCCAGGTGAAGAGAATGCTTCCTCTATTTGACTCCCACTCCTATGTGCATATGCTATTTCACATGCAAAGTCAAGAAGAGGCTTACCTCAGTGCTAGAGCAACTACCAAGCTAGCAGAAAACCCTGGTTTGGGGGCTGGACAGGGAGGAAGACAACAATTTTTAAAACTTCCAGTTTAAAGGCCACTTACCACTATTAGAGACTCAGGAGATAAGTGCAGGCCAAGGCAAAGCCTGCTCTAGGTGCAATGCTGTAGACCACATTCAAGTCTTTGCACATGCTGGGCAAGCCACTGAGCTAAACCTCGGCCCAGGGCCAGATCTTTCAAAGTACCTACCTAGACCACCTCCTCCTCAGAATCTGCCTACTACTTCATATGTGAAATGGCGTATGTACAAAATTACTTTTGTAGCATTATGTTATAACATAAGAGTGGAAAAGAAATGACTCACATACCATCCATCATCCCAGACTAGTTACACAAATTACAGCCTATTTAGACAATAAACCAGCTTTCATTCTTAAAAGTATCTCCTCAAAAAACAGGAACCCTTTGGGAACTGGTAATGCAAGATGATCACATCCTATTTCATATTAAAATAGGTAAAATTCAGGGACTAGACAGATGGCTCAGCAGTTAAAACACCGAGACCTGAATTTAATTCCTAGCACCCATTAGTGGCTCACAACTGTCTGTAACTGTCAGTTCCATGGGATCCAATGCTCTTTTCTGGCTTCCTCATGGAAGGGAAAAGAAGACAACAACAACAACAAAAAAAATACAAGTAAGATAAAGTAATATTAAATAATTTTTAAAGAAAAGGTTCATGCTATGTATGATAGAGCATGTCTTTAATACTGGCACTCAGGAGGCAGAGGCAGGTAGATCTCTTGAGGGTTCATTCAAGGCTACATAGCAAGCTAGCAAGGACTCCACAATGAGACACTCATCTCAAAATAACTACAATAACAACAAAAACATTAGTAATATAAGAAATTATATATGAATACAGGAGAATGCATTGAGTGTAGAACAAGAGTCTTGCATTTTCTTTTGCACTACGTACTTTATGGCTCATATCACACATACATACAATTTAAAAATGCATTAAGTACTGACGGCCATCTCAATCAGTCTTAAGTAATTAAGGTAGAAATAGCATGTAATTAAAAAGTTAAGCTAAAAATCCCTCAAGAGGGTCGGGCAGTGGTGGCGCACACCTTTAATCCCAGCACTATGTGTGTTCGAGACCAGCCTGGTCTACAAGAGCTAGTTCTAGGACAGCCTCCAAAGCCACAGAGTCTCTAAAGAAAAAAAAAAAAATCCCTCAAGAAAAGCATGAAGAAATAATAACTAAGCAGCTAGAAGCACTTGATACTCTTGCAGAGGTCTCACATTCAGTTAGTTCCAGAACCCATTAGGCAGCTCATAACCATCTCTTAACTCCTCTTCTGGCCTCCACAGGAACTGCATACATGCAGTACACATACAGTTAGACAAAACACCCATATACATAAAATAAAAAAATAAATCTTTTTTAAATCTCCTAAAGAATGGTGAAGTTGAGGCCAGCATAAACTACATCGGGAAACTTAAAATTAACTTCTTGAAGGAAGTGCTGCACTAAAGACCAACACAGCATCTCAATTATTCTAACACAGCTAATTTTGACTCCAGCACTGGGACAGCTGTTTCTGTAACTGACAAGTAGGTAAAATAGCTGGCTTGTACTTAGGCTTTATGTTGTGATGTTAAGTCTTTACAAATGCCATAGTGTACTCACCAGAACTAGGGAAGAGATACTCAGAACTGAGGCTGGCGAGGAGGGGCAGTATCTCTTTCCTATCTCTGCTTAAGTGACTTTTCTCTTGGTTTAATAACCAGATGTGGAACTGAAATTGTATGAATGAATAAAGGATGTGCAGTGACTGTTTGAAAACATACTTTAAAAACTGTGCCTCTGCTGGGTGTTGGTGGCACACGCCTTAATCCCAGCACTTGGGAGGCAGAGGCAGGTGAGTTCTGTGAGTTCGAGTCCAGCCTGGTCTCCAGAGCGAGTGCCAGGATAGGCTCCAAAGCTATACAGAGAAACCATGTCTCAAAAAACAAAACAAAACAAAACAAAACAAAAAACTGTGCCTCTATTGCTCAGCCAGTTAGAGTGAGAGAGAGAAGATGGCAACTGAATGTGATGATGTCATCTGGAACTGAGAACAGGAACCAAGAGGCTGTTAGGAAATCAGGATGAGAGAGGTGTAACCATACCTTCTGGCCTACATCACAGCCCATCCCTGTACTGGCATTCCCAGACACAGTCTGTGTTTGAGTAATTTCATAATTCTATTAATAAAAGTCAGCTACACCAAGGCAAAGGCTCCCAAATTTCTATTTGGTGAGCTCAGACCAATATTACATATAGATTCCTCTACCCTCAGATTTTCCCATCTCTAGGCAAATCAAATTATTATTACTCTCAGGCAAAATAAACTTATTCTCTCTCCCCTAATCTTGAGCTCTACTACATTATCACCATCCTGAGGAAGAAAGCAAACATCTACCCAAGCGCCCAAGACAAGAGAAAAATCTAAAACTAATGATTATTTCTCAATTCCCCAGCTACTAAAACCAACCCTTAAACTCTGTATAACTGTCACAAAGCCACAGCGCGTGCGCACGCGCGCACACACACACACACACATCACTTTGGCTCACTTTTATCACTGTCCACTAAGCCAAACAGATCTCTGCCTTCAGTCTCTTCATTCTGCATCCACTTACCAAGCTAACTTCCCAAAATATCAATTAACTTGTGTTATCTTTTCTACTTCAAGAACAGAAAGAAAATAAAATGAAAGTAATGAAGCAGTAGGCTAAGATCAAGCTCCACGGAACAACATGTCGTAATGTAAGGAGAATGTACTATTGGGTATGTGGTCCTACAATTATGTTCTGATTTACAGCATACTGTAGAGTCAAGTTACATAAGCTTAGTAAGTCAACTACCTCAAGAGTAGAAAATGGACAGAAAATGGGTCACAGCAATGACAAAGGAACTCATGCAAAACTAGGAGCCAGGGCTGGGGAAATAAATGGCTCAGAGGAAAAAACTCTTGTCCTACAAGCTGGAAGAGGAGCGTCAGATTCCCAGCACAAGTGGGCGCGGCCTCCCCAGGCTAGGGAGGTGGAAATCGGATCCTTGGAGCAAACTAGTTAACTAAAACTAACCAATCCATGAGTTCTGGATTCAATGAAGTACACTGTAATGAGAACTCATGTAAATACAGTGCAGAGCAACGAAGAAAGACACCTGACATCAGCTTTCAGCCTCTGCATGAACACACAGACACAAACATATGAGCATGCAAACACACATGAATGCACAACGATACACAAAAAAAGGGGGGGAGGACAAAGGAACAAACAAGAACCTCACAGACTTCTAAGTCAAAAGTACATAAGCTGACTATGCTAAGTGACCTAAAAGCAAATGCTCTGAAGCAGGTTGTGGTGGCACGCAGCTATAACTCCAGCACTAAGGGTGAATGAAGGAGGTACACAGTTCCTACCCAGCCTGGGCTACATACAAAATCCCATCTCAACTGAAAACAAAGAAAAGGATAAAAGGAAGAGGAAAATAGGAAGAGGAAAAATCAAAAAAAACTACAAATGCCTTAATTAGAAAAGGGTTTGGAAAGTGAGGTTTTGCCACCAAGAAATCTATCCACTCCACAGGAAACCAAAAAAAGTTCTCTCTATCCATCCAGCAGATATCTTAACAGACTGGGTTTATGACATGACCTACTAGGAAAAGTTTAACTACAGCAAGAGAATGTTACCATCATTTTGGCTCAAGTCTGCAGGCTCTTCTGAATTAAACTAGTTTATAAATTAGCATCTAACAAATCTTTCTATAAGAGTATACTTAGGCACAGGCATTGGTGGCCCACACCTTTAATACAGGTACTTAGGAGGCACAGGCAGGCAGATCTATGTGAGCTCTAGGCCAGCCTGGTCTACAGAACTCCAGGACAGGTTCCAAAGCTACACAGAAGAACCCTGTATAGCTAGATGTCTATTGGTGGTAGGCATATGCCTTTAATCCCAACACTCATGAGTCAGAGGCATGCCTGTAATCCTCAGTAGATACAGAAAGATCACTAGAGTTTGAAGCCATCCTCAGCTATCTAGTAGGTTCAAGGCCAGCCTGAGCTACATGAGACCCTGTGAGAAAATAATACATTAAACATGTCAATATACACATTATCACTGTAAAATTATAAATTAGTTTTTGGTCTTACACAATGGTATGGTAAAGCTACTGATGTTACCCCATCCATAGGATAAAGATGCACTTTGAACACACTGAATGGATCAGTTTTCTGAGCGTGCTAAAGACATCACCCTGGATGATGAAAATTCTAAAATTACATGTTCCTATTTAATTATAAATTTCGGGATAGTTCTATTTCCAAAGTGTCACATATGCCAATACACACCTGCAATCCCAGCACTCCAGAGGGCTACCCAGGAAGATCACAAACTCAATGAAACCATGGTTATGGGGCAAGACCCAATCTCAGACACAAAAAAACAGGAAGCCACCACTTTGATGATTACTGACTGCTATACTGAAGAGAACAGGTTTCAAACATCTTGGCCATGGCAGAATTTACCACACAGCACTGTTCTGAAAGATAATATCAAACTTACTACTGGGGTTTGCTTGGAAAAGGGAGAGCCTGGATGGCTAATGGAACCTGAAAGCTAAACAGACTTTAAGAGACAGGTAGAAAAGCCGGGCGTTGGTGGCACACGCCTTTAATCCCAGCACTCGGGAGGCAGAGACAGGAGGATCTCTGTGAGTTCCAGACCAGCCTGGTCTACAAGAGCTAGTTCCAGGACAGGCTCCAAAGCCACAGAGAAACCCTGCCTCGAAAAACCAAAAGACAGAGAGAGACAGAGAGAGACAGAGAGAGACAGAGACAGGTAGAAACAGACATTCAACAATTGTTTCCTTTTTTTATTGAGTATCATACTCTACAGTCCTGCCTGGCCTGGAACTCACAGCCAGCCTCCCAATACTGGGACTGCAGGCTCACAAGCTGGCACATCCAGCTTCAATGCTTTCTAAAAGTAAGTGTTAGAGATTTCTGCCTGTGTACCTGTGACCAGATGTTGCTCTAAACAAGAGCACAGAGGATAGAGGCACATTCTCGGAGACCACATGCCTGGATTCCTCAAATCTCTGCTCTTGAGCACATTATTTAACCACTCTATGCATTGACTTCCTCAGCAATGAAGCACTAAGAGTTCTTACTTCAGGGCTGGAGAGATGGCTCAGAGGTTAAGAGCACTGGCTGCTCTTCCAGAAGTCCTGAGTTCAATTCCCAGCAACCACATGGTGGCTCACAACCATCCGTTATGAGATCTGGTGCCCTCTTCTGGTGTGCAGATATACAAGGAAGCAGAATGTTGTATACATAATAAATAAATAAATCTTAAAAAAAAGAAAAAAAAAAGGTGTGTACCAACACCACCCAGCCTATCATAAAAAATAAAATAAAAAAAAGTTTTTACTTCACGAGACAGGGTTTCTCTGTTAGCTTTGGAGCCTATCCTGGCACTCACTCTGGAGACCAGGCTGACCTCGAACTCAGAGATCCGCCTGCCTCTGCCTCCTGAGTACTGGGATTAAAGGTGTGTGCCCTACCACTGCCCGGCACCTCAGCAGGTTATTGTTAACAATGAGTTCATATCTAAAAAGTAACTCAACTAATCTTCACAGAGAGCAAGTGCCCACTATCACCTGCTCTTCTTTCTGCTACTTCAGCCACTACCCACAGCTCTAAAGGTGGTATGGAAAACGCTTACCTAGAATATTAGCAAATGCAAAGAAATCCAAGTCAGAATGTCAGTCTATAACAGAAAACTTTCAAACAGTACAGGGTGTAGGCAATCTAAAGGAAATGTTAAGAAAGGAAAAAGTTGTGTTTTCAAGAGTTACCTGACAACGTCTACCTGTCAAGCTGACAGATTACAGGTCAAAAGAAGTGTATGCATTTGCACTATAAGCTGTTTGAGTAAAGCAATAACACTAAGACGGAATGGAAAAGATGTGGGGTTGAATCACTGGAGTTCACTGTATACAGCACACTGCATTTTAATGTACTGTGCCTCTCTTGTGCTTCTTGATTACTTTCAGATTCATCCCAAGAACTGACTAAAGATCTGCTCAATTTCCAGAAAGCAGACCAGCTATATACTAGTGATACACTGTATCTGTATATCTATATACTGTGATGCTAGTTTATGTCAACCTGTCACAGAGTCACTGGACAGGAAAGAGCTTTCACTGAGAAAATACATCGATAAAATAGGGCTGTTGACAAGTCTGTCTGGCTTTTTCTTAATTAATGATTGAGGAGGGAAGGCCCAGACCATTGAGAGTGGGGCTACCTTACACTGGTGTTCCTGGGTTCTATAAGAAAGCAGGCTGAACACCTAATAATAATAATAATAATAATAATAATAATAATAATAATAATAATAAATGTTAAAAAAAAAAGCCAGGGATTTGTGGCACACACCTTTAATTCCAGCACTTGATTGGCAGAGGCAGGGGGAACTTACTGAGTTAGAGACCAGTCTGGTCTACAAAGAGAATTCCAGGACAGTCAGGACTATTACACAGAGAAACCCTGTCATGAAAACTAAAAAAAAAAAAAAAAAAAAAAAAAAGAAAGAAAGAAAGGGAGGGAGGGAAGGAAGGGGAAAGAAAGGGAGGGAGGCTGAGCAAGCCATGAGAAACAAGCCAGGAAGCAGCACTCCTCCATGGCCTCTGCATCAGCTCCTGCCTCCAGGTTCCTGCTCTGTTCCTGTGCTGACTTCCTTCAATGATGAACTTCCTTCAATGATGAACTCAAGTAAACCCTTTCCTCTCCAACTTTTGATCTTGATGTTTCATTATAGAAACAGTAACCCTGACTAGGATAATACCAAGCCAAACAATGAGCTAGCATATATTCTTCAAGTGAAGATCCACTTAGAGCCAAGTCAATGAAGTGCCTGCTACACAATCATGAGGACCCCAGTTGATTCATATAAATTAAAACAACATCCAAGGGCTGCAGAGATGGCTCAGTGGTTAAGAGCACTGGCTGCTCTTCCAGAGGACTCAGGTTCAATTCACAGCATCCACATGGCAGCTCACAACTGTGTAACTTCAGTTCCCTTACACATATATACATGCAGGCAATACACTAATATACATAAAATGAATATAAATTATTTTTAAAAAAATTGAAGCCGGGCAGTGGTGGCACATGCCTTTAGTCCCAGCACTCTGGAGGCAGAGGCAGGCGGATCTCCATGAGTTCGAGACCAGCCTGGTCTACAAGAGCTAGTTCCAGGACAGCCTCCAAAGCTACAGAGAAACCCTCTCAGAAAGAAAGAAAGAAAGAAAGAAAGAAAGAAAGAAAGAAGGAAGGAAGGAAGGAAGGAAGGAAGGAAGGAAGGAAGGAAGGAAGGAAGGAAGGAAGGAAGGAAGGAAGGAAGGAAAAAACACATCAAAAGTAAATAAAAATCCCCCCAAAGCCTGAGGTGGCACACATATTATCTGAATGTTTGTCTCCTGCCCAGTGTAGCAGAACCAGTGAGCTGTAGTTTATCAGGAGACCCTGTCTCAAAAATAAAGTAGAAGAGCTATTGAGAAAGACACTCGCCATCAACCTGGCCTCCACAAAACCCTCACCCATGAAACATACATAACGAACACACGAACACACGAACACACACACACACACACACACACACACACACACACACACACACACACACACACACACACACACACACCACTTCACTTTAAAAAAGTGAAAATCCAAAGGCTTAAATTCAAGCTTCTCTGGACATAAAGGCCCAGGCCTGAATCTAGCTCTGCCATTTATTAGTTGTGTGGCTGGGGTAACCTGTACTTCCTCAGTACTTCTGAGCTTCATTCCACTATCTAAAATCCAAGTGAAGTCTATGCAATTAAAAAGCATGCCCAGTGCCTACTGACAGTGCTGAAGACGTTAGCAATGCTCCAACAGCTGCTATGGAGCACATCTTCCTGGGAAGACCCTCTGCAAGTCCTCAAGACAAACTGCTGCTTTACATGGGATCTACAAAAAATGTGGACTGGCAATAAAGATTACAAGAAAATGTCTCAAATGGCCACTTGTTTTATAAATTATCTCCCCAAAACCCCTCAAATCCCTGTTACTCTCTGTTGAGATTCTGGCTAGATATTTAAGCTATAGCTGTACTGCTTACATTTACACAGTTTTTTTTTGTTTGTTTGTTTTTGTTGTTGTTGTTGTTTGTTTTGTTTTTTGACAGGGTTTCTCTGTATAGTCCTGGCTGTCCTGGAACTCACTCTGTAGACAGGCTGGCCTTGAATTCAGAGATGTGATGGCCTCTGTCTCCTGGGTGTTGGGATTAAAGGCATGTGTCAACACCATCCGGCCATTTATGCAGTTTTTACTGGCAATTCTGCCACAGCCCCTTCACTGACCCACATACACACAACACTAAGCACAAATATCCATTTTATCATCCATTCCCTAGCAAAGGAAAAAGAAAAGGGTTGTTTATTGTGTTTGCAATACAGCCTCACTGTAGCTCAAGATGGCCTCCAACCTGCAGCCATCCTCCTGCCTTAAGCCTCCCAAGCACTGGGATTACAGGTGTGAGCCACAATACCCAACTCTGAAAAGACTTTTATTTTTTAAGTTTCTTTCAGTAGTCCCACAAAACAACACAACACAGGGTGAGTCAAGGCTTACCTGGAAGTACTCTGCACTTCAGATCCACCACTGACTGAATGGGGCATCCCCTTTCAGACTAGTCTGAGAAAAGACAGCGGTCAAGCATCTTCCAAGACTCTCCGTTTACTGTATCCAGCTTTCTTCAACAAAATCCCAAACATGCACTTCGGTAACTGTTGAAAGACAGAGAGCAATCCATACACCCACCATGGCACCAGCGGCAACTAACGCCACCAAGAATGGAAAGAAAGGCCGATGGAATGGTGGATCTGAGGCACAGACCTTGGACATGAAGGGCCTGGGGCATACCGCTCAACCTGGCATTGAGAGGATTCTACATGACAAATGAAATACAGCTAATATTAATATTTACTCATGATAAATAGCATACAATCTACAAATGAGAGCAACTAAAACCTCACTTAACCATTCACATAAACTGCCCCTGATCATTCAACACAATGAATGTACTGTCAGTTGTCTATGACAGCTCTTCCACCATTACAAAAGCAGTTTGCCAGCCAAAATGAAAATAAGTGAGGGCTGAAATATCTCCCAATATTTACTGACATACCTACCAAAGAAATCATCTGGTTTGCTACTGAAAAGACATCAAACCTACATATATTACTCAAATCCTTGATGTCTAACCAGAATACAGAACATTCTTAACCATGACAAGTTCACTAGAGGTCAATACCCACAACAGCTAATTATCAGGTAAACCAAAAAAAAAAAAAACAATAAAGAGCACTAATCAATAATTTACAAGATGACACTCATAAACATTACAGCGAATTCAAATTCTATTAACATTCTTTTTCTAGCCGGGCGGGTGGTGGCATACGCCTTTAATCCCAGCATTCGGGAGGCAGAGGTAGGCAGATCTCTGTGAGTTCGAGACCAGCCTGGTCTACAAGAGCTAGTTCCAGGACAGCCTCCAAAGCCACAGAGAAACCCTGTTTCGGAGAAAAAAAAAAAAAACATTCTTTTTCTACCATATTGAGTTTTCTCACTAGACTGCAAATCCTAACAAACTATAACAAAAAGAGAAAAGACACTAAACAGGATGGACAAATAGAGAGAACATGAAGATTCAACTTACGGGCTTTAGTGGTGCATGCCTTTAATCCCAGCACTCAGGAGGCAGAGGCAGAGGATCTCTGTGAGTTCAAGACCAGCCTGGTCTACAAGAGCTAGTTCCAGGACAGCCTCCAAAGCCACAGAGAAACCCTGTCTCAAAAAAACAATAAAAAATAAAAAAAAAAATTTAAAAAATGAAGATTCAACTTACTTGTCACACCACCATCAATGGGTTCCTACAGCATTAAATATCTGTGGGCAGCTGATGGGCATATTTAATTCTCAGTAAGTCTCCCAAGTCCCTTCTGTGGGAGGTGAAGCCATGCCATTTTCATAAAGAACAACCGCCACTGAAGACAAGGGTCAGAAAACCCATTATTTTGGGGACAGAAGACACAAATACTTTCACAAGGCCCCAGGGTATATAAGGAAATTCCAGATTATTCCATATTCAAAGACCCATTACCAAAAAGACCCATGCAATTGCAAGGTCCCAAGCATTAATGTCACAGCAAAACATATCCTAAAGGTGCCTTATTCCCCTCTTAGCAGCAAACAAGTTCCTGATAAAGAATTTCTAACCCTTCTGAACTCTAATTTCTAAGATGCAGCAACAGTCCATAAGCGATGAAGACAATTGTGCTGACATTAGCACTCTGGGCACTGAAGGAACTAAATGCCTATTTGAGGGACTGCACCACAGTGATCAGATGCAAACTCTGCCGTCCTCACAACTTAAAGAAAGCACAGTGAAGTGAAGCACCTCGTCAAAAAAAAAAAAAAAAAAAAAAAAAAGTTCACGGTGTTCCTCACTAGTTGATGTTACTGAGTCAAGAATGAATTGAAGGTTAAGAATGTATGACTCAGTTGGCAAAGGGCTTGCCTAGCATTCAAAGTCCTAGGGTAGTGGTCCCCAACCATAAAATTATTTTCATTGCTACTTCATAACTGCAATTTTGCTACTGCTATGAACTGTGATGTAAATATCTGTGTTTTCTGATGGGTTAGGCAACTCCCGTGAAAGGGTCATTCAACCGCCAAAGGGCTCTTGACCCACAGGTTGAGCTGCTGTCCTAGTATCTGTCTTTGTCACTTCATTAATCTGGTGCACATCCTTGTAAGCCCTGTACTCCAGATGTAGAAGCAGAGGGATCAGAAGTTCAAGGGCATCTGTGGCTACACAGCAAATTCAAGGCCAGCCTACGATACATGAAACCTTGTCTTAATTAATTAAACTGGAAATCCCAGTGTGACAAAAGTATCCAGTGAAGTATGCTGGTAGCTAGTTGCTAAAACAATATATTCTTGCTTTTTCAAAGTGCAATCTCCATCCACACTGCAGGACAGGACACAGCAAACAAGCACTTTTCCAGCCAACTCATTTCTCACGGTATTCAATCCTCTGGCCTTTCCTTGTACCGGTGAGTTAATTTTTCACCCTTCCCTTCAAAGAAGAACCTCTTGAATGCCTAACGGGCAGCAAGCTTTGCGGAAGATTAACAGTGAAGGCTAAGAGAGTGAGGACTGACTTCTCCCAGTCTCTTCTCAGGCAACCAACGTATAACTTTATCGTCAGTTCTTTAAAGCGGCTAAAGGCTCTCAGCTTAGCTCCTTAAAAAGTCCACAGGTGCTATGTCGAGCCCTCAGTTGGGCTCTTCCTTCAGTAGAGAGACCTCCCCCACATCCATAGTATTTGCACACTTCTCCACTCACAAGCTAGCACTTTTTTTTTCTTTTTCTTCCCTCCATTTTTCTCGTTAAAGTCCCAAATTCTACCTCACTGCACTCTGGCCTGTGAAGAAGGCCTTTATGTTGCCTAACCATGAGAGGGAATTTCCTCAACAACCTTCCAGCTGACGTCACAGAACTCTGCATAAAACTTTAACATTTGTAAAAACAGTAAGGCCAAGGTTAGAGACACGAACTGGATTGTCAGGTCCTCCTACTCTGTCTCTTATTTGCCTGCAAAGACAAACTTCCTGTTAAGCAATTGTGATTAAGCAGAAACTTAACAGAAGGTAACAAGCTCATTCTTGACCAACAGGTTTTCCCCCATTGTCAACTAATTCAATTAACAATTCAACCTGGAAGGAAAGCTTGCTTATTCAGTTAATGGTCAAAATCACCTGGTGCTTTGCCAAGAATCAAAAATCTTCATTTCAAAGAACCACATAAACCAATGAAACACTATTCAGAATATTCAATGCTCACATACACTAACCACCAGTCTCTTTCTACTGGGATACCCAACACAGGGCTGGGGTGGAAGTAGTGATTGTCTCTGTAGCTGCAGCAAAAGTCTGATCAGACCAACTGATAGTTCCCACTATATACATCATGGTACCCCTCTCCCATATTTTCCAAACCATTGTGGACAGTGTAAAATGTTATCATTTCCATCAAAGAATGATTCATCCCACCTATGGACTAAAAGCAACCGAACATTAGGCCTCTAAAAATAAATGTACATACATGTAAACAGCTTTACGAATAAACACATGCACAAATCATGAGGAAAGAAAGCTAATTTTTCTCACACCATCTGTTCTGATTTTGCTTTATAAAATGTAGGCTCCTGAAGGCTTGTCATGGTGGCACACACTTATAATCCTAGCACTTGGGAGGATGCAACAGGAGGACACAGAGTTTGAGCCAGCCTGGGCTACATATAGTAAATTCAAGGCTAACCTGGGTTATGAAGTGAAAACCTACCCCAAAGCTTTTAAAGCAATTTAAAAAAATTATAAATAAAAAAATCAAGGTTTGCAAGATGGTTCCTCTGGTAAACCAGATTGCCATGTAAGCTCAGCAATTCAAGGTCAATCCCTAGGAGCCACAAAATGTAGGCAGAAATGCCTCCAAAGTTGTCCTCTGACATTCACATGAACACCTATGGCATTCACAACACATGCTGGAACGCTCAGACACACAGTTACACAGTAAGTCATATACACATTCACACACACAAATATACTTCATGCACATGAACAGACAGTAATAAAATGTTTTTTAAAAAGAAGCATCATCCAGGTGTTGTGGTATATATCCGTAATCCTAGCACTAGGGAGACAGACACAGGAAGACTATGAGTTTGAATATGGTCTGGACAACTTAGTAACAATCTCAAATATTAAAATTAAAAAGGGTCCCTACACTTGCAGGTACAGTTAGTAAGGCTGTCCCCTCTGCAAAGTTATTTCATATACATGTCTCTTAGCCTTCCAAATAATTCAGAAGGTTAGCCAGGTTTCTGTGTGTACAGTTAAGCTACAATAAAACTTCCTCTAAGGTCACATGGTAAGTGCAGAGCTGCGGTAGAAAAATCAGGTGTTTCACCCTACAGCCTATGCCCTTTCTCCTAGTTAAATCACAATTTTTTTAAGGTCAGGAAACCCTTGCAGCTTATCAACTGTTCTCACCAACAGATAGAAAAATATCATGGCTTCCTCATTTCTTGGCTAATCACCAGTCTAGGATGCTTTTAAGTCAATCTGTAGGTCTGTACATAATGATTAAATGTCTATGCATGTCATGAGCCACACACCAACTTCCACTTTCCCTCACCAGTCTTTTTCTTTTATATACATGTTTGTGTTAAAGCTATCAAAGGAAACTCTTGAAAGGTATCATAGTACTAAAAACCCCTAACAATTCAAATTAATATAGCCACCAGCACCACACACATAGCACACGGTAAAGGAGTAAAAGGATCTGTAACTTCTGGCACAGGTGTTCAGACACAACTGCAAAGCTGTGTGACATTCAGTGATAATGTGAAGGCTCCATAAAGTTAAGATTATTAGAACTGGTAACAGGTACAGTTTCCCAGACAAGAAGATGGCTAAGGTACAGAGAAGGGTTCACCATTGAACCAACAGTTATTACAAAAGCGCACTGTGTAGGAGCTGTGGCCAGAGGAAGGGCCACAAGAAGACCTTATCATTTAATGGGGGACACAAACATGTAACAACAATATAAGCATAAACTACTCTAAGTACCACTAGATAATTCATTCATTTAAGGATCATTCCACAAAGACCGTGCTATGCAGCCAAACAAGATGGTATCTGCCAGCACAATACAAACTGACATCAAAGAGGTGGCCTCCATTATGTCTCCTGGGCTGACAGAGGTTTATCAGCATAAGCAGAAGGGAAGATTGCTGAGATGTGACCTAAGCCAATTTGGCCAGAGGCTGCTCAAGGATGGAGTTCTTTCAGTAAACAGCAGCTGCTTTCAAAAGATGTACTCAAGGCGGTTTCTATGAGTGCTGACAACAGAAGAGTGTGAGCAGAGTGTGCAGGACCTGGATCCCTTGGCTCTAGCTGAGTATAGCAGAGAAGAAAGCAGGAAGAAAGGCTGAAGGGAGACAGATTCAAGGAGAAAGGAAGTGGAAGAGGTAAATGGATTGGAAGTGGGAAAGAAGCAGAGTCAGCAGGCCTGGAAAAGCAGACCACAGCCCCAAAAGCACTGCCCAACATCCACATGTGTTCGGGTCTAGGAGCTTAGTGTCAATGACCTAGTGAGTATCCTGGGCTAGCTCTCTACTTAAAGGACAGACTACAGCAGTCAGGGTCATCCTTGTCAAATCTAAAGGACATTTAGTCTACTGCAAATCCTCAGACAGATTATATGTTAGAGCCATGGCCTCTTTAGACAGGTCAAAGACCCTATAAACACATGTGGTTTATATCATTTGGGCCCTGAAACCCGAATATATTTATGCACATTTGGTAAGTTAGCAGTCACCAGACAGCAATGAGGGGATAGCTGCAGACATCCAATTTCTTGATATATTCACTAAAAAAATCTTAATTGCCTCACTAAGCTAAAGATAGGAAGGGGGGAGGGGGGAAACTGCACCAAAAAGAAAACAGAGAAAAACACAAACAATTTGCCTATCAGTTTTTGCAGCCTGCCCAAACTTCAATAGCTCTAAAATAAATAAACAAACAAACAAACAAATAAATAAATAAATACCTTTATACTCCACCTTCTTAAAAGGACCACTATTTTTCTTTGTTTGTTTTTGTTTTTCGTCGAGACAGGGTTTCTCTGTGGCTTTGGAAGCTGTCCTGGAACTAGCTCTTGTAGACCAGGTTGGTCTTGAACTCGATCCACCGGCCTCTTCCTCCCTAGTGCTGGGACTAAAGGCGTGAGCCACCACCACCTGGCCAATGACCACTATATTTTAATCTGTTTACTTCATTCATTTAAGAGATTTAAAACAAGGGCTGCAGAGATGGCTCAGCGGTTAAGAGCACTGGCTGTTCTTCCAAAGGTCCTGGGTTCAATTCCCAGCACCCACATGGAAGCTCACAACTGTCTGTAACTACAGTTCCAAGGGATCCAATACCCTCACAAAAACCTGAATGCAGACAAAATACCAATGCACAGAAAATAAAATTTTAAAAAGAGATAGAAACAAAAGGAAATGACTCACTTAAGGTCTCTCTCTCTCTCTTTTTTTTTTTTTTTTTTTCCTTTTTTTGGTTTTTTGAGACAGGGTTTCTCCGTGGCTTTGGATGCTGTCCTGGAACTCAATCTGTAGACTAGGGAGGTCTTGAACTCACAGAGATCCACCTGCCTCTGCCTCCCGAATGCTGAGACTAAAGGCTTGCACCACCACCTGGCAGATGGGACTCTTTCAACAGCTAATAATGCAGCAGAAGAGTAACCAGTCAAGTTTTGCTCACATCAATGAGGCAGAATTATCAGACTTAAACTTTTTTGTTTGTTTGTTTGTTTTTTGAAACAGGGTTTCTCTATGTAGCCCTAGCTGTCCTAGAACTCACTCTGTAGACCAGACTAGCCTCAAACTCAGAGATCTGCCTCCCTCTGCTGGGATTAAAGGTATGGGCCACCACCACCTAGGTAATCCTTAAACTTCTTTAAAATTACATTTATTTATATGCTGAATGCATAGGTTGGTTGGGGGGGTGCCTTCTGGAGGTTTGTTCTCTCCTTCCTCTATGAGTCCTAGGGAATGAAACTTAGGTAGTCAGGCTTGGTGGCTGGCACCTTTACCCACTGGCTGTGTTCTTAGACTGTTAGCAGCATTTTGCTATCTTTTCATGGGAGAAACTAGCCATCTCTGTCAATCTGCAGCTCTTGTGAGTGCTTCCTAAGGAGTGCCTATACATCAACTCATGCTCCCAATCCGATGTGATGCATTTTGCATTCTTTCCAGTGAAATCTGCAAAACAGACACACAGCCTGGTGAAATCTGACTATTTTCAAAATGGATCACTGCTGTTCTAACTCACTCATAATAAAGCACTGTTACAAAGAAGTTTAGAAAACAGGTCCATAAAGCTGGCCCAGCAGTGGGCCAGTATAAAGCCATGAAAGCCACATGGCAATTAAATTATTCACTATCAGCAACTATGAATCCATTGTCTCTATCAAGAGTTCATTTAGGGTCAGGCATTGTTGGCACACGCCTTTAGTCCCAGCACTCTGGAGGCAGAGGCAGGCAGATCTCTGTGAGTTCGAGCCCAGCCTGGTCTACAGAACCAGTGCTAGGATAGACTCTAAAGCTACACAGAGAAACCCTGTCTAGATTAAAAAGAAAGAAAAAAAAAGAAAGAAAGAAAGAAAGAAAGAAAGAAAGAAAGAAAGAAAGAAAGAAGGAGGAGGAGGAGGGGAGGAGGAGGAGGAGGAGAAAAGAAAACAGAAAAAAAAAGAGTTCACTTATAGATTTATAGCCAGGGGTTAGTGACTACCTCAGCACTTGGGAGGCAGAGGCAGGCCAATCTCAGTGAGTTTGAGGCCAGTCTACAGAAGTAAGTTTCAGGACAGTCAGGGCTGTTACACAGAGAAACCCTGTTTCAAAACAGCAGAAACAAAAAAAAAAAAAAAAAAAAAAAAAAAAGAGTTCATTTATCACCTTGCTGAGGACAGTGGCACAGAAGCATAATCCCAGCATGTGGAAGGCAAAAGCAAGAGGATTGGAAGTTCAAGGCCAGTTTTGGCAACAAAGTTCCAGGCTAGCCTGGGCTAAATGGAACACCTCTAGAAGAGGGCAGGAAGTTGGTAAAGGGAGTATGTGTTAAAAAGAAAGAGAGGAGGCAGGCAGGTAAGAGAGGAAAGAGGAGAAAATGGAGAGAGGGAGGGAAGGCAAGCACACTCATAAGGTGTTTATTAAAGTCAGAATACCAGAGACATGCAAGCACCTTTGGCAGAACCAGGCTTCCAGTAGGGATAAAAGTCACAAAGTGGGGAATTGAATTTTGAAACTATTCTATTACCATCTTTCTCCTCCAGCCATCTCCTTGCTAGGGATAGTGTGTACTAGAGTAAACTATAGGTGTAGTCTCCACTATAACTAGCTTTAATTTCTCCCAAATGTATAAGACAAAAAAATAGACTGGAGAGAAGTAGTTTAATCACAGAGCAGTTGCCCAGCATGAGCCAAGCTTGGCTCTGAGCCCGAGCACTGTAAAAAGAAACAAAAAAGGTAACTAGTGGCTCACACCTGTAACCCCAGTACTCAAGAGGCTGCCAACAGGACTGCCATGAGTCTTACCAAGTCCAAGAGGAAAAGATGCATCAAAATCAAAGTAGAAGGTTGACAGTTAAGAAGTGAAGATGATACAAAGTCAGTTTCCTCTTTGTAATGCAGTGCAATCCAGAAGAACATACAAGTTATCTTGTCAACCATTAAGTACCAAACTCACACAGGCACCATAATCACAAGTACCTGAGTCCAGAAGAAGATACACAAAAATTTGAACTATTTTATGCTCTAGGCTTTCTAAATACCATCAATTTAACCAGTTCTCCTCCTTCAATCATTTTGACATCATTATTAAGTGAATTTTCAGCCAATTTCTGGAAACTGTAATTGAAATGTAGTGAATACAGAAAGCCAGATGCACCTGGGTCTGTCCACTAATGCTATACACTTCTTGAGTAGTAGCTAAGCACTTGAGCTATCTATTACACTAAAATAAACACCTACAGTTCATGGAAAAGGTTGCCTAGGGGTACTAACAGATATCACCTTTGAGGGAGGAAAAAAATCTTTAAAAACATGCCTTTAAGCCAGGCGTTGGTGGCACACACCTTTAATCCCAGCACTCAGGAGGCAGAGGCAGGCGGATCTCTGTGAGTTGGAGACCAGCCTGGTCTACAAGAGCTAGTTCCAGGACAGCCTCCAAAGCCACAGAGAAACTGTCTTGAAAAAGCCTTTAATCCCAGCACATTGGGGGGAGGCAGAGGCAAGCAGATCTATGTGAGTTCAAGACCAGCCTGGCCTACAAAAGGAGTTCTAGGATAGGCTCCAAAGCTACAGAGAAACCCTGTCTTGGAAGGAAAAAAATCTAACTTTCTACATCCTCCGTTGGGCTGACATCTCTTCATATAATCCACACAAAGTCTAAACCAGCCATCAGGGATTCATGGTTCTAAGCATGTGCTCCAGCACTGAGGTGCACCCCAACCAGCACCCCAAACAAACCTTTTTTGTTATAAGCACAGAAAACAAGGAAATGTGGAGTAGAGGCTTTCTTAAATCACGTAGGAAAAGACCATGCCTTAGAATACACTGTATTTCTTCTCTTTTGAAGAAGACATTTTGGTTGTCTGAAGTGAATGTGTTTCAGTATGAAGCACTAGCCACACTGAAAGCTGATATACTGTTTAAGAAGATGGAACATGTCTGAAATTACTTTGCCAAAACAGAGGTCAGCAAGACGGCTCAGCCAAAGGCATTTGATCATACAAGCCTGACAACATGAGTTCAATTCCTAGAACCCATGTAAAGACAGAAGTGACTGCAAAGTTGTCCTCTGACCACCAAATGCCCACTGTGGTACTTTCACACATTTACTATATAATACATAAATAACAATGTTTAAAAGCTATTTTGTCAAGATAACCCACTTGGAAAGTTGCCTAAACTGTTGATGCTGAAAAGGACACATTCCTCAGTACCTAAATATCAACGTCCCACAAGTGACAGAATCCCTTCAAACACACATACACCCCAGATCTACCAGAGGTTTTTTTCCCCTAATTTTCAGCAAGTTCAGTTCTGCACCTTGTGCAGAGGCCAGCAGACATAACACTACCTCTGTATTTATTTTATGCTACTATACTTCCATTTTAAAATTGTACCTCAACTCCCTGGATAACATCATCCACAGAAACCATGAGGCTATCCGACAGACTTTCAGTATCACCATTTATTATTTATAGCATTAAATGGGGGAAGTGGCTCTGATGTCACCAACCCTACCCAGTGGAATCACTGACTCAATAAACATGTTCACACTGGAGAAAATCGACGAGGAAAACGTTTTGCTAAATTCAGTAGATCTTTCACCTTTCCTCGATACCACGGGGCTGATACTAGTTGTTACTGTATTAGCAGAGATACAAAGAAACTATCAACGGTTTCACAGGAAGAAGCCCTTTGTATGTCCATTTGCAGAAGCTGATTCCCTCCCAACTCTCCTGAGTCCAGTTTGATTTCCGTCACGTTTAAATTGGCAGGTAATACCAGCCATATTTTATTTCTTCCACCAATGAGCAAATTGTTCACTTCTCCCAGACACTCACTCATAGTTCTGTTTCCAAAAACCTTTCTGGCACCAAGTCTGAGGTCAGAGAGGGGTTAGGGGTGTCCAGGGAGATCTGATCAGTCTGGCTACCAATGGTTTCTAACAGTAAAAGGAATCGTTACTTTCTCTGTGGGTGAAGAATTCACCTTTTTTTTTTCTTTTACAGAGCGGGTGGCGGTAATGAGGGCAACCCCTTCCCCCTCCCCTCTCGTTTCCCAAATGGTAAAGTTATGGTTTCCCTTTCCTGGGGGATGGAATCCAGAGTACCTGGGGCCTTGCTATACAAACATCCTTCACGGCAGGGTAGGAAACCCTTTGTCCAAGAAGCCTGACACCACAGGGGCCCAGAAAAGAGGCCCCTTATCCTGCAATCCTCAGACTCGAGGGCACCCCCAACATCCCAGCCCTACGGGGTCTATCTTGGCATCCACACAGCTATAGCTTGGGGAGAAGGTCCTGAGAGGCCCCCTAAACCTCCCCCCTCGCGCCTAGGTTACGGAGGCCGAAGCGGCCCCAACTGGTCTCGGACTCCCTCCAACCACCATCACCCTCGGCTTGAGCGCGGCCGGGAACCGCGATGCGGGCCTGCCCGGAGGAATGGGAAGGGAAAAGAAAGCCCCTCCTAAAATGAGAGTGTGATGGCAAGGCGAGAGTGAGCGGAGGCTCTCGGAGGAGCGAGGCAGGGGCGCCCGAGACCGGTCGGAGCCCGGCAAGGGGGGAGGGGGCGCGGGGAGCGGAGTCCGGGCCGGCCCGGGAGCGCGAGGCGTCAGCAACGAGCCACGGCAGGGGACCGGCCGGGCCTGGGCGGCGGGGAACGAGGGCTGGCCTGGCACGGACGCCGAGGTGGGCAGGCCCCCGGGCCGCCGGCCGGCCGGAAGAACGGAGGGCCAGCGGGCCGCACTCACCATGAGCTCGATGGTCTTGTCCTCAATCACCGAGTCGGGCTCCATGGCGGCCCCGGCGGCCCCGCCTCGCTCTCCCCGTTCAGCAGCGAACGGCCCGGGCGGAGGAGGCGGTGGCAGCGGCGGCGGTGGAGGCGGCTCTCGCACCCACTCTAGCTGCCAGCCCGCCCGGGCCGCCGGCAGCTCCGCCCTCCCCCTTCGGCGGACGCAGGACGCGCAGCGGGGACTACAACTCCCGGCAACCACCGCGGCTCGCACGGCCTTGTGGGAGCAAGAAGCCGCCCGGCCCACTCTGCCAGGGTCTCGCCACTGGATAGTGCGCTTCGGGGAGCGTAGAGCTGGGAGTACGGGACATGCAGACCTGGAGAATCCAGGACTTGCTCTGGGTAGGGCCTCGTGAGTGCTGCGACTACTAGTCCCAGAAATCCTCGCGCGCGAGGTCTCCTTCCGGCTGGTCGTTCCTGACTTCCTGGCAGCCCAGGGCTGCCAAAACCCGGACGGAAACTCGGAGGCAACTCCTCACTTGTCTGTGATCTTTGCGGTGCAACCGATTTCCGCACATGCGCCGTGGGTGTCTGCAGAGCCGCTCGTCGCCTGGGTGGTTGTGCTGTCGCTCCGTGTGTGTTGCATCTGGTAGGGACAGGTAGCGTAGACAGGTGGGTCCCAGGTGCACTAGGAATGGTAGGAGGGGACCCGAGAGCCCGAGGTCACAGCCAAGGGAAGGTGGACATCTCAAGAGGAAGAGTTTGGAGACTGAGTTGGGAAACAGGTGTATTAAGATCTGCTGCACTAACTAAGGAGGAACTTAGCCATGAGAAAGAAACTGTTCTGAAAACATTTATTTATTTATTTATTTATTTATTTATTTATTTATTTATTGGTTTTTCGAGACAGGGTTTCTCTGTGTAGCTTTGGAGCTTATCCTGGCACTCGATCTGGAGGCCAGGCTGGCCTTGAACTCAGAGATCCGCCTGCCTCTGCCTCCCGAGTGCTTGGATTAAAGGCGTGTGCCACCACCGCCCGGCGAAAACATTTATTCTTAAGCATTCAGTTTCTACCGAGTACTGCCCTAAGCACTGGTAATCATCTTCGAATGTAACAGGAAAGACCCCTGTATTCATGAAGCTTAATTAAGAGTTAGAGATGCTATGACGAAACACAACTGGAGACTTCCAGTGAACTCTGCCTCCAACTCTGTGTGACTTTCTCCAAGTCTGTCAGTACCCTGAAACCAAAATCCCCCAGGAACAAGCTGATAGTTGAACAAGGTGTGTTAATTTCCAGCTGAAGCAGAAGAGAGCATACACATCATGATGAATCATGGAAGGCTCAGTAAAAGACTTCAGTACTGTCAGGAAGTGGGAATAATTCTGAGATTGGACACTTCAGTCTTATCTGGGGAAAGTTAGATTGAAGCAAATGCAGTAATTGGGGTCAGCTCCTCACATTAGCCAGATTCAAGTGTTTAGTGTGTGGCTTAGATAATGCTCTTGTTTTATCACAAATTATGGAGTGGCCTTGGTTTTGTCTTGATCCACAAGATAAGGTCACAGAATGGCCTTGTGTGATGTTGGTGGTTTGTGAAGTTGTTTATGTTTTATAAGAGACCTAGCTATAAGGACCAGGCAGGCTCTGGCTATTATCAAGGGCCTGAATGATTGTACCCAGCCCGACTTCTCAATGGCAGAGACTGCTTTCCTGTTTCTCAAGTGCTTTTCAATTCTCTGTCCCAGTGCAGTGGATGACTTTCCAACTCTTCCCATTCCCAAAGATCAAGGTATTACAGTTAATCAGTATACAGTGTCCAAATCACTGTATATATTCCCTGCAGTTAGAGCTTGAAATTTTATACTCTATCTGGTGGCTTTCACCAAGAGATTGGAAAAAAAAAAAAAAGTGCAACTGAGAAAAGCCCAGAATTAAGAGTTACTGCCATTACCTTGTGTCTGGATTTCACCAAACAGGAGGGTAGGTTAAATGACCTCTGTTTCAGTTACCTATTGCAACATAACAAACGGAGCCAAGGCTTGGTAGCTTAGAATAACAATGGTTTATTATTTTTTATGATTGTGTAGGTTAACCAAGCGTATCTGAACCAATGTGATATAAGCTGAGGTTACACATAGGGCTGTAATCATCTGGGAACACATTCAAAATGATTTCTCATCCTCTGGGGCCTCTCTTTTCCACTGGCTCCTTACCATTCAAGCCTCTGGAAGGTGTCTCAAAAAAAGGACAAGACTAATCAGCAAATGCTTATCAAGCTCTAATTGTCCCATTCACCAAATCAACTCATATATCCAGAGTGAATGTGGGAAGTTCTAGTAACAGCCAGCCAAAGACCTTGAAGGATCCAGCACCTATCTTACAGTGTAGCATGTAGGGGGTCATGTGAGTATGAACCTCCCACGTATATGTTTAGCCTACACCACCATCTTCGTTTTTTCTAAAATTGGCATGCTAGATCTGGGCCTGATGGTGCACAACCTTAATTCTAGCACTCAGGAGGCAGAGGCAGGAGGATCTGGTCTACAAAGTTGAGTTTCAAGACAACCAGGGATGTTACACAGTGAAACCCTGTCACAAAACAAAGCAAAACAAAAACAACTGAGTGGTGATGGCACACACCTTTAATCCTAGCACTTGTGAGGCAGAGGCAGGCAGATGACTGTGAGTTCAAGGCCAGCCTGGTTTACAGAACAAGTTCCAGGACAGCCTCCAAAGCTGCACAGAGAGACCCTGTCCGTTCCTCCCCCCACCCCCCTGCAAAAAAAAGGGGGCGGCATATCCCTAGCCTGAAGGACCCAAGTTCAACCCATGGCACTGCCAAAATCAGTTAAAAGTTTCACATTTTAGGGGGACTAGAGAGATGGACTTAATGACTAAGAGTGCTTTCTGCTCTTACAGAAGACCTGAGTTCAGCTCCCAGCACCCCACACTGAGTGGCTCACAACTGCCTGCAACTCCAGTTCTGGAAGAACTGACGCTCTCTTCTAGCCCCTGCAGCACCTGCACTCCTGTGCATATACCTCAACACACACCTAGTTTAAAAACAAGTCTTAAACACTTTTACATTTAAAATCTGTGTTTTAATTTTTCTTGAAAAATTAGAGTATCAAGCTTTTGGATCTATGACAACAGTATACAGTTGTTGTTTTTAAACTAAACTCAGTCTTAAGATTTTACCAATAAAGACTGGGGAATCAGCTAGGTTGTGGCACTCACCTTTTATCCCAGTACTGGGCAGGCAGAGGCAGGTGAATCTCTGTGAGTTTGAAGCCAGCCTGGTCTACAAAGCTACAGAGTTCCAGGACAGCCTCCAAAGCTATAGATAAACCCTATCTCGAATGCCCCCCCCAAAAAAGGCCAGGGGAATGAGGTGCTGGAATAAAAACCTGCTAGCTCAGAGAGGCCAAGGAGCAACCAGCTGACTTTCCTCTTTAGCCATAGTCTCAGATAGAGAGCTTATTTTCTGCTGTCCCAAATAAA
Source organism: Cricetulus griseus (assembly GCF_003668045.3). Taxonomy (NCBI): domain Eukaryota; kingdom Metazoa; phylum Chordata; class Mammalia; order Rodentia; family Cricetidae; genus Cricetulus; species Cricetulus griseus. The sequence goes on along the minus strand of NC_048600.1, from coordinate 47,827,191 downwards.
AACAAAGTCCCTCCTCATTACTTCCTGTATGTTTCTCTATCCATCTTTCAGACTCCCTCTTACTCTATATGGCTACTTCCTGGCAACTAGTTGCTGACTCCACATCTTAACCCAAGGTTAATTTTATTTAATAACAAAATCTCGGGCCAGGCAGTGGTGCGCACGCCTTTAGTCCCAGCACTAGGGAGGCAGAGACAGGTGGGTCTCTGTGAGTTCGAGGCCAGCCTGGTCTACAGAGCGAGTTCCAGGACAGCCTCCAAAGCTAAAGAGAAACACTGTCTCGGGAAAAAAAAAAAAAAAACCTGGTCTGGGGGAGCCTCGGGGTTCATGGTATGATCAAATATCCCACAACATGCAGTGGTTCAGTATCCCCTACCTTTTAGAAAGTCTGCCTTTGTATAAATAATGTTCCACAGTCGCCATTATTCTTTGTGGCCTGTTATCTGTGTCACAGTCCATTTTTTGCTGCTGTATTAGAATGATTTATAAAGAAAAGAAATTGAAGTTGGGCAATGGTAGTTACACACCTTGTAGTCCCAGCACTTAGGAAGCAGAGGCAGTCGAATCTCTTGAGTTCAAGGCCAGCCTGTTCTACATAGTGAGTTCCAGGACAGACAAGACTACACAGAGAAACCCTGTCTTGAAAAAAATAAAAAGGAAAAAGGAAGAAAAGAAACTGATTTAGTTCATAGCCAGAGCATGATGCCAGGATCTGCTAGGCATAAGTGAGTCATGCCTTCTATTGGGCCATAGCGGGCAGTGGTCATAACATGACAAGATAGAGCAAGCTAACCAGAGAAAGCTCATTTCCATAGCCAAGTAACTCCTTTATTAGCCGACTAATCTATGAAGGGGTTAAATAATTTATGAGAGTAAAAGCCCTCATGACACAAACACCTCTTAACCCTCACAATGGGAATTCCATTGCTCCCAGAGCTTGGGTGGGACATTCACGTGATCCTAATCTGCATGTTTCTCATTTGAATGCTAATTCCCTATAGAGACCTGAGTTAGTAACCCCTGGCAGTAAATCTCAAAGTTTCAGTCCATTAATTAAAATCAAAGCCTCCTGAAAAAAAAAAAAAAAAAGAAAACTAGCATTGTTGGCTTGAATGCCAAAAGCTCAAAGGGATCAAAAATTCATATTTATGACACAAGGTTTAGGTAAGCTGAGCCCAAGGCTTACCTCCTTGCTCTGGCCTCTTAGACAAGAACCTGGGTACTCAGGTATGATTGTTGCTTCAGGCTTGATGCCACTTGGTGATCAGATCTGATCATAGAAAATGGCAGAAAGTGTTAAGACAGTTTCTCCCCAGAGCTTCAGACAGCTCTGAGCCAAGGTTCAAAAGGCATGCTGACAGTGAAGAGGTTGATGCAGATCTATGACCCTCTATGTGACACTGAGGCCCCAGTAAAGGACATATTACCACAGCAGAAGGTGCACACAGTGTAAGGTAATAGCCAAGGGATCTGGTGTCACATTCCATAGTCAAATGTGTTCATATGTCTGCAATATCCTGTACGTGTGCCTTTGGCAGTCAGCTCCAAACCCACCCTTCCTAGCCATACTTTGAGAGGCTGAAATATGTGAGACTGTGCTTTACTTTATCAGCAGAGAGCATGAGCAGAGCAGAAATAAGGAGTCCCTGGTCCTGCCGGCAGTGTACCTTCTTTCCTTATTGCTTTGGCCCAGCAACAAATGCCTACAGACGGTCTTTTTTTATTTCTTGTGTTCTATCCACATATGTACAGACAAGTACACACATAAAGATGGAGGAAAATATCAGATGTTTTCCTTTCTCCCTTTTTTGGGGGTAGGATGTTGTTGTTTTTGTTTTTCAAGATAGGGTTTCTCTGTATAACAGCCCTGGCTGTCTTGGAACTTACTTTTGTAAACCAGACTGGCCTCAAACTCACAGAGATCAACCTGCCTCTGCCTCCTGAGTGCTGGGATTAAAGGCGTGCACTACCACCACCACCACCACCACCAGCAGCCCCAACTAACGTCTTTTAAGACCATTAGCAAAGAGAGTATTAGTAAGATATATTAAAAGCAGTACACTCTTAATTATATGATAAGATTATGTAACTTTATCCCTCTATCTATAGAATCCAGAAGGTCGGTTGTAGAATTTACTGTGACATAATTGCAAACTAACCCTGTGCCTTAGTTAGAACTCAGTCAGAAGCTGGGTAGAGTGGTTCATGTTCATTACCCCAGCACCAGGGAGACAGAAAGAAGCAAGAGGGCTAGCAATTCAGAGCCATCCTTGACATTCTCAGCTACACTGTGACTTCAAGGCCAGCCAGAGCTACATAAGACTCTGCCTTAAAAAGAAAAAAACAATAGGGGTCATTAAGATGGCATCAGTGAAGAAGATAACAACAACAAAAAGATGGCCTTAGTGTACCCACTGGCCACCAGCCCTGACAACCTGATTTCAGTCTCCAGGACCCATATGGTAAAGGAGAAAACTGACTCCTGGAAATTCTCCTCCAACCTTCATATGTGCATCCTGGCACACATACCCACACATACAAACACAAATTATTTTATGTGTATGAGTATCTGCATGTGTGCATGAACACTCCCTTTATGCCTGGTTCCCAGTGGGCCAGGAGAGACATCAGATGCCCTACAACTGGAATTACATATGATTGTAAGCCACCACACAGGTGCTGAGAACTAAACCCAGGTTCTCTGCAAGAACAGCAAGTGTTCTTGTTTTGTTTTGTTTTTTGTTTTTCGAGACAGGGTTTCTCTGTGTAGCTTTGGAGCCTATCCTGGCACTCGCTCTGTAGACCAGGCTGGCCTCGAACTCACAGAGATCCGCCTGCCTCTGCCTCCCAAGTGCCAGGATTAAAGACGTGCACCACCAAACGCCTGGCAACAGCAAGTATTCATAACAAATAAGCCACCTCTTCTGCCCCAGTAACTTTTTGTTTATTTGTTTGTTTTGTTTTGTTTTGTTTTTGAGACAGGGTTTCCCTGGCTGATCTGAAACTAACTTAGAAATCTGGCTGCCTCTGCTTCCCAGGTGTGTGCCACTACTGCCTGGCCCCAATGACGTTTTAAGTGGAAAAGAAAAATGAAAGGAAAAAAAATCAGAAACAGCCAGAGTATGGTGTTATGATAAATCTTTCTGCCAAAAGCTGCCTGAGCCCCACCGCCACGTGTGAGCTTTACGCCAGCTGCCTGCCTGAGTTAGACCCAAATAAATACACAGAAACTTGTATTAGGTTTAAAGCTGCTTGGCCAATGACTAGGATTCTCATCTGTTAGCTCAGTCTCAATTATCATAAATCTATATATGTTATAAGACTTATCTTATCAGACGCCTTATTGGCATCCCTCCTTGCCGGTGGCTCATATCCTGCCACTGGAAGAGGCGAACGGGAAAAAAGGGACCCTTCCTGTTTCTCCTTTGCTTAAATATGAGTCTCCTTGCTATGTCACTTCCTGCCTGGATCAGCACTTCTCTACTACATTTCCCAGAATCCTCTTTGATTCCTAGTCCAGTCTACTTGCTGTCTCATTGGCCAAACAGTATTTTATTTAACAATCGATAAGATAAACATACACAGTACATTCACCATCAGTATGGTGAAGGACTTTTCCAACAAGGAACTGATTTTGTGTCATTGTCTGGTTTGACAAGTACTCTTAGTAAAGCTGTTGCTTCACAATATGTGCTGGTCTCCGGATGGGGCCATCAGGAAGGGGGATGGATGTGCAGTGGCACACTGTGTCATTGTGTCTTGCCTCTCTCTTTGTGGACACATGTTCTTTTTAGAGGATGAGCCTTTGTCAAAGAGTCAGATATACACTCAGGCCTGGGAATCAGAGAAGCAGAAGGAGGCTTAAAGGAAGGCTGTGGGGTTGCAGAGCCAGCCTCAGAAGATCATTGATACTGTGGTGCGTGGGCAACATGAGACCAGGTTTCCTCAGTGCTAACAGTAAAATAAAAATAATGCAAATTCTATCAGCAGCAGCAAGTGATATTCATGCACAGAAATGTTATATGATTTTAATGTATGATTATTTGACCAATTGTGTTAATAAATTGTAATCACACTTTAATCCAGAAGGTTCTCTTAGAGCCTGTAACCATACAAGGTAAAAATTATAACAACACTAGCAAAGAAGTATAATAGGGTGTTAAGAAGTCTTTCAAACAAAAGAAATATGTAATAGTTTTGTCTCGATGTGATTGATGTAAGGAAAAAGATGAAACTCTTTCCAGAAAAATATGGAGTTGGGGGCAGGGAGAATGATTTAGCCAGGTTAGCCAGGTGGTGATGGTGCCCGCCTTTAATCATAGTACTTAGGAAGCAGAGGCAGGTAGATCTCTCTGAGCACTAGGCCAGCCCTGTCTACATAACAAGTTCAAGGACAGCTTCTGCCCTTCCAGAAGGGGTGTTGATTTGGAAGTGGAGGTATGGAAGTTTAGATGTAAAATCAGATTGGAGAAAAACTCAAGAGATGGCCGGGCATTGGTGGCACACACCTTTAATCCCAGAACAGCGCTTGGGAGGCAGAGACAGGCAGATCTCTGAGTCCAAGGACACTTGGTCTACACAGCCAGGGCTACTCAGAGAAACCCTCTCCTTTTAATGTTTAATTTTCAATCCTCTCATCTCTTTTTAAAATCTTTATCCATTTTTCTCCATTCATTTTCTAAGCTTTTTTTTAAAGATTTATTTTTATTTTATGTGTTTCCCTGCATGTGTGTTGGGTGTGTAGGGTGCCCACAGAGGCAAGAAGAGGCTGCCAGATCCTCAGGAACTGGCACTACATAGGGTTTGTGAGCAGCTATGTGAGTGCTGGAAACTAAGCCAGGTCCTTGGCAAGAGCATCCAAGGTTCCCCACAGCTTAGCTGACCTTCCAGCCCCCCTGCCCCACACCCCTATTCTTCCACTCACATGATTCAATAATCTCTAATTGGATTTTTCTCTTCCATTTTGTTCTTCCATTTTTTGTATTATTTTATGGTGTTTTTCTATGTTTTATTCTTTGTTAACTAGTTGTGTGTGTGTAACACACCTTCCACTCTTTGTATCATTTTCTGACCTATGACCATTTGTTAGCTTTTTTTTTTTTTTTTTTTTGGTTTTGGTTTTCCGAGACAGGGTTTCTCTGTGGCTTTGGAGGCTGTCCTGGAACTAGCTCTTGTAAACCAGGCTGGTCTCGAACTCACAGAGATGCTCCTGCCTCTGCCTCCCGAGTGCTGGGATTAAAGGCATGTGCCTCCAACACCCAGCTCATTTGTTGGCTTTAATTGACTACAATTGTGCTTTTCTATACCTGGTTGATTTGGGCGTTATTTCTGTTAGAGCAATTTGTTTTCCCTTTTCTGAGTGCTACTGGAGATTGAGCCCCCAAGAGGCTATTCACTGAGGTCACCAGATAAAACTGAGGGAGGTTCCCAAAACACAAAAGCACAGAATACAACACAGAAACACTAGGAAAGAGGCAACGTAGTGGCTCCAAGAGATGGTAACTGTTCAATCACCAACACCAGGAACACTGAAATGATCAAAGTCTCAACAAAGATTCATAAACATACCTCTAAAAATCATCAGTGGCTTAAAATCAAATTATCAATCCGGGGCTGATAAGATGACTCAGTGTGTAAAGGCACTTGTCACCAAGATGGATGACTTGAGTTCAATATCTGTAATCCATACAGTGCAAGAAGAGACCCGACTCCTGCAAATTGTCCTCTGACCTCTACATCTGCGCGCACACACAGAGTCACCCAGGGAAAGGGAACCTCCATGGAAGAATTGCCTCCATCAGATTAGACAAGTCTGTGGGGTCATTTTCTTGATTAATAATTGATGTGGGAGGGTGTAGCTCACTGTGGGCAGTGCCATCTCTGGGTAGGTGGTCCTGGACAGTTTAAGAAAGTGGGCTAAACAAACCATGGAGAGCAAGCCCGTAAGGAGTGTTCTTCCATGGTTTCTTCCTCAGTTCCTGCCTCCAGGTTCCTGCTTTGAGTTCCTGCCTTGGCTTTCTTTGATGGTGTACTGTAATCTGTAAGTGAAACAAACACTTTCCTCCACAAGTTGTTTTGGGTCCAAATGTTTTATCACAACAGAGACACACCATAACACACACACACACACACACACACACACACACACACACACACACACACACACAAATGTAATTTTGAAATTCATATACATATGGAAGACAAAAGCAAGCAGGCCTTAGGTTGTCTCTGATAACGTAGTCTCCAAGCCAAAATTAGAAGAAATACAGGAGGGAGTATCTCACAGAGGGAAAGAAGATGCAGACATGGTGTGCTAGACTTTACTGCAGGTAACCCAGAGAGAAATAGCTTTCAGAAAAGGTAAATACCGATGAGAATCTGCTCTTAAACAGCAAAATACAAAACAACAGGAACGACTCCAGTCTGCCCTGGAGAGACTAGAATTTCTGGGAGCTCCCCTTTCCCAGCGATTGGGCCCATAGCTTAAGAGAACTTCAGAAAATTGGCACTCTGTACTTGGTGACATATTTTTAAGAGAGAGAGAGGGAAAGGTGGGAGAGGGGAGAAAACTTTCCCAGCAGTGATGGAGTGGGGCTGGTTGGGGAGATGCTGGGAAACCCCTTTCTGTTCAGCTCATTTTTAAAAGACCCTTCAAGACCTAGGCAGATGCTTCAGCTGGCAAAGTGTTTGCTGAAAAAGAAAGAAGACATGAGTTTGGATCCATAACACTCATGTAAGAAGCCAGGTGCAGTGGGACACTCCTGAATCCCCCATGTTAGGTGGAGACAGGAGGAACCCTGGGAATGGTTGCCCAGCTGTTTTTTCCAGTAAGCCTCCCATTCAGCAAATGACCTATCACCAGGACATGGCTGATTGGGTAAAAATGCCTGCTGCCAAGCCTGCTTCTCCAAGTTTGATCCCCACAACCCACATGGTAGAGGGAGAGGACCAGCTCTCTAAAGTTGTCCTCTGACCTCCACACATGTGCCATGGCACGAAGACAGACAGATACACACATACACAAATACACTACAGATACAAAACAAAAGAGAAGACCAGATCCTAGAAGATATCAGGTAACTCACAGACATAGTCTGCTAGAATATCCAGGCACTATGGGGCTGGAGAGATGGCTCAGCAGTTAAAAACACTGGCTGTTCTTCCAGAGGACCTGGCTTCAATTCTCAGCACCCACATGGCAGCTCATAACTGTCTGTAACTCCAGTTCCAGGGGGTCTGACACATTCCACATCAATGCATATAAAATAAATTTAAATAAATTATTTTTAAACATTCTAAAGAATATCCAGGGACTAAATTGGAAAAGGTGGGCAGCAGCTATGAGAAGAGCTGAATGACACCCAAGCATATCTAGCTTCGATGGCAAATTGACCTCTACAAAGCAGGAGGCAATGTCCAGTTCCATTTTGGGAGATTTGACTTTGGCTAGTGGAGCTCCCACCTTGAGCACCAGACATGGGAGCCATGGTTTAGTTTAAAACAGACAGGCTCCAAAAACCTGCATTGTGTTTTCAGGCATAGTGGTGCAAGCCTTTAATCCCAGCACTCCAGAGGCTCTCTGTGTCTAGATAGTGAGTGACCATAATCCAGGAACACAGATTCAGGGTACCCCAAAGAGCTGCTAGCTGACACATGCTCCAGCCCTGGCTGGTCCTCTAGCTGTGACCCTGCTCAGCAGGTTGTGCAAAAGGACTCCAGAGAAGAGGTAAGGTTTCTTCCTCCAGAGGATTTTGTGCTCTTCAGTCATCCTGTCTGCAATTTCCTCTTCCTCCACCTCTGTAACCCCGGGTCTGCTGTAGATTCCACACGTAAGAGAATATGCAGCATTCACCTTTGGGTGCCTCTCGGCAATCCCGCCTATGTTGAGAGAACCCCTCCTCTTTCAAGGCTGAAGAGTATTCCACTATGTATCTAGACTACCTTTTCTTCCCCAACCATCTGTTGATGGACACTTATGTTGGCTCCATTTCTTCACTATCATGAAAGTATTGTGATGAGCATTAATGTGGACATCTCAGCCGGGCAGTGGTGGCTCACACCATTAATCCCAGCACTCAAGGAGGCAGAGGTGCCAGATCTCTGTGAGTTCAAGGCCAACCTGTTCTACAAATTGAGTTCCAGGGCAGCCAGGACAGTTACAGAGAAACCCTGTCTCAATTAAAACAAACAACAACAAAACCAAAACAAAGCTCTTTGTGTGTGTGTGTGTGTGTGTGTGTGTGTGTGTGTGTGTGTGTGTGTGTGTGTGTATGTCCACACCACAGTGCACATCTGAAGGTCAGAGGAAAGTATGGGCTGGGATACAACAGGATACTGTCCTAGGCATCTCTTTGACAAACTGAGGTGAACTCTTTTGGGAAAACACCAAGGTGGGATTATTAGACTGATGATAGTCTTTTTGAAGCTGCTGAGGAGACCTTCTGGCTTCCACATTTTGCCCTAAATTGGTGACTGTCTGACCTGAGCTTGTTTTTTCTCTTCCACAAAATAAAATCAATACTATCCATCAGCAACGAATTAACTCTGTAATGTCCTTTAAATCACCGCTTCCTGTCACAAGCCAGAGTGTCTCCTTCCAGCCACAGCCAGCTCTAATTTCCCATAAGACATTTCAGTATCCTTGCTACAGCACTTAGGTGTGATGACACTCACTTACCCTGGGTGACAGAGTCCTGCTGCCTCCTGTCCAGCGTGCTCCAATTCCAAAATCTCACTCACCGAGTCTGTTTCTTAGACATACCAGCCCCACTTGTCTTAAGTAGTCCTAGGAGAGCAGGCTGTGAACGGAGACGCTGTGTGCAGACGGTGTGTTAAGGAAACACTCCCAGGAGAGACTGGAAACTGAACAGGAGAAGCCAGAGAGGGAGGGGAAGGCAGAGCAAGGGGATCGAAGCTGCAGCCTGATCCCACTGGGAGCTTTGGGTTGTCAACCACACCTTGAGGTTTGTCCTGACTTGTTGCTGCAAGGGAGCTGGCCTTTCATACTCCCACTCCACTGGGTACCTGGCTAAGACTCATCTCAGGATGGGTAGGTGTTAGTTCCCAGGCACTTTTACCTCTTGGTGCCTGTGGGCAAAGGGGCCTTGGTAACCCCAAAGCAGAGCTTTGAAGGTAATCTGGTGTGGACTGCTGAGACAAAAGCCACAAAAATGGGTTGGGCAAACCACAAAAGGGGGAATCCAGGCTGCAGTGGAGGGAGTTGGGCCTCATGACAGGGCTTGTGCATAAGGTCTGGGATTCAGTCTCCTGCACCAGGAGTCGGGGAGCCTGGAGGAGCACCCACAGCATCCGCCAGCCACATGCTCCTTTCTTCCTTTCCCTCCCTAGCTGGCTCTGTCATTTCTGGTGGCAGGGAAACCAGATACAGCCTAGTGAGCAGGTGGGGGGTGGGCAAGATAGGACAAGGAGAACTAAGAGGACAGACATGGACTGTTATTCTGATCTTCTGGGTCTGCGTGGTAGCCAGCAGCCTGGAGTCCTCCACAGCTTGAAGCCCATCCCTTGATCAGGCCTTGTGTCCTGTGCTCTCAGGGGTGATGCTCTCTGAGGTCAGAAAGAACTGACCTTGTTGGAAGAGCTACTGTCTCATTCTTTGTTGTCTTGGAACACAGCCTCTTCTGAAGTTGCTTACTGGAAAAGGGGGAATCATATGTTTGCTTTGCTGTGTGATTCCACGCAGGTGGGACGGTCACATGCCATTGGGCAGACTGACAACTTGATCTTCCCAGTGATGAGAGGGGGACCCAAGTGGTATGTTCAGTTGAATGTTGACCAGCCATGCTTGCTTGCTTGCTTTTTCTCTCTCTCTTTCTCCCCCCCCTTTTTTTTTAAAGATTTATTTATTATGTGTACAGTGTTCTGCCTGCATGTTGCCTGCAGGCCAGAGGAGGGCACCAGAGATCTCATTACAGATGCTTGTGAGCCACCATGTGGTTGCTGGGAATTGAACTCAGGACCTTTAGAAGAACAAGCAGTGCTCTTAACCTCTGAGCCATCTCTCCAACCCTGTCTTTGTTTTTTTTTTTTTTTTCCGAGACAGGGTTTCTATGTGTATCCCTGGGTGTCCTGGAACTTGCTTTGTAGACCAGACTGGCCTTGAACTCACAGAGATCTGCTTGCTTCTGCCTCTCAAGTGCTGGGACTAAAGGTGTGCACCCTAGTGCTGGGTTTTAAGGCGTGCACTAGGGGTTGGTGACTACCCTAGCACTCGGGAGGCAGAGGCAGGCAAATCTCCATGAGTTCAAGGCCAGCCTGGTCTACAGAGTGAGTTCCAGGACAGGCTCCAAAGCTACACAGAGAAACCCTGTCTCGAAAAACAAAAACAAACAAACAAACAAACAAACAAAAATCAATGCAGGGATTGAACTTAGGGCCTCACACATGCTAGGACAGCATCCTATTGTTGAGCTATGTCCCTAGCCCATGCTTTCCTTTCTCACTACAAGCTTCTAAGTATAGTACAAGCTTGAACTGAGTGAGAAAAGTTTCAACTACAAAGGTAAACTCTGGCAACTGGATTTACTATCATCACCATCACAGTTCATGACACTTGGCTCTTTTAAAATCTTTTGGTTTCAGCTGTCTGCTGAAAATTTCAAATCATCTTGTGTTTCCTCGAGCTTAGTGAGTTTGTGGGAGCCAGGCTACTCCAGTATTGAGGGCCCCTATTGGTCTGTTTCTTTCCCCTCCTCTCCTATCACTTCCCTTTATTTCTCCCCATCTCCTCTCCCTTCCCCCTGTTCTCTTTTTTCCCCGGCCCTAACCAGTTTGGATTTCTCTGAGGTCTGAGTTCAAGGGAAATGGCTTCACCAGACCCCTTCCACTGTGCACTTGGCAGGCCCTGGACTCCTTGCCTTGCACTTGTAGCCCTGGAGACCTGTCAAAAGCTCAGCTCTGGTTTCTGTTGTTCCTTCTAGGCTTGGGAACCCATGTAGGGTGAACCACCCAACTCCTTCCTGCGGCTCCCATCCCCGCTTGAATCCTGGCCAGGAAGCCCTTCACTATTATGTGGGCTCACATGCCTTCAAGTAGAGTTGCTTATTTTACTCAGCTTTCCTTTCTTCTTTTTCAAGGTTAATTTTACCATTTGTGTATGCACACGGGTGAGAGTGCCCACAGAGGCCAGAAGAGGGTGTTGGATCCCTGGAGCCGGAGTTAAAGGCAGTTGTGAGCTACTTGATGTGGGTGCTGGGAACCAAACTCAGATCCTCTGAAAGAGCAGCGAGTGCTGTTAGCCACCGAGCCCCTTGCCCAGACTCTCTAATTGTCCTCAGTGCTGGTCCAGGTGACCTGATCTGTTCTGTTTCGATGGCTACTAGATATCTTGTTAACCACATCGTGGGTACCACCACAGAGCTGTAGTGTGGTCCCTCTGCAGGCAGCATTCGAGGCTCTGCTAAAAAGCTAATTGCTTCAAAACCCTGCAATCTTCCTTTTCCTTCGAAAATGTCAAAGTGCCTCAGTCCTGTTCTTTCCCAACCTTCTTGTGCTTCTTGGACAAAAGCCGTCTTAGCCTGGCATTCTTGTTTGGCCTAAACTCTCGTCATTTAACTTCATGCTTTTAAGCCATTCTGGAATATACCGGTTTATCCTCTGAGACAGTGTGGCTCTTTTAGGGGGTGTCCCCTGAATCTTCTGGGCAGTGTCAGCCTTAACCAACGTTCTGCTTTTCCAGTCCTGTCTCCATGAGGGAGAGTATGTTGAAGACAGTGGTCATTACTCATGCCTGTATCTCCAGCACTGGGTTCATTAAGAGGGGTCAATTAACATAGGACATTCTCATTTCCCCAGTCCTCCACATTCCTTAATGCACTTTGGGGTTTTGCCAGTCTCCTGGATTCTCTTTTGGTTTTTGTTTGTTTGGTTTTGGTTTTTCGAGACAGGTTTTCTCTATGGCTTTGGAGGATGTCCTGGAATTAGCGCTTGTAGACCAGGCTGGTCTTGAACTCACAGAGATCCACCTGCCTCTGCCTCCCGAGTGCTGGGATTAAAGGCGTGTTGCACCACCGCCCAGCTAGTCTCCTGAATTCTTGGAACCTCCCTTTTCTAGACTTTATGGCAACGGTACCAGGTGCCCAGCTTATTTGCATCCCCCAGACAGAAGCAATCCATGATGTGTTCACACCACCAGCAGGAGTCCAGAGGTAACAGCAGCTCAGGGCTAAGAAGTGGACTCTTCGTCCTTTTGTACTGTGTGAAGTTCACTGGTATTCTACAACAAATACGAGGTCCTTCTCAAAGTGATATTTTAAAATGTGCAACAATGAGGTATGTCGATTATAAATGAAACTGATACTGAAAGACAGGTATCAACAATTTGGGAAAACAGTAGTTACACAGTTTACAAATGACTGGAGTAACATGACATATGCATATACATAGTAAATGGGATCTAGCCATACAGGCCTTGTCAACTACAATTTAAAAATGAGAAAAATGGTGCAATGTGGAATGTCCATGGTTTTCACCTTTAATCCCGGCACTAGGGAGGCAGAGGCAGGCAGACCTCTGAGTTTGAGGCCAGCCTGGTCTACAGAGAGAATTCCAGGACATCCAGCTACCCAGTGAAACTCCATCTTGAAAATAAAACAAAGCAAAACAAACTACAACAACAACCAAAATTAATAAATAAATAAATGATATTGAGTGATCAGAGAGACTATGGCTTCTTTCCTCTCTTAAAACAGAAATCGTAAGGCCGGGCATTGGTGGTGCATGCCTTTAATCCCAAGACTCGGGAGGCAGAGGCAGGCGGATCTCTGTGAGTTCGAGGCTAGCCTGATCTCCAGAGTGAGTGCCAGGATAGGCTCCAAAGCTACACAGAGAAACTCTGTCTCAAAAAACCAAAAAAAAAAAAAAAAAAAAAAAAAAAAAAAAAAAAAAAAAAAAAACAGAAACTGTAAAGTGTGACCTGCCTGATGGAGGAGGTTCGTACATACTCAGAGGATAAACATGGGAAGCTAAGCAAACATGGGAAGCATGCCTGCTTTCCCACTCCAACCAGAAAAACAACAGTGCATGCAAATTACCTTGTTATTTTATTAGAAGCATATTTACATTTTTTGTTTGCAGAGACCAGTTTACAAAAAATTTACATGATGGTTGGAAATGACATACACATTACATCTATCCTTCATGAAGGGAAATATAAGTTAGTTATATTTACTCAGCTGAAAACATTTCTGCCTGTCCCTATACAGAAAACATTAGCACAGGGTACGAGGAATACTGCGTGGGCCTTGTCGGCAGCAGGCATTGCACATATACTAAATGATGAGGCTGGGAGACTAGGCTAGACCCCACTCAAAAAGGCACAGTAGAGCTACCAGGGCTCAGGTGGCACTAAGTGTGGAAGCAACAATTACACAAAGCACCAGGACAGTATGAATGACAAGTCAGAGAATAATCAGAGACTACCTGAATCACAAAACTGGCATTTTGTCTAACAGCCACTGTCAAATCCCCCAATGCAAAAAAGCAGATTGTAAACAATGGCAGAAGCAGACCTGCCCACTTGGCATCTCTGGGTCCTGCAAGTATGCTTTGCTAGTTTTCCTATTTCTCAGCCACCGTGCACCAGAGAGAACAAAGTCAACTGTTCCTCAGGACCCCTCAGTGAGAGACCTGAAGGCAGGCTGAAGCTCACTACCCTGAGAACTATCACCCTCCTGGGCTCTGTGAGCTTCCTTACTGCACACACGATCTGGGAGCCCTAAGACCTGTTGTTTTCCTAGCTCACTTCTCCTAAGCACCCAGTTATCATCTGGGGAAACTTCCCAGGGAATCACCTCAGCATCGGGCAGCTGATGGAGAAATTCTGCTGAGGTCTCAGTGGTTCCCAGCAGCAGCTTTGGGAAGTGGCTTTGAAAAAAGGAAGTATCTTTCGAAGGCAGCCAGCCATTTACACCTACTGTAATGGAGCACTTAGGCATCAGAGTCGAGAAAGGTTTGTTTTTATCAGTGAACACAGGCTGGGTAGCACAGCTGTTTTTCTGGGTTGTGACACATGGTTGTTGTCTGTGGGGCTCAGCACCTCAGGAGGCCACCTGAGTAACCAAAGGCCCATGGAGGTTCAGTGTCTCTGCTTCTGCATGTTCCTGAGGGCAGGAAGCATTTCTTCAGGAGGAAGGAAGTCCAAGGGACCGCCAGGCTTGAAATGTACAGTGGGACTCCAGGACAGGACTAGGGCAAAGGACAACAGCCTTCCCAGGGAACCTGTAGACAAGTGGGCAAGGGTGCGATTGGCATGTGCTAGGCAGCAGAAGTTGGCTGTGGAGGGGAGTTTACCCCTGAACACAGGATCCTGTGTGCGGCCAAATGAGTTGCAGGCTGGCAGTACAGCCTGTGCCTTCTCTGGGCCCTGGTGCCAGCGCTCAGCATGTTCCCACCTGCTGCTCCACATGACATACTCAGTGGCCCAGGATAAGGCTCAGGAGGCAGCAGGCAGGTTCCATAGGAGGCCAGAGCATAGGCAGCCAGGCAGTGTCAAGAGGCCAAGGAGTGAGTGTGTGTGTGTGTGTGTGTGTGTGTGTGTGTGTGTGTGTGTGTGTGTGTGTTGTGTGTGTGTGTGTGTGTGTGTGTGTGTGTGTGTGCAGGGAGAGAGAAATGAGATGGGATATGATGCCAGAAACCAGCAGGATGAACATTTCTGACCTTCCTTTCCCCACCGCCTAGCCCCACCATACACAGCGCCTGTCATCAAGTACAAAGTAAGCCGGGTGAATCAGGGAATGAGGACACCCCTGAGAGCTGGCTGCTGGAACTGAAATGGCTGTTAGGGATGTTTTCCGACACTGTGGGGTACTGCTGGGGAAAACACACACACACACACACACACACACACACACACACACACACACACACACACGGATTACAATAAGGATGAATTCACGGTGATGTCATTGGTAGCACTTGTGCCCACAGACAGTAGAGCTGGTGTTTTGGCAAACAGGAAGGGAACACCCATCACGCCTGCCCCCTGACCCCAACAGCTCTAATCACTTCCAGGTGATGGGAATGTCTTGACGAAGTCATCCATCAGAAGCACCAGGGTGGCATTGTGGACAACTGGGGCATTTCAGGGTGAGGGGCTGGTTCGAGCTGGCACAGAAGCAAGAGAAAGAGGTCCTGAGTCACTTGTTCTCAGAGGCTTGGAGGCGCCAGTGACCATGCTGCCACATTACCCACCACAGCCTGGGGATGGGAGTGTTAGGAAGCATCCCCAGAGCTGTAGGGGAAGAACTTGCTGGCTCTGTTGGGTGTGGTGGGTCTGGGCTCCGCCTCTTCGCTTAGTTTGAAGAACATTTCCTGTTCCCGTTTCTTCTGGTTCAAATCCTCCTCTAGGGCCTGGGGAAGAGAGGGCAGATGGTACTCAGTGAGATGCCAATCATTCCAGTCAGAACAGCATGGTCTTTCTGGACAGCTCCCACCCAGGCTCCAGGGAATGGGTGGGAGGTCTCTCCTTCCTCTCCCTGAGGTGAACACCCCAGTCCCCCCACCTCCGCCTCTTGCCAGGCACCTTGTGAACTGCTCATAGGCCCAGTGTAAATCCTGAGGAAAGAAGGGCTCCAGCACACACAAGACTCTCCTGGGCGAAGAGATAAATAAAAACCAGGGGAGAGGATCCAATGACAACAAAGTCAGAGATGGCAAAGTGACTCCACACTCTTTATCAGGACAGTGCCTTCTAGGAAGACAGAAGGAAGACCTCTGCCCCTCTGAGGGTCGGATCCCAGAGATATGTGGAGCGCTAAGCTCCTCAGGCAATGGGAGGCCCCGTTCCAGCTGGCAGGGCACACAGGAGCTTCCTTTGGGCACATGCTCATTTATCCAGATACACCAGATCCCACCAGAAAAGACTCCCAGAAAGGAAGCGAAGAGGCGGTGGAGAGCATGGACCACGAGATAACTTGTGGGAGGAGAAACTGGATTTATACAAAACCTTCACTTAAAGGCTGGCAATTAAAAAAAAAAAAAGCTGAAAAATCACTACCTTGGCCCAATGTAATATAATGCATTTGTAAACCACATAGCTCAAGGGTCCAATGTGTGACCCCCCCAGTTCTACTGCTGTGTAGGCACAGAATGGTTTAGTACATCACCCAATTTTAAAGCCAGGAATAGCTGAATATCCCTACCCCAAAAGTCCAAGATGTTCCAAAATCTGAAAACTTTGAAGTGCTAGTTTGATGCCACAGTGGAAAAAAAAAATCCACTTCTGACCTCATAGGACCGGTGGTGATCAAAAGGTAAGTACGCCAAAAATACCTGCTGGCTGTGTGCAAGGAAGGACCTGGGAGACAGGGCTGAGTTTATCTGGGCTGGGGTCTTGCTATGGTTTGAGTGTAAAATGTCAGCAGAGGCTCATGTGCCTGAACACTCAGCCCCCAAGCTGGGGGGGGGGTGGGAGGAATGACTAGTGAAGTGAGGGTCATGAAGGGGGGTGTTGAGGGGGTACAGTTCAACCCTGATTCCCACCATCTGCCTCTGATGTGACCAGCACCTCAGACTCCAGTGTGGCCAAAATAAACCTTCTGTCTGGTGCTCTACCACAAGCCAAGAGAAGAAACTAACCTGGTCTTGTCCCCAGACATCTCATTAGACATATGCAAATATCCCAAACTTGAAGAAGGATCTGAAACCCCAAACCATGCTTCTGCTGAAGGGCTGCTCAACTTGTAGTGCTGAGCACCACAGCCTGCAACTCAAGCTCTGCCTTCTACCCACCACAGCATTCCTCGGCAAAGCTGGCGGAGGCCACAGGCAGCAGCCTGTCTCCTGCTGTGTGCCAGATGGTAAACATTTAAACAATCTGAGAATGTCATACATGAGTACTGTATTTACCTCATTTCTTCCATCTCCCCCATGTGTCCCCCTCCACTTCCTCTCGAATCCACGACCCCCTCTTCTTTGGTTACTGTTGTTACATGTATGCAGATGTATGTATGAGTACAGCCTGCTGAGTCCACTTTCTGTTGCCTATCTGTATACGTGTTAGAGATGATTTGCTTAGGGTTAGCTAACTTCTCACAGGGCTCGTTACTGGAGAAGACTGATTCTTCTCTCGGTAGCCATTTAATTACCTATAACTCTTCATCTAGAGTGAGGCCATTCCAGATTTCAACCAGGCCTTGTTTAAGTGATATTGTTCAGATTTCATGGGGGCAGTTTCCCTGTCCTATATGGGAGACACTATGCTTCGCAGACCAGTGTTTCCGATGTAATGCAAAAACCAGCCATGCAGAAGGCAAATGAATGAGTTGCTTTCTAGTCAAACTCATTTACAAATGGGTAGTCAGGCAGACCTAGCCCACAGGCAGCAGTGGGTCTATAGACACATTTTAAAATGCAGATAATATGTCTGCATTTTACAGTCTAAAAAGGCAAGTTGAGGAGGGAGAGCTGACTGCTTTGAAGCCCCACCCTATCCTCTCAGTGACCCCAGCAAATCAGGAAGTCTGCACTCACTTAAAAGGAAGTCATCTGTATTCTTCTAAAAATACTCCACAGCACAGGGAATGATATAAGAGGAGGACAGTGTCCAAGGCTGCCGAACAAAGTGCAAGGGCATAAAGGACCATTACCTCCAGGCCACCATGCCAGCAGCCACTCAGCAATCTGTGACAGAATCCTGCCCTGAGGCAGTCCCACAGGCAGAGTGCAGGGCCAGTTCACCAAGTACACACCTGCAATGCTCCTAGGAGCCCACGAGACCATCTGAGGTCAGAGGCAGCTGCTGGGAGAGACGCCTGCTCGTTTTCAGGATGTGCCCCAGAAACAGAAGCCCAGAGCTGGGCAGGAAGATGCATGCTCACTCCCTGACGCATAGCCAGTGGGAACACTGGGTACCTGTGGGTTTAGTGTCACAAGTCCCAGCAGTCCACAGCCTGCCTCCTGCTTAGGTACACAGTAGCTAAAAAACCCTGAGGACATCGGGCCAATGTGGCACAAGGTCACGGGTAACAAGGGCAGCTCTCTCCTCAGAGTTTAAGAATGCCTATGCCTTTGATATATGCTGTGGGTTAATGACTGTAAATGGCCCTACAATCTCTACTGTGACCACACTGAGGCCTGTGACGAAGACTAACTGTGTTACTTACATTTATACCTGACAAAAGCAATTAAAGGAAGAAAGGGTCTGTTTTGGCAAGATAGCAGGAGCATGAGGCACCTGGTCACATTGCATGTGAGGTGAGGATTCTGTCAAAACTTCAATGACCCAGCCCAGCCTGACTCCAGTCTCGTGAGACCCTGGAGATGCTCTGGAGAGACCCCCAGCTTTTGAACCCTATTACTATAGATTTTGATAAAGAGTGTGCTTACGCTGCTAAATACATGGCTGTTTGCTTTGATGCGGGGGATGGAACGCAGAATATCACATGTGTCATGCAGGTGCTCTCCCCCCAAGCTGCATACTAGCCCAAGCACACTGATTTATACATTAGGAAACCAATTCAGAAAGTAAACTAGCTGATGCTGGCCTTTGACCTCACAGAGCGACTTCCTGGGAGAAGCTCCCCACAAACTGGGCTGCCAGCATGATTGACAGGGTCCTCTGCCTTAGATGCATATGGACCAGGGCAGGTGGAGGCTGCTATCCCAGGGTGCGTAGGGCTTCCAGTGTTCAACACATCAGGTAGATGAGTCCTGTCTCTCAGGGACAGACCTATTTTAGGGATGCCATGAAGCAAGGGTCCAGAAATAGGAAGGCTTCAGATATCTTAGGCAGGCAGGTATCTGTGGAATGGCACCCACCAGCCCAATGCAGTACCTTCTTGCGCGGCCGCAGCTTGTCCCGCCACTCCTTCAGGCTTTGGTTATGGTTCTCATCTAGTGCCTTCAGTTTCTGGGTTTCATGTTCTACCAACAAGTGACACTTTTCATTCTGGAATAGGCAGAAAAGGGGTGAAAGTGAGGAGGCAGAAGCCTGGAGAACCAGACCCCCTGCACCCTTGAGGGCACTGAACCCTGGAGGGCACTGTAGTTAGCATGGACTTATTATTATGCCTTTGCCATTATCCACAACTCTGTATATGGTAACATACTTGCACCAAGCAATGCCTAGAAAACTATTCCAGAACAATAATAGTAATAGTTCTAAATGGGTAAATTACAGCAATTTTGCAGGGCATTGGTGGCACATGCCTATAATCCCTGCACTCAGGAGGCAGAGGCAGGAGGATCTCTGTGAGTTAGAGACCAGCCTGCTCTACAAGAGCTAGTTCCAGAATAGCCTCCAAAACCACAGGGAAACCCTGTCTCTAAAAAACAAAATAAACAAAACAAAACAAAAAAAAAAACAACAAAAAACAAACAAAAAAATAACAGCAATTTTGCAGCTTTCTACTGTGTGTAGTTTTTAAGATTGTGTGTGTGTGTGTGTGTGTGTGTGTGTGTGTGTGTGTGTGTTGCATGTGTGAGCATGCATGCCATGGTGTACATGTGGAGCCAAAGGACAACTGTGTGGAGTCCTCACTTTTCTTTGCATGGCTTCTGAGGATCAAACTTGCCTGTGCAGCAAGCACTTTAGTCACTGAGCCATCCTGCCTACCCTTCTGTGGACTCCTGACCTTGTGTAAGTTGTCTGGGTTTTTTAAAAAATGTTTTGAGCTAGTGAGATGGTTCAGTGGGCAAAGTACCATAAGTACCATAAGTCTGACAACCTGGATTAGATCCTCAAAACCCACTCTAGAAGGACGACAGAACTGGCTCCCAAAAGTTGTTCTCCGAACTGCCCATGTGTGTCAGGGCATGCATTTGCCCAAACTTACATGTATATATAACATATAATAAGTAAATAAATAAACTACAACCTGCAACTCCTGGTCCGAAGTATCCTCCTGTTGACACCTTTCAAGTGGCAGGACTAGGAGTGTGTACCACTGCATCTAGCTAAGTCTAAATCTGTACAGTGTACAATTATTTACCTACAGAAATTATATGTATAATTGTGCATTGTGTCTAGCTACATATCATATGACATATGTAACTAATATGTAATACCTCTTGCCTGTGTCATTTCCTCAGGAGAGATCTCCTATCCTAGCCTGAAGGGCCCTTGTGTTGGAATAAAGGCGTTGTCCTTCCTGAGATGGTCCTGGAACAGGACTGAGTTCCTGCCTGGCAGCCTCTGATGCTGGCCATTCTCAGGAATCTCCTGCCTCTCCACATATTTCCACATGGGCCCAATAGCCTGAGCAACTTCCTGAAATTCACAAGAGGCTGGAGTGGGGGCCTCATCTGTCAAGTACAACAATGCCTCACTCTGCCACAAGGGGGCCCCAAGTACCAGCTCGTGGCCTGGGCTTTTGGTATTTTGCTGCTGAAGTCTAGACAGCGGTGCTAGCTCTGTCATGTTCTGAGGGACAAACACCTCCTGCTTGTTGATATCCCTAACGCATGGGACCAAACTGGGAGCAGGGACACCCAAAGTCAGGATCCCCCACACAAGCAAAGGAACCGTGCCGCACGGTAGCTCAGGCCCTGGAATGCAAGGCACATTCAGCTCCATCACCCACTTCACAAAGCCACACACCAATCCCGCTAAATAGGAGTCATCCCCTCCACACTACAGCTATTTTAGAGGAAGTATGTCTAAGAGGGTCGTACAATTTATCCACGTGTAACATAGCCTGAGAGAAGCACAGCAGGCTGGAGTCAGCTCACCTGGGCCTGCCTGACTAGGATGCCACCCTGCTGTGGAGCCCTTGGCCTCTGAGCACTGATTGCCTTGGGGAAGCCGAGGCAAGGGGCCAAGTACCTGCAGCTGCTGCAGCTCGCTCATGTTGCTCTCGCACTGGGCCACCATGTCTCGCATCTGATTCTCATGTTTCTGCTGCTGCTGCAGCCTCTCCGCCTTCTGCCTCTTCTCCTCCTGCTGCGAGAACTGCAGAGAGAGGATGCCATTGTGGGGGCTCGCCTGCCTCAGGCTGAGCCACTGAGGCACATCCCAGGAACGGAGGAGCAATCCTCAGAGCCCAGCCCACTTCGTCTTGAGTGGAGACCCAGCCTCTGTCCCTATACCAGTAGGGACCTGACAAGGTGAAGTGACATGAAAGGAGGGTCTTGGATGGTGAGAACGTAGAACGCCATGTACGTAAAACCGGGACCATGAAAGGGACCAGTGCATGGCAAACCGTCAAACAAGGATCTGTCCACCAGGGAGGGTTCTCCTGGGCTATCAAAGCTTCCAGGTCATGACTGACTGACTCCGCACACCACCATCACCAGGACCTTATGCCATATCTAGTATTTGACATTCTCCCACGCTATAGGAGGTCCAGGCCTTACCAAGTTCCTCTGTGACCACTCCCCACAGCCTACCAGGCGTGGTCCCCACCTGCTTGATCTTCTCGCGCTGCTCGGAGGCACTGCCTGCGCCATTGATGTGCAGGCTCTTCTTGTACATGGCCATGCGTGTCTTGCCATCACTCCTCTGGATCTTGGGTAGCCGCGCCTTCTCCTGCTGCTGTCTGATCTTCAGCTGCTCCATCATACGCTGGTTGTAGCGCTGCATCTGTTCCCGTTCCTGGAGGGACAACCGGGCAGAGGTCAGGGGAACTCTAGGCATGGGGAGGTGGGGGGGGGAAGGGGTGCTTAGGAGCCAAAGACCTCATCAACCCAGGAGGCCAGGGTGTCAATACAGCACAGTTGTCTTCTTCTTCTTCTTCTTCTTCTTCTTCTTCTTCTTCTTCTTCTTCTTCTTCTTCTTCTTCTTCTTCTTCTTCTTCTTCTTCTTCATTTTATTTATTATGTATACAGTCTTCTGCCTGCATGCCAGCAGAGGGCACCAGATCTCATTCAAGGTGGTTGTGAGCCACCATGTGGTTGCTGGGAATTGAACTCAGGACCTCTGTAAGAACAGTCAGTGCTCTTAACCACTGAGCCATCTCTCCAGCCCCAAGTTCACTTCTACAGCTCAACATTATCTGTTCTTTAAAATTCTTTCGTTTTACATTTACTTGTTTTATTGGGAGGGAGAGGGTTAAGCATGAGCATGACACTCAGAAGACAGGTTTCTTTTTTCTATTATGAGGGTTCTGGGAATTGAACTCAGGTCATCAGGCTTGGTGGCAAGCTCCCTTATCCACAGAGTCATTTCACTGGCCTTGCGTTTTCTTTGCACATTACAGTGTCTCCAACTTCTGATCGTTTGACTCACAGCTTTCTGACTTTGCAGTGGTGTGAAAACAATGTGACTCAGCTGAGCCCGTAATTCGAATTTGAAACAAAATTCCTGGGTGAACAAAATCTAGTCCAATATTCTGGATATTGGACAATGGCAGTGAGCTACAGCTCTGGTTGGCCACATGCTCCTGAGGGGAAATACCCTATACTGGGCTGCCTCAGAGCTGTGCAACTAAGTAGGAGGCCCGGAGGGCAGGCAGCTGAGGGGCATTTGTACTGTTATTTTCAATTTCAAGATGGGTGTTGGGGGATCAAAACCCCCAAAGAGTCAAGAAGCATCACCCCCTTTCTCTTTTCCTTTTCTCTTGGAGCGGCGGGGGTGGGGGGCAGTTTCAAGTAGCCCAGGACTGAACAGAAAGCCAAGCACTGAGGTGCTGGGGTGAGCAAAGGAGCTGCCGGCACCATCGGCGCCCCTCACAGGTTCCTTGATTCCTGTCCCTCAAGCAGGGTGCCCAGGAGAAGGTCTCGGGCTGCAGCAGCCCCTCCTGGGTGCTGCATCAGCATCCTGCCAGGCCTCACCTTCTCATGCTTGCGCAGCAGTTCGTGCCGCTGCAGGAAATACTGGTCCTTAAGTTGTTGCTTCACCAGCTGGTGCCGCTCCTGCAACTGATGTTCCTCCATCTCCCACAGGGCTGCCTCACGGTCTGTGGAGGACATGCCATCCGCATGGTGAGGAGTGGACAAGGCCAGAGACACAACGGTCTCCCACTCCTCCCCTCCACCAGGCCTCCTGCAGGGACTGATAACCAACCCAAGTTGGGCTCAGAGGAATGGGAACCTGGGCTTCCTCATGAGACCATGTTGGCTGATCTGAGCGGAGCCCTAGAAACTAAGAGACAACAAGCCCCAGCAACCTGGAAGCATAGGAGGCAAGGCGCTGCAGTAGGCAGGGAGTGAGCTGTAGCTGGGATGGGGCCAGAGGCCCCAGTTTCCTCCTCCAGCAAATGGCACAAGCACACCCCAAAGAGGGAATGTTCTTCGAAAACACTATTAAGAAAAATCTACACTAACACCCCTTCTTTTCTGTTGGGCAA
Source organism: Cricetulus griseus (assembly GCF_003668045.3). Lineage (NCBI taxonomy): Eukaryota > Metazoa > Chordata > Mammalia > Rodentia > Cricetidae > Cricetulus > Cricetulus griseus. The sequence continues at coordinate 47,803,951 of NC_048600.1, read as the reverse complement.
ATGAGAATGGAGAACCTGTGGACATGCTAAGGGTGAGAAATCCCAGGAGGAAGCAGGTCCTCAGCCTAGTGGATCCTTGGCCTTTGGCCTCATTGCCTTTCTGTTGCTTCTTAGCCGTTTGGACTGTAGAATCCACTTAGAGTAGTGTCAACAGACCAAGAAACAGTAACTCTCCCCAGTGCGGTTTCCTCACTATACATTAGGGTTGTAGTAGGAGCTACCTTATAGGTGAGGACAGCATGGGGCCAGGTGTGAAAACTGACTAGCACACAGCAGGGCAAGCGGTGGTCACACAAGCTGCTGTTGTGGCAACGGGTATCCTGCCTCATTCCTGACTTCCCAGGGCGGGGGGTGGGGGTGGGGGGGGGGGTGGGGGGGGGGTGGAGGGGTGGGAGGGGTTGCCTCTACTTCCACCATTCTGGGTGACTCTAGGTCCCACCTCTGAGGAGCTCCTGTTTCTTGCTGAGGCACTCTCGCTCCTTGTCACAGATCTCACGCCTGTTTTCTGTGGTGAGCTTCTTCATGGCCAGCTCCAGGTCCTCCTTCTGCTTGGCTACAAAGTCTCGGTCCTGCAGGGAGAGAAGATGAGGTTTTACACTGAGATGGCTTGGGTGACTTAGTGTTTCTCTCTCTCTCTCTCTCTCTCTCTCTCTCTCTCTCTCTCTCTCTCTCTCTCTCTCTCTACCCTCTCTCCAGATGAGGGCCTGGCCGCCTCTCTCATCAGCCTTGGTTGGTTGGTTTGTTTAGTTGTTTATTTTATATGTGTGAGTGGTGCTGGCTGGCATGTATGTGTATGTATTCGTGCCTGCCTGCAGAGTCCAGAAGAGGGCACTATATCACCTGGAATTGGAGTTACAGGGTAGCTGTGAGCTACACAGCATGTGTACTGGGAACCAAACCCAGATCTCCTGCAAGAGCAGAAAATGCTCAAAACCGCTGAGCCATCTCTCCAGCCTGTGTTTTAAAAGTTATCTACTCATAACTGCATGGGTGCATGGGTTCAGTGTGCCGTTCCAGTGCATGTGTGTGTGTGTAATGGAGACTTTGGGGGAATTCCTATGTCCTCAGATATTGGCCATTTCTTTGTGTAAAACATTTAAGACAGACCCTCTTCTTGCTGTGTTGAACATGTACATTATTATCATTGGGCCTGGCCACCCTTCTGTGCTACTGAACACAAAAACCTGTTTCTCTTACTAATAACCAACCTCACTTGGTTAAAAAGAGACAGGTACACAGAAAAGACAGGGACGTCTGGAGTCAGGCCAAGTACCAGGCCTTGCTCTACTGCTCTCAACTCTGCAATGTCACCATTCTGAGCTTTGATTTCTTCTGCAAATGGAAAACCAAAGAGCTCCTACCCCAAGGTACCATAAATGCTTGACCAAATTGTATGTCAAGCATCTGTAAATATAGGCTACAACTGCCTGCATCTAGGGCTGAGGAGGCAGACTGTGCAAAGGACTCCCCCCACACCCCCTACAGTGGAGAAAAGAGGCGCATTCCAGCAAAGGATGAGAGGCTGCGTGGAAGGGTGGGGCTGGGAGGGCCTGGCAGCAGCAGGCACAGTGAGGAGGACCTCAGCTCATGGGCAAAGGGAGAGTGCTGAAGGGTTTAAAGGCCCAGAGCTGGAGGAAGAAAGGGTCACAGGGCCAGATTTGGATTTCATATTGACAGTAACTGCTGGTCTGAGAGAAAGTGCAGGAAAGCAAGAGGAAGCAGGAAGAGTAGCTGGGAAGCTGGGAGAGCTTCCCAGCTACTGGCAGATTCATGGGTCCAAAGAGTGGTGAAATATGGATGGATGGACAGACGGATGGATGGATGGATGGAAGGAAGTGTGTGTGTGTGTGTGTATCTGCAGTGTGTTTAGTAATGTATGCATATATGCTGTATGTTATGTATTGCATGTGTGTGTTGTGTGTTTATATAGTGTGTTATATGTGGGGAGAGCATGTATTGTGTGTGTGTGTGTGTGTGTGTGTGTGTGTGTGTGTGTACACTAAGCATCAGGAAGTGATGGTGAAGAGGGGGGAAAGGATGGGTCAGGACAGATGACTGATTTTGGTTGACAGGAGATGTGACATATAAACAATTTGCAGTAAGGTAGGCAGGTCTAAGGTGCAGGCTGCAGTGGCCAAAAACAGCAGGGCTGACTCTTGGGTTTCGAGGGCAATCAGGGAAGATAACCACAGAGGTCAATGGATGGTGGGCTAGATTTAGGCATTCAAAACAATAAGCGAAGGCTGGGGACTCACAAGCAGCTGTTTCTTCTGTGAGTGTTCTTCCATCTTCTGCTTCATGCTCTCTTTCCGCTGCTGCCGGGGCAGTTTCTCAACCTCATTCTTCACCTGCAGCAGACATGGCAGAGGACACCTTACACCAGGGCCTTCCTATTCTGGATGCACTACAAGTTTTGGTCATGTCTGACCCATGAAGTATCTATCACACAGATAGACTATCCATATCTAAGGTCTGTTTCCCCTTCTGTGGGAGTCCTGTCCCTCTGCGAGACACTATAGTCCCTATAGTGCAGGTGGTGGACTCCATCCAGCCTCATGGGGGACTCCAGGCTGGCACTGTCAATCTGAACAGCACCGTCTATCTGACACAACACTGTCACTCTGATGTTTACACAACACTCCACCCAGCACACAGAATGACAACCTTTTCAAGTATGCATGGAACATTTACTAACAGTTCTAAATCATAAAAAGAATCTTAAACTTTAAAAAACTTCATAGCAAAATTGTAAGTAGTCCATGGGTCAAAGAGGAAGTTGCAGTATATTAGAAAAGAATTTGAGTCAGGCCACGGTGGCACACGCCTTTCATCCCAGCACTCAGGAGGCAAAGGCAGGTGGATTTCTGTGAGTTTGAGGCCAGCATCATCTACAGAATGAGTTCCGGGACATCCAGGGCTATATAAAGAAATCCTGTCTCAAAAAAACCAAAAAGAATTTGAACTGAATAAAAATAAAAATACAGCCCATCCAAGTTGCTGAGATAAATCAGTGCATAGAGGGGGAATTTTGAGCATTAATCCTCAGAAAGAGAAGAAAGTCTCCAATCAATTACCTGAGTTTCCACAGTAAGTAATTTTATAAGAATAAAAGCAGCTGGGTGATGGTGCTGCACACCTTTAATCCCAGCACTCAAGAGGGAGAGGCAGTTGGATCTCTGTGAGTTCTAGGCCAGCCTGGTCTACAGAGTAGTTCCAGGACAGGCTCCAAAGCTACACAAAGAAACCCTATCTCAAAAAAAAACCAAAAACCAAAACCAAACAAACAAAAAGGACAATAAAAGCAATTTTAAAGGTATCTTATGAATAAAAGTAATCCCCAAATGACATAAGTATAATTCTAACAAAACATATGATGGACTTGTATACTAAAAATGAAAAATCCCTAACAAAATTTACCAGAAGACCCCAAAAAATGCATGTGTATAAAATGCCTGTGGATAGAAGGCTCAGAGTTGTCCAGATGGACATGCCACCCAAACTGAGCCAATCAAAGTCTTGCCAGGCTTCTTCACGTGATCAGCAAGGTGATGCTGCAATGTGTATAAAAAGGCAAAGGGACGGAACTGCCAGCTACAGGACTCACACCACTTGAAGTCAGGTTTACTATGAGTCTGGGTTCCCAGACACTGGAGTACTGGTGAGTGACAGACGGATGAAACAGTATGATATGCAAACCCAATATGCACCACACCAGATCCACTTATATATTGACTCCTTTTCCACAAAGACAACTTAGCAGAGAAAGGTGGGCATTTTTTTCCCAATATACAATGCCGGGGCAGATATCCCTAGCCAAACCTATTCACACCTCATCCAGGCATCCCTAACCAAACCTGTTCACTCCTCATCCTTTACAGAAACTCAACTCAAAATGTTCTCATGTGAAAATAGAAAACTCAACATGACAAACTGCTAAAAGACTACATCCCATAGGGCTGGGGAAGTATTCCTTGGTTTCTTAGATAAGCTGCTAAAAGAATTACCCCTGAAAGAACACAAGACACTATTATGAGGACTATAAGACAAGCCATGGGTGGAGAATAAATACATGCAAAACAATATCTCACAAAGTACTGGCAGTCCAAATATAAAGAGAGCTGTCAGACTTCAGGAAAAAGGAACCAATCTCCCAGCTAAATAAAGGAGCAAAAGATTTTTTAACAGACATGTCATCAAAAGTGACATATGGTGACAAAGAAGCAAGTGAAGAGACTCATATCACTAGTCATTAGTGAAATGCAAACTCAAAGTCACAATGAGATGCCACTTCACACCCATCAGGGTGGCTAAAATAAAACAGTAAAGCTGACAAGACCAAGTGTTGGGAAAAAGGAGCAACTGGACTACTCCTGCGTTGCTGTGGAGACAGAATGGATTCAGAGCATCTGGAGGAGTGTGACATGCTTACCATCTGAATCCTGAAGCCCACCAGCTTAGCCTGTTTCACCCTCTTTTCTAATTCCTATGTTTTTATAAAATGGTCTTGGGTTTTGCAGGCTGGGTCTGGTCTCATGTTTTCTGGCCTTTGCTTTAGATGGATTTCCCATCTGCAGTGTGACTGACTCTGGGGACTTGAGAAACAGGAGGCTGTCCTATGCATTTACAGGTCATCAGCAGTGTCCCTGGCTGCTCCATTCCATCCTCAAACTGTGACACATCCCAAATGTTTGTAGACACAGTCAATGTCTCAGAGAGAAGGGGACAGAAGACTCCTGGCTGGTAAGCACAGGTTTACCTAAAATTCCTAAAGGACAGTTCATCCGTGAATCTCAGCCTCTATATCAGGTGTGGCATCCTGTCC